>NC_138979.1:157357755-157998788 GCF_964341445.2 Mesoplodon mirus | reverse complement strand
TAATGTACTGTTGACTAGCTTAAACTATTCCCATTCCCAAATGCTGCTACAATAGGACAGTGATTATAGGTAGTAGACTGGCACCATGAACAGCATTTAAAATGACTTTTGCTTTACCCTTATGTCTTGAGATCCCTTCTATTATTATGAAATAAAAACATAAGCAAAGGAATTTCCTTAAGTAATGATCTGTCGAAGTAAACTAGTCTTAATTATCAGACATTTCCACGTGGCAAAGTTGTCAGTATAATTTAAACACTGTACGGTGACCTAAAGAAAAAACTCATTAAGTCGAACGAATTTCTGTTAAGTGTGTAGGTTACAAGGCGCTGTACTGCAACAGGAGCAAATGTTGAGGGCTGGGTGTGGCATGCAAGAGGGTGAGAGGTTAAGAAATACCCATTCAGGAGGATATATCTACTAAGAAAAGTTTAACAAGGTCAGGTTCTACAAGAGTCCAAAGGCAGAAAAGGGATCACCGTGGCTCAGGGCATAAGGAAAGGCCCTCATGGAAAAGGCTGGCACTGAAAAGGGGCCTTGAAATCTAGGAAAAATTATACAAAAAGTGTCAGAGAGCAAAGGTGTGGGGATGAGAAAGATCGGGGTGTGAGCGGGAAAGAGCGATTGCTGTAGCTTAGCTGGATCTAAGCGAGCCCAAAGGGGCAGTGGGTGGTGAAGCTACAGGCAGGCCGGAGCCCCGAGCCGAGTGTACCCCGACAGGCGTGCACCTCATCTGGCTCCAACCGGCCATATCAGAACTTGCTTGCATAGGGATGATGATGTAAGAAAATTCAGTTGACAAATAAGATGAACTGCCCGAGGAAGAAACTACAGGTAGAGAAAACAGAAACAAACTGTAAACCGTCTTCAAGTAACAGGCAGAGGGTGTGACAGGATTAGCAGGGAAAATGGAAACCAAAGGAAGAATCACCAGGGAAGTAAAATCTATAACTGTGCCAACTGATGCAGAAGAGAGATGGGGGTAGGAAAAGCCAAGATTACCAACCTCTGACTCTCAAGGCAAGAAAAAGGTGCTTGGGGTATCTGCAGTCCGTTCATTTGATTAGTATCTTTTCTTTCATTTATAAATAGTTTGCTTTCAAATGACAGTTGTGTAAAAAATATCTTTTTCCTGTGACTTAATATCTAATTTGACAGAAATAATTTTTGTTTCGTTTTTTAAATCACGGAAACGGCTGAGCAACTCGCGTGCTCCTGGGGACAGGAGGCTGCAAAGGCTGGACGTATTTCCAGCTAAGAACCCCAGATGAGGAACGCTCATCATTGCTAATCCTGCACCACAGGAAGACAGCAGCCCACCTCAAGAAAG
The DNA here is from genome assembly GCF_964341445.2 of Mesoplodon mirus. NCBI lineage: Eukaryota > Metazoa > Chordata > Mammalia > Artiodactyla > Ziphiidae > Mesoplodon > Mesoplodon mirus. The sequence goes on along the minus strand of NC_138979.1, from coordinate 157,997,458 downwards.
CCAGAGCAGAAAACCCAAAAGGAATGATTCCTTTTTATACCCGAACCACTAGTGTTCCTGATATTTTTGTTAATGACTTCCAGAAACAGGAAGAGAATCCTCCTAAATCCCTGTGCACCCATGCTTAAAAGCACTCACACCACAGATTTTGTTCATAAACAAACTGTCACGCTTCCAAATACATGTAAATTCCTTTTTTGTTTCTTTGTTGTGCAATGCCTATTTCTACTGAAAGAGATTTGTTTGAATTTCTGTTATCTTGATGCCATCTACTGAAGCGACAGCAGTGTCACTGTGGTGACTATGTTTTCTTTTTTCTCAATGGATTTATTAACAGGAGCAATCAATAGCATGAGAAGCCCCTACAAAGGCATAAGAATTAAGTCTCACTTTATTATATACTCAGTGAGCTGCCTTCAATGGGAAGGAGTGAACTGCCCATCCTACAATGTGCAGCTCTGGAGCAGAACCAACATCTAGAGATATTTCTATCAAAGGACTTTCATTAGTTTATTTCTATGAAAACTCTCATAAAGATACTGTAACCGAGCAGGACCCTATGGGAGCCTTCCCGGGACGGGCCTTCCCCCCATATCCTCTGCTTTAGCTCCTCTCAGAAGCACCTAGATTTGATGCAAATTTCCTGAGTTGTTCTGCAGATGTGAAACCCCCCCATCGAATGGAAGAACTACTTGATTACCCTCAGTGGTGTTTTCTCAGGCCTCCTGGAGCCTAAGGACTCACAATGTGAACCCCTGTGACACCACCGTGCTGCCTCACCATCAGCCAGTCAGAGAACTGTGCACAAGCTGATCACGTACCCTGCGACCCACCCCCACTCCTGGCCTTTAGAAATGCTTTGCCGAAACCCTTCGAGGAGCTTGAGGCTTTTCAGGGCATGAGCCACCTTGTCTCCTTGCATGGGTTTGCGATAAACCTCTCTCTGCTCCGAACTCTGACGTTTCACTTTGTCCTCGCTGTGCGTCGGGCACACACGAATTTGTGTTAACAATATTACAATTAAACCACACTTAAGGATTATTTCTATCGGAATGTAAAAAATTACACAAAGGCTAGTGGCAATTCATTAAATAAACGTTAGAGAGGAAGGAAGGAATGAAGGGGGAGGGCTGTTTGAGGCGTCAGGCACGTAGTCACGAACCTCTCAGAGTCCTCATCTTCCCTGAGCTTATATCTGAGCGGGAGAGTCACAAAATGAACCAAGTAAGTAAGTACAGTGCATGAGATAGTGGTTAAGTGTTCATGAGAAAAAGAAAGCCTGGAATTGGACATGAAATGAGATATGAGGGAGTAGAAATTTTAGATCCAGTGGCCAAGGAAGGCCCCTGTAACTTAAGAGTAAAGGCCAGAAGGAAAAGAGAGAGCTGCGGCCACGAGGATGCCTGGGGAGAACACTGAATACAGAGGAATAGGGACTATCGGAGCCCTGAGACAGAGGGGTCCTGAGATTGCCCGGAGGGAAGGAGGACAGTGTGGCTGGAAAAGACTGAGTGAGGGGGAGTTTTCGGAGATGAGGTCAAGGTCGGAAGCAGATGCGTCTGGACTCCTAGGCTAGCAAGGAGAATGACTTTAACTTGGAAGATGGGAAACCATGAAAGGATTTTGAATTGAGGAATGACAAGACGTGGATTACATTTCTAAAGGACTCCTGCTGGGCTTGAAAGGATGCAGGGCTTAAGGGCACAAGCAGGAAGAATGGTTCTTGGAGAAAGATGATGGTGACTTGGCCCAGGCAGAGGCAGTGGGATTGGAGAAGCGGTTGAATTCTGGATACATTTTGAAGACAAAGTCAACCACTTTTGTGGACACACCCGATATGGGGAGCAGGAGGAAGGAGAAGAGAGGAGTCAAAAGTGGCCTCAAGGTCTCTGGCTTGAGCAATTGTAACAATGGGGCTGTCACTGGTTAAACATTAATTTGAACATGAAAACTGGTGGTAATGGGTTTTTGAACCATGAACAACATTTGGCTTGGATGTTTCAATCAAAGGGTAAGGAGGTGGCCCCATGGACCGTCGAAGGGGTTGGCAGGAAAAGGACTGAACTACAGGACTAGAGAGAAGCCTTAAGTGTGGTTTAATTGTAACTGCAGGAGGGAGGTACAGATCGAGCATTTGAGGCTAAGGCAGGGAGAAGCAGAGGGACCACATTCACTTAGGATAGGAGGTGACCTGGAGAGAGAGGGGCTGTGACCAGCCGTGGCGTGCCTGCAAGGCAAGCTGGAAGGGACAATCATGGACACCAGAGACAGGATCTGAGAACGAAAGTACCGATTTAGAAAGCTTCAACGTCCGGCATGAAGAATGATAGGATAGTGGCAAGAAGAAGAAATTGAAATGGATAAAAAACATAGAAAAGGAAAAGTATGATGAGGACTTAAATCAGAGTGGCCTTGGGGAGGGGGAAAGGTAAGGACAGGAAGGACAAAAACAGGTGGGAGGAGGTAAGTGTGGCTCTCAGAAATCCGGTGGCGTCTGAGGAGCGACTACCGACACCCAGCTTCAAAAACACAGTGTGTCCTCTGTGCTTTTCACGTTCAGCAAAAGTACTGACCCTGCTTAACGATCAGCTTTGGCACGGAGAAAAAGGACCCCACAGCATGTGAGTTCTTCGTTTCTCTCGCGCCACTCGACACAACACGAGATATTAAAGCTGTGCCTTTAAAAATCCTCTTTTTAATTTCCCCAGAGTTCAAGCTGAGGAACAATTACTAAGTGAAGCCAACCCCTGCAACCTGCCTTGTATTCAATGGGGGAAATGAAGCCAAATGCCCTATTTAAACTAGTTTCAGAACCATTATTTTCTAGATACCTCGAGGGAGCATTAGGCATTAATGTATAACAACAATCCTAAAGTAATCTGGTTCAAAGAGGCAATAAATTGATAGCTGGCACAACTAAACATATGTTTAGAAAGAAAACAAAGGAAAAGAACCTCATAGTCCCAAACTTGTTCACGAGTTTGTTTTTTTTTTTAATGCTTTGTTGGCTACTTTATGTTTCCTTTTCTTTTTCTGGCCTGAATTTCATTTTAAAATAAAAACTCACATATTATGTGTACTTAGATCCCTAAAGAGCTCCAAGAACCTGTCTTACCCACAATTAGACAGCCTCTGGTTCAAACAGTCCGCATTTTAGGCCTCCGAGAATAGGTCCAAGATGGCAAAGTGAAAATGCAAGAATAAAAGAGTTTTCTTGGGTCAAGAAATGTCCTAAGCAATAGTTTGGAAAAGTGAGTTAAGTCTTGGCTGACCCTCTCTGCCTCCTCAAGCTGGCTCGGTGCCTTCCGGCTGCCCAAGCAGGATATGTAATATCCAGTTTGGGATTCTGAGGACTCCAATTTCCTTGGGTCACACTTAATGGACATATCTTTCTGTGAATCAAAACTCCCATTCATTTATTGCATCTATCCAGAGCTAGATGGGAAGAAAGGGTCCAGATCTAACCATTATGTCCAGCCCTATCACCACCGGAAGGAATGAAAGGGGTCTTTGTTTATTCTGAAGACATTTGTAACCATGAGCTATTAAATTTAATTGCTTTGCTACTGCTACTACTCTATTTTTTCCTCAATTAAATTAAGCCTCAAGTCTTTCTCATGTGCGACTTACCTCACTAGTTCTAAAAATTATTCGGTAGTTGTAGGGAGATCCATTTTCTTTCGTTTCTTCTGGTTTTTCCCTTCGAATGCTCACAGCCACCGGACCAAGATTCTCATCTGCCCCAAAATAGTTCCAGTGTTCTTAGGTACAATGACACAAAACAAAATTAGAATATTTACAGAACACTTAAAAATGTTACATGCTGCTTGCTATTTAGATCACTCAGAAATTACTCCATACCAATAAAATGTAAACGCGTTTAACAAAATCAGTATTCTTCAATGAGTTATAAAAGTAAAGACTCAGCTATGCAGGTTTAGTCTCAGAGGAGGTAAGACAACAGAGGTGGCCTGTTCAGGTGTTTACTACTCGGCAACTTACTGCTCTGCTATTTTTTTTAAAAGAAATTTGTGTTTTCTCCTTATAAACAGGCTATATTGTGTCAGGGCTTCTTAGCTTTCATGAAAACAATAACAACAGTAACAACAAACTCCCCCGAAACCTACTGAGAACAAAGTTTGATTACGGAGGGATTTCCTGCAGATTAAAAAAGATTCCCTGGACTGGAGAGGGGTCTGTGAGTTACTTGGCAGCTTTCCTCCCACATTGCCCAAGTAAGATGGAGTCTTAGCTCAGAGGTAAGAGCTTCAAAGTGCCCCTGGGAGGCAGAAGCTCAGACCCAGGGCTCTGGGCCTCACCAATGGTTCCCACACAGTAAGCACAAAAGGCATTCCACGGAGCCACTGAACCTGGAGGGAAGTGAGGGCTGGGATAACGGGTCTCTCCTAGGCAACCAGTGTGGCCGTGTGACTAATGGTGACTCAGGGGCCTCTCTCCTCAATGTCTGGCATTGCTCCAGACTCCAAACCTTAGCACAACCTTGGGGTTTGGGGGAAAGTGTCCAAATAACTGGTGTTGACTTTACCTTCCTCCTGACAAGAAGGAAGATCGCGATCAAAATTAAATAAATTTACGGAAAACGTAAAAAGTGATATTTACTCTACACCTAAATATCTACTTCTTAAAAAAAATTAAAATCGTTGATACAGACATGATACGTTTACAGACGAGAAAGCGAATAAAACAAATATATGAAAAGCCAGAACAGATAACTTACTTTTCGAACCTCCAAAACACTTACTTTACATTGTCCTATTTCATTTACATGTGACATGGTTAAATGACTGAGTTGTGACATGGTAGCTTATTCTCATACAAAATGCATCAATATTTGAAAATACATATTATTCTCATACAAAACATGTATTTGAAAATCCATGAGAATAATAAGAAACAATAGCATAAAATATCTAATCATGTAATTTTAAAATTTAGGTAATACGTATGAAAATGCTTTGCAAGTACTAAAGAACAATTATAAAAGATGTACTCATTAATATCACGGGTTCTCTAAGAATATTATCATAATCCATGGAAATTCAAAATAAGGGAAACACAATGGGAATACAAGCAACAAACATCTCATATATGGACCGCTGAGAAACAACCCAATAAACATCACAAAATTCATGTACAAACACTTATGTACACCCTCAAAGCACAGCACGTGAGAATCACACTCAGAGGTTATTTACTCTTACTTTGCACATAATTTTAATAAGCGTGGTTGTCTGATCTTCAAGCCCACAGCTTGATTTCAGAGGTGTGATAATTCCAGATGTTGACCAAGTCCAGGGTGTAGGGCTGATAGAAACTTTCATGCAGACAGCAATGGGACAGAACAACTGACAACAAGGAAGAAAACAGAAAGGGAGGAGACAGAAATCGTATAAAAAAGCGGACAAGAACTGAAAGAGAAACAAGACGGCAGCAGTCTGGGGCCATTCACTGAAGGAGCGCAGAGCTTAACACACTTCAATAACTTCAGAGCATATTTTAAGCCGGCAGCAGAGCACACCAGTGAATGTGTCAAAGATGAGCTTCACATTCATTATATCCTGTTCCTTGCACTTCATGGACTCTACTGAAACCTGACTCTCCAGAAACTCCTCAAACACCCCCACACACAAACCTCAGAAAGGGCAGGTGAGGCTGCTATTCTCTGCTGCTGGAGAAATTCACAAAGACGGGGGTCCTCTCAATTAGTGTCAGTAACCTCAACTCGGGCTTCCCTGGTGGTGCAGTGGTTGAGAGTCCACCTGCCAATGCAGGGGACACGGGTTCGTGCCCCGGTCCGGGAAGATCCCACATGCCACGGAGCGGCTGGGCCCATGAGCCGTGGCCGCTGAGCCTACGCATCCGGAGCCTGTGCCCCGCAACGGGAGAGGCCACAACAGTGAGAAGCCCGTGTACTGCAGCAAAAAAAAAAAAAAGAAAAAAAAAAAAAAACTCCCCCCATCTACCTTCTCTCAATCTCAGCAGATAATGGTGTCTACATCACAAAGAAGATAAAGAGCCATTTCAGAAGCAACTGTCCTCACTTTCCACCATCACACACACTTAACCTGGGTCCAGACTTCTGCTTCCTTTCCTTTACAATCTAAAACGCAATCTCCCCCAAAATTCTGGTCTCCACTCATTCCACCTTCCCAGGGACACTGATGCCTGATCACCCTCCCTGTATCTTCAACTTCCCCTCTCTGCCTGCTCATTCCCATCATCATTTAATCAGGCTCAAGTCTCCTTCATCTTTAACCATAACACTGACCCTCAATTCCTTATCCACCTCCAGGTTATCTCCTTTTTCTTTCCTTCCACTGGAAACTTCTCGAAAGAAATGCCTAATTCTTCACTTTAGGATTCCTATCATCTGACACCATTGCACAGTCACCAATGTCAGCCTTAAAGTTAAAACAAATAGAAACTTTTGGCCCTTATTTTGCTCAAATTCGCCACAACAACTCGCCAATGGCACAGTTGGCCATTTCATTTGTTTTCTAGAAACACTCATCCTGGCTTCTCAGACACCACCCTCTCCTGATTTTCCTTCCACCACTCTGGCTCTTCTTACTCAGTTTCCCTTCCTCTTCCCATCTGGAACCTTCCATCCACTCTCAGAACTTCCACGACCACCTCAATGCTGATGACTCTCAAGAGTCCACCTGCCCACTCCAGACGTCTGTCAGCCCTGGATCTTTACATCTACCTCACGGAACTCACTGTTTGTTTGTCCCATGGCATCTGTAAAAGTGGACCCATCACCTTCCATACAAACCTATACAGCTCTCCCTGCAACCCCAATTTCGGTGACTGCTACTACATTCCTCTAGTTGCTCATGCCAGACCCAATGTCATGCCTTGTGAATTCTAGTTCCTAAACAGCTCTCAAATCCACCTACTTTTCCTCCGTCTCACTGCCACTGATTTACCCTCATCATCATTTGCCTGGATGTCTGTGAGTCTTCTGATTGATTGGCTTTTCCTGATTGGCTTCTAAGATGCAAACTTGACCATCATTATTAAGTTTATAACCCTCCTCTGGTTTCCCACCGGTCCTTGGATACTTCCCGTGGCTTCCCAAAGGCTCTCACAGCCTGTCACCAGCCCATCACTCCAGTTTCAACTTGGACATTTCCATCATCCTTCTGAACTCTGAGTACCAATCATACTGAACTTCTCAATTCACTATGCCCCTTCTCACCTGAGACACCCTAACCTAGAACATTCTTCCCACAACTCCTCTTTATTTGACTAAGTCCTCTCATCCTTCAGGTCACATCTGAAATATTATTTAGACACCCTCTCAAAGAGTGGTTGAACACTGGAGCAAAATGAAAGTGTGTACTTTGTATAGTAACAATAATACTTTAAGAATTCATAAAAATACAAATTAGGGAAACCAAATATTTAATATATTTCAACTACAAAAATTTAGAAATGTTACAACAGAAAAATGTAAATTTATAAAAATATAAATATTAAACACAATCATTTGAGCATAAATTGGCAGATAAAATAATAGCGTTATTTTAAAAAGAAACTAAATCCTATATAAAAGTGAAGAATATTGATTTAAAAATGAAAAAAAATTAAAGATCATTTAAACTTTTTTGTGTGTGTCGTCCTCAACACCTGGCTATATTTTTTGTGGGATTTTTCCCAGCTACTGAAGAACTACATTTCTGAGTTGGGGGAATGCTGATGAGATCATTATAAACTAACTTCTAACACCTTCTTCAGACTCTATGTTCAAACAAACCCATCTCTGGTTTGATAACTCCAGGAAGATCTTTTAAAAACTTATTTGTGTGTTTGTGCAGAAACATCAATCTTTTTTTTTTTACTGAAAAAGAGCTCTAGCTATTATTTCCAGGAAAGCATTTCCATTTGATCTTTATTTCAGTTTCGTCAGTAGAGATGGAGATTCTGGCCTGGCTTCCTGTGTTAAATTCACTAATATCGTGTTCAGACTCCACTTGTTCAAAAAGTCTTTCAACTTGAGTAAGAATTATTCTTACAACAAAAGCCTTGCTTTTGGTCCACCATCCATTTTTCTGCTCCTGAGGATTACAGAAGTACAGACAAAAATCCTTTCTACATGAACACAACTTTTTCAGTTCAAAATCCGAATGCAATGTATAATTCGCCAATAGAGGAGTCTGGTTCAGCAAATTACCTTAAATTGAATTTTTGAGTCTTTAAACTTTGATCTCAAGACACATGACTTTTTTTTTTTTTTTTTAAACTTAAAACCTAGCCTTTTAGGGACATCCTGTGTCCAGTCCTTCTGGCCACTCTTGCTGCTACCTGTCCTTCAAGTTCACTGGACTGCGGTACTTTCCTCTTGGGACCACAGCCTTGGGGCAGCACTTCTGCACTTGCTCCCCTCTGCAGCATGTTTTATTTCTTCCTACCAGCCATGTACCTCCACCTTTTGCTGGCGGTGCTATCCATCAACCGCAGAGAGCTCTTCCAGCCATACCTACAACCAGCTTTGTCTTTTTGGGGGTGGCGGGACAGAAGGGAGAGAAGGGGTACAGGGACAGGGGAGATGCAGACGATAAGTGTTAAAGAAAGGCCAGGAAGCCTTTGATGATGAAAGTCAGAGGGAGGAAAGGGAAAGGAAAGAGGAGTTGGAGACTCAAGCAGGGTGGTTAAATCTGCTGATGGATGAACTGAAATACAGGGATTACTCCACCAAAAAGAATGATATTTTTGTGCCAGCCTACTGGAATGCCAAAAACCAGTATTGCAATCACTCCATTAGAATGATATAATGCAGCAAAGTGAGGAACTTTGCCAAGCACTCTAGTACTCACATCAACCAGAAAATACAGGCTTTGCCTTCTTTTTCACAGATGTGGCAAATATGATTTAGACAGAATAAGTCACTTCCCAGCCACAACTAGTAAACAGCAACACCAGAACTCAAACATATTATCTTAAGTACCAATTCCAAAGCTCATTTTCTTAGCCATTACATCTAACATTATCTTCCCAAACGTTTCTAAAACTGTACTGTGAATAAAAAATAGTTAAATAAAATGTGATGCCTAAAGGGATTAACTAGCCAGATGACACATAAAGCTTTATTCCTTGATGTGCTATACTGCCAAGGTGTCACTGTGAGTTTTGTTTGTTTCTTAATAAATTTATTTATTTATTTAGGCTGCGTTGGGTCTTCGTTGATGCATGCAGGCTTTCTCTAGTTGCGGCGAGTGGGGGCTACTCTTCGTTGAGGTGCACAGGCTTCTCATTGTAGTGGCTTCTCTTGTTGCAGAGCACGGGCTCTAGGCACATGGGATTCAGTAGTTGTGGATCGTGGGCTCTAGAGTGCAGGCTCAGTAGTTGTGGCACATGGGCTTAGCTGCTCCACAGCAATGTGGGATCTTCCCGGCCCAGGGCTCGAACCCGTGTCCCCTGCATTGGCAGGTGGATTCTTAACCACTGTACCACCGGGGAAGCCCCTGTCACTGGGTTTAAAGGGAGCAATATTCATGTTTTATCCTTACATGGCTGATTATCCGCTGCCTTCATTTCTCATCTTTAGCACCTAAACAAATTTTCAGCCTGAAGTTTTGTTATTAGTTCTAGTTCTTGAGTTTTAACAAGGATGGTACGAAGAGCACCAATGCCTAGTTCTGCTATCACTAGAACATTCCACACAAATAGCCATATTTCTGGCTGACACAGTCACAATAATAACTAATAAATTTTTTCACATTTTTAGAGAGGGGACATAGTAAATAGTTCAAAGTCCCAAGTAATTAGATCAAGTACAGTCACATCACCCAGTTTCAAGCTGTGGATAAGCATGTGTGCAAAAAGGCAAAAAAAAAGTTAAAAGCCTGGCATTTTAATTGTAAAGAAGGAAAGGAAAATAAAATCACAAACAAAAAAGAAAAAAGGGCTTCCCTGGTGGCGCAGTGGTTGAGAGTCCGCCTGCCAATGCAGGGGACGCGGGTTCGTGCCCCAGTCCGGGAGGATCCCACATGCCGCAGAGCAGCTGGGCCCGTGAGCCATGGCCGCTGAGCCTGTGCGTCCGGAGCCTGTGCTCCGCAACGGAAGAGGCCACAGCAGTGAGAGGCCCACGTACCGCAAAAAAAAAAAAAAAAAAAGAAAGAAAAAAAAAGTGGCAACAGCATATTCTGCCTTAAAAATGAAAACACAGGTTTGCCAAAGTGGAGGTAGTAAGGATCCAACTGTTTAAATGGCCTTTCCGAGGACTTCCCTGGTGGCAGGGGTTACAAATCTGCCTGCCAATGCAGGAGACATGGGTTCGAGCCCTGGTCCGGGAAGATCTTACATGCTGCGGAGCAAGTAAGCCCGTGTTTCACAACTACTGAGCCTGCGCTCTAAAGCCCGCGAGCCACAGCTACTGAGCCCATGCGCCACAACTACTGAAGAAGCCTGCGCGCCTAGAGCCCATGCTCCGCAACAAGAGAAACCACCGCAATGAGAAGCCCGTGCACTGCAACGAAGAGTCGCCCCTGCTGGCCACAACTAGAGAAAGCCTGCATGCAGCAACAAAGACCCAACACAGCCAAACATAAGTAAATAAATTAATTTTAAAAAGTTTTTAAAACTTTAAATGAATGAATGAATGAATGGCTCTTTCCGAGAAGAGCACCACTCAGAGGTTCTGTCTCTGGTCCCCAAAAGGCTCATCCTAATTATAAGGGTGGAGGTTCCATGAGAACTAAATAGCCTAGGACTTTGCATCATAATCAAAAGCAGGTCAGAGTAATGGATGGGGACATTTATACAGGACTGGCCACAGGCCAGAATTCTGTCCCAAAGCACTCCACTAAGCTTATAATTATGGTTGCATAAGAGTAATTGCCCACATTTACAAAGTGCACAGTACTCTGAAGTTCCAATTCTTCTTTCCATAGGTAACTCTTAAAAGGTAAGGTGGTCTATTTGCCAAAATTACATGACGTTGTTAGGCTTAAAGTCTCACATGACCAAGCAGCCCCCAGTAGCCCCCTAACTTGCCAATAAAAAGCAGACTAAGACTGACATTAATAAATTGCATACAAATGGTTAAAGAAAAAAAGTACAAAGAAAGCTCTAGTTGAAACAAAGGGAAAATAAAAAGTATCAGTGTCAAAACGGGAGATTTTTTTTTTTTTTTGCGATACGCGGGCTTCTCACTGCTGTGGCCTCTCCTGTTGCGGAGCACAGGCTCTGGATGCGCAGGCTCTGCCACCATGGCTCTCGGGCCCAGCCGCTCCACGGCATGTGGGATCCTCCCGGACCGGGGCACGAACCCGCGTCCCCTGCATCGGCAGGCGGACTCTCAACCACTGCGCCACCAGGGAAGCCCAAAACGGGAGATTTTTAATTGGCCATTATCTATGACAAATAGCCAATAATTATATTTTTAAAAATTCAATCTCATTAGTGATCGAAGAAATGAAAATGTTTTGGACCTATAATAAATGGTCTAAAATAAAAACTGTAAATATTCAAAGTAGTCAAGAAAATGTTAAACACTATAGTCTTAAAATATCAGTTGGACCTTCCTGGTCTAAGCTTTCTTAAGAAAAATTTGGCAATAAAATTCAAGGTTCCTATAAAGTTCACACCAGGGCTCTACCTTAACGTAAATAATTGGACATGTGGTAAGAAAGTTACGTAACAAAATCATTTATGTAAGGTCAAGGTTTTTAAACTTGTCTATGGATAGAAATTAGGGGGTCCATGAACTTGAATGAAAAAAATTATAACTTTATTTTCACTAACTTCTAAATGAAACGTAGCATTTCTGTTAGCTGTAAATGAGCCAACCAACTACAGTAATATTAGCTGTACACGTGACTTTGATGCCAATAGAAATCATAGATATTTTCATATCACGTTACAGTTGTTGCAGACATCAAAATATCAATTATGCTCATCACAACTTTGAAATTATGGTAGTTATCAGATTTGATGCTGGATCTTTTTGTTAATGCAATAAGAAGCATCTATATAGTATGTCACAAAATTTTTAACACTCTTACAATTGTATTTTAATATGCTTGGCTTGCTTTGTACGTTTATTTTATGCACTTAAAAACATTATTCTAAGGAGAGTCCACAGATTTCACCAAACTGCCAAAGGGGTCAATGGGGAAAAACAAACAAACAAACAATCAAAAGACACTTAGGAAGATCTAATGTAAGAATGATTTATAATAAGAAACTGGAACGCCTGAATATAGAACAGCTGGAAAACTTTAAATAAATGATGGCATAGCCAATTATGGAACCATGAAAAAAATACATAAAACTATATTTAGTGATCCTTATTTTACTTAAAAAATGAATATGTATTAAAAAAGATGAGAAATAAAATCAGTAGTAATCACATGATTAATTTGCTATAGTTGCTAATTTTTCTGTAATGAATATATGAGACTTTTACAATAGGAAGATTTTTAAAAGTATAAAAAATGTATTTGGTTTGCAAATGGTCAAAGAGTATATAAAGCATAGTTTACAAGGTTGCATATTAATGTAACTCTTTAAGTTTAACGTTAGTTACAAATGCCAGCTCAGAAAAAAAAAATTTAACATCCAAATGAAAGAAATTATAATGAAACACCTGTCTCTGACTCAATGTCTTTATATTTAAAAAAATCTTTTGTATCTCCTTACTAGGGATATTGCAGGAAGATGTCTGTGTAAAATGCTTCTGAAGGGTTTGAAAGGAAGTCCCTCAGAAACAGAAATTCAGTCAAGGCCAAAGTCACTGCCGCTCATGAGGGTGAAGCCCATGCAATGTGTCTCAAAAACTCAGCACAGCCCACACACTTGTGTCGATATGGGTTGCTGAGGTTGCTTCTGCTGATGCTTCTACATCACTGAATGCTTCTACTTGACTCGAATGCAGTTAGAGAGGTCTCTCCTCTTGCTGCCCTGAAGTTCAGATGCATGACCTCCCCATACACAGCAGGGAGCTCCAAGAGAAGATAAGCAAAGGAAGTGGTACAATAAAGCAAGTATGTTTGGAGCACCTAATTTTGGTGGCTCACTGGTGTCTGAAGTTAATAATGAGGTGTGCATTTGAAAAATGGGTGGCAGGATTTATTATATGTTAACTTGTACTGAAATAACAGACCTAAAGGGCCCTTATGTCCTCGAAACTGCAAAACAAAGAGCACAGAAATTCTTTGGGTATAGGAATTAGTAAGCGTGGCATTCGCCTTGATGCATGTTGACACACAAAGTTGAGGAAGTATTCCCATTTTCATGTGGATGGTTCATGTCAGCTGCTGTTATGGACTGTACCTGAAGGTTTTTGTGTTTTACGTTTTATCTTGACTGCTTTTGGACTTACAGAGAAGTTGCAAATATAGTACAAAGAATTTCAATCCATGTATCCTTAACCCAGTCTTCCCCAACGTTAACATCTTATGTAACTACATATAGCACAGTCGGCATTAATCAGAATCGGTAAATTAACATTTACTAAAGATCTTACTCAAATTTCACTAGTTTTTCCACTATGTCCTTTTTCGTTCTGAAATCTCATTCATTATCCCATGTTGTACTTAATTGTTATTATTTCTCCTTAGTCTCCTGCAGTCTGTCACAGTTCCTCAGTCTGTAACAGTCTTTCATGACCATGACACCTTTGAACAGTATTTATCGCTCAATTTGGGTTTGTCTGGTGGTTTCACATGCTTGGACTAACGTTATGCATTTTGCGCAAGAGAACCACAGAAATGATGTAACCTCAGTGCATCATTTCATGGAGTTCATAACAGAGACCTGATCCATTCCATTAAGGTGGCACGTGACAGGTTTCTTCCCTGAAAAGTTACTGTTTTTCTCCTCGTGGTTTACAAGTATCTTTGGGGAGATACTTTGAGATTATGTAAATCCTGCTTCTTCTCCTGTTTCTCCTCAAACTGTCATCCACTGACTTTAGCATCCATCATTTGTGTCTAAGAAGGTTTACAATAGTAAAAATCAGTCTCCATAATTGTGTTTTGGGTCTATGGGGATCGACTGGTGGTCTTGGTTAATTTCCACAAACCACCATGACCACACACAGACTTATCTGTGGTCTCATTTCCTGAAAAGAGAGGAAAAGGAACTGTAACATATTATTTGGTGTCCAGAGTATAACACAAGGTCATGGACACAGTGGGCCCTCCCTGCCTCTACCTGATGCTATAAATATAAGATACACTGGCTCCTCAACGCAATAAATTTTATACTTTGCATCAGGACCAAACATTCATTCAGTTGTGAAACATTTGCTGAGCCTGCCTAATCTGTGGTCCTTGCCTTCAAGGAGTGCTTAGACTGGTTATGAACCAGGGCGCCATAGAAAGCCCTGGGCAGAAACCAGGGCATAGGGTGACTTGGAACAGTGGTGGGAAGGCACTCGCACCTTTGGGAAGGAGCAGGTTACTCAGAATCCCAGGAGACACAGGGAGAACAACCTACTCTGATGCACGGGCGGGAGGAAAGGCAGGAGGGGAGCACAATAAAGCCCTCCCAACTCCGGCGCCCATGTGGGTTTCTATCTGCACCGGGCTCACTACCCTCTCAGTCTACACACTCCTCCCTGTTAGGGGGTCTCACTACTTTTCCAGTGCTAGCCCTCACTTCCCCCATGTAATGTGAGGCCAGCTAGGGAAAAAGACCCACAGCGCTGCAGGGGAAGCCTGCCACTTACACCAATCCTCCTTGGCCTTTGTTCATAAATGTGGCAAAGATTACTGGACAACTAAGGAAAACCAACAGCATGAAAGACAAACAGAAAATTCAACTCAGAAGATACAGATCACTTAAGGGAAAAAAATTAGAAAAAAAATTATTTGCTTTTGTTCTTCCTCTGAGCACTGTAGCTGGCACAGAGTGGATGTTTAATAAACATTATGTCATGAACAAATAAATGTATGAATGTGCAGGTGTTAATTTTTAAAACTACTTAAAAATATGAAGGGCACTCAATAGTAAATAGGATAATAAATTTTTGAGTAAGAAAAGATTTAGAAACGTATAAAAACTGCTATATATAAATAGGTATACAACAAGTACCTACTGTAGAGCACAGGGAACTATACTCAATATCTTGTAGTAACCTATAATGGAAAAGAATCTGAAAAAGTATCAATCTTTCTATATGTATGTATAAATGAATCATTTTGCTGTACACCTGAAACTAACACAACATTGTAAATGAACTATACTTCAATTTAAAAAAAAAAGAAAAAAAGAAAAGATAGAGAAGATTACAAATCAAACTATTAGAATTAGGACAGGGATTACTTTCTCCAACTCTGCATTATTAATTTTCACAGTAAGCATTGTTTGATTTGTTTACTGTCTGCTTGCCTCCACCAGAATGTAAGCTCATGAAGGTGCTCCGTTTTACTTCTCACTCCAAGTGTCCAAAATCATGCCGAGCATGATGAAGGCACTCATGCACCTGTGGCAGCCACAGAGGCACAACACTTAACATCTCCCCTTCCAGAAAGGGCTCACAACCCATTCAGCCACAAGAAATGCAATTAGCTGAAAGTCTCTGGCTGTAGCATCTTTGGATCTTCTAGTTTTCCAGCCCAGCCACACTCTTCTTGGGCAGCCCCAGGACTGAGCATGCCAGGGGTGACAGGTCCTGGCTGTTACTGCCCAACAAATGACTTCTCTAATGCTCTTATTCGTTCCATGGCGTTGGCTGAGACTTTGTCAGATGTGCACGGGAGGCTGAGGCTCCCCCTGCCCACTTTTGCTTCTTTTCCCTTTTACTTTCATGGTGTCAGACCTGCACTGTGGACTGAAGGCCTTCCCTGCTAAATTCTGCTTCCTCTGCCCTCTTCTTTCATAGGCATTACCCCCAGGTCCCTAACAAACCACTTGCACGCCTATACTGTTTCAACACCTGCTTCTCAGAGGACTTGACCGATAATGTATTTGTTACATGATTAAATCATAAATGCAATCATGTAAAATGTAAATTGCTATGTGATTAGACTGTATTTGGCAAAGACAAGAAACTGCATTTTGAGTAGGACGGACTAGAGATGGAGAGACTAAGACAATGGCCAAGAATTGGGGCAAGAGGTAATGCAGGCTTGAAGTGACAGAACTGGGATTGGGACACAGAGAACAGAAGTTAGGAGCAATTCGAAGGCAGACTCAAGAGGCCTTCCCAACTGATTGGAGGTTGAGAACAATGAAGTGAGGCAACAAAGAGGCTTTGGTGTTTCAAATCCAAGTGACTGATAATAATGGTGGCATTTACAGCACGAGGGCAAGGATGTGGGAGGCTTGTTCAGGGAGAAAAATGAAGTCAAAAATTGTGTCCCAGGGTTTGAGGTGCCAACTAGATAACCAACCAGGTGGAAGCAGGTAATGGAGAGTGAGAAATGTAGCTAGAACTGAAGACACAGCCTGGGAACAGAGGTCTTTTATTTGGATATAAATGTATACTAATTACCTTTTCTAAAAAGAATTTTTTGAGGCCATTCTTTATAAAGGAAATATGTAAGTTGTGCTAATGAAACAGAAATTGGAAAATAAAAGACAAAAGTGGAAACAAATGTGTTGTTAATGAAGGTTATACAACTGGAGCATCAAATTTGCTTCTGGGAGTTGAGGTAAAAGAGGAGATACAGTATAAATAAATGAATAAATGGATAGATAGATAGATAAATAAATAAATAAATAATAATCAATCAAACAAACAAATAAAACACACCTGTCATTAGAAAGGCAGGCATTTGGTAGCTACCAGGAAACAATTCCTGGCATCAAGTTCTAAAGTAAATACCTCACGTGGAACTTCCTTAAGGGCTGAAGGATGACTAAATGGCCAATGTCTCCATCATCAGTTTTATTGCAAAAGCACATCCTGTTTCTATATGATTGGATCTTTACAAGATGACTTTGAGTAAAGTCAAGTGTTTGAGCAAATGTGGCCTTGGGCCGGTCTAGCTTGATTTTAAAAACAAAATAGAGAGGAGCAGTTGAGGCACATGCCCTTTTAACAAGCTTTCACAAACCTCTGCACGGAGATGGCTCAGGTAATATGAAATCCCAAACGCCTCACAGATCAGAGTTCAGATGATCAGTGATGGGACTCGAGAGATCACGGCCAAAAAAGGAGAGGATGCTTGTTTTCCAAAGAGCAGACATGCAAACCTCCCTACTGAATGGCCTTCTTGCTACCAGAAACCCTGAACAGGTAAAGAGGCAACAGCAAAACACTCCTAGGTGAGTTTCTCAAGAAGTTATTTAGTGCCCCAGATCTCCCTGAAGAGGGTTAAATAACTAGAGAGCTACCTTCGAACAAATTAAATACAGTTGATATGCTCTCAAGAGAAAAATAAAAGACAAGGGCATTAAGACAATAAGTTATTATACATGTATAAAATCTTTCCCTATTAGTTTTGGCAGAAATAAACTGTTCAGTTCAAGAGCACAACATGGTTCTGGAGAGCAGACATGCTGACTCTGGAGTTTACCACGTCCTTGAAATACGACTGTCCACAAAAAACTAACCACAGAATAGCTATCCTTAAAGGACTCTGAGCTATAAGGCATCCCATAGTACTTTCCTCAAGCTTAATGTTGCTATACTTACAGAAGAATTAAACAAACAAAATAAGCCAGGGCTTTACAAGTAAGTTTAGCTGTACGATGTTCTCTGATGTTCTATATGTACCCTACGATAATCCACTAAAACTTACGATAGGTACTTAATGATGCTCATTTAACAAACTGAACTAGCAGAATAGCTCCTGATAACACAACTGGAGAATATATCAGAGCACTAACGCCGTCACTCCAAGTACAAGTGAAGTTCAGTGCATATATTCTAAAGAAATGTTAAAGACAGCTGATAAGAAGAGGGTGAGAGGTAAATACAGAAAATTGGACATTGCGAGACCAACTGAAATCCAACTTGTTTGTGTCCTCAAACTGATAATCCTGGAGCCCAGCGGACTGCTGAACCTGACTTTTGTGGGTGTGGGTGTGTGGGTACACTCATGTATGGTGGGGTAGGGCGGGGTGGAGGTGTAGGAGGAGGAAGGTAAACCGGAAAAGAACAATCAAATCTGGTGGTTCAAAGTTATCAGAAGAATAATCAGGTGCAGAGCATTAGTGTTTCTTCTTTTCAGGAGTGGGAAAATATTCGCAGATGAGCTTCAGAACAGATAATGGCAGCTGCTCCTGGCCACTGGGCAGGGGGAAGAGGCCCTTTCCTATCACAGCATCTTCAATAACTTGACTTTGAGAGTGACACTCTGTCTGGCATCAGATAAGCCTATCAACACTTTTTTTTTTTTTTTTTTTTTTTTTGCGGTACACGGCCCTCTCACTGTTGTGGCCTCTCCCGTTGCGGAGCACAGGCTCTGGACGTGCAGGCTCAGCGGCCATGGCTCACGGGCCCAGCCGCTCCGCGGCATGTGGGATCTTCCCGGACCAGGGCACGAACCCGTATCCCCTCCATCGGCAGGCAGACTCTCAATCTCTGCACCACCAGGGAAGCCCTATCAACACTTTTGATCAATGGAGCAATAAACACCACTGCCAAGGCAACCCATGGGCTCCTCTCTTTTCCATTAGTGCATCCTTCTGAATGGGACTCAGCGAGGACGTGCCTCAGACACTTATGCTCAGTGCAAAACCAAAAAAGCCCTGTACTGCTACTTTAATCGTGGTGACTATCTAAGTAAAAACTAAACACAAAATATATATGTACTCAAAGGGAGATGACCAGATTAATTCTGATGCTATCCTACTGCCTACTTTGTGCCTAAAAAGGATGTTGTTGTATCACTTGGACTTATCACAATGACAACTCTGCGTTGGGGTCTTAGGAGCATTATGTGAGGGGGTCTGCATAAAGCACAAAGTAATAACACAATACATGTTAGCTACATTATTACTGTCATTTAATCCTAGGTGAGTCTCAATAAAAACACCACACACATTGGCAAAACAGCAAAGAGAAGTGGGCAGGAAGAAGGACCAGAAAGAACACTGATGGTGTGTTGCTTATTTCAATAAATGCAAACAGTGGGATTCCTCCACTGGGCCAACATCTTTCCAGCAACGGACTTGACTTATGTGATAGAGGCAAATATCCTCTCAGGTCTAAATTTGCAAAATAATGATGTTCATAAAAACAATGTAATATTAAAAAGTGATGGCAGCTTCATCAGCCTAATACAATTAAATTTTACATATAATGTCAACAATATAATCTTCAGTAAAGTGAATATTTCCCCCCCAGAGACTTAGCCACAGTGAAGTCAGGAATTCATTAAATGGCAGAATGGAAAATATCTGGTGATGAAGAGATTGTAGTAACAACCAGGTCAGTAGTGCTACTCTATGTTGCTGGAAGATAAATTACATCTGACATTGACGTACTCCTTCAACAACATGACTCGCTTCCAGGTTCTGATTAGGAAAAATGAGTTAGTGCACTAATTTCACTGAATCAAGTTGTATATTAAAAATCATAAGACAGAATTACTTGTCTAACTCTATTTTATACTGTGATGAAAAGTACAGATACCATTTATATATGGAATCTAAAATATGACACAAATGAACTTATCTATGAAACAGAAAGAGACTCACAGACAGAGAACAGACTTGTGGTTGCCAAGAGGGAAGGGGAATGGGGGAGGAATGGAATGGGTGTTTGGGATTAGCAGATGCAAACTACTGTATGTAGAATGGATAAACAACAGGGTCCTACTGTATGGCACAGGAAACTATATTCAATATCCTGTGATAAACCATAATGGAAAAGAATATGAAAAAGAATGCATATAATATGTATAACTGAATCACACTGCTGTACAGCAGAAATTAAATACAACATTGTAAATAAACTATCCTTCAAGAAAATAAAATTTAAGAAAGGTTTAGATACTATATAAATTTTTTAATACACAGTTATACTTTAGGCGTGTTAATTTCAGCTTCAAGTGATGTCATTCAGAGCCATAATTTGTTGTATCTTATCATATTGTGACAAATGACCTGCCTAATTTGAAAATTCTAAGTTGTATAGCCTAAGAAAACACAGCAGGCGCTCTCTGATATTGCCTTGCCTTCCACTGGACCAGCTTCATGTATTAATACTGCTCTGTGTCCCCTCTGTAAACCACAATGATAAATGCCCAATGGCACTAGCAGGCAATCTGCAGTGCCACACACACTTTCTCCTCCCACCAGTTGGGACTCCGTGCTGACAAAGAATCGGCTGTGTCTTCCCAAACCTGTTTATGCCAGTTGACTTGTTATTATAATTATGAAATTTAATTAAATATTATGAAAGCTGATGGAATATGAGTACAAGAGATAAATCTTGTTTCTATTAAAAACTAAACTGAAGGCTTTGGAAAGACTTCATAACAGCAATCACTAAAGGAAAGCTGTTGGACTAGATGTGGGCGAAACCTATAAAAAATGAGAAAAAATTCTGAAACCTCAGATTCTGTAAGATTCAGATTGCTTTGCTAGTGTCTATATTTTTGCTCATATGGTTTATACTATTCACACAATGTAGAATTCAAAATAGTAGAATCACTGTCAAAGAAACGCCCTCGGCCTCTCACAAGAGTTGAGCAAATATATAGTTATTATTATAAATTTTAATGAAAATAAAATACTTTGAGGATGTATATTTCTGAAAGATTCCCTGTCTTAATGATTTTTTTCAGTTAACTTGTTCCAATTATGTTAGCTAAGAGGGTATTTTCTATGGCTTAGATTAGAAACTACTTTCAATTAACTGCTCTTAAATTTATGAAGTGTTATGATCTAAGCTGGATTACTCTGGAATATAGGTGTTCAAATTTTTATTCCTTACTTTTGAAAGACAAAGTACACTGAGCATAATTTTACCAGGTTTAAAGATAAAAATATACTCCTTCCCTTTAGTCTAATATAATAGAGAGCAAGGCAAAGCAGTCAAGAACATGACTCTGGTCAGCCACCCCAAAGGTGAAATCCTGGCTCCAATATTACTAGCTTCGTGACAGCTTAACAGCTTAAAACCAGCCACTTACACCCCAGTTTTCTCATCTGGAAAATGCCATCGATAACAATACCTATACCCCAGTGGGCATGGAGAGGGTGAAATGAGAAAACGCATGTCATACCAAATGCTAAGTTCCTGGTGCACAGTAAGTACTCAAAATGTTCATCATGAATGTGATCACATTGCCTAACAGGAAAAGAGCCAACTACTACATAAATAAAGACTGTAAGTAACATGTTCTTTCTCATGTTGGAGTGTCAGTTCTTTAGCAAGATGGCCTCACCTATAGACAGCTCACAAACACCTGTGGAAAACTTCCCCAGGTACAGCAAAACAGGGCTTTTCAGCTAGGGGCAATTTTACTTCCTAGAGGACATATGGCAATGACTGGAGACTTTTTCGGTCATCACAACTGGGGACACCTATTGGCATCTGGGGTGTAGAGGGCAGGGACGCTGCTAAACAACTTATATCCTGCAACGCATATGACACATCCCCCCAAACAAAGAATTATCTGGCCCCAAATGCCAAGATGGCAAGGTCGAGAAACCCTGTAGCCCAACGGGCAGAATGAGAGAGAAGTGATTTCTAAAATCTGAACTCCAGAAGGTTATGCTGAGAAAATAAAGATGGCTTACAAGTGAATTGGGGATTTTCATTATCATATTGGTTTCAGGACCTATGCCATAGATGTTTAAGAGACATGGATACTGAACACCAAGACAAGATTCTTTTGGTCAATAAACTCTCATGAATGGGGCTGACCATGTAATAACCTTACAATAAATTTTATTTTAAAGTGAGCACTGTCATAAAGCTAGAGTACCAGAATGAAGTACTAGAAATGAAACTTCATTCAGAAGAATAAATCTCAAAAGGACTTAAGCAGGACTCAAAACACCCAAACAGTAGGTGGGAAAACAAAAACTGCTCTAGTAGCTTGCATACAGGGGGCCTCTCACTTGGGCTCAATGCAGAAATTACGGAGCTAGCTAGTGGACCATAGGTGTATGTCCTTCCCAGGCAAGCATCCTGTTTCCTAGCTTGGGTGTTTGCGTGACAAACTCATTCTTCAATTAATAATGCTGCTCAAAAACACTATTAGAAAGCTCTTAAGAGTTCATTTAAACTACTTTTCAATGAATCACAGAGTTTTCTTACAAGCATGAGATAAAACTGTATACAAATACAGTTCACATACAGTACAATCCAACAATATAGGTATATATTTTCCCCCATACAAAATGGAAAAGGAAGTCATCAACATGTTAACAGTACTTCTCACTCCAGTGACTTTTACACTCAAATCTAGAAGACCTAGGTTTGATTCCTGGCTCTGACACTTTGGTCAAATAACAAAATTAATTCTCACTAAAATTCCTGTGAAATGAATAGGAATGTATTATAATTCCCATTCACTGATGAGAACATTGAGGCAGAAAAGAAATGGTCCCGTACTAACTGTAAAAGTGCTAAATAAATGAAAAACAGCATTAAGATTGCTTTAGTAACCCTTAAAAAAAAAGCTGTATTTATAATATTTTTAACTTTATATGACATTTATCCCTAAAGGTGAAACAGCAAGTCTTCTGCACAAAGATTACACTTTCATCCATTAAATCAAAGGTTCTAAAAAAATTAATATTTCGGGCCTCCCTGGTGGCGCAGTGGTTGAGAGTCCGCCTGCCGATGCAGGGGAT
Source organism: Mesoplodon mirus (assembly GCF_964341445.2). Classification (NCBI taxonomy): domain Eukaryota; kingdom Metazoa; phylum Chordata; class Mammalia; order Artiodactyla; family Ziphiidae; genus Mesoplodon; species Mesoplodon mirus. Next base: position 157,974,727 of record NC_138979.1, on the reverse strand, counting down.
ACGGGTTCGTGCCCCGGTCTGGGAGGATCCCATATGCCGCGGAGCGGCTGGGCCCGTGAGCCATGGCCGCTGAGCCTGCGCATCCGGAGCCTGTGCTCCGCAACGGGAGAGGTCACAACAGTGAGAGGGCCGCGTACGGAAAAAAAAAAAAAAAAAAAAAAAAAAAAAAAATTAATATTTCATAAGCTAGTCAATACAAGATATTTAATGGATCTAAAAAGAGGAAGTAACTCAAAAATGCAAAAGGAAATACACTGCAGCAAATAACTATTTAACCCTTTCACCATCAGAAGGCATTCATGCAAACCTTACATCACGCTGCTTAAAAATCCTAATAGACAGTACTCTTTTTCAGAAAGTATGGCAAAAGAAAATTAAAATAATAAAAGATCTCTACTCACCCTTCTGATAGAAAAACTTCCTGTAATAGTATGCGCCGAGATCCACGTGTTCCACGATGTATCTTTTCACTCGATCCAGGTGCAACACCAAGTTTTCCTTGGGCACTTCAAGTACTGCCACTCCTGCGTTTGTACAATGGGAGCTGAGGGTTGACTCAAAGGAGGCACTTTCACATCCACTAAAGGAACCAGAATTTGATTTGGACAGGCTGATTTTCCTTTCCCCTTCTCCACCGATCTCATTCCGAAAATACGGACAGCTCATTACAAGTTCATTGCTTTTATCGTCTCCCTGGTCCATGCTGAGGCTTCCTTTGGAGTTCAGGTCCTCTGTGCTGCCCATTGGGGAGCTAAAACTGGCCGAGTGGGACAAAGGCCCCGAGACCAAGGATGCCACCGCAGCTGCCGAAGCCCCTGTGGTGGTGTTTCTCCTCTTAATTACACTGTGCCTGTTCATAACCGCCTCATTCAAGTCAAATAATATACTCTGGACGTCGTAGTGGGCAAAGCACTTTGGGCATGTCCAGGGCCTGACGGAGTCTTCCGATCGATTATCTTCAAGATCCGACGATTTCCCAAGTTCTTCACCTTTGGTATTGCGTAATTTACGGAAAATGGACGAGTCTCCGGTTTCAGACTTGGAACGCCGCTTGAGTGGTTTTTCCCTTTCCTTAAAGAGCCTGAGGTTCTCTCTCTGTGAGATGGGCCCGTCTATGACATCCAAGGAGAAACCAGAGCCCTTGCCCCCACCAGTGATGAGAAAGTCACTGAGCTTGGTCGGAGTGGGACCTCGATCAGACTTGTCGTCTTTGTAGCCCTTTAACAAGTCAAAGAAGCTGTCTCCGGACGTTCCCTGCTTATCGATTGAAGATGTGCTACCGTATTCCCTGTGCAGTGATGGCCCCGTCTTGTAGGTGGGCGAGATACATTCATCAAAGCTATCCACGTCAAGTTCACTTATGGTGATGTCGCTGTTGCTGCGCTGCCGTATCCGGCGCAGAGCTTTCCTGGGGGAGCTGGGGTAGGCTTCAGGCATGAGAAATCTGGAGTCCATGCTCTCCGACGGCCTCGTCTTGTTTTTCAGTGTGTTCTGTATGCTTTTTAACATGGCTGAGTCACTGGAATTGAGGCTTACAGAACTTCCCTGACTCACAGGACTGCTTTTGGAGGACATGCTCTCAAGGCAACTTGAGGTTTCTATTTCCTGGCTTGAACGGCTAGATTCTTTTACATTTTCCTTTCTTGGGGGCCAATCCGCAATCCTTGCCCGAACCCCCATCTTTGGGACTCCAGGGGTCGAGGTTATATGATGAGAACCTTCACTTCGGGGGGGGCCTACAGGAGCCATGACTGATGACCCTAAGCTGCCGTTTTGGGACCTGAAGCGTCGCATGTAGAAGTCGTCCGTGTGGACTTTGGGGGTGCCATCTGTGCCCACAACAGACGCCCTTTCAGTGGCAACCGGCCTTTCAGTCTGAGACCGTTTCAAGCTGGTCATGATGTAAAAGCAATCAGACTTAAATCCCTGCAGAAAGGACCATCATACCTAAGTTTTAAATGTGCACTTCCCTTTTGGAGAATGGCTTCCAGAAAATACATCAGTTGCATGAGATCTTAATCTTTTTCAATTAAAAGGTTAAACAATGCCTTATTTTCAAGCCTCTGAAAATCCAGACCTTCACAACGTTAGAATCCACAGGAGTTCCTCTGCGTCACTTTGATAGACGGCTTTCTTTCAGAAAAAAACTGAATGGAACTTGTATCTCTGGGACTCTGTGATTGCCATAATCCCATGCTTTCTCTAAAAGAGAGAAGGACAATTGGAATTAGCATTTGATAAATACATCTAAAAATAAACATGCAATTGCCAAAACCAGACACATGCAAATAAAAGACTCACTAATGGATTGTGGCTCACAGTTCACAACCCATCTTTTGAGTAAAGCAGGCTTGAAAGGAAGGAAGAAAGTGAAAGCATTTAATAATATCCATCATTTAAACTATTTATATTTTAAAAGACTATTAACACTCCAGATTAACTGAACTGTTTCATATCACTATGAAGGGGGGTGAGGGATCTCGTTCCAGGATATCAAGGCTCCTAGCCCAAGTAAAGACCACGTACAGACTCCAATGACCTCTAATAATGTAGAATATCATGAACCACTGTGCTGAGCAGAAGTTCAAGGCATAACCAACAGAGTTTGATAATTAGAGCAACGTACAGTTTTTTAACAAGACTAAAAATTGAAAAGTTATGTTACTGAATATATCACAACACTCACTTTTTAACCTCTTCTGTATTTCAAAATCCAAACTTGTTTTTTTGTTTCTTTACAAAGGCTTTCTTTACAGAGTTGGCAAGAGCAAATACAATAGAAAATAAACAGGGTTTTCCCGGAGCCATTCTACCCATTAGCACGCGTCTATATTTCCCTCTACTTTATTACTTATGCCAAAGAGGAGTATTTCAGAATGCATCCAGCATTTTTCACCACCTCTTCCCAAGCTCTGAGATCCATCTACCCTTAAAGCTAGAAACATTTCGCTCATTAGCAAAATGCCTTCATTTCCTTACACCCTGCAACCCACCCCACCCTTTGGCACTAATTTATGAAGACAGCAGAAACCAAATGCTGCTGTGGACAGACCTTTCCATATCCCCCAGCCGGCGACAGAGACCTGCTAACATCCTTCCAGGTGGCAGGTGAAGAAAACCAACTTCCTCAGGCGCACGTCAATCAGGAGGAGAGAGGCACAAATTCTGAGCACAAAATCCTGCATGGTTGCGTTCGTCATGAAAATAAAGGCAGAGCACCCTTTTCCAAGGTTCCACAAATTACACAAGAGGTGGCCTTTAAATTCCTGCCAAATGCATGTCTGGAAAGATGCTGCTGAACCAGCACTGCGCTGCCGGGGCCGCATTGTCTACAAATCACGGCTGACATCCAGGCCGACCCGCGCTCGCTGCGCTCCGCTCCCCGGCAACAAGCACTTACTTCCACGATAATTAAGCATCTCGCTAGTCGGCTTCCTGCCTCCCAGGCAGCCGCTTTAATTTCTCCTGCGCTATGCAGCATCATTTTAGAAGACTCGCTGCTATTTAAAGGCTGGAACATTTAGGGGTGTTTCAAAACGTACGGCTGCCTGCAGAATGCAGGGCCAGCTGAACTCCAGCCGGGCTCACACGGGCTGCTCAGACCAGCCCCGCACAGAAACGCCAATTGTTTTCCCTCTCGCTCCTCTTTACCATGTTTTGTGAAAGGGATAATGGTTTTGCACAGCTACCCATTAAACCTGGCTTTTGAGCTTTCTAGATACTTCTATCGTCAGATTGCTATGATTTGACATCTGGGAACTGTCCAGGCTCCTTTTGAACTTTAAACCTTCAAGTGGAATAATGTGCTAACTGCTGAATCTGAAGGCAGTCCATGTGGCCACAGCCAAGGTTCAAGAAGTGTTCTTTATAAAATGGAAGGAAACTGGGCAACTGAAGCAAGATGCAAAAGAAACACTAGCCCATTTCAAAAAAAAAAAAAAAATTGACAACCCCAAACCACAATTTATGAGCTATTTTGTAACAAACTAGGGAAAAAGAAGCTGTTTATTTCAGTGAAATAGCTTTCAAAGAAAGAATACACTGACATACAAAATAATTCTCAATAGATTCTTATGAAAATCAGATGTTTGCAATGCTTCTCACAAGCTCACAGAAATGCAAATAAATCACCTACCATTCCCAGAACGGACATTCTCTAAAAGGCCAATGCACCAATCCCACTGGGGTAAAAACTCTTTCTTTCCACATTTCCTTTCCCTTAGAATAGAGTTCACTGCAGGACTGTCTTTTTTAGGATATGTGAAGTTATATCCATTGTAGGAGGAAACTGAAGGCCAGCACCAAAATACAGTAAGTAGCACTGACTTGAAAAATCTCCGCTCTTGGTCGTCACTACTACAGGACACCTTTTCAGAACCATCTCATATGCTTCCTGTGTTTTTTAATGGGTTTTAAAAAATCTTATACAGATATAACTGTATTTGTTTGTAATTGAAAAGAAATGCCAAGACTCCTATTACATCTTAATTATAATAACAACTCAATGTTACCTTTTAATTTCAAAATATAGACGGGCACATAGGGGAGAGAGTACTCACAGTTTAATGACCTGTAAAAGCCGAGGAGGTTCAAGATGGACAGCTAAGTTAAATAACAGATTTTCTTTTCTTGTCATGAGGACCTTTTCTCCTTTTCTCTTCCCTTCCTCTTTCCCATCCTTATTTATAGCAACAAACCCCTTTAACATCAGACATGGAGTAGCATCTATACAAACATATATGCTTTGCATTTATTCAAGTACTAGTTGAAAATAAAGATGCCATCCATGTGTGTAATATGATGACACATCAATAACACCTAAAACCTATTCCTCCGGGTTGATGCAAAGAGCAAACATATGCTGACAGTTATTAGCAATTCTCCTGATTATCAGCAAACCTGCCTAAGCATCATTAAATATGGTAAAAAACAACAGAATAGAAGAGCAATACTAATTTACAGCATGTCACCTCCATCTGTTGAAAGAGTAAACTATTTAAGAAATATCCTTGTTATATGTTTAATTTTACAGCTCTAGGTACTATTTGAGTCCATGGTAGATCCACTTACCTAGAATACCAATACCAGTCTAGTTCTGTGAGGTCCTGGAAACTATCAGAAAAGGAGAAGATGTGTTCAACGTCTAGTAGATGAAAGTCCTTCCATTACTCAAGGTCTATCACCAGGTAACCTATCAGCATTTTCTGATAACACCATTCTTCCAGAAGAAGTACCTCCCCCTCTCCTCTAAATCACCCTGAGCCTTTCTGCATTCTCTTCTGAACACAGACCACACACTTGGTGCTAGGGATATTTGGGGAAACAGTCCCTCCCTCCAAGGGAAGCTACAGGTGTAAAAACAGTCCCTGTCATCCTGGCTCACTGAGACATTTACATTCTTGACCTCTCTCCCTCCTTCCTGAAACTCTGTCTTCTCTAGGTCTCCATGATGAACACATTGTCCTTAATTTCTGGTGCCTCTTTCTTTTGGCTCATTCCTCAGAATCACTGGTGGGCTCCATTCAAAAGCTAGTGATTCCAGGGCGGGTATGCTTGGCTTACTTCTCTTACTGGTCTTCAGAGTTTTGGAAGGGGCTGTAAAGGGTATCAGCATTAGGATGCATTTGAGCACTGAGTGCATTAGGATGAGATCGCAGGCCTGGGTACACTGGAGTAAAAATATTAACTCTGGACAGCAGGGTGTTGACCTTCATTGGATCAGCTGCCTGTGCAACTGAATGAAGCAGAATAATGAAATTACTTCGGGAGATATCTGCATGGTAGCCACTACTGTCTGGTGATGTCATAGGTACCCACAGCTTTAAATATTATCTCTATGCAGTTACCTCCAAATTTCTTCTCATGACCCTCTCCCCTAAACTCCAGATAAAATATATGCACGTGCTTATTTGATATCTTCCCTTTTTATCTATTTTCAACAATGAATTAACTAACAAGCAGAAAAAATGGGAAAATAAAAATTTTCCAAGAAATAAAATGGGTGATAAGGAAGTGAGAACAATAAATAATTGAAGGAACCAAACGAAAGGAACGACATGGGAAACTTTCTCTGTGCCAAGGGCATAAAGAATAGTTTAAAGGTTACACACGAAGACGTGGGAAGGAAAGAAAAAACCAACAACAACTTACAGTTCCTGCCTTGAAATAATCTGCAATACGATGTTACATTTACTGAAAAGATGTAGCATTCCTCATCAATTACTTCCATATTCCAAAATGGGATGTTGTTAGATTCCTTAACTGGTACAGCCTCAAATACAGGGCCAACTCTCAATGCTTCCAGGAAATAGAAGGAATTTTGATGATGAATAACTATACAAATACCCCGAGATTCCACAGATATACAACAACAGTATTTATGAAAATGTCAATGTAAATAGTTTATGAAGTTGTATACACAGACTTATAATACCCATAAATATTCTTGCTTTGGATTGTAACAGGAAACTTTATTTTAAAACAGAAATATCACACCACAGTGCTTGAACATTAGATTAGCTAAGATAACCAAATAAGGCCAACAATTCTCTTTACATCCCTTCTTGGCTTTCCTGAATTTCACTCACATTACATAAAAGTAACATCTCAGATAGAAGGGACGTCTCACTCTTTCAAGTTAGCCTTGAAACACATACAAACGACTCCGTGCAATGTCCTGGATAATTTAAGCTTTATGAATCAGCACATAACTTTTTAGACTGGACTTTCCCCTTTCTTTCATTTCCGTTCTATCCCTTCAACAAAAAGCAGGAAGGATTGGGAAGAGAGGAGTTGAGAAATCTAGTTCCTGCTCTCCGAATGTTCACTATCTAAAAAAGACAGTACTGATGGAGACAAAGTAGATTCAGATAACTTGCCCTGGATTTACCCAAGTGAAAAAAGAAGTTATGGATACAAAACATACATAACAGGATAAAGCTACATTTGAGTTTAGAGATAAGAAAGCAATTTAAAATGTGCTTGTTTGGAGACGTCCCTGGTGGTCCAGTGGTAAAGAATCCGCCTTCCGACACAGGGGATGTGGGTTCGATCCCTGGTGGGAGAACTAACATCTAACATGCCACGAGGCAACTAAGCCCACTCACCACAACTACTGAGCTCGCGCACCTCAATGAGAAAGCCCACGCACTCTGGAGCCTGCACGCCACAGCCAGAGAAAGAAAACCTGCACACTACAACTACTGAGAAGCCCAAGCACAACAAGTAGAGAAACCCGAGCGCCGCAACAAAGAGAACGCGCACCATAACGAAAAGATCCTGCCTGCCTCAACGAAGATCCCATGTGCCGCAACTAAGACCTGACGCAGCCAAAAAAAAAAAAAAAAAAAAGGAAAATAAATAAATTAAATAAATAAATATTTTTTTTTAAAGTGCTTGTTTGGACAGAGTGAGGACCAAAAGACATAATAACATTTGCCTCCCACCCACCCTCCAAACTAAAAATGTTCAACGAAAAAAGTTCCATTTCAAAGGCCTAGTAAGGCTTGAAGATACTTTGCACAGTTGCGGGTGAAGGAAACAACATGAAAATTTGGCAATGAGCTTGATGGCAGAAGTGGGGTGACAAAATTAAAAACGTATGGAGCAAGATACATGGTAGAATTACTGATGGGTACGGAAACGATTCCATAGCTGGCAAAGTAAAGGAGAATAGAATAAATTCAAACACTTATATATATATATATATATATATTTTGCGGTATGTGGGCCTCTCACTGTTGTGGCCTCTCCCGTTGCGGAGCACAGGCTCCGGACGTGCAGGCTCAGCGGCCATGGCTCACGGGCCCAGCCGCTCCGCGGCATGTGGGATCTTCCTGGACCGGGGCACGAACCCGTGTCCCCCGCATCAGCAGGTGGACTCTCAACCACTGAGCCACCAGGGAAGCCCCAAACACTTATATTTAAATATGACAAAATTTACACAATAAGCAATTAATATAATGCCACAGAGCTAGGTGTGAGGAGCTTGAAGTAGGGAGGTAAAAGGTAAAAAGCAGGGTAAAAGGTAATAAGTAGAAGGTAACAGTGAACCAGGATTATTAGGGGAAAAATAGTGTTTGAGGTGCAGCAAATGAACACGTTCAACGAAAAGAAATCAGAGCTCACCAACTAACTCATCAGGAGCATGGAGTTTCCACGGTCAGCACCCAGGATATCAAGAGAGCAGACTAGATCCACAAAGGTAGTGAGTGTTTTGAAAAATACTAATTTGTATAATAATATTCATTTAAAATCCATTAAAAAGTTATTCATCAATCCTGCAAACTGTGATCTAGTACTGATCATCCTATTACCAAATAGGACCTGGGGAAGGGCATGTGAGAAATGGATGTCAGGGGAGACAACCAATAAATGTCTACTATACAGGGGGAAAGGCTGGCTTATCAACTTTCCCTGAATTGTGCTTCAAATCCAAGTTATTAATTCATAAGAAAGGGCTCCATAAGTAAATAAAGCAGGGACACACTATCACCTCTGTTACGACATGATAATACATGTTAGTATATTAAGGCTCCATGAAATCTACAGTTAAAAAAAAAACAAGAAAAACAAAAACCCAACACTTACTATTAAACTAAGGTATCTCTTAACTGATTTGACCATGGACTAACTTTAAAAAAAAAAAAAAAACATTTTTATACACTGCATCCTATTGAATGTAACTGGGCACAAACAGCCCCAGTTTCAGAAGAATTCAGGATACAAACAAAATTGTATATACATTATAAATTTAGCTATGCTTTTTAAAGTTATGTAAAGATATATAAACAAGCCAAAGGAAGCTCACCAAAGGATTTATAATGCTTGCTGTTACATAGTTAGATGATGAATAATTTCTTTTTTTCTTTCTTTTTGGTATTTGTCTATATTATTTATTTTCTAAAATGAGCACTATAACTTTTATAATCAGAAGAAAAAACTTAGGAGAAGAAAAAGAAACATCATCCTGTCACTAAAAAAATAAAATAAAATATTATCTGGGTATGTAGTATGATTTTGAATACTAATTATTAAAGACTGCACCATGTTAAACCTCCAACCACTCAAATCACCAAACAAGTCAAAATTCAACAGATATCAGGTCCTTCCAATAAGATGATCTTATGCTAAATCCCCTATTAAAATGGAATCAAAGAGGACTACATAAAGTATAGATTACTAAAGATTGTAAGATTAGCAGTATTTACAGTATTTGAATAATTACTCCATACAGATGATTAACACAATGGCTTATATTTCCTCATTCCTTCGTATTTAATATTGCTTTTTTAATATTTAATATTGCCACACCCAAGAGTCTCCATTTCACCCTTTCACAAGGTTGCAGTGACATGGGCAGTCAGGTGAGGCTGCCTAAACGAAGCACAGACTGAGTCATCATCACTCCCTGCCCTTTCCTGGAACACATCTACTTTCCGATGTACTTGTACTTCTCACCTTTTGTCCTCACAACCCTCCTTCTGCAGAGATTCGGGCTAAATTGGAAGAAGGTCACCATTTGGACTGCAGATCAACACTCTGGAGAGCATTACAACAGTGCTATGAGGTATCGATGGATCAAGGAACTGAAACTGTATATTTAACCCGGAAAGGAAGAATCTAGTAGTATTGACTTTCTCTGAGGGCAGGAAGGAAAGAGATGGTCTGAACTGTATTAAGTCAGATTTAAACTATACAAGCCATGAAAAATTGCCTTTGATCCACACATGATGAGCCACAGCTGAGAATCTGCATCACTAAGGACAGCTTTTCAGGCTGCCAGCGTGGGCTATTTGAGCACTGTTCAATGCTTTGCACTGAGCTAGTCACTATCAGAGGGGGAGGCAAAGAAGGAACATTTCCACTCTCAAGTTCCTAAAATCTAACTGGAAGAGGAAAAGAGGAGTGTAGGAAACCAGAGGGTTCAGTAAGACAGAACAACTGGCTTTGTCAAAGACATCATGGGGCTTCCCTGGTGGAGCAGTGGTTGAGAGTCTGCCTGCTGATGCAGGGGACGCGGGTTCATGCCCCGGTCCGGGAGGATCACACATGCCGCGGAGCAGCTGGGCCCGTGAGCCATGGCCGCTGAGCCTGTGCGTCCGGAGCCTGTGCTCCGCAACGGGAGAGGCCACAACAGTGAGAGGCCCACGTACCACACACACACACACAAAAAAGACATCATGGTTTTCTCATTTGAGTATTTATATTCCAAAAAGAATTTAAGAAAGGTCACTTTGAGGCATATTTAACTTTGGCTTAGGAAAAGAGTAGAAAGCCACATCAGTAAGAACAACAGGTGAACAGAAAGTTCCTTCTACACGACACTCTAATATCCTAAACGTTATTAATCACGATTGATATCAACAGTAACCATATTTCATATAGCAGCTTTTAAAATACCACCCAAGAACCAAGAGCTTAAAAGGAAAAAATTTAAACATAAAATCATTCCACATTGCCTCAGTGTTTCCTTAAATACAGATTGCAGATGGGTTATTTGCCTGTTTCACTGTACTCTTATTTCTGAGGATAAACGCTCTCCCCACAGAGCTCGGAGAACGCGGGACTCTGCCATGCTTCCCACTCTCTGACCCTGCGCATCCTCTCACAAGCACCCTGGGAGGCGAGCATCTCCCCTTTGGAGAGGTAAGCACACTGTGTCTGACAAATCGCTCACTGTGTGGAGGGCTCTCTCCCAATAAATATTGGGAGAGCAGTTAGAGGATTTATGGCAGAAAACCTATTTAGAAAATACATTATAAAAGAAAAAAGGCCTCCATTTGTCGCCTGAGTATCACTTATGAAGCCCAATCCAGACATGAATCTCTACACCCAGTGGGGAAAAATATTGATAATTAACTTCCTTAAAATGCTGCAGTGGTCATGTCACTTGTCTTTCGTGAAACTTCAGAGGCCCCTCAATTGTAACCCCATTATTGTGTGACTTAGGCCTGGAGCTCAGAATTAAGTGGCACCCACCCCTAAAAGCCCTCCTTCTTCCTGTAACAGCAGGGAACAGTCTGCCCTCCACAAACCAGCACCTTTTCCTAAGGCTCCACAATGACTGAACCGGAATTGAGGGTGTCCCTCTTGACCGTACATTCAGAATTTTAAAACTGTGAGTTATTAGAATGAATACCTTCTCTGATCCCTTCATTTTCCACATGGGGTGTCTCAGGGCCACTGTAAGTCCACCAAGGCTAAACGGCCGGGGTTGAGCCCACATGTGAAGCCAGACTTCCTCATTCCCTGACTCCTACCCTGTCTGCTTCAGCAGGCTGTCCTTCAAGAACATGCTTTTTCAACAATCTGCTGCCACCAGCTGTCACTACAGTCTGAGCATCCATCTGTACCACCTACTGTGCACGAACTACCTCGTTTACTCCCCACATCAATCTGCAGGCAGGTATCATCCACCGCAGTTCGTATTAAGACCCTGCCACTCAGAAAAGACTGGGTCACTACTGGGTCTGATCCCTAAGCCATGTTCCTGGCACCAGAGTACCCACCCTCCATAAAATGACTCTCCTTCTCCTACTTTCTGAAATTAACTCTACACATGGTTGGGCCTTTCCTCCTCAATTAGATTTTAGGTTCTGGAGGACAGAGATCTATCCAATCCTTACCCTCAAAAGCACCTAAGCTCAGTATCCTTGAAATGGAATCCTTTGCAACAAAAGCCATGTGGTCCCAGCTAAGATGAAGTAGAAATTAACTGATACATTAATAGAATTTATATTGTAATCTAAAAAGTAATTATGGTTATCTCATAAAAACTGTGTTGAGGGAGACGTCAAAAAAAAGTTGCCATCACTGAAACTTAATATAGATTTCAGCTTCATTGTTTTCTCTTAAGGAGTCTTCACAACAGTCGTGAATGAAAAAAATAAGAGCGGTTTGACCCTCCTCTCTTCAATCCACTCATCATCAAAGTACATGAAAAATAGCCATAATAATGAGAAAATCTCTTAAAAGAGCAACAAGAAGTGAATCAGAACTGGATAAGGCACCATCACATGAGGTAACTAATGCACAATAGAATCTGCTGTTAAGAATCCTAGCAAAGTAAATAAACACATTCACAGGAAGAGGGAAGGAGGGGGTGGTTAGTACAGCACAGGTGGCAGAGACAACAGAAAACAGAAATTAAAAATCACTGCCATCAAATTAATAATGGTCAAAATAATTTTTATCTTTTACCCTCAAATATTTTTTCTCCCATACAAAGTCTCCACTTTGCTGCCCCCTTTTTCAGTTGTTTTTAAAAAATGAATACGCTTTGTTAAAAAAAAAACTGAAATAGTGCTAAAAAAGTGAAAAATACATCTTTCCTTCAAGATATCCCAATCCCAACCCCAATGGTAGCCCCCCCACTGGTTCATGAATTCTTCCAGACTCTGTGCGGGGGTCGGGAGCACAAACACAGTAAGACAGGCACTGAATAAGAAGGAGGGAGGGAAAGGACGCAGTGCAGGGAACAGCTCACATCTGAAGAGACTTGACTCCAGTGCTTACAGAACCAGAAAGAAAAAAAAGAAAAAAAAAAGAAAGAAAGATGGAGGGTGGGTGATGAAGCATGAAACAATCTACTTATGTTCAGGAGAGGCAGGAGACCTCCCCTGCCAACCTGACATAAAGCACTTGATGAAACACTTCACAACTGACACATTTTGAATCTTTTATATACTTATCCTGGTTCTGAAAACAGGAGCCCTATACAAATGTTTCTGGCAACTTGTCAACAAAAATTAAGACAAAAGCAAATGAAAGAACTTTAAGTCAATGCACACCACAACCCTCCAAGGTTTTTTTTTTTACTATGTAAATTTTTTACTAATTATATAAAAATTTTAGGTTTTTTAACTAATTATGTACATATACAAATATACATAAACATTATAACCTTCAAATGAAGTTATTTTTATCTATGCCTCCAAACTTAAAAACCTCTGATTTCAGGCTTCCCTGGTGGCGCAGTGGTTGAGAATCTGCCTGCCAATACACGGGGCACGGGTTCGAGCCCTGGTCTGGGAAGATCCCACATGCCGCGGAGCGACTGGGCCCGTGAGCCACAATTACTGAGCCTGCGCGTCTGGAGCCTGTGTTCCGCAACAAGAGGCCCCGCACACTGCAATGAAGAGTGGCCCCCGCTTGCCACAACTAGAGAAAGCCCTCACACAGAAACGAAGACCCAACACAGCCATAAATAAATAAATAAATAAATTTAAACTATATGGGCTTCTAAGAAGACCTCTGCTTAAAACAAACAAACAAACAAACAAACCTCTGATTTCTAAATGAGATCTTACAAATCTATTAACTTTATCACTTAAATGTTCATTTACAAACTACGGGGAAAAAGTTAAGTAAAATGCAAACTGACCAAGTGTTCAAAGATAAAACCTTGCGGCAGGAAGTCTTCTTTTGTTTCTTGGTCACCCTTTTCATTTTTGTGGCAAAGTGAAATAAATCCCCTAACTGGACATAGTAAGTTTGATCTTCAAATGTAGTCCTGTCTGCATTATCACTCGCTTTAAAATGTGATCACTTTGCCTATGCAGGTGTTTCTATAAAGTGCATGCAGGCAAGCACAACACTTACACTCTCTTGCTCGAAATCTCACAATAACTTCCCTCTGCTCTCAAGGCAAGAGAATTTCCCAAATGCATGATGCATCTCCCTGGTGAATAGCACAGCCTCTCTGCACTCTCTGAACCTGAAGCTCCAGTAAAAGGGAAAGGGGAACCAGCTGCAAGTACTTGAATGCACCTTGAATGCACTCTGGAGCCTTCAGGAGAAACCAGGTGGCAACTTCTGCTGAAACATAACCTCACACAATTCTCTTCCCTCCTTCTCTGTGCTTAGTCCTACCTGTCCCTCTTTCTACTGAACTCTTTCTTTTCCTTCAAGACTGCATTTGGGTACTGCCTCTTCCAGGAAGTTGTCCACACTCCACCCCATCCCGACACGTTACCTTTTTTACAGCATCCCTTGAGAGGACTGCAGGTAATTTGTGGTGATTAAAAAACAAGAGAGGGATTCTCCACTTTCAAGAAATTGATTTCACTTTGCATTATTACCTTCTAACACCAGCTCTGCTGGGAATAAAAAGCGAGGGACTGTCAGTTTGAAGTTTTCTGACAAAATAACTGATTTTGAAAATTTTTTGATGAAACTTTCATTAAAATAGGTTTAAAAGAAAGGATATGTTGGAGTAAAAAGAAAAAAAAATGTTTCAACAGAGCACAAAAGCAAGAAAAAGGCTAACCAGTGTTACAACAATCATGAGTATAATAAGCAACAAAAGACATACAAATCAAAACAACACTGCATCATTTTATACCTATTTGGAAAAATTCTAGGGATGCCAGTCCTCCCACTGTTAATGGTGCTACAGTTAAAACAGACATCCTTGTGTTGGTAGAAGCAATGGAAACTGGTAGAACCGTTTCAGGAAAAAAAAAGGGTGGGTAAACCAGAAAATATTCATACTGTTGGGCTCCGTATTCTCTCTTTCAACATTTGCAAATGGATGGCTGTCCAGCAGCAGAAGGGATTTTCCTCTGCTGAGCCCCAGGACTCCTCCTCACACTTCCACCAGCCCTCTCTAATCATTGTTCCTTCAGCAAGCACCATGAATTTCCCATTCCTGTGAGCTATGGGCATCCACTCTTTCTCTTACAGTCCCTAACACTCCTCCCACATTCTTAGTCCCCAAAAGCCAACCATAAAGAACATCTTGATTTTTTTTTTTTGCGGTACGTGGGCCTCTCACTGTTGTGGCCTCTCCCGTTGCGGAGCACAGGCTCCAGACGCGCAGGCTCAGCGGCCATTGCTCACGGGCCTAGCCATTCCGCGGCATGTAGGGATCTTCCCGGACCGGGGCACGAACCCGTGTCCCCTGCATCAGCAGGCGGACTCTCAACCACTGCGCCACCAGGGATGCCCGAACATCTTGATTTTTTAAAGTCTCCTGATACACCACCCACTAAGCCACAAGTGTTTCAGGCCAGGGACTGCACCTTATTTAACTTTATGATCCTTAGCCTTTAATAGAGAATGTCAACTACATCTGAACAGGAAAACAAGTGGTACAAGAAACAATGAGAAGTGATTTTTACCATCTGTAAGAAGGAAAACCTGTGGTACAAAGATACTCACTACTCTGCTATTTATTTAGCTTTTCACTTATTTTTATTTTTATTTTTTTTACCAAAGTAATGCACTCGTTAAAGCAAATAGTACTTTAGGCATTTAAGGAAAAAACAAAACCAAACAGTAGTGCTTTATTTCATCTTCTCCATTCCCAGGAGCAATCACTTTCAATTCATAGCACTGTTTCCTCCAGTATTTCCATGTTCCTAAATAACATGCTTATGTGCTATTTCTTGATTTATCAATCTTAGATATTCTCTGTTGAAGTTCTGTTTTGTAAGATGAGAAGTAAGCATGCTTCCAGTAAGTGTCTCCCCACTTTCCTTGCCCTATTTTATGTAACTATGCATGGATAGATGTATATGTGTATGTCACAGTTATATCACATATATACATCAGGATTTATATTACTATGGCTATATTTACTCAGTTGCTTATTTTTATTTTTCCTGGAGTTAATAACTGCTTTTTTTCAATTGCTTAGTTTCTATATACCTAACCTTAATTCTTTCTGAATTCAACAAGAGAAGCAAACAAACAAACAAAAACACTTTTCTCATTCCTGTTTCTCACATGGTCAAAAGTAACAGGTGCCCATTCCACTTGTCTCTCCTGGAGACTTCTCTCCATCTTCATGCTCCAATCCAGCCCTGCTGACCTCCAGGTCTACTGCACAGGCACCTCCAGAAAGACATCATCACCATCATCATCCTGACATTTCCTTCCCTCCTCTCCTGGGATGAATTCCATGCTTCCCAGATCTCATTATCTTTCTCTTTCTTAGTTTATTCCCTCATTTTAATGGACCACTATCCTCATTCAGCAACTGCCTAAGAAAAGTACCTAGGTGTTAAAGTTTTGAGGCTTGGCACATCTAGCCTTAATCTGACTGATGGTTTGGCTGGGTATAAAACTCTAGATAGTAAGACATTTACCATTAGAATTTTTAAGGTATTATTTCATTATCTTCTAGCTTCTACTGCTGGAATTGAAATGTCCAATGATATTCTGATTCCTGATCTTTTATACAAGTTCTTTTCCAGTAATTTTTTAGGATCATCTTTTCAATACTGGAGTGGCCTCTGTGTGAGTCTTTTTATAGTCCTTGTATTGGACACCCAATAAGCCTTTTCAACATAAAAACATACCTCTTTCAGTTAAGTGAAATGTTATTTCATTATTTGTTTTGATTATTTCCTTTTCTTCCTTTTTTCTTTCATTTTGTAAATGTTTTATTTATTGGATACTGTAGTCCCTCAATAGTATCTTATCTCTTCTCTCACACCCCCTATTTCTTTTTCATTTATGTACTTGGGAAAATTTTTGAACTTCATTTTCCAACCAGACTATTTAATTTTTCCTATTTATTCTTTTTTTTTGCGGTACGCGGGCCTCTCACTGTTGTGGCCTTCCTATTTATTCTTGAACTCAATTTTGAAAAAATTTTGTCCTCTGATTGTTTCTTCCATTAAAAAAAAAATCTGTTCTTGTTTCATGACTATGATATTTTGTATTATCCCTGCTATTATTAAACTAATTTGAAAGTGTTCTTTTTTTTTAATACTACTTTCATTTTTATTATTTTTAAAAATTATTTGGCTGCGCTGGGTCTTAGTTGTGGCACGCGGGATCTTTGTTGCCACATGCAGAATCTTTAGTTGTGGCATGTAGGCTCTTTAGCTGCAGCATGCAGGCTCTTAGTTGTGGCATGAGGGATCTGGTTCCCTGACCAGGGTTCAAACCTGGGCCCCCTGCACTGGGAGCGTGGAGTCTTAACCTCTGGACCACCAGGGAAGTCCTAAAAGTGTTCTTTTCATATTCAATGAAAATGAATGAAATGAAATGAAAAAGTAAATTTCTCAATTTACTTTTCTTCCGTTTGTTGTGAGCACTGTCCTTCTCACACGGAAGGCTTTTTCTCACATGTCTGCTATCACTGGCCATCCTTTTACATTTAGTACCTGGGTGGGGGCAGGGCCTGGTGACTACTAGGTAGACTTTCCTGAAGGGGACTGGGTGGGGACCCATTGGTTTACCTGGGGAAACTGGACATAGGGGGAAATATAATCATCACTGCCTAGCATCTGTGTAGTCTCTTCATGTATCCGGGGAAATTCCTTGCCTTATACAGAGCCTGCCTTCCACAATAGAAGCCTAAAAGTGCCACACTGTCAATTAACCAGCTATTCTTACAGATAGGGCACAGACATTACCTGCTCCTCAGCCAATGAGATGTGCACATCCTGGACTCTGAATTGAAAGGCAGAATCTGGAAAGAGCAAGGAGGAAGCAAATACAGTTACATGGAAGCTGGTGGCATCAGTAGTGGCGACGGTATAGTAGCTCCCTCATTTAAATGCTGGTGGTGGGACTTCCCTGGTGGCACAGTTGTTAAGAATCTTCCTGCCAACGCAGGGGACCCGGGTTCAAGCCCTGGTCCGGGAAGATCCCACATGCCGCAGAGCAACTAAGCCCGTGAGCCACAACTAAGCCTGCGCCATAGAGCCCGCAAGCCACATCTACTGGGCCCGCGCACCTAGAGCCCGTGCTCTACAACAAGAGAAGCCACCGCAATGAAAAGCCCACGCACCTCAATGAAGGGTAGCCCCCGCTCGCCGCAACTAGAGAAAGCCCACACGCAACAATGAAGACCCAACACAGCCAAAAATAAATAAATTTATTTTTAAAAAAGTCCTGGTGGTGACAATGCAAAGTTGGACATCCCGTGCTCAGGGGCAGCACCATGCCGGCTTTCTTGAGTGATCTGAGTACTGTCTTGGCCAGCTGGCCTCCCTTGTTCTTGCCCATTTTCCAAACCTGTTCTACAGCCTTTCCAGTGATTCAGCAAGTCACTAAACACTATTTCCATAAATTCCTTTCCTGCTGAAATCAGACTGACAGTTTTCCCCCTATACCGGGGACCCAAAAATGCTAGTACTCAGAGGTCATCTTTAGAATACACTGCACTTTCTCTAGAGAAGAATGGTTCCATTTCCTGCCTGGTTTCCAGCATTCTGGGAACCAAGCTCAGCCAAAAATGTTTCAAATAATTCCTCCCTGCTTCCAGAGCCTTTACAATTACACCGGTTTGGGAAGGGACCTGACTATGTACCTACGACCAACCTCTCAGTGCAATCTTCCCAGCTACTTGGGGCCTCACATGTAAAGGCCTTCACATGCAGCTCTCTCCTCATCACTAAATTACTTACAACACATCCATTGCTCTCTGCTGACCAAAACAGTGTTGATAATGCTAATCTGCTCCTATTTCTTTTCCTCACATTTGACCTTGCATATTTTAATCTTTTTCTATTCCTTTAGTAACACTGGCGTAGAGTTTGGGAGGGGAAGAAAAAACTGCAGCATGTGTTCAATCTGGCGTGTTCAACTGGGGACTGCAATTGTTATTAGTCTGAACTGAAAACTTTCAATTATGAAATATTTGAAACATGCAAAAACTTAGAGATATGTAGTACCCCTCATCTGGATTTAATAAATGTCAGTGTTCTGCCAGATTTGCTTCAGATCACAAAGAAATAAAATGTTATAAATATAGAGAAAATATCAATTTCCAACCCCATTCTTCTCTCAGCCTCTCCAGAGAAACTTCTCTCCTGAAGATGCTAGGCACCCTTCCCACAAGTATTTGTATATTTATGAAATCTAAACAGTATCATTGGGAACACATCCTTTCACAACTTTGTTTTTTTCACACAAAACGGTCTTCTAGATTTATTCATGGTGATACAAAAAGATACAGATCCTTTATGATAACCTCTGTATGCTTTACGTTCCGTGTATATACTTGGGTTTGTTGCTTGAAATCTAGGTTATTTCCAGTTCTTTGCTATTACAAAGACAGAATGGCCATTCCTTTCACACCTTCTTTGTGAACATGGGTCAGTCTCTCTAGAGGACTCTATAATGGGAAGTGCTGAAACCTTGAGTTGGCGCGTTCTTCAACATTATTGGATATTATCAAACTACACTCCAAAGCGGTTGTAACAATTTTACAATCCAACAGTCACATATAAAACAACATTTGCTGCCACATTTTTGACTTTAAATTATCAGGATCGCACAAAATGTTACCTTGTTGCTTCTACTGGCATTTACCTGATAATCAGTGAGAATTTTCATTCATTTATTTGTCTTATCTACTTCTGTTTTGTCCATTTTTCTACTAGGTCCCTGTTTTCTTTGTTACTGATTTGTAGGATTTCATTATATACTATGGATAGTACAAAGGATATTAATCTTTCATTAGACATGTGTCTGAATATTCTATAGGTTGTCTTTTACCTTTGTTTAAGGTATATTTTTTTCTTATACACGCATTTAAAATATTTAACATAGTCAAATTTATGTCTCCTCTCCTTTATAGTTGGGCTTTTTGTATCTTGTTAAAAAAAAATCCTCCCAATCTCTAATGTTATACGGACGTTTTCCTATATTTTCTTTTAAGAGTTTAAATGTCTCTCTTTAAAATGCATGTCTTCCATTCAGAATTTATTTACAGGAATATAATTTTAATTTTTACCACACTGTCCACCATTGCTTTTTGAATAGCCTTTTTCCATACGAATTTGTAATACAAGGTCAAAAACAAGTTCCCACACCATGAAGGTGTCTTTTTATAGTCTCTCTTCTGTTTGAATGGTCTATTCTCTATCCGTATGCCAATGCAGCACCAATTCAAATATTACACATTATAATAAATCCTACTGACCACATTAATTCTACTTCTTCAATTAATTTTAGTATCATTCTGCCATGTTTCATGGCAAACTCTCTTGGCTTTGTTGTTTTGTTCTATTTTTGATTTGCATCAAATTCATAAACTAATGAGAACTTGGTCGTTGCATACCTTCTGTTATACTTAATATGAGGTACACTTTAATATTTTATTATTCTGACTAGGATCATTTATGTAATCACATTTTCTAATAAACTGTTGCTAGTGTACTAAAAAAAAATCACTGTTTTTTTTGTATATTTCATATCCAGTAATCTTACTGAAACCTTATTAGCATTAATCTCAGTTTGATGGTTCTTTTTAATTTTTTTAGTTAGACAATCATATCATTTGCAAAACAACTTTTTCCTTTTGCTGCCTTATCAAGTTGGCTAGTAGTTAACATGGCTTAATTTTAAAATGTAATGTTAAGTTAAAAAAAAAGGCTACATTCTACTTTGTAAACATATGTATATACCTGCAGAAGCACAGGGACTTTGAGAAAATGAAAATAGTTGATTTTTTAGGAGGAAGGATTTTCTTCTTTATAAATATTTGTTACATAGTAGTTTTCAAAAAAAACACATACCACTTTGGAAGTACTATGCAAGAAAATACACTCTATATAATTTTTATTAAAAGTAAACTGACAGTATTTTAATTTTTATTAAAAGTAAACATGACTTTCTAACTGACAGATCAGTTAGAAAGTCATGAAAATACGCCAGGATATTTAAAGGAGGAATAAGTCTTAACTGCATGTGGGAATTTATTTGGGATATGATAAAGGCCTTGCCAGCTAGCCACCCAAATGGATCTACTCCCTGCAGTCCACCATACTCACTAAAGCAAATGGGGAGAAGTCCACTTTGGAATGTGTTCTTGTATTCCCTATGGCACGATTTTAGGAGGAAAAAGAGATGGATTATACTTCCAAGAGCTTTTTTAAAATGCTGTTAATTTGGACTTGGTTACAAAATGAATGAATGATGAAACCTTCAGGAAAACCATAAGGCAGGCCTACCCACCACCTTCCCAAAACCAGATTCAGTATCTCTATAATTAAGAGCACATATAGGAAATGACTTCAAAAAGTCTCCTTTAAGACTAGATCCCTGATGCCTAGTGAGTTAATAAGAAAACAGACAAAAATAACATCCTGACCCAACTGAGAAAGTTGTGTGGTACAAGTGAAACAAAAACTGAGAAATAAAATGAAAGGAAAACTGTCAGAAAAATAAAAATGAAAGACATTAGGGTTACTGTGAAAGTGAAAGACAACAGAATAAAAATAAAAATTTCCAAACAGAAACTCCAAAAGAGAAAATATCAGCAAGTAGAAAAGAATCAATATTCTCCATGAGAGGGTCCACTTCTCCACATTCCATCCAACAACTTTTCATTTTTGCCAATCTGCTGATGTGAAATCCAAGTACTCTTTCTACAGTGAGAAATGGAGGGCATGATTCAGGGCATGAAAGGAAACAAAAAAGGTACCTTTAACTGAGGAATTAAAGCATGTTAAAGTACTGATAAAAACCTGTAAAAGTAACTAGTACTTATTTTAGAGATAAAGTAAACAGCTGCATTGAGTGGAGAAAGGGGTGAGGAAGAGGAAAGAAAAACTAAGGAGAAGAACTGATGACAACAAGGAAGAAATACTGCTGATATTCCTGTGTGGAGTACAGGCTAAAACAAAGCAGGCCTCTGTGTATTTTTTAAAAAACTGATAAAAAATTAAATCATTTATTCATGTGAAACCAAAGTAAAGTGGGTCTGCAGTATAGAGAAGAAAAATGTGCAACTACATTATAAGTTATAAAAGAAAATAGTATTCAGGAAGAAGGGAAGAAAAGAACATAGATAGCAGTATTTATTGAGCACTGACTGTGTGTCAAGAGACTGAAAATCACAATTACAAGAAGAAAGTGACTGGAGCTGAGGCTCGGGTTTCGGTCGGAGCGCAGGGAGAGGACTAGCGCTGGCGGCGTGAACACAGCCTGAAGGGGCTAATCTGCCACAGCTAGCCGGGAGAGAGTCCGGGAAAAAGTCTGGACCTGCAGACGAGGCAAGAGACTTTTTCTTCCCTCTTTGTTTCCTGGTGCTCGAGGAGAGGGGATTAAGAGCGCTGCTTAAAGGAGCCCCAGACACGGGTGCCAGCCGCGGCTAAAAGTACGGACCCCAGAGACGGGCGAGGGACGCTGTGGCTGCTGCTGCCGCCGCCAAGAGGCCTATGTGCGAGCGCAGGTCACTGTCCACGCCCCCCATCTGGGGAGCCGGTGCAGCCCGCCACTGCCAGGGTCCCGGGATCCAGGGACGGCTTCCCCAGGAGAGGGAACGCGTGCCTCAGGCTGCTGCAACGTCATGCCGACCTCTACTGCCGCAGGCTCTACCCACACTCCGTGCCCCTCCTTCCCGCCCACCAGAGTCCCCGAAGCGGCTGCTCCTTTAACCCTGTCCTGTCTGAGCGAAGAATAGACGCCCTCCAGCAACCTAAACGCAGAGGCGGGGCCAGATCCAAAGCTGAGACCCGGGAGCTGTGAGAACAAAGAAGAGAAAGGGAAATCACTCCCAGCAACCTCAGAAGCAGCGGATTAAAGCTCCACATTCAACTTGATGTACCCTGCATCTGTGGAATACACGAATAGACAACGAATCATCCCAAATTGAGGAGGTGGACTTTGAGAGCAAGATTTGTGATTTTTTCCCCTTTTCCTCTTTTTGTGAGTGTGTACATGTATGCTTCTGTGTGAGATTTTGTCTGTATAGCTTTGCTTCCACCATTTGTCCTAGGGTCCTATCTGTCCGTTTAAAAATTTTTTTTTCTTAATAATTATTTTTTATTTTAATAACTTTATTTTATTTAACCTTACTTTATTTTATTTTACTTCATCTTCTTTCTTTCATTCCTTTTTTCCTTCCTTCCCTGCTTCCTTCCTTCCTCCCTCCATCCCACCCTCCTTTCTTTCTTTCTTTCTTTCTTTCTTTCTTTCTTTCTTTCCCCCTCTCTCTCCCTCGCTCCCTCTCTCTCTTTCTTTCTTCTTCTACTGATTCTTTATTTCTACTTTTTCTCCCTTTTATTCTGAGCCGTGTGGATGAAACGCTCTTGGTGCTGCAGCCAGGAGTCAGTGCTGTGCCTCTGAGGTGGGAGAGCCGACTTCAGGCCGCTGGTCCACAAGAGACCTCACAGCTCCACGTAATATCAAACAGCGAAAATCTCCCAGAGATCTCCATCTCAACACCAGCAAGCAGCTTCAACCAACGACCAGCAAGCTACAGTGCTGGACACCCTATGCCAAACAACTAGCAAGACAGGGACACAACCCCACCCATTAGCAGAGAGGCTGCCTAAAATCATGAAAAGTTCACAGACATGCCAAAACACACCACTAGACGTAGACCTGGCCACCAGAAAGGCAAGATCCAGCCTCATCGACCAGAACACAGGCACTAGTCCCCTCCACCAGGAAGCCTACACAACCCACGGAACCAACCTTAGCCACTGGGGACAGACACCAAAAACAACGGGAACTACGAACCTGCAGCCTGCTAAAAGGAGACCCCAAACACAGTAAGATAAGCAAAATGAGAAGACAGAAAAACACACAGCAGGTGAAGGAGCACGATAAAAACCCACCAGACGGGCCTCCCTGGTGGCGCAGTGGTTGAGAGTCCGCCTGCCGATGCAGGGGATACGGGTTCGTGCCCCGGTCTGGGAGGATCCCATATGCCGCGGAGCGGCTGGGCCCGTGAGCCATGGCCGCTGGGCCTGTGCATCCGGAGCCTGTGCTCCGCAACGGGAGAGGCCACAACAGTGAGAGGCCCGCATACCGCAAAAAGAAAAAAAAACAAAAACAAAAAAAACAACCCACCAGACCTAACAAATGAAGAGGAAATAGGCAGTCTACCTGAAAAAGAATTCAGAATTATGATACTAAAGATGATCCAAAATCTTGGAAACAGAATAGACAAAATGCAAGAAACAGTTAACAACGACCTAGAAGAACTAAAGATGAAACAAGCAATGATGAACAACACAATAAATGAAATTTAAAATACTCTAGATGGGATCAATAGCAGAATAACAGAGGCAGAAGAACGGATAAGTGACGTGCAAGATAAAATAGTGGAAATAACTACTGCAGAGCAGAAGAAAGAAAAAAGACTGAAAAGAACTGAGGACAGTCTCAGAGATCTCTGGGAAAATATGAAACACACAAACATTCGAATTATAGGGGTTCCAGAAGAAGACGAGAAAAAGAAAAGGACTGAGAAAATATTTGAAGAGATTATAGTTGAAAACTTCCCTAATATGGGAAAGGAAATAGTTAATCAAGTCCAGGAGGCACAGAGAGTCCCATACAGGATAAATCCAAGGAGAAATACGCCAAGACACATATTAATCAAACTGTCAAAAATTAAATACAAAGAAAACATATTAAAAGCAGCAAGGGAAAACAACAAATAACACACAAGGGAATCCCCATAAAGTTAACAGCTGATCTTTCAGCAGAAACTCTTCAAGCCAGAAGGGACTGGCAGGACATATTTAAAGTGATGAAGGAGAAAAACCTGCAACCAAGATTACTCTACTCAGCAAGGATCTGATTTGATAGAGAACTTAAAACGTTTACAGACAAGCAAAAGCTGAGAGAGTTCAGCACCACCAAACCAGCTTTAAAACAAATGCTACAGGAACTTCTCTATGCAAGAAACACAACAGAAGGAAAAGACCTACAATAACGAACCCAAAACAATTAAGAAAATGGGAAGAGGAACATACATATCGATAATTACCTTAAATGTAAATGGACTAAATGCTCCCACCAAAAGACACAGATTGGCTGAATGGATACAAAAACAAGACCCATATATATGCTGTCTACAAGAGACCAACTTCAGATCTAGAGACACATACAGACTGAAAGTAAGGGGATGGAAAAAGATATTCCATGCAAATGGAAACCAAAAGAAATCTGGAGTAGCAATTCTCATATCAGACAAAATAGACTTTAAAATAAAGACTACTAGAAGAGACAAAGAAGGACACTACATAATGATCAAGGGATCGATCCAAGAAGAAGATATAACAATTGTAAATATTTATGCACCCAACATAGGAGCACCTCAATACATAAGGCAAATACTAACAGCCATAAAACGGGAAATCGACAGTAACACATTCAGAGTAGGGGACTTTAACACCCCACTTTCACCAATGGACAGATCATCCAAAATGAACATAAATAAGGAAACACAAGCTTTAAATGATACATTAAACAAGATGGACTTTACTGATATTTATAGGATATTCCATCCAAAAACAACAGAATACACATTTTTCTCAAGGGCTCATGGAACATTCTCCAGGATAGATCATATCTTGGGTCACAAATCAAGCCTTGGTAAATTTAAGAAAATTGAAGTTGTATCAAGTATCTTTTCCAACCACAATGCTATGAGACTAGATATCAATTATAGGAAAAGATCTGTAAAAAATACAAACACATGGAGGCTAAACAATACACTACTCAATAACGAAGTGATCGCTGAAGAAATCAAAGAGGAAATCAAAAAATACCTAGACACAAATGACAATGGAGACACGACGACCGAACACCTATGGGATGCAGCAAAAGCAGTTCTAAGAGGGAAGTTTATAGCAATACAATCCCACCTTAAGAAACAGGAAACATCTCGAATAAACAACCTAACCTTGCACCTAAAGCAATTAGAGAAAGAAGAACAAAAACACCCCAAAGTTAGCAGAAGGAAAGAAATCATAAAAATCAGATCAGAATTAATGAAAAGGAAATGAAGGAAACGATAGCAAAGATCAATAAAACTAAAAGCTGGTTCTTTGAGAAGATAAACAAAATTGATAAGCCATTAGCCAGACTCATCAAGAAAAAAAGGGAGAAGACCCAAATCAATAGAATTAGAAATGAAAAAGGAGAAGTAACAACGGACACTGCAGAAATACAAAAGATCATGAGAGATTACTACAAGCAACTCTATGCAAATAAAATGGACAACCTGGAAGAAATGGACAAATTCTTAGAAATGCACAACCGGCAAAGACTGAATCAGGAAGAAATAGAAAATATGAACAGACCAATCACAAGCACTGAAATTAAAACTGTGATTAAAAATCTTCCAACAAACAAAAGCCCAGGACCAGATGGCTTCACAGGCGAATTCTATCAAACATTTAGAGAAGAGCTAACACCTATCCTTCTCAAAGTCTTCCAAAATATAGCAGAGGGAGGAACACTCCCAAACACATTCTACGAGGCCACCATCACCTTGATACCAAAACCAGACAAGGATGTCACAAAGAAAGAAAACTACAGGCCAATATCACTGATGAACACAGATGCAAAAATCCTCAACAAAATACTAGCAAACAGAATCCAACAGCACATTAAGAGGATCATACACCAAGTTTTAGCCACAGCAATCAGAGAAGAAAAGGAAATAAAAGGAATCCAAATTGGAAAAGAAGAAGTAAAGCTGTCACTGTTTGCAGATGACATGATACTATAGAGAATTATAAAGATGCTACCAGAAAACTACTAGAGCTAATCAATGAATTTGGTAAAGTAGCAGGATACAAAATTAATGCACAGAAATCTCTGGCATTCCTATATACTAATGATGAAAAATCTGAAAGTGAAATCAAGAAAACACTCCCATTTACCACTGCAACAAAAAGAATAAAATATCTAGGAATAAACCTACCTAAGGAGACAAAAGACCTGTATGCAGAAAATTATAAGACACTGATGAAAGAAATTAAAGATGATGCAAATAGATGGAGAGATATACCATGTTCTTGGATTGGAAGAATCAACATTGTGAAAATGACTCTACTACCCAAAGCAATCTACAGATTCAATGCAATCCGTATCAAACTACCACTGGCATTATTCACAGAACTAGAACAAAAAATTTCACAATTTGTATGGAAACACAAAAGATCCCGAATAGCCAAAGCAATCTTGAGAACGAAAAACGGAGCTGGAGGAATCAGGCTCCCTGACTTCAGACTATACTACAAAACTACAGTTATCAAGACAGTATGGTAATGGCACAAAAACAGAAAGATAGATCAATGGAACAGGATAGAAAGCCCAGAGATAAACCCACGCACATATGGTCACCTTATCTTTGATAAAGGAGGCAGGAATGTACAGTGGAGAAAGGACAGCCTCTTCAATAAGTGGTGCTGGGAAAACTGGACAGGGACATGTAAAAGTATGAGATTAGATCACTCCCTAACACCCTACACAAAAATAAGCTCAAAATGGATTAAAGGCCTAAATGTAAGGCCAGAAACTATCAAACTCTTAGAGGAAAACATAGGCAGAGCACTCTATGATATAAATCACAGCAAGATCCTTTTTGACCCACCTCCTAGAGAAATGGAAATAAAGACAAAAATAAGCACATGGGACCTAATGAAACTTCAAAGCTTTTGCACAGCAAAGGAAACCATAAACAAGACCAAAAGACAACCCTCAGAATGGGAGAAAATATTTGCAAATGAAGCAACTGACAAAGGATTAATCTCCAAAATTTATAAGCAGCTCCATAACAAAAAAACAAACAACCCAATCCAAAAATGGGCAGAAGACCTAAATAGACATTTCTCCACAGAAGATACACAGACTGCCAACAAACACATGAAAGATTGCTCAACATCTTTAATCATTAGAGAAATGCAAATCAAAACTACAATGAGATATCATCTCACACCAATCAGAATGGGCATCATCAAAAAATCTAGAAACAATAAATGCTGGAGCGGGTGTGGAAAAAAGGGAACACTCTTGCACTGCTGGTGGGAATGTGAATGGGTACAGCCACTATGGAGAACAGTATGGAGGTTCCTTAAAAAACTATAAATAGAACTACCATATGACCCAGCAATCCCACTACTGGGCATATACCCTGAGAAAACCATAATTGAAAAAGAGTCATGTACCAAAATGTTCATTGCAGCCCTATTTATAATAGCCTGGAGATGGAAACAACCTAAGTGTCCATCATCCGATGAATGGATAAAGAAGATGTGGCACATATATACAATGGAATATTACTCAGCCATAAAAAGAAACGAAATTGAGCTTTTTGTAATGAGGTGGATGGACCTAGAGTCTGTCATACAGAGTGAAGTAAGTCAGAAAGAGAAAGACAAATACCGTATGCTAACACATATATATGGAATTTAAGAAGAAAAAAAATGTCATGAAGAACCTAGGGGTAAGACAGGAATAAAGACACAGACCTACTAGAGAATGGACTTGAGGATATGGGGAGGGGGAAGGGTAAGCTGTGACAAAGCGAAAGAGAGGCATGGACATATATACACTACCAAACATAAGGTAGATAGCTAGTGGGAAGCAGCTGCATAGCACAGGGCGATCAGCTAGGTGCTTTGTGACCACCTAGAGGGGTGGGATAAGGAGGGTGGGAGGGAGGGAGACGCAAGAGGGAAGAGATATGGGAACATATGTATATGTATAACTGATTCACTTTGTTATAAAGCAGAAACTAACACACCATTGTTAACCAATTATACTCCAATTAAAAAAAAAAAAGAAGAAAGTGACTAGAAATGTACACGGAGTGCAGTAAGAGAATACAAGACCAATACCTAAGATTTGCTGGGGAGTTAGGGAAGGCTTGACAGAGAAAACAGTTGAGCTGAATCTGGAGGGTAAAATAGGATGGAACTGGAGGCAGAGCTGGGAGAGAGTAGTTGAGTAAAAAAGGAACATGTGCTATTGCAGAGAGAAATGAATCAAAACACACCGTGGAAGCATAAAGAATAGTAACAATGGGATTAAGAATGTGGATGCAATATATAAACAGGTCAGAAGAAATAGTTTAGTCCAGGGATTACACTCCAAACCATATAAAGATACAAAAGGAAACAAATCATG
This sequence comes from Mesoplodon mirus, assembly GCF_964341445.2. Lineage (NCBI taxonomy): Eukaryota > Metazoa > Chordata > Mammalia > Artiodactyla > Ziphiidae > Mesoplodon > Mesoplodon mirus. The sequence continues at coordinate 157,945,888 of NC_138979.1, read as the reverse complement.
ATCAACATGTCAGAAAGAACTGATTATAATGCTTAAGGATTCACAGCTTTAAAACCATCACACAGGTTCTCAGATTTGAAAAAAAAAAAGAAAACTTAGTAATATACGTATGAAAGCAAAAGCTAATTACCTCAACTTACTGCAAGAACCTCAGTTGTTAATACAACAAAAAAACAAAATCCAACATGTTACTCTAAAGATGTATAAACCAAAAGACAGAAAAAATTTTAAAGGAGATAGTAATAAAAGTATTTTTAAAAAACCAGAGGAGGGCTTCCCTGGTGGCGCAGTGGTTGAGAGTCCACCTGCCGATGCAGGGGACACGGGTTCGTGCCCCGGTCCGGGAAGATCCCACGTGCCGCGGAGCGGCTAGGCCCGTGAGCCATGGCTGCTGGGCCTGTGCGTCCAGAGCCTGTGCTCCGCAACGGGAGAGGCCACAGCAGTGAGAAGCCCACGTAATGCAAAACAAAACAAAACAAAACAAAACAAAACCAGAGGAAGCAATTATTGGGTGTCAAGATTAAAAGAAAAATATCAAGCTAGATGTTATGGTAAAAGAAATATCTGTAGGTAATTCCATGGCGGTCCAGTGGTTAGGACTGTGAGCTTTCACTGCCGAGGGTGCAGGTTCAATCCCTGGTCAGGGAACTAAGATCCCACAAACTGTGCAAGCACGGCCAAAGAAAAGAAAAATTTGTAATAAAATACGACATTTTATGTCAAGTACTAACAAATGAAATCAAGGCAAAAACTGAGACATAGAAGGAGAAATCAGCTGACAATAATCACATTTAGTTATTAATGAGACAAATTATTAACAGCGTGTCTACAGTATACCAGGTATTATTCTTGGCACCCAGGCACTGAATAAAAGTGACAAAATTCTCTGCCTTTCTTGAAGTTACATTCTAGGGAGAAAGACTGACCATAAAAAAATAAGTAAACAAACAAACAAATAAAATTTATTTTTGACATGCTGTGAAATGCTATAATGGATAATAAAGCAGGAAAGGGAAAAATGCTGGGAGTCTCAGTTCTAAAAAACAGTCAGGGGAGACAAGAATTGAGAAGTGGACATTCTTGCCTCAGCAGAAGGAGGAAAGGGAGCAAGGCAATCACAATGTTATACAGACCCAGTGCACAAACACAGTAGTGACAAAAGAAAACAAAGAATGAAATTAATGAAACCAATATAAAGAGCTTACACAAATTGTTCAAGAAAATATTAATAAACTTGTTCCTTGTGAAGTGACAACTATGGCTAACAAATTTGTATAGTGAGAATGTATCATTTTACAATATAAAAAATGTATTTTGTTATTTAGAAAAGTAACAAACTGGAAAAGAACAGGAAGAGCTGGCTCACAAGAGAAAGAAATATGAAAGAAAATGTTTCACCTCACTACCTTAAAAAAAGGTCACACTAATTCTTTAGTACAATGCTACTGGGATGCAATTAGCTAAATGCTTCTAAAAGCCATTAAAATGTGAGGGTTCTAAAAAAATAATCTATAACATTAAAAATTAATCCATATAAATAAAGATATAAATTTCAGCATTTTTAACAGCAGCACAAAATGGAAGTAAACCAAATATGTAACTGGAAAATGGTTAAGTAAATTAAGACACCAAAGCAATTTTTTTAAACGGCATATACATGGGAAACATTTTATAATACAATATTAAGCTTAAAAAGAAGAAAACATATATATATATAAATGATCACTGTCCATGCATTTTAAAAATGAATCACCTTCAAGGTATTTTACTCATAAATAAAACAAAATTAATCTTCTAGATGGCTACTGAAAAGAACTTCAAAAAGTACAAATTCTTCAAATTAATTCCAAAATCCAAGTTTAGAGTATTATGACTAAATTCCCATTTTTCTCAACATAATATTAAGGAAGACTCTAAAACACAGCATTTGCTGCTCTAACTTCTAAGTCATTCATGAAAATGATAGGCTATGACTAAATAAGAATATTTGAAATAAATTTTTGAAAAAAAAAAATCTGTAATTTATTCCAGGAAATCTGAGGAGCTGAGGGAACTGAGGATGCACAGGGCTTGTAAACTCATGTGGTACATACTGTACTCATTCCAGCAGATGTGGCAGGCAGACACTATCCATTACCTAACCCATATTTCTCCCTCCCAATTCTTCCCAAACAGGAGATTCTCAATTTATTCGGGTAGCCATGGAGCACCTTGGCAGGTATTCTTTCCCCTACCCCAGGGGAGAAATCAGGAATTCTCCACAGCAGTCATGGACTCTCATGCCCCTTGGTCAGTGACTGGTCTAGGGGTAACTACCTAATGTAGTTCTGACCAATGAGAAGGAAGCAGATGTCTGCAGCATGCAACTTGCTGGGTAACTTAAGCTCTCTTGATAAAAAGCAACAGACTGGGCTAGCAAGCCCTTGGCCTGCCACCTTCTGCCTCCCCCTTCTTCCTCTTGGAGTACAGGAAGCTTGGAAGAGCGATGGTACCTTGCACTGCCAAGACCAGCCTGAGGGAAGATACCAAGGAAATGAAGGGTAAAATCCAGGGTCCCTCATGGCATTCCTGAGCATCACATGCACCAGCCCTGGAGTGTTGACTTCTGGGGCTGCTTCTTTCCATTTGCTTAAGTCACTAGACTGGGTTTCTAATGTCTGAAGCTGATCACATTCCTAACATATACAGCAAATAAATCTGAATAGGTAAATGTGATTTTTATTCACGAATACTTGCTATTTAATTTTTACCAAAAGTAGACAATATTTTGATCAAAGATATTTAAACAAGAGGTTGTAAGTAGAATAAGGGATGAAGAAAAAAATTAATAGATAAATGGGAGATGACAAGAGGATGTTTAAGATGCATCTCTAAATTTAGTTCCTATAGAAACGAGTCCACTAAAAAATATTTTTAAATCATACATATGAAGTATAAATTTTGGGTTTTAATGAAGAAGTCTCATTCTCTCAGCTCATATTTTAATGACTATTCAAGAAAAAGTTCTCCACATCAAATCTGGCTCAGGAAAATGAAGTGAATCTTCACACAAAAAATAAATTTACATAGTTTTCCCACTTTAAATGGGAGTTGGTTTCTTAGTTTTTCAACAGTTGGAAAACTTGCTTCTGGAAATTCAAAATGTAATTTTACATTTGGTAAGAAAAAGTGCAGAAAACTCTTTATTCTGTTTGTAAAGATGAATCAAAGTGTTCTAGAGATGAATCAGCAACTAGGTCCAAATCCTTTGGTTTAAAAAAAAAATCTCTTTATTACTCTATGTTTACCCATCATGTAAATTAAAAGGTCACAGTATTTCGCACAGATATTTCTATAAGATCATTACTGCCCTATTTGATAAAACCTTGAATCTTTTATAATGTTTTAAATGTTGATATAAAATTTTTCATGGGGTAGTCCATTGCCATGGGGAAAAAAAAACTATAAATGGTGTATATTATTAAAAGAAAACAAAAACTTTGTCTTACTATGCCTTTCTCTACAAAAAGTAAAGTTGCAGTTAAGATTGAATAGAAAATGAAATATTTATGTCTGCTGCTAGTTTGCATGCATTCAAAATGCTTCAGAAAATTCAACAGAGAGGTGACTTAGATCATCTGAATTCATAAACTAAACCTTCACAAGGAAATCACCTACATGACCTCATCCGCAGCTTTCACCAGCCATCCACGCCATTTCTGATTACTTGGTTAAATGAAAGCATGGGGAATGGTCCACTGAAGCTCTTGACGTACCTTCTCTCAGAACAGAAATCTACCTTCAAACACGTTGGAGCTCCCCACATGTCTGGGTGAGGAGTTCTCTGCAGTCTTCTAATAATCTATTGCCCATAATGTCTCCAGAAAATTAACAGAAAAGGTAAAAACCAGGTTCATCTTTAGAAAACAAGGCTCTCTATATGGTCAAAAGAACAGTATCTAGTACAATGCCTGGTACATTCTGGGCACTCAAGCAAAAGCACTGCTTTTTCCTCTATTTTTCAGTCTATACCCTGATATTCGCTCAACAAATATCTATTACTCAACAAATATTTGAGGCACTGTTCTACATGCTGAAGTTACTGCCCTAAAAATGTTTACATTTAGTGGGAGAGAAAATGAACAAATAAACATGATTTAAGAGCAACATAGAGTACTCAGGCTTTGAATTCAACAAAATATTTTTTAACCTATTCCACCTGGAATACCATCAAGGATATTAATTCTAAAAGTAGGATTTTGGTTTAAAAATCCTAAAACAACTTATTTACATATCGCAAACCAATACTTTTAAGAATTACCTACAACAGTTCAGCAGTATTCATTTTCCAGCAAGTTGGAAGTATTTTCATTTCAACTGAATTGCATATTTTTAAAAAACTGAACTTGTACAAATTAGAAAATTAGTAGTTATCATAATAAAATAAGCTAAAAATAATATTTTACATTCTTTTTTTGGCAGTCAACTCTAGCCTAGTATTACAATCCATAATATTCCTACCATGGAAAAGTGAGGTAGCTTTCTTTATATCAGTTACAACCTGGAAAGACTCAACTTTCATTTCTGGGCCTCTTAAACACAGTATGAACTCGAGTAGGAGTCAATCATGACTTTGGTTTAACATAATTTTACTTTGTTCACTTCCATCCTTTATATTTAATGAAGTACTTTCACAAGGACCCAAGTTTAACAGAACCATAGTCATATGAGTTACATAGGCACTCCAGTACTGAGTGCCAGAGCGAAGTCAGAAGAACAAGTAGGGTCAAGTAGCCCCTTTGTGCAGAAAAGTACAAAAACACAACCTGTAGTAGCCATCTTTAGCAGCAAAGTCCTCCTGGTTCACCAATAGCAGATTTCCTTTCTTATGGAATTAATGAGTGAAAAGGACTTAGCTAAAAATTTAATAAAATGTCAGAGGAAAATATGATATATAAATGAAGGAAATTTTTCCATGTGTAAAAGTAATGAAAGAAATTACAAAAGAAAAAGTTAATAGATTTGGTTACATGAAACTTTAAAACATCTATATATTAAAAGGCAAACCAAAAACTAGTAAGAAAACTACACTACAACATAGGTTTAATGTACTGACTATACATGATAATTATATACATAATACTCTATAAAATACTGAATTCACAGAATCACTGTAAATCAAGATAAAATATTAAGACTCCAAAAGAAAGATGGGAAAAGAAACATTAATAAGCAATTCACAAAAGAAAACAAGAGATAACTGGCTAAACATTTGAAAAATGTTTCTATTCAATAAATAAATACAAATGAAAAGAGGTTTTTTTGGGAGGGGTTGTTTTTGTTTTTCATAAAATGTGCTCATTGGCTACTGGGAGGAGTGAAAACTAGTTTTAAAAAAAGAACTTTTAGGAATATGTATCAAGAGCCTCTATAAGGTTTACAAACTTTTACCCAGTCATTTTATTCCTGAAAATGTCTTAAGGAAATATTCCAAAAGACAAAATTTTATGCAGAAGATGTTCATCATGCCACTATTTACAATAAAAAAGAACTGTAAACTACCTAAATGCCCCCAAACTATATAAATTATGGAATGTCCAAAAATATTATATACTCACAAAAATTAGTGCTTTTAATTATGAGAGAACACAATATAATGTTAAGTTTAAATTTAAAAAACTATGTGTGCAATGTGACCTCAACAATGTAAAGAGGGAAGAAAGCTAATAACAATAGCACATACACAGATGGGGAGAATACCACCAGCAAGTAGTATTTTAGGGGTGGTAATGTTGATAGTGTTGGTTACCTTTCTCTTTCCACTCTACTGTAAATGCCAGGCTTTCTACACATTCTAAGAAGATGGGGTCTCTACCCAGTCATCACTGTGCTCCCAGCATTGTGCCTTTCACACAGTAGGTACTTAGGAATATCTGTTGACTAAATTTAAAGCCAAAGGGAAAAACATAAATATTTTATAGAAAAATTAACAAACACATACATATATACACACACGTAAATATACATGTACGTATGTGGATGTGTACACATATATATATACATCCAGAGTACCAATATCAAAACTCAGAGAGGGAGGGGGTAACTTTTCAGCATCTATGTTTATATTCTTAATATTGTAAAAAGCAGGGTAATCTGGGTACAGCAGGTAAGGGGAACAAGAAAGAAAACATCCAAAAAGTTGCTTGAAAAGTTTTTATAAGAATAAAATCAGAGGATGTTGTAATTTTGAACTGTTATCTTTGTTAATGAACAGAGAAAAGCACTCTCTAGCTCTTTATACTGAAGGTCACCTGTGGGAAGTTTTACTCAAGAATGCAAAGACTGTCTCCTTATTAAACTGGGGGTAACTGACAAGGAGCTAAAGAATTAATGCAACAGAAAAAGACCATCTTTTCTCATTAGCCCATATCACAAAAGCAGTTGTGTTTTTAAACTTTGTTTCTAATCTTCGCAATTATTTTTAAGTCTCTGATGTTTAAATTCCATAGTTTACTTTAAGGTCATAAACTTTTAAATTCAGTACCATATTTTCATTCATGCAAAAAGCAGTAATATTGTTTAAAAAGAAATGAGGTATGTAAACTTTCTGAAACTGTTTGAAGGTTTCAGCACAGTGCAACCACAATTGGATTGATAATTAATATCAAAAGATATTAATTTGTTTAGAACAATGCAGCATTTTAAATAGAAGAACTCTCCAAACCACCCCTGCTGAACAGAAATAACATACTAATTACATGAAATTTCTAAAAATCTTAAAATAAAATAACATACAAGTGCATATTGCTACAAACTAACAGAAGATGCTACCATTCACAAATATGAGGGTAAAAAACTTTTCTCACCAATTTGATATTAATCCTTGGTACATGTTAAAGTACTGAGTAGAATGTTCCACTGAGACAGGCCATGGCTCAATATCTATAACTGGGTGAGGCTATGAATTTCAAATAAAAAACCCAACCTGAAAAATATAAAGGGCAACCAGAGCCACCTTGTGCATTTCCTATGAATATTAAATGACTGGTTCAAGCATGCTACATCTGTCAATCTCCAACATCTCCACTAAGGAGATTAGAAACTCAAATCCTTCAATTAACAGACTATCTGATTACTTAATATTTCATTCACAATTCTGTGCTAAGTTCACATTTTAAGAAAGCTGATAAGTACACAAGCCTCTCAGATAGCCTCATCAACCAGAGGGCAGACAGCAGAAGCAAGAAGAACTACAAGCCTTCGGCCTGTGGAACAAAAACCACATTCACAGAGAGATAGACAAGATGAAAAGGCAGAGGGCTATGTACCAGATGAAGGGACAAGATACAACCCAAGAAAAACAACTAAATCAACTGGAGATAGGCAACCTTTCAGAAAAAGAATTCAGAATAATGATAGTGAAGATGATCCAAGACCTCAGAAAAAGAATGGAGGCAAAGATCGAGAAGATGCAAGAAATGTTTAACAAAGACCTAGAAGAATTAAAGAACAAACAGAGATGAACAATACAATAACTGAAATGAAAACTACACTAGAAGGAATCAATAGCAGAATAACTGAGGCAGAAAAACAGATAAGTGACCTGGAAGACAGAATGGTGGAATTCACTGCTGAGGAACAGAATAAAGAAAAAAGAATGAAAAGAAATGAAGACAGCCTAAGAGACCTCTGGGACAACATCAAACGCAACAACATTTGCATTATAAGGGTCCCAGAAGGAGAAGAGAGAGAGAAAGGACCAGAGAAAATATTTGAAGAGATTATCATCGAAAACTTCCCTAACATGGGAAAGGAAATAGCCACCCAAGTCCAGGAAGCGCAGCAAGTCCCATACAGGATAAACCCAAGGAGAAACACGCCAAGACACCTAGTAATCCAATTGGCAAAAATTAAAGACAAAGAAAAATTATTGAAAGCTGCAAGGGAAAAACGACAAATAACATACAAGGGAACTTCCATAAGGTTAACAGCTGATTTCTCAGCAGAAACTCAACAAGCCAGAAGGGAGTGGCATGATATACCTGAAGTGATGAAAGGGAAGAACCTACAACCAAGATTACACTACCTGGCAAGGATCTCATTCAGATTCGATGGAGAAATCAAAAGCTTTACAGACAAGCAAAAGCTAACAGAATTCAGCAACACCAAACCAGCGCTACAACACATGCTAAAGGAACTTCTCTAAGTGGGAAACACAAGAGAAGAAAAGGACCTACAAAACAAACCCAAAACAATTAAGAAAATGGTCATAGGAACATACATATCGATAATTACCTTAAATGGGAATGGATTAAATGTTCCAACCAAAAGACACAGGCTTGCTGAATGGATACAAAAACAAGACCCATATATATGCTGTCTAAGAGAGACCCACTGCAGACCTAGGGACACATACAGACTGAAAGTGAGGGGATGGAAAAAGATATTCCATGCAAATGGAAATCAAAAGAAAGCTGGAGTAGCAATACTCATATCAGATAAAATAGACTTTAAAATAAAGAATGTTACAACAGACAAGGAAGGACACTACATAATGATCAAGGGATCAATCCAAGAAGAAGATATAACAATTATAAATATATATGCACCCAACATAGGAGCACCTCAATACATAAGGCAACTGCTAACAGCTATAAAAGAGAAAATAGACAGGACCACAATAATAGTGGGGGACTTTAACACCTCACTTACTCCAATGGACAGATCATCCAAAATGAAAATAAATAAGGAAACAGAGGCTTTAAATGACACAATAGACCGGATACATTTAATTGATAGTTATAGGACAGTCCATCCAAAAACAGCAGGTTACACTTTCTTCTTAAGTGTGCACGGAACATTCTCCAGGATAGATCACATCTTGGGTCACAAATCAAGCCTCAGTAAATTTAAGAAAATTGAAATCATATCAAGCATCTTTTCTGACCACAACACCATGAGATTAGAAATGAATTACAGGGAAAAAAATGAAAAAAAACACAAACACATGGAGGGTAAACAATACGTTACTAAACAACTAAGAGATCACTGACAAAATCAAAGAGGAAATCAAAAAATACCTAGAGACAAATGACAATGAAAACACAACAATCCAAAACCTATGGGATGCAGCAAAAGCAGTTCTAAGAGGGAAGTTTATAGCTATACAAGCCTACCTCAAGAAACAAGAAAAATCTCAAGTAAACAATCTAACCTTACACCTAAAGGAACTAGAGAAAGAAGAACAAACAAAACCCAAAGTTAGCAGAAAGAAAGAAATCATAAAGATCAGAGCAGAAATAAATGAAACAACCAAAGAAAACAATAGCAAAGATCAATAAAACTAAAAGCTGGTTCTTTGAGAAGATAAAGAAAATTGATCAACCATTAGGCAGACTCATCAAGAAAAAGAGGGAGAGGACTCAAATCAATAAAATTAGACATGAAAAAGGAGAACTTACAACAGACACCACAGAAATACAAAGCATCCTAAGAGACTACTACAAGCAACTCTATGCCAAAAAAATGGACAACCTGGAAGAAATGGACAAATTCTTAGAAAGGTATAAACTTCCAAGACTGAACCAGGAAGAAACAGAAAATATGAACAGACCAATCACAAGTAATGAAGTTGAAACTGTGATTAAAAATCTTCCAACAAACAAAAGTCCAGGACCAGATGGCTTCACAGGTGAATTCTATCAAACATTTAGACAAGAGCTAACACCCATCCTTCTCAAACTCTTCCAAAAATTGCAGAGGAAGGAACACTCCCAAACTCATTCTATGAGGCCACCATCACCCTGATATCAAAACCAGACAAAGATACTACAATAAAAGAAAATTACAGACCTTATCACTGATGAATATAGATGCAAAAATCCTCAACAAAATACTAGCAAACAGAATCCAACAACACATTAAAAGGATCATATACCATGATCAAGTGGGATTTATCCCAGGGATGCAAGGATTCTTCAATATATGCAAATCAATCAATGTGATACAACATATTAACAAATTGAAGAATAAAAACCATATGATCATCTCAATAGATGCAGAAAAAGCTTCTGACAAAATTCAACACCCATTTATGATAAAAGCTCTCCAGAAAGTGGGCAGAGAGGGAACATACCTCAACATAATAAAGGCCATATACGACAAACCCACAGCAAACATAATTCTCAATGGTGAAAAACTGAAAGCATTTCCTCTAAGATCAGGAACAAGACAAGGATTTCCACTCTCACCACTATTATTCAACATAGTTTTGGTTGTCCTAGCCACGGCAGTCAGAGAAGGAAAAGAAATAAAATGAATACAAATTCGAAAAGAAGAAGCAAAACTGTCACTGTTTGCTGATGACATGATACTATACATAGAGAATCCTAAAGATGCCACCAAAAAACTACTAGAGCTAATCAATGAATTTGCTAAAGTTGCAGGATACAAAATTAACGCACAGAAGTCTCTTGCATTCCTATACACTAACGATGAAAAATCTGAAAGAGAAATTAAGGAAACACTCCCATTTACCACTGCGACAAAAAGAATAAAATACCTAGGAATAAACCTACCTAGGGAGACAAAAGACCTGTATGCAGAAAACTGTAAGACACTGATGAAAGAAATTAAAGATGATACCAACAGATGGAGAGATATACCATGTTCTTCGATTGGAAGAATCAATATTGTGAAAACGACTATACTACCCAAAGCAATCTACAGATTCAATGTAATCCCTATCAAATTACCAATGGCATTTTTTACAGAACTAGAACAAAAAATCTTAAAATTTGTATGGAGACACAAAAGACCCCGAATAGCCAAAGCAGTCTTGAGGGAAAAAAACGGAGCTGGAGGAATCAGGCTCCCTGTCTTCAGACAATATTACAAAGCTACAGTAATCAAGAAAATATGGTACTGGCAGAAAAACAGAAATACAGATCAATGGAACAAGACAGAAAGCCCAGAGAGAAACCCATGCACCTATGGTCAACTAATCTATGACAAAGGAGGCAAGGATATACAATGGAGAAAAGACAGTCTCTTCAATAAGTGGTGCTGGGAAAACTGGACAGCTACATGTAAAAGAATGAAATTAGAACACTCCCTAACACCATACACAAAAATAAACTCAAAATGGATTTGAGACCTAAATGTAAGACAGGACCCTATAAAACTATTAGAGGAAAACATAGGAAGAACACTCTATGACATAAATCACAGCAAGATCTTTTTTGATCCACCTCCTAGAGTAATGGAAATAAAAACAAAAATAAACAAATGGGACCTAACGAAACTTCAAAGCTTTTGCACAGTAAAGGTAACCATAAATAAGGTGAAAAGACAACCCTCAGAATGGGAGAAAATATTTGCAAACGAATCAATGGACAAAGCATTAATCTTCAAAATATAGAAACAGCTCATGCAACTCAATATTAAAGAAGCAAACAACCCAATCCAAAAATGGGCAGAAGACCTGAATAGACATTTTTCCGAAGAAGACATACAGATGGCCAAGAAGCACATGAAAAGATGCTCAACATCACTAATTATTAGAGTAATGCAAATCAAAACCACAATGAGGTATCTATTACCTCATACCAGTTAGAATGGGCATCATCAGAAAATCTACAAACAACAAATGCTGGAGAGGGTGTGGAGAAAAGGGAACCCTCTTGCACTGTTGGTGGGAATGTAAATTGATACAGCCCCTGTGGAGAACAGTATGGAGGTTCCTTAAGAAACTAAAAATAGAATTACCATATGATCCAGCAATCCCACTACTGGGCATATACCCAGAGAAAACCATAATTCAAAAAGACACATGCACCCCAATGTTCACTGCAGCACTATTTACAATAGCCAGGTCATGGAAGCAACCTAAATGCCCATCGACAGACGAATGGATAAAGAAGTTGTGGTACATATATACAATGGAATATTACTCAGCCATAAAAAGGAATGAAATTGGGTCATTTGTTGAGACGTGGATGGATCTAGAGACTGTCATACAGAGTGAAGTAAGTCAGAAAGAGAAAAACAAATATCGTATATTAACGCATATATGTGGAACCTAGAAAAATGGTACAGGTGAACCGGTTTGCAGGGCAGAAGTTGAGACACAGATGTAGAGAACAAATGTATGGACTCCAAGGGGGGAAAGCCGTGGTGGGGTGGGGATGGTGGTGTGATGACTGGGCGATTGGGATAGACATGTATACACTGATGTGTATAAAACTGATGACTAATAAGAACCTGCTGTATAAAAAAATAAATAAAACTAAATTAAAAAATTTAAAAAAAGAAAGCTGATAAGAATTGTATTTATTCATAGAGTCAATCAGTTCTACACTAAAAACCAGTCCATACACGTTTTGACACTTTCTTTCTATATGATGTAGAGGAGGTCTAAGTACATAAGTCTATAAAATGGGTGCAGGCCAAGGAGAAAGGCTTGCTCCCTTCCCAGTTCTGGTATACTTTCCATTATCTTAGAATATCAATTCACGGGTCAAATTATGTTGACATTTTCCAGGGGAAAAGAAAATGTTCTGAAAAGCATGCCTTTCCTACCCTGATACCCAATTTTAAAACATTCAAATTGAACAGCCCACTTGGTTGACTGAGGGGTAAGGAAGAACTGAAGAGAAAAAAAGAAAAAAGCAGAAGAAAAACATTTTTTCCTCTTCTGTCCTTACTGTTTTTAACCTAACATGCCTCTCAAAGTGTTTAGCTCCATGGTGATGAGAACAGGAGAAAAACACAGAAACACTGAAAGAACAAATTCCCTCAGAATATTTTAGGGTTTGCAACACAAAGCTTAACATGGAATTATAGAGGCATTCAAGTTGAAAATAGATTCTTATAACTTAGTAATGATGTAAGATGAACAGTCTTTATAACAGCTTTAAAAAAAGCTACGTTCCTTCCCCCCAAAAAAAACCCCAGCCTTCTACTTGACTTTTTCACATTAGTAATTTCCCAATGTAAAGAATATAGAAGAAACCATAATCATTGTTTAGAAAAATGGGTTTCATCTTTGCCCCCCAGGGGGACACTTGGCAGTATCTGGTTGTCACAACTTGGTAAGGAGTGCTACTTGCATCTAGTGAGTTGAGGCCAGGGACATTGCTAAACATCCTACAATGACACAACCTCCATAACAAAGAATTCTCTGGCCTCAGATGGCACAGTTCTAAGGCTGAGATTCTGGTTTAAAAGTATCTTTAACAGTGAAATGTAAAGATTTATAATCATCCAAGTTCCAAAACTTAGGTCAAAGCAAGTAGGGAAGTCTCCCAGGCTCTCTGTACTCCCTACAGGCTGATGTGTGCAATGGTTCTACTTTCACACGGGATACAGTGCTGAAAACTGCTATAGGAAGAGATTTCACTGTTGAGTAACTTATGAACTTATAAGAAATGCAGAGTACGGTAAAATACATTTACAAATAAACCTGAAAAGTTACTTGAAAAATGTTAACCAATGTAAAATTATGATGACAACTCATTAAATGAAGAAAACATCAATGATACTATACTTTTGGTAGTAGCAATATTGATAATGTTCATTTCCACTGACTGATCCTTGCTTGCTAAAAATCTTTCACAATCTTCCTCCCTCAGAGTTTTAATTACATGGCTTAAGGTCATTAAATTTATTCTTTACTTCAATTAATAATATTTCCTGAACACCTACCCTGTGAACTGTTCTAAACCCTGGGGCTAGGATGGTGAACAGAGCAGAAAACCCCTCACTCTTAAAGAGCTTACATTCTAGTAGGGGAGTGCAATAACAAGGAAATCAATAAATAATGTAAAGATCAGAAGTGAAAAGTGCCCTCTGGAAAAATAAAATTAGAAAGTGATATGGCTAACAGGACATGGAAGCAACCTAAGTGCCCACTGACAGATGAATGGATAAAGAAGATGTGGCACATATATATAATGGAATATTACTCAGCCATAAAAAGAAACGAAATTGAGTTATTTGTAGTGAGGTGGATGGATCTAGAGTCTGTCATACAGAGTGAAGTAAGTCAGAAAGAGAAAAACAAATACCGTACGCTAACACATATATATGGAATCTAAAAAAAAAAAGAAAAAAATAGAAATGGTTCTGAAGAATCTGGGGGCAGGACAGGAATAAAGACACAGACGTAGAAAATGGACTTGAGGACACGAGGAGTGGTAAGGGTAAGCTGGGACGAAGTGAGAGAGTGGCATGGACATATATACACTACCAAATGTAAAACAGATAGCTCGTGGGAAACAGCTGCATAGCACAGGGAGATCAGCTTGGTGCTTTGTGACCACCTAGAGGGGTGGAATAGGGAGGGTGGGAGGGAGACGCAAGAGGGAGGGGATATGGGGATGTATGTATACATATAACTGATTCACTTTGTTATAAAGCAGAAACTAACACACCACTGTAAAGCAATGATACTCCAATAAAGATGTTAAAAAAAAAAGAAAAGCAGACAAAAAAAAAAAAAAAGATACTCCTGAAGAAGAATAAGATGAAAGGACTTTCCTTCCTAGATAAGATTTTGGAAAAGAAAAAAAAAAAGCTGTAGTAATTAGAGTATGATATTAGTGTATCAAAATCTAAATTGACCTTTGGAAGTAAACAGTAACCCCAGAAACAGTCTGAAATTCAAATTTAATTTGGTCTCATTTATTTTATCTGGCAATCCTACACATAAGAGGAAACAGGTACAAAAATGTTCAGAGTAACATTGTTTATAACAGCAATATCTGGAACCCGCCTAAATCTACATTGAGGAAATAATGGATAAACTGTACATTCACACAACGGAATATTAGGCAGCAGTGAAAATAAATGAATTAAAGTAACGAGAAATAACATAATGAATAACATTACATAATGAATCTTAGAAACATTATTAAACTTAAAAACAAAAAAAAGTAATATGGCTAAGATGGCTGATTGGATACTCTCATCAATTGGTCAGTCAAGGAAGGCCTCTCTGTGAAGAAGTGATTTGAGATAAGAAGACCTAAATGTCCAGAAGGAACCGGCTACACAAAGGAAGGACCTTCTAGGCAGAAGGAAGAGCAAGTAGCAAGACCCTAAAACCTGAACAAACTTAGCATGTCCAAGGTACAGAGAGCAGGCGTGGCTGGAGGGCAGGGAGATGACACAGGGTAAGAGAGACAGACAGCTTCAGACTGTAAGGAAGCTCGGAGGCCTTAGTAAAAGCAATGTGAAGCAGCTGCAGGGCTCCACGGCCTTGTCTTGTGCATGACCCAGCAGAAGATGCAAATGGCTTGCTCTAAGGTGGGATCAGCCGAGATGGAGAGAAATGGACAGAGTTGGGTACTTTTGGAGGCAGAGACAACAAGGCATGCTAATGGGTCACATATGGTTTAGAAACTTGACATGCGGATGGATCTAGAAAGAGATGAATCAAGGATAACTCTTGAATGTCTAGCTTGAGCAACTGGTTGGATGATTCTCCTGAGGAATTCAGAGTGGGCGAGAAGCAGGTTTATAAACAGGATGACCAACCATCCTGGTCTGTCCTGGACTGAGAGGTTTCCTAGAATGTGGGGCTTTCAGTGTTAAAACCAAGGAAGTCCTGGGAAAGCAGGATAACTTGATCACCCCAGATATAAATCAAGAGTTCTCTGCTGAGGGTGTCTATTGGACATCTATGTGGAGCTATCAGACTCACAGTTTGAAATACAGGTGTGAAACCAACTCTGAGCTGGAGACACAGAACTGGGAATCACAGAGGCATACAGGTGGCATTTAAAGTCCCAGAACTAGATGACATCACCTCAGGAGAGAAGAGAAGAGGTCCTAGAACAGAGTTGGCATTTCTCTTTTTCACAGATAATATAAAGATGTCTGCATCAGTACAGTTCCCCATCTACACAGCCTTTCAGACTTAAGACTCCATGTTTTTGACTCTTACTTTCCAGAACTTGCCAGAAAACTATTATAGAAACACAAAGTAAAACGCACATTTCAGATGCTTTGGGTGACTTATTTAAGCTACTGATCTTTGCTTAAAGCCTCAGCTTTGAAGGTCCCATGTCAGATCCTTCCCAACAGTCACAGAAGAGCCCAAATATACAGAACGGGTTTGTTTATTGTCCATCCTTTCCCTTCTCTTTCCCAAAGCTTCACTGCAAAGAAATCCCACGACTACTACTGACAAATGTTTGGCCTCTTTTCTCTACTTCCAATCCCACTTCCCTCCTTTTCTAAGTATCTTTAAGAAGCATGACCCTCAACTACCACAATCAAAAAGTCACAATGAGGAGAAGGAACACAGAAAGAAAGAAGTTGACAATAAAAGCTCTCCAAAGGCAAGTTTCACTTGAGAGAGGCCCACAGTTCGGCGCATTAGTCTCTTTGAATAAACTGCTAACGCCCTTGGCTGCAACTTAACTTGGGTACACTGGTATTCAAAAAAGGAATAATTACCAGAGTGACTCAACAGATGGCCCATTTAAACTATGGGATTAATACAATGTGTCTGGTGACCTAGTTCAAGTAACTAAATAGAAGCCTCCCAATTGGTCAACTTGTGATTGAAAATATCAAATGTTTGCAGCAGACCTTGTAAACTCTAACTATCTGGCCAATCTGGGCAGAGAAAGTAAGAGAATGAAACATGAGAAATAATCAAAAGAGGTCTAGGGCTTGGAATGGCCATAGCAGAATTACCTGGCTCCCCTGTGGGACATCTTCATCCCTATGAGGATAAGCATCCTGGCTAGAGAGAACAAGAAGACTTGGGCATTTCAAAAAATACATTAAAAAAAAAAAAAAAAAAAAAAGGATGCTTTCTCACCAAAAAAAGACTCTGTCTAAAAGATAAGATAATTGAAACGGTAGAATTTCAGAGAGAAGCAATTAATGAGAATAAATTATACCTAGTAAACCCTACTCTACTGATAAATGGACCGCCCCCATTGTGGGCCCCTCCGTAGGGTCCCTTTTGTAGGGGCATAGTCACTCTTCAAAAGGACTTCCCAAATTCTTCTCTAGCACTTAAAAACACTCACATGCTGGATCACTTTGAACTCTTACTAAGTTTAATAAACGTGAAGCATTTTAAATTATATGTAAAGAAAAAGAAACAGAAAAAGGCAGACTTGAGTTTAAAAATAAAAACAATAATAAAAACCTCAGAAGAGTCTCAGGGTCAAAGGTTTCTGATCAAACAGCTTAAGCAATGTCTTATTATATCATTATGCCTTTTCATTTTACTTTTATACTGAATAGCAAATTTGTTTTATTTTTAACTAACAATATTAGAAATTTAAACATCCTAATGTAAATCACCCTTAAAACATCGACTCTCCTGTTGATTGACTGCCGCTAACTACATTTTCAGGGCACTCAAAAAATATCATCATATTTTTATGTATGTAAAAAATACTCATATACAATATTTTTATCTGCTATATAAATACCTTTTATAATCACTACATTCCTTTCTGTAAGGATGTAAATTTTAAAATCCATTAGTAATAAAAGATCATTTCTTTATCTTTCAAAGTAATTTAAATTTTGTAAATGATAGAAATTCAATGAAAAAAATGCTGATAGCAAACTTCATAACATAATTGGGTTTACAGACTTCTGACATTATGCTTAAGCACAGTAAAGCTATACAGACACATTTAATAGATACTAAGTTGCATATAATTGCCTGAAGCAAGAGATACATATTTTAATTTATATATTTTTAAATGCATTTAATTGCTTCACCTTCATTCCAGTGAAATCACTAAACGATGCTTCACATATCTATTCCATTAGCGTTAAGACACTATTTATAGCTTTAGAATTTAATGATCCGAAAACACATTAATCGTTTTAAAAAATGTGTTCTGTGATGTCATTGTGGCTTTATAAGGATATGCAGAGCTTTTTACTGAGAGGCATGCTGACAAACAGAGAAAAGCAGACACCGTTTAGGTGAAAAAATGAAATGAAAAACTCCAGGTAGGAGTCTTGAAGACAGGGCGCTCAAGGACATGTGTTCTCCAAACAAAGAGTCTGCTGTGCCCACAGTCACAAGCCAGAGAGCCATCCTCCTGCCCAGCAGCTGGAGGGAAAGGAGACCTAGGCAGGAATATTTCAACAAAAAGAATTATGCTGGCAAAGTAACATACTCTGAAAGTATTTTCATAATTAAGTTAATTTTAAAAACCTATCCAGTAATGAAACGTAAGATACAAATGAACCCACAAAAAAGTTTTCAATGAGCTCCTTTCTGCAAAAATATCTTTAAGTTTCTGATGCATATAAAATTCTACAGAGTCTCTAAAGATTAAGACAAATTACTACTGTCCAGTGCTAACGAGTTATTAGGGGAGTTCTTTACATAAAACCACATAAGGAACAAAGCAATAAGCACCACAGTATAATTCTGACAACTATTCCTCTAGCTGGATTTGGAAATTGTGCCCAGAGAGATGACACAGAAACAACTGAGAACAGGTGTGAGAACATGCAGAGGAGGAATAAAAAAGAACCAATCCCTAATCCTGGGCCTTTTCCCATGAAGGGGAACAGGAGGCAGCACCGTCATCTCCGCCAGCATGTCTTCTCTCTGACCACCAGACCAGGTGAGATGTCCATCCTTTTCAGGGAATCCAAGGATCCCATTCTTTCCAAGCACTTTCCACACTTTACAGTGAGTTTTTTGGGGGCAGAGATCAGCTCTTCCCATCCTTTCCAGGGAATCCAAGGATCCCATTCTTTCAAAGCACTTTCCACACTTTACAGTGAGTTCTTTTGGGGCAGAGATCAGCTCTCATCAACCTGTACAGTCCCAGATACCAGCACAGTCACAAAGTACCTGCTCATTAAATGTTCAATATAAAAACAAATGAATGAGAAGAAAAAACAGTAAAAGAGAAGAAGCTATTTTCATGGAAGCAGGAGAACCAAAATGAAGAAGAAAAAGAGTAACTCCTTGGGAAATGAGACAGAAAACAAAGAGAAGTAGAAAACAGTCCAGGAATAGACTTATACACATATGGTCAGTTGATTTTCAACCAAGACACCAACTCAGTTCAAGCAGAAAAAAATCTTTTTAAGCAAATAAATGGTAATGGATATGCAGATGGCGGGGGGGGAACCACCTCGACAATTACCATATTTCATACACAAAAAATTAAAGATATGTTATCAATCTAAATGTAAAAGATAAAACCCTAAAGCATCTTCAAGTAAATACAGAAAAACATCTTCCCAATATTAGATAGGCAAGGATTTCTTGGATAACACATAGTAAAGCGCTAACCATGAAAAATTATAAATTGGACTTAAAATTAAACCTTCTCCTTATCAAGAGACACCATTAAGAATATTAATCTCTCTCTCTCTCAAAGCAAAGGAAATAAAAGCAAAAATAAATAAATGGGACCTAATTAAACTTAAAAACTTTTGCACAGCAAAGGAAATCATCAACAAAATGAAAAGACAACCTACTGAATGGGAGAAAATATTTGCAAATGACATGAACAATAAGGGGTTAATATCCAAAATATATAAACAGCTCATACAACCCAATATCAAAAAAACAAATAACCCAATTAAAAAATGGGTGTAAGACCTGAATAGCCATTTTTCCAAAGAGGAACTGCAGATGGCCAACAGGCACAGCACATGAAAAGATACTAAATAAATATCATTAGTCATCAGAGAAACACAAATTAAAACCACAATGAGGTATCACCTCATTTTGTGGCTATCATCAAAAAGAACACAGTAACAAATGTTGGCAAGAACGTGGAGAAGTGGGAACCCTTGTACACTGTTGGTAGGAATGTAAAATGGTGCAGCCACTATGGAAAACCGTATGGAGGTTTCTCAAAAAACTAAAAACAGAACTAGCATATGACCCAGCAATTCCACTCCTGGGTATATATCCAAAATAAACCAAAAACACTAATTTGAAAAGATACATGAACCTCAATGTTCATAGCAGCACTATTTACAATTGCCAGGCCATCAACAGAGGAATGGATAAAGAAGATGTGGTGTGTGTGTGTGTATATGTATATATATACATACACATACACACACACACACACACACACAGGAATATTAGCCATAAAAAAGAATGAAATGATGCCATTTGCAGCACCATGGATGGATGGACCAAGAGATTATCATACTGAGTGAAGTCAGTGAGACAGAGAAAGACAAATACTGTATGATATCACTTATATGTGGAATCTAAAAAAATACAACAAACTAGTAAATATAACAAAAAAAGAAGCAGACTCACAGATACAGAGAACAAACTAGTGGTTACCAGTGGGAAGAGGGAAGGGGGAGGGGGGAGGTAGAGGTAGGGGCTTAATAGGTAAAAACTACTATGTATAAAATAAATAAGCTACAAGGATATATTATATAGCACAGGGAATATAGCCAATATTTTATAATAACCATAAAAGAAATATAATCTTTAAAAATTATGAATCATTATGTTGTATACCTGAAACTTATATAATACTGTATATCAACTATAGTTCAATTTTTAAAAATCCAAAACAGAAAATATAAATATATATGTATATATACACATATACACACCATACGTATGTACACATTCTATATGGGTACACATTTATATGTTATTTAAACATATAGAGGTAATATATATTTAAAATCTTACAATTCAAAAAAGATAATTCAATAATATTTTAGAAAAACAATCAAGACTTGAAGATACTGCAAAAAAAGATGAATGGCCAATAAGCACATGAAAAGATCCACAAAATCATTACACATCAGGAAAACACAAATTAAAATCACAACGAGATACTATTTCACACTCACCCCACCAGAACAGTTAAAATAAAAAAAACAAACTGTGTGGCTGAACCACACAGACTCCAGCTTACCAGCTCCATCCTAGGCCCGAAGTCCTACCCACCCTCCCCTTTGTGTGACCAAGCTTTTGACTGCTCACAAGGAATGCACCCAAGGCAGGTAGATGCCCTATCAACTTTACCCTTGCCTTCATCTGATATGAAAACTGAAGAATGCCTTTTGCTGACACAGATGGTCATGAGACCCCCAGGGTCGGTGGGGAGGGGGGAATCCCTGGTTCCCGTAGGTGTGGACTTCTCCCTTGGTAGTCAGCTTCTATTTTTAACTTTGGTCCCCGTTACATCCCCCTGTACCTCTTTTGGCAGCACCATATGCAGCTGCGAATGCCTCTGGATCATCATCCGCCCAATCCTGCTTGTGGGTAAGTTACCTACAATAAACTTCATAACTGCATTTTCTGGAGCTGCCTGTTTCATTTTTCAGTCTCAAAGTTTTTTCTCAGTTCGGAGGATACTACTCAATATCTCTGCCTTCCAACACACACACACAAAGAGCTGACAATACTAAACACTAGTAAGAACATAAAGCAACTGGAACCCTTACACATAATTCCTTGCTCAAGTATAAAATGGCACAAGCAGTTTGGAAAAACAGTTTGGCAGTTTCTTATATAGTCAAACATACATCTACTCTATGATCCAACAATTCTATTCCTAGGTATTTACCCAAGAGGTATGAAAATAATATGTCTACAAAATGACTTTGTAAAAATGCTTATAGCAGCCTTATTCATAACAGCCAATAATAACTAGAAACAACCCAATCTTAGAACACTTAAGACCTATGCATTTTATTTCATGTATATTATAAATGAGCCCCCTCCCCATAAAATCCCCGAAACTCTAGAAGAATTAAGGTATATAAGAGTGGTGGACTAATCCTCTCCCTCCCCTACTTTTTGTTTCTCCTACACTGGAAACAAGAAAGAGAGAATGAGAGATCTGAGAGGGGGTGAGAAAGATTTCTGCTGGAGAGAGACAGAGCTGAAGGATGTTTACAGGCAAAGAAAAAGCCTGAAGAGATGAAGGGGGAGGAAAGAAGGGAATGCCAGGGCTAGAGAATTCACATCTGGAGGGGAGGGGACCACAGTGTCCCAGCACCCACAGACAGGGTGAAGAGTTCAACTGTGGGAAGGCACAGGACCTCACTCAGCATGGAACACAGAGGAAAGGAGGAGCTGGGTGCTGAGAAGTAAGTTTATTCTCCAGCGTGGCGGATCCCTGGGCTGGCAACAAAGCTGCCTTCAACTCCTTCCTCTCCCTTAACCCAATAGTCGGTCTATTCTTTTGCGCCATCTGATGGAAAATGTATTGAATGGACAGCCTTGAGTAGGTACTGTGGGACCACTATAATACTTGCCTAAAATAAGGAGAGACTATCTGGCAAAAGACTCGAATTTCTCTTTTGAATGATATATGCATTTTGTCAACATGGATTAACTTTTAAAGAACGAAGTATGCAAGGGTCCATCTGTTTCCTGCTCTTTAAATGACTTGTTTTGTTATCTTTGACAAACAACTATGCATTTGGGCCTTTATTTACTTATACTTAAAATGTATGTCACAGACTAATAAACATTAGAATCCTTTCATTAGTCAAACATTCTAAATACAGAACATGCTCTCTAGGTTAATTTACTTGCCAATAGGTAGAACTTAACAAATGGCCCAATAAAGAAGCTAACTGACCTCATATGGAGTATGAATTATTCTCACTGAAGGTGGAGATAAAAAATTACACATAACAAGAACAAGTTCTGTTTTCTGTAGAAGCTACAACTTAGACTTCCCTTTCTCTGTATATTTGAGTCCCCTTTTTGAACACTATATGATTTTACCCTAACTTCAAACAATTTAAAATGTCTAAATAACTGATAAGTTTAATATCATCTCTCTTTTGAAGGAGGAGAATTCTAACCTAACAAGAGCTAAAGTGTTTTCCTCGGGGCAAATCAAGTGTTTCCACTGCTAGTATATCCTTCTTTTTCTTATTCAACAAAGATATTACTTCCAAGATAACTGACACAACTTTTTTGTCTTCCCTAGCTAACACTGTACTTTACAAAAATCCAAAATTCTGGAAAGCAAATTCTAGGAATCAACTTTATTACAGTCTTTCACAGAATTTAAGTTCCATACACATTGGAAAGGAAAGAACAGACAGGGTGAGCTGAGAAATGTCCCTCCGATCAAGCAGTCTTAGAAGACATGCAATAACCAGCTCATCTCTTCCCCTCAGTGGAGCAAGCCGCTGACAGTGAGCGATTGGTGTTTTGAAACAAATTCCAAGAGGCTTGTGAAGGTAAACTACTGGCCAGCTACAAGGAATGTCAAATCTCCATGATGCGGTCTTTTTAGAGCTCCCCATTAGAGTCAGCACTGGTTTACTATGAGATGAAGGAAAGCATTTCTCATGAGGAGCTGCTGCCAATGAAGAAGCAGTTTTTAGGCCAGCTTCCAAATGCCACCTGGCATCGCCCCAGGGATGAGGCACCCGCTCAGATGATATCTGCGGCAGAAGCAGCATCTCTTCACCCACAGGGGGTTGGGGACTTCACAACAGTTCCGCTTTCCAGCTACTATGGAAGACAGGGGAAGGAAATGTCTCTCTCCACCTTTAATTCTCCTTGCAAGTTCTCTTTCTGTAGTCTAGGTCATATAGCTCTCCACAAGAATATCAATGTACACAAATTGAAAAGCCTGAGGGTGAAGAGTTAAATCACACACACACACACACACACACACACACACAAGCTGTATTCTGTGTGAAAGCTCAACAAAAACTACAAGTCCATCTGCCAGAGAAAGCGTCCTCTCGCTGAATAGGAAGTGAAATGGAGACCTGAAAGAGTAATTCCAAGAGCCAGTTATTTTTCATGGGGCCGGGAACTTCATGGTCATTGCCAATAGAAACTTATTGCCATATATAAAGGGCAGTGACTCCTCTCTTTGTAAATATTATGAAATACCAACCACTAGCTTGAATGTAATATAAACTACATTTGTTCAATGTGTGAAGCTTTTTCTTCTGCAAAAGGTCCAAGTAGGTAAAAGCTGGCCTAATCAAGAAATAGCTATTCCCTGGAAACGAATGTCAAAAGCAGCCGGTTCTCAGATGGAGGTCAAGAACTGAACAGAGAATATTTATAGTTGGCCACTCAAGCAGAGAATAACTGTAACAACAACATCCTCTCCCATTTATGACACTTTACAGTTTACTAGAGAGCATTTTTGTATTTATTATCTCATTTGGAAAAATAGGCCAAGTCCACTCAGAACTGTAGGAAGTATCCCAGCACCAAAGAGCATGTGGCCCTCTGCCCTTAGAGGGAAAATACTCACAAAATCAAAATAACTGCATCTTCTCTTGTGCTGAAAAACAGTAACTCAACAACTATCTTGCAGACCTAATTTGAAAGCAACATCCCATGACTGCAGTTAGTGGTGAGCTACATGCAATAAACACAACTAAACAAAGGGGAGAGTCTGGAAAAGAAAGACAGTAACGACTAAGAAACCAGACTTTTTTTTCTGTATTTTTTGATTGTTCTTCAAGCATTGAAACGTATAGGAAGGGGCCTACTTTGTCCTTTTGTATCCAGAAATACCAAAAAACAGACACAAACTCCAAAAAGCATCATGACCCTGCCTCTATTTTATAACATTTGGAAAAAAATGAACTTGACAATGAAATTTAGAGCCCTAGTAATGAAGACAGAGAGATCTGAAGTAGCAATAAGAGAAGGCAGAAAAGAAACGCTCAAGTCCAGATCCCATTCTGCCAGATGACCGCCTTCCCTGCCAAGGACGATATCCCCACCTAACAGGTGAAAGGATTATTCCTCACGCAGTGATTCCCAACTGTGGCTTCAGACAACTACTAGGGGACTCCAAGAACCTCAAAGAATATGGCAAAATTTCAGAACATAGTTTTAATCATAGTTTATGGAGGACTAATGTACCCCCAAAACTGAGTTTAAGAATGGTTGGAAATCACCTCTCTGGGAACTAGGAAACAGTATAGCCTTTTACTTTGAAACATGAAGAGAAAGTAACTTCTCACTTCTCACTCCCCTAGAGAAAAAGAGATCCTACTAAATAACATTAGAGAAGAAGATTTGATTTTTAAAAAAGGGTATTCAACTTATATCACAGCCTCCTCACAGAATTAATGAAGGAGGAATCCATCTGGTCAGAAATTAGAATGGCTGTTTTAAAAAAAGAGTGAGCCTATTTTTTTCCCTGCAGTTAACACGTCAGCAAGTCAATCAAACTTTCTATTAACTGAGCATCTACTATGAAAAGCAAAACAAAACATGGACAAATTAGCTACTGCTTAAAGATGCCCTCAGACCTTGCTTAGAAAATGGTAGCTACCTGGTATTATTTCAGGTCAAAAAAGAAGCAATGGCAGAGTTAGCAATTCCTCTGTGGTGGGTTACTTTTTAAGACTACAAATTCCTCACCTGAACTCTTTTCTAATTTTCTTCCCACATCAGGTTGACCCCTTCATTCTTTACCTGAACTTGACTTTATTCCCATCCTCCACTTAGAACAAAGTCAAACTCCTCCCCACTCTTCCTACCAGCTGCCTCCCATGTCTTTCATATCAAAAAAAAAAAAAAGGGGGGGGGGAAGGAAATGGGGAAGAAAAGGTAAAAAGATAACCCATTTTGAAGGAATGAGAATGAGGATGGGGAAACCAACTGTAAATGACTTATCCAAATCCTTTTGGAGAAGAGATTACATTGGAATCTTATCTGAAACAAACAAACAAAACCCTATCAAGCTATCTTTGTGAAGGAGTAGTGAACTTAACAGAATCAGGAACCCACTGATAAAGAGAGAGTGTTATAACGTGTTAAGAGTCCAAGTAGCAAATTAAAAAATAGGGAGGTTTCTTTATTTATAACTTTAGCATTGGGTCTGAGAATAAAATAAATAAATTTGAAATCAATCTGAAATAAATCTAATGAGTGTTATGCAAGAAAATCAACTGATACACACCCCCAGCATTGTGAATACAAAGACAACAGTTCAGAATATTAAACATGATCATGCAAAGTCTAAAAGTCCCATGAAGCCACCCATAAGTAAAACAGGCAGAAAAGATAGGATCACTATTTATTAATGATAATATTTTGAAAACAAATTAAAATTTGCTTTCTTCAACCATTTAAATGCAAAGATCTTAATTTGATGCCTAAAACTAAAAACACACTATAACACCCAGGAATCAAAGTTTGAGTGTTTTCCAACAATACAAAATTATAAAATAATTTAAAACTGGACGCTATTTGACTAATATAATTCAAATCAGTCTCTCAGTGGAAGAGACTAATGTCGCAAAAGTGAAATCCCGCATGCTGTTGCTGTCTAAAGAGTCTTCAAAGACAGTGCTGTGTTCTTACTAACATTAACAGCTGCTGAAACAACAATTCTTTTAGAAATCCTCATTTTCTTCCAGGGGTGCAGTTTGCCAAAGAATCCCAGGCTAAAATCTAAATGGACACAGGGCCAAAACCGAAACACACACACACACAAAATTCAGACTTCGTTTAAAACAACTTTTACACTCTTTCCTTGGAAGAGGGGACAAAGGACAAAGCTCTCATCATTTGCTCTGTTTACACCACAAAGGCTTCAGCACAAGAAACTCTGGGGGTGATTACTGGCCAACTGGTTGAAGTGGATCCCTGCTCATAGAGAATGTTTCTGTTATGGACAAACACTTAAAAGAAGCCCTCTGGAAGCTAAGAGGGCTGTGGCATACATACCAAGTTATTTTAAGCCTCAGAGAAAGAGGCCAGCAAACAAATCCTCAGAAACAATCCAAAAAACACCATAAAGGGCAAATAGTTTCAGATCCAGGGAGATGTCTGTTGCTTCCTTGTGGTGTGATGATTTGAAAACCAGACAATAACCGGACTTACTGTAAATTGAAGCATGAAGTGGGATAATGGAGATGTGAGTCAGTGCAGAGTTCCTTGTGCTCTGCAATGTTGCATTGTTTAAGTTACGGGACAGGGGAGGGAGCAGAGAGGAGGGGGTACATCAGACAGAATGAGGCAGGGGACAGATATACCATATCAAAAACAAGTCCAAGAGGGACCCTGAATTCAACTACCCTTGGAGAATTACCGTATGCAGCCTTGGGTCACTTGCCTTTTTTCTCCTATCTTTCTATCAGGGGAACGGAGATATTTCTTTTAAAGATATAGTATTCCTCTTCCTATATAACGGCATACTTTATAAGACTCCTTCACTTAAAAACAAACAAAACAAAACCACAGGCCTACATAGAGAAATACACCCTACACCAAAAATCTTTCCCTAAAATTGTTAAAAACAAAAGCTAACCAGAGTAGGCCAGAGCCCAGCTTCCCTTTAAAAAGGCTCCCTCTTTATCCTACAATGAAATGTCAACAGCCTCTTGATATAAATACTTGACGTTCAGATGATATCATGTTTAACACATTCCATATACAGGTATTTAAGAATTTCTGGGTGCCCCCACCCAGGTTACTCCTTCACTAATAATTGGTGTGGGTCTCCCTGTACCACCCTTTTAATGGTGTGCTCTGTGTTCTGTGAGAACACATTATTAGCTCAGGTTAACCACAGCTACTTCTGGGTGGTGAAATCACAGATGCTTTTCACTTTCATCTTCATTTTATGTTTGGTTGTACTTTCCACATTTTCGTAGGTATGTATTGTTTTTGGAAAAGTTTTTTTTTTTTTTGCGGTACGCGGGCCTCTCACTGCTGTGGCCTCTCCCGTTGTGGAGCACAGGCTCCGGACGCACAGGCTCAGCGGCCATGGCTCACGGGCCCAGCCGCTCCGCGGCATGTGGGATCTTCCCGGACCGCGGCACGAACCTGTGTCCCCTGCATCGGCAGGCGGACTCTCAACCACTGCGCCACCAGGGAAGCCCGAAAAGTTATTTTTTAAATTTGAGAGGAACAGAGTGTTTTCTGGAGTGTTTTCCAGAGGTTTTCTGGATACTTCAAACAAATACAACCAAATGGATATTACTCCAAATGATTAGCAAAATACAATAAAAGAACAGAATTTTAGCCACAATGAATGCTGGGCCTTGGCTTGAATCTTTATAACCAACAAGCTCCATGCATTTGCAGAGTGAATGGATGTACACTGATGTCTCCATCTTTAAAATGAGGACACTGGGCTTCCCTGGTGGCACAGTGGTTAAGAATCCGCCTGTCAAGGCAGGGGACATAGGTTCGAGCCCTGGTCCGGGAAGATCCCACATGTCGCGGAGCAACTAAGCCCGAGCACCACAACTACTGAGCCTGCGCACCACAGGTACTGAAGCCCATGCGCCTAGCACCCATGATCCACAACAAGAGAGGCCACGGCAATGAGAAGCGCGCGCACCGCAACGAAGAGAAGCCCCCGCTCGCCACAACTAGAGAAAGCCCGCGCGCTGCAACGAAGACCCAATGCAGCCAAAAATAAATTAATAAAATAAATTAATTTTTTTAAAAAATGAGGCCACCATGCAGTAATAAAATGGGAATACCATCAAATTTTCAGGATGGGGCCAAATATTCAGACAGAAGTAGAGACAGCTGGTCTGTCTTCACAGACTGTTTAGCAGAGTTTTCCAGAGTACAGAGGGGGCACCTACCGGTACAGATCAGACTAATTCTATTTAATTGATTTGAGAAGAAAATTAAAAAAAAACCAAAAAACAAAGAGGGTGGGAAGCTTTCTCCAGGGATTTGCGTTCATTTAGAAAATTGAGATTTCATTTCCACAAAGTTAGAAGGCATCTGCTACTGAGGGGATAAGATATCATCAAGCATAAAACTCCAGATATGTCTACACTCGTTAAGAACTTTGGAATTCTTGACCTGGCCTGTTACTGCACCCACTGACGAGAGATATTGACTGCCATGGAAGAAATAATTCACACAATGTAATCTAGAAGCCATAAAGTGAAGCTGAATTCCCACTAGACTTAAACCTTTCACGCCCAGTCTGTTTAGGTGTTGGCTAATGACCCAATTATTTACACAATATGCAAACTAAGGGCCATAAGTTTGCGTGATTTGTATTTGGTACTGAAGCATGGTCTCTTGACTCCTAATTGCAAAAAAGAGATTAAGTGAGAGGTTAATTGGGTATTAAACAAGTCCTTACGACAAATAGGATCGAAGTTCTTCGTAAATAGGCACCCTTTTTAAACACAGCCTAAATTGCTAATATGAAGGTCTCTAAGATTTATATCAGGGAAAAGAGCTTAACTAACCGTGTAATAAGGAATTTTATCAATGGTGTTCACTGACATGAAATACTTTATCAATCAGTTTCTTAGAAACTCACTCTAAAATCTTTCAACTTAATTCAGCAGATGTGCTAACCATAATTTTATAATTTGAACACCTGATTTTCCAAAATGAACATGACAGTGTATAACAAATAGCAATGACCCAGACCAACAAAGACAACCCAACTCTCGTGCTTGTGCACATACACCCACAAATGCAAAACAGTAGTCATGCCTGCAAAACACAAAATTACACAGAGAACTATGGCTTTCTTCTACTTCCTGTCAAAAGATGCATTCCTCTGAGAGGCCCACTCACAGATATTCCAATGTGAAAACAAAGATTTATCCACGTATTAAAAAGTCAACTCACATTACAAGTTGAAAATCTGGTCTTTTGGCTACTGACTGGCTAAATCTGCTTGTCTTTTTCTCTTTAGAGCAGAAACAATAAGACGTTAAGTGCTGGGCAAGATCCCTAATGCACCATCAGAGAAAACCCGTAAGGAAAAAAAACCCAAAAAACCTAATTAAAAGGCTTACTTTCTATCTAAGAAAAGTCTTCATTTTATCTTTATCCCCAAATGACTTACAAATGTCCTCCACTTTAGAATGAATATGATTATTTTAATGTTTTGCACTAAAATAAATTGGAACAAAGTGAACTTATGATTCAGTGAAGACCAAAAAAAAGACTTTCACCCACTTCATTGCCAGGTAACTGACAGGTGTCAATAAGTCAGAGAACAAAAGGATATCAAATTCCATCCTAAATATGAGAGACACTGATGAGTGGTTCAAGTTAGAAGATGCAAAACGCACACAATGTAAACTTCCAGGATTCCCTCCTGCGTCAACCATGCTGCAGGAGTGAAGCTGAGACTCTCGGCAGCAAGACAGCCCCTGGGCCTCCCTTCCTGAAAGACATGGATGGGAGACCAAACTGGAGCTGAAGATTGGCAACCACTACTACCCCTTCACGAAGGAAAGGCTAGAAAGCGCGGAGGAATGTTCTAAAACAGACCCGCAAAACCCAAATGTCAAATGTTCCACTGCTTTTCACTCTATCTAGGGAAGAAATTTGCTTTCACAAATGGGTACATACCCATCTTCAAACTCAAAGACCAAGTCTCCCTTTCTAGTTCCTTCAATCAGAATAAAGAGTGGAAAACATTTAGTAGCATTCTGGATGATTTGCACCAATTTAGATGATTCATGTATTGCTTTCCCAGACTAAATGGTCTATGGCTAGTGATTTCAAGTCAACAAGGGTGCGGAAAGCAAGACCTAATTACAGATCTGAGTCACTGTCTAGAAGTTCCCTCAGCCCAGTGGAGCATCCCCCAAAGGGCACCATTTCATTTTGAGGCATAAAAACAAGCCAAGTCTACAGATCCCTTTACATAGGAAATAAATGAGAAGACATCCTTCCACAAGAAATAAAAATAACAGCTCACTGAACTGATCTTTCAAATAAAAACATCAGTAGTCTTTTTCCCCTTAAAAAACAACTATAACACTAAAGTTTTTGAAAGAAGAATATGGAAATAAAATTCATTACAGGATTATAGCTTAAATATCTTGCATTTCTTGTCTATATTTGGCCTGCTGTACAAATGGCATTCCACTTGAAGGCTGGTCATCTCCCAATGGAAGAGATTTACTAGCTCTTTTCATAGGGGCCTCATTGATTGGGTGTTTCCATTTGATGGTTATAATCTTCTAACATTGGCAACATTTTAATTTATGATCCTAGGCCCACAACGAAGGAAAAAAGCTAAAGACAGTTACATTTAAATAAAATTAAAAGAAGGATCCATTTTTTAACAACAGAAAAATGCATGCACAAAGCACAAAAACCTAAAACTGGATTTTTACAAAAGATGTTACTGAGTCTGTAGTGTGGATACAATCTATATGAATTAAGGGGAAAAAAACCTTTTGGGTTTACTGTTTTTTTCACATGTTAAACATTTAGGCAATGGGACTTCCCTGGTGGCACAGTGGTTAAGAAACCGCCTGCCAAGGCAGGGGACACGGGTTTGAGCCCTGGTCCAGGAAGATCCCACATGCCGCAGAGCAACTAAGCCCGTGCGCCACAACTACTGAAGCCCACGCGCCTAGAGCCTGTGCTCCGCAACAAGAGAAGCCACCGCAATAAGAAGCCCGTGCACCGCAACGAAGAGTAGCCCCCGCTCGCCGCAACTAGAGAAAGCCCGCGTGCAGCAACGAAGACCCAACACGGCCAAAAATAAAAAAATTTTTTTTTAAAATTTAAGCGAAAAATAACACCCGGAAAAAAATGGAAATCCTCTTCTGATTGTCATAAATCTTTCTCTGACATTTTATCAGTATTTACGCTCCCACGTTGAGAGGATTAACGATCTCTGAGTGGAAATGACTATTCAGTCTGTGGAGGCAACATTCCAAACAAGAACCTGGGGATACGACTCCTCAAATGGCAAAGAATGGGTGTTTTGAATGCAGAAGTTAAATGACCTAAGAAATGTTTCGGACAAGGATGCTACAAAATCATCTCCAAGACTCATGCTGGGGCACAAGAGGAGATAATGAGATACTACAATTCAAAGTCCAACACTTCATAATCTGTTCATAGGAGTGGATGCCTCCTCCATGACTGCTGCCACCGGTCCAAGGCGGAAACAAACTTAGAAAGCACAGAAGTCAACTTGGTCAGTATGATGGCTAACTGTCAGAGTGCAAAAGAATGCATCGTTTTACCCAAGTTTGCCAAAAGCATGCATTATGACCACACAATGAATGCAGCTATTTATATGAAAAAGTAACCAACACACTCTGAAAAGCTCACTGATGACACAGTAGGTCCTGCACATGCCAAACCTTCAAAGGAGTGCAGGCACGGGTGTGAACTCAGCAGAAGACCAAGCACCAGACTCCAGAAGATAAGCATGTTGATGAAACTCATCAGCCACTGAAAATCTAACACATTTCATTACGGATCACCAAGATGCCTAGTAACAGATCTTCGGACAAGTATCTGAGAACACATTTATAGCTTCTTTCTGTGATCCGGAATTTCTTCTCAACTTCTTTGTGATCTTAAACAACAAATACACACACAGTAGCTATGTTTACCTGAAGTGCAAAAGCATACAAAAATCATCCTACACATACGTGGTAAAAGCACAAACAAATGCATGAGAAGAACAGAGATCAAAACCAGGACAGAGGTTCCTCAGAGGCGGAGAAAGGATACTGCAATGAGGGAGGATGGCCGTAGGTCTTTAACTGTTCCATAGAATTGGTAAACATTCTATTTGTCTAGAGTGTTGTAGCAGGACACATAATAAATATCTGTTATATCATCCCTTATGCAGTTTCTGTATCTGAGTATTCACAGTAATTTTTGAAGAAAAGCTAACAAGGAATTAGAAGTCTGGTATAGACTGTTCTAAGAAAACACAAGGGACAGCTCCACACTGTTAAATATATACCTATACAAGAGGATGGTTTTCAGGTCAGCAGTCTAAGACCCTTTTCAGCGTTCACAGCCCAAGTGGGTTGATTAAAAGGCAAAACCTCCAGGAAAAGAAAAGACAGAATCGGAAAGCAATGTGTTTCATTCTCACGTCTTTGAATATAAAATCACTGGCTGTGAATTGTTCAGAATGAAGAGGGTGCCCTCAACAGCAACACATCCTGTCAGATTTGTTTAACACTATGAGTTTGCCTCCCTTTGCAATTGCTCCCACATTCCCCAGGGAGAAACTAATGGAGTACTAAAAACAAATGGAGATGAAGTCAATCACCTAGGATGCTTTGGCTCCCAACTCAAACTGGCTTACACAAAAAGGAAATGTTACTGGCTCACATGCTTGGACTTCTGGAGGAGAAACTGCCTTCAAGGCTGGTTCCTCTGTCCTCCACTCTGTGTGACTTCCTGCTCGGCCCGGAGCCACACCAGACCTCACACCAGCGCAAAACAACATCCAGAAGAAGAGAGGCAGAGGCAGGCTCTTCCCGTAGCTCTGTTTGAAGTATGAGAAGACTTCTGCCAGAAGCTCCTGGCAAACCTACTTTGGAGTCTCCTTGGCTAGAGCAGGATTAGAGAACCATTCTTGAAGCCAGGCCGCTGGCCAGTTAATGCCCAACACTGGCTGATGCCTCCTCCCCGGTGAGTTAATCATGCGTGGACACAGCAGGGATGGGACTGCCCCTCATCAGGGCCCACCCTGGAGCTGTGGTCAGCTCCTCAACCCCATAACATGGGGGGGCTTGTGGGGAGGGGTAGATGAGATGCATAATATGGATTCAATCCTAATGTCTACTCACTAGCATTTACAGGGAAAGGCCTGAGCCATTCTGTGTTTATCAGATTAAATAAATCATAACTGTGATATATTTGTGCATATATAAAGCTAGAGACGCAAAAATCAGATGACCAAATGAATTATTTCCTTTGAGAAAAGCAGATTTTTTTTGGCCGCACGCGCTCCTTACAGGACCTTAGTTTCCCAAGCAGAGATTGAACCCAGGTCCACGGCAGTGAAAACGCTGAGTCCTAACCACTGGACTGCCAGGGGACTCCCGAGAAAAGGAGATTTTTAAAAACTCTGTTCCTATACCTCCACTGCTCCAATGAGAAATTTAAAGACAGAAAATTAACACTTTATAAAGCACGTAGGTCATAGGAAGTATGGTATAGTACTTACTATATTCTTGTGCCATAGCTACAGAAATTTAGATAATAGCATCCACATTAACAATGTATAACCTGAAAAAAAAGAATAAAAATAGTTAAGTACAGAAGACATTTCATTAAAAACAGTTGCATAACTTTGACAAGTCTTATTTTTTCCCTGAAAGAAGTAAACCAGCCTTTTTAAAGTAAGCAGCTGAAGTTAAATTAAAAATGAGAAAAATTATCTGTAGTATAAAAATTCTTCTATCTTCAAGTTAAAATTATCTGCGTCTTTTGTAGATCTGACCACCACCAAACAAAGAAAATACATTTTAAGCAAGTAAAACTGCCCTGGACTGCTATTTATAAAACGGAAACAAAAGCAATTATTAAACGGACCTCAAAAACCATGTCATCTAACCCCTATAACACACATCCAACCTACTGAGTTCAACACAACTTAAAGCTAGATAAATCACCTTCAATTTCTAAATTCTTAAACTCAGAGATCTGAGGAAACAGTCCTCAGATAAAAATGGAAATATCTGATTCAAATATTTGACACTGCATCTTAATAAAATCTTTGAATATTCAGCATACCTTGAAATGCTAAAGAAACACAGCCAAAGAACTGGGGACTCTAAGACACTGGAATGTCTTTTAATATTCAAAAGAGAAAGGTCTGTCCCTATCCAGACCTCAGGACAAATAACAATATGGCAAGTCACACTCTTTAATTCAGAAGGAGTTTAAAAACGTAAAACTCTAACCATGGATGCTTGGTGTTTCCTGGGGATGGTGTGCCATGGCAAAGCTGAGGATAGTTACTGCCCATCTATCTACAAATACCATGTCTAACTTCACTTTCCTCAGTGTATGTAAGATTCAGCCATGTTGTTGGCATTAGTTATGGTCTTCAGAAGAAGAAAAAACTTTTCCTCTACCCTCTTGTATTCAATTCCTGGGACTTGCAAATTAAACTGACAAAGACAAATTAATAAGAGAAAAGGCATATATTTCTTTATTGATGTTAATGTTTTTACATGCACGGAGATGCCATGGAACAATGAAAACCTAAAGTGGCACTTAGATCCAGGGGCTTATACCATTTTAACAAAGGGCAATAAATAGCGGAGAAGTGACTAAACAAAGGAAAAAAGGGGGTTAGGCTCCTAAGGATGATAAATTGTGGGAAGGTGACTAGGAAATGTATGGTGGATAAGAATTGTTTAGTAAGATTTATTACACAGACTCAAGTGTCATTCTCTTCTTCCTGATATGGTAGATGGGGTGCCCTGCTTACACCCCAAATTTATGCCCTGCTTTACAAATGGAAATTTACAAATGGAAAATTTACAAATGGAAATTTATGCCCTGCTTTCTGGAAGAAAGGGGGAGAGCAAAAAGCTCTTCCTGTGTCTGATGTTTTTAGACTTCCTTCAGTCCAAAATAATTTTCATGCCAAAGTGGCATATTTTGGGGTGCTATATTCTGATCCCCTTCATGTTCATAAAAATAAAATAAAACAAAAGCACTATTAAAAGAATAGAAGTGCATGTCTCAGAAAAGAAGATGATATTTGCAATACATAAATCCAGCAAAGGACTCATTAGAATATAAAAAACTCCGACAAAATAAGAAAAAGACAGGTCACCCAAACAGGATATCAAAAATGGCCAAAAAACACGTGAAAAGGTGTTCAACATCATTCATTACCATGGAAATACAAATTAAAAACCACAAATGAGATAAAATTATATACTCATCCAAATGGCTCCTATGCAAATATCTGACAATACCAGGTCTTAGGATGTGGAGCAATTCAACTCTCATATGCTGCTGTGGGAGTGTGAACTGGAAAAGCAATATCTAATAAAGCAGAACATAAACTGTGGCCTAGCAATTCCACTCCTGGGGAAATACCTTGTAAGAATGCATATACATAGATCCTAAAGACACATATATTTAATGAAGCATCAATTGCAATAGACAAAACTCAGTAACAAATAAGTTGTGGAATATTCATATAATGAACACTATACAGCAGGGGGTCAATCAATTTTTTCTGCAAAGGGCCAGATAGTAAATATTTTAGGGTTTGCAGGCCAAATGGTCTCTGTGCCCTGTTACAACTATTCAACTCTGCCTTTGGAGTGCAAAAGTAACCACAGACAATATGTAAATGAATGGGTGTGGCTGTGCTCCAATAAAACTTTATTTACAAAAACAGGCAGTTTGCCTGCTACATAGTGATGAACATAAATGAACCATAAGTGATTCAACAACACAGAAGAATCTCACAAACTTAATGTCGAGACAAAGAAGCCAGACACATGACAGAATGTACCGTATGATTTTATTTTATAAAGTTCAAAAGTAGGTAAAACTATGTAAATCAGGATAGTAGTTATCTTTTAGAGGGGGCAGTAAAGCCTGGGGGGAAGGAAGAATTCTGGCAGGCTAGTAATACTGGGTTCCCTGGTTTGAATGGTGGTTTTCCGGTTATACTCAATTAGGAAAATTCATCAAAGTGCTTCTTTATGACACATTTGTCTCTACATGTGTAACACTTGAATAAAAAAGTGATATATTTTCAATTTGTATAAATAAAGAATACGGGCCAGTAATATAAGTGAATGATTTCTCAAAGCTCACTAGCCCCGGACATCAGACACTCGATGCAGTAGCTGTAGCTTTGTACCCTTGCTAAACGCGGTCCAGAAACAACACCCCCGCCCCTTTGCTTAGTGTGACGTCTATATTACAACTAAACCTCTGAGCTGAGTAGCAGGTAGGACTTTGGAGAATGAGCTATGATTTAAATAGAACACACAGGAGTGGCAGGAAGAGAATGCAATACAGAAGGAGAGAGGGAAGTAACAGATGGTGCATGAAGAGACTGGTGGAAATAAGCCCCTACATTTTAACATAATCTGCTGAATAATCTACACAGAATAGAAAGTAAAGTAAGCAGCTTAGAAACACAATGTGGAAGGTTACTAAACTTGTCTTTTGGACAATAATAATGATATTTTAAAAGCTGACTAGTGCTCCTGAAAGACCGTTGAAGGGATTTTGTTTCCAGTACAACAATTTCTTCCAATCTAACAGGTTAAACGGGCAGCAAGCTTCAACTTTTCAAATGAAAAGGCAAATCGGACAGATAATATACTCTTGACTTTTTAGGTCTGCGTATTTTAAACAATTTCTATACCCTGGTTTCACCTCATTCCTCTATACTGTGTCTGAAAATTTAATTAGATATTGTGACTTCCCAGGGATCACAGGAAGCCATTAAATTACCAAGGTTGTGCCCAAATACGTGAGGAGAGGCAGAAAATACAAAAATGCCAAAGATAACAAGATCACGGGCACCACATTCTATTAATATGGGCTTACATCATGAGTGAAATAAAAAGAGAAAGAGTAAAGAAAGTGAAAAGAACTGGCATCCACTCACTATACTGTATTCACTGTATAACTGATAAATGCAAGAAACTGAACTAGATGCTAGGAATCCAAGGACAAATTTCCTTTAAGAAGCTCACAGTTATAAAGAAAATGAAAAGCCTATGCATCAATAATTTAAATCAAATGTCACAAAAGTTACACGATATTTACAAGTGTTATAGAGCTATGAATTAACAGAAGAGAATTACTAAATGGAGGAGTGAAATGCAAATGGGGAGAGATGGGTGAGGAAAGGAAGTCTTTACCTAGTAGGTAAGAGTTGAAATGGGGTTTTGTTTTTGTTTTTGTTTTTTGTGATACATGGGCCTCTCACTGTTGTGGCCTCTCCCGTTGCGAAGCACAGGCTCTGGACACGCAGACTCAGCGGCCATGGCTCACGGGCCCAGCCACTCCGCGGCACGTGGGATCTTCCTGGACCAGGGCACGAACCTGTATCCCCTGCATCGGCAGGCGGACTCTCAACCACTGCGCCACCAGGGAAGCCCTGAAATGGGTTTTGAATGATTAAAGATGGGCAAGACAGGAAGAGGAACAGAGCATTACTCCAGGCAGAGGGAGAGAATATGCAAAGGCATGGAGGCATGAATGAGCCAGTCAGGCTTGAGGAATAAGAGGAAATCTGAGGCTTCCAGAACATGGTGTTATAAGGACAAGCTAAGACTGAAATGATGGAGGGACTTGTCAATTATACTAAATTCAAATTTTATCTTACAGGCATTATGGAACCATTCAGGTGGGAACTGGGGGAATGAGAATGGAATACAAAGAACAGAGGGGGAGTGATAGGTCTCCAGATATATCTTTTTGCATAGTTTTGACATTTATAACCATAGTACTGTTAAACAAAATAAAAAGGTGAACAATCAAAATCAGACAGTATGTGAAGGTAACTCAAAATGAAACACATTCAGTAATAAGGGAACTGCATTACAAAGGTATTAAGTAACCACACTTAACTGAGTACAGAAGAAAAGAACTAACCTAACCCCTTTGGAAGCCAGCATCTTGACTATATACTCTGAGACTAGAGAAAAAACAAAGAAAGGAATGGGAAAGACCAGAATAAACTGTATGGTATCAGACTGGAATCAGAGATATCATGGTTTTTAATATATATTTCAGTAGATAATCGATATTTGTAGAGGCAGGTATGTGTAGCTCTGTCCTCTGACAAAGACTAGGAGCAATGATACCCCTGTAGCAATGAGCACATGTAGCACCCAAATACTGGCTTCTAAACACTATCCTCCAATAAGGGGAACCAGGACTACTTAGAGAAATGTCTGGCTGCAAAGCTAGGAAAGCGAAAGTACCAGATGAACCTAGAACATTTTGTGGTACAACAAAGTAAGGAGTGCTCAAAAAAGATATGGATTTATCAAAAGGACTGGAACTAACCTGAAGGGGCCAAATCTGGGACAATCTGAGCAAAAAAATTAAAAAATTATACTAATACATTATAACTTCTAGGATAAAACAAATACCCACGAGTCCATATCGATAAAAAATAAGTAACTGAATACACAAATAAATGGGCAAGAAAGCCAAGCTCTTTCTTGTAAGAGAATTTCAATTAATAAGTGTAGAGAAGACTGATGGAAACAGAAAAACCACCATTTGACAAACAGCACAGATTAAAGAAGACAAAGGAAATAAAACAACTAAATGCAGTGTTGGATCCTAGACTGGACCATGGTCCAGACATAAATATTATTGAGATACGTGACAAAATATGAATACGGTCTGTAGCTCAATTAACATTACTGTATGAATGTGAATTTCCTGATTTTGATAAGTTTACTATAGTTATATAAGCCATTAGCATTTTGGGAAGGTGGGTGAAGGGTATGTAGAAATTTACCTATTTTTTGCAACTTTTTTTTAAGTCTAAAATTATTTCAAAATGAAAAGTAAAAAATAAAAAAAAAGAAAGAGAGAAAAAAGAAAAGAAGGAAGAGATGAGAGATTGTGAGTTACAATCATCTTAATCTAAAACCTGGCTTCAGGCCCTCTTCTCTCTGTGCCAAATATCAAAGCTAATAGTTTTTTATTTAAGGTATATATATACATAAATGTATAAATGAGAAGCTTGAAAGTAATGAACAAATAGAATATTGTAAATAACTAAAAAGAAATGAAAAAAGAACTGAATAGAATTTTAGAACTAAAAATATGATAACAGAAGCTTAGAAAAAATTAGTGGGACTTCCCTGGTGATGCAGTGGATAAAGACTCTGCGCTCCCAATGCAGGGGCCCAGGTTCGATCCCTGGTCAGGGAACTAGATCCCACATGCATGCCACAACTAAGAGTTCACATGCCACAACTAAGGAGCCCACGAGCCACAACTAAGACCCGGCGCAACCAAATAAATAAATAAATATTAAAAAAGAAAAATCCCCCCCCCAAAAAAAGATCCCTACACTTTAAAAAAAAATTCATCAGGTGAATAAATTACATTTGGACACGGATGAATAATGGATCAGTAGCTGGAAGACAGATCTAAAAAAAAACATCTAGAATGCTTCCCAAATAGAGAGATGCAACCATAAAAGTGACATTAAGAGACACAGATGGTACAGTGAATAGGTCTAACATTCACCTAAGAGGAATACTAGAGAAAGATAATGGAGAGAATCAATACTGTAAATGACACCAATCCTTGAATCCAGAAAGGCCAACAAACAACAAGCAGGGGGAAAAGCAATACTGAGGGACATCAGAGTAAAACTGCAGAATACTAAATAAAAAGCAATCTTAAGAGCAGCAAAGAGAAAAGAGAACCACCTACAAATGAACACCAATTAAGATGACTCTTGATTTCTCATCAGCAACAATGGAGCCCAGACAAGGACTACTATCTTCAGTGACCTAACAGAGATAACAATCAACCTGGAATTCTATAACTAAAGACGATTCCTTCTAGAACAATAAACATTTTCAGCCAAATAAAACCGAGAGTTTACCATCAGCTGACACACTAAATTATAAAGGAAATGACCTTTGCACAGAAGTAAAATGATACCGGATAGAAGACCTGAAAGGCAAGAATGAATGATAACCTCACAAAAGACAACAGTTACCAAATAGATGAAAGATGCTCAACTTCATTAGTCATCAGATACACAAGTTAAAATCCCCAGTGTGGTACCACTACATACCCACTGGAATAGCTAAAATTAAAAGCTATGTTGACAAGGGTGTGGAGCAAACGGCACTTCCCTTATACCTGTGGTAGGAGTGTTAACTGCCCACTTGAAAAACTGTTTGGCGGTATCTACTGAAGATGAATGTATGTATACATTGTAACTCTGCAATTCAATTCCTAGGTATATAGCCAACATAAACAGACACATGTGTGGCAAAAGACATGAACAAGGATGTTCACAGCAGTGCAATTCATAACAACCCAAAACTGAAAAGAACTCCAGTGTGTATCCATAACAGAAAGAAAAGATAACTGATGAATTCATATAATGGAACACTGCAGTTAGAAAAAGAAGAAACTATTTGCTACCTGCAACAACATGAATATATAATGCTGAGAGAAAGAAGCCATATACAAAAATACATGCTATATGATTCCTTTTATATAAAGTACAAAACCAGGCAAAATTAATCATCAATGATTATAATTTGAAGTCAGAACAGGTGCTTTTAGAGTGACAGACTGTTCAATTTCTTGATCTGAGTGCTGGTTACATAGACAAGTTCAGTTTTTGAAATTTATTGATCTGTCCACATACGATTTGTCACCTTTCTGTATGTATGTCATACTTCAGCACCCATTTATTTAAAAGCAGAATGAATGATGAGCAAAGATACTGGCAGGAATATTACAGAAAAAAACGCTGTGTTCTTCTCCTTGCAACCCACCAGGTGGCACACAATTTTCATTTGTATTATTACTGATGATGTTCACATTGATGAACTGATTAAAGTGGCATCTGCTAGTCTCCTCCACTGTAGAGCTACTTACACTTTTCCTCTTGGTAGTTAGTAAGTGTTTCCTAGGGAGGTACTTAGAAGCTACGTACATATACTGTTCCTCATCAAGATGTCAATTAATCAATCCATTCATTCTTACATTTTATTATTCACCCATGTATTCAGTGGGTTAATAATATATTATTATTATGGTTTCTTATAATCCATTATTACCGTTATGTGTTTTGTAGCCCAATCAGCCCCAGATTGGGCCAGTGGGAACCCCTTCAAGATGGCTTCTAGGTCATTTTGACATGACCTCATCATTTTCTGAGCATTCCCTTATTTTCTAAAACTAGATGTTTCAGTCTCATTTTGTACTTTCTTACCATTTCTCCAAGGAGCCCTGGTTCCTTTTATTAGAGTGGTATTTAGAAATCAAGATCCAAGCTGGGATCAAGATGGCAGAGGAGGAAGATCCTGAGCTCACCTCCTCCCATAGACACATCAAAACTACAACTATATGTAGAACAACTTTCTCTGAGAACCACCTGAAGACTAGCAGAACAGCTCATCTACAACTAAGGAAATTAAGAAAAAACCACATCAAGATGGGCAGGAGGGGCAGAGACACAGTCTAGTCAGAACCCACACCCCCAGTGTGACAACCCACAAGCAAGGGGGGGATATCAGTAATGTGGAAGTCCTCCCTAAAGAGCAGGGGGGCCCTGCACCAGTGAGATGAGCCCCCACAATGTCTGGGTTTGAAAGCCAGCAGGGTCATGTCCAGGAGAGCTGGAGGGCTATGAGAAACCAAGATGCCTAAAGGGCCTGTGCACAAACTCACTCACTCCAAGTCCCAGTGCAGAGGCGACAGTTTGAAAAGCATCTGGGCCATACATAAAGGAGATTCAATGACCAATGTTATGGCAAGTGCCAAAGGGGCAGGGATCTGTTGGAACTTCCTCCCAGAATGAAGTTCTGGTGGGTGTCATTTTTTTAAAAAAATTATTTTATCCTCCCTCTACCAAGCTGGCCTGGCACTGGTGGGTGCTGTTTGTGACATCTGCCAGGTATCTTGCTAGCACCACTCACCCAGCCCCAGCTTTCCCCTGTGGACCTGCTCGAGCCAGCACCCTCCCAAAGTGGCTCTTCTCCCACCACACCAACAGGCGGCCTCTGTTGGGATGGGAACCCCCCAAAGCAGATCCTGTCCCTCTACACTGGTGGGTGGCCTTGGTCCAGATCACCACCCCTCCCCAACAAAGTGGCTCCTACCCCTGGAGGCCAGCCCTGCCCACCAGCACAACTGCAGCAGTCAGAGCCAAGCCTTATAACAAGCCAGCCTGGGGGCCAACCCACCCAAGAGCGCATCTGCAGGAACTGGAGGACCACAACAATAGGAGGGTGCGTGCACCCCACATGGGGGAGTCTTCTGGGGCACCTGGCTCTGGTGACCAGGAGGGATTGCTCATCTGGGTCCCAAAGGAAACCCTCTACATAAGACCTCTCCTTCAAGATGAGGAGACACAGCTGACCTACCTAATACATTAAAAAAACAAAACAAAACAAAAACATGCTAAGAGTTAGGCAAAATGAGGAGACAGAGGAATATGTTCCAATCAAAAGAACAAAATAAACCTCAGAAAATGAACTAAATGAAATAGAGATACCTATCTGATAAAGAGTTCAAGGAAGTGGTCATAAAAATGCTCACTGAACTCGGGAGAAGAATGTATGAACACAGTTAAGAACTTCAACAAAGAGATAGAAAATATAAAAAAGAACCAATCAGAGCTGAAGAATACAGTAACTGAAATGAAACTACACTAGATGAAATCAACAGCAGATTAGATGATGCAGAACAATGAATCAGTGATCTGGAGAAGAGGGTAGTAGAAATCACCCAAATGGAAGAGTAAGAAGAGAAAAGAATTTTTAAAAATGAGGATAGTTTAAGGGCTCTCTGGGACAACATCAAACATAACATTCATATTATATAGGTCCCAGAAGCAGAAGAAAGAGAGAAACGTACAAAAAACTTATCTGAAGAAGTAATGGCTGAGAACTTCCCTAACCTGGCAAAGGACATCAAAGTCTGAGAAGCAAAGAGAGTTCTCAAAAAGATGAACCTAAATAGACCAACATCAAGACACATTATAATTCAAATGTCAAAAGTTAAAGATAAAGAGAGAATTTTAAAGGCAGCAAGAAAAAAGCAACTAGTTATATATAAGGGAATCCCTGTAAGTCTATCAGCTGATTTTTCAGCAGAAACTTTACAAGCCAGAACAAAGCGGCATGATATATTCAAAGTCCTGAAAGGAAAATACTTACAACAAAGAATACTCTACCTGGCAAAGTTATCATTCAGAACTCAAGGACAGATAAAAAGTTTCTCAGATAAGCACAAGCTAAGGCACTTAATATGCCTTATAAGAAATGTTAAAGAGACTTATTTAAGAAGAAAAGAAAGGCCATAACTAGAAATGAAAATATATGAAAGACATTTTATAATAACCTACATGGGAAAAGAAGCTGAAAAAGGTCACAAAAGAAGTCTCAATAACTTTAAGAAGAGTGAAATCATATCAAGCATCCTTTCCAACCACAACAGTGGGAAACTAGAAATAAACTACAAGAAAAAAACTGGAAAAGACACAAACACATGGCGACTAAACAACATGCTACTAAACAATCAATGGGGCAATGAAGAAATAAGAAAATACCCTGAGACAAATGAAAGGTTGGAAGTTTGTGTTTAAACTTCCAAAATCTATGGGACACTGCAAAAGCAGTTCTAAGAGGGAAGTTTACAGTGATATAGGCCTACCTAAAGAAACAAGAAAAATGTCTCAAATAAACAATCTAACCTTACACCTAAATGACCTAGAAAAAAAATAACAAAGCCCAAAGTTTGTAAAATGAAGGAAATAATAAAGATCAGAGTGGAGCTAAATAAAATAGAGACCAAAAAAAACAACAGAAAAGATCAATGAAAGCAAGAGCTGAATCCTGGAAAATATAAAAAATTGCCAAGCCTTTAATCAGACTCATCAAGAAAAAAAGAGAAAGGCCCCAAATAAAATCAGAAAGGAAAGAGGAGATGTTACAACTGATACCACAAAAATACAAAGTATCATAAGAGACTACTATAAACAACTATATGCCATCAAATTAGAAAACCGAGAGGAAATGGATAAAATTTTTAAAACTACAATCTTCTTAAAAACAAGGAAGAAATAGAAAACCTGAATAGACCAAGTTACTAGCAATGAGATTGAATCAGTAATTTTAAAAACTCCCAATAAATAGAAGCCCATGGCTTCACAGGTGAATTCTACCAAACATTTAAAGAAGAGTTAAAACCTGTCCTTCTCAAACTTTTCCAAAAATTGAGGAGGAAGGCAAGCTTCCAAACTCATTCTACAGGACAAGCATTACCCTGATACCAAAACCAGACAAAGACACTGAAAAAAAAAAAAAAAAAAGTTACACAATACCCTTGATGAACAGGATGTAAAAACGTTCAACAAAACATTAGCAATGCAAATTCAACAATACTTTAAAAGGATCATACCCCATGGTCAAGTGGTATTTATTCCAGGGATGCAAAAATGGTTCAACATCCACAAATC
The DNA here is from genome assembly GCF_964341445.2 of Mesoplodon mirus. NCBI lineage: Eukaryota > Metazoa > Chordata > Mammalia > Artiodactyla > Ziphiidae > Mesoplodon > Mesoplodon mirus. The sequence goes on along the minus strand of NC_138979.1, from coordinate 157,901,024 downwards.
AATCAACATGATACACCACATTAACAAAACAAAGGATAAAAATCATATGATCATCTCAGTAGATGGAGAAAAAGTCATTTTCACAAAATTCAACACCCATTTATAATAAAAGCTCTCAACAAAGTAGGTACAGAGTGAACACACTTTAATATAACAAACGCTATATATGTCAAACTCATAGCTAACATCCTACTCAATAGTGAAAAGCTGAAAGGTTTCCTCTAAAATCAGGAACAAGAAAAGAATGCCCACTCTCACCACTTTTATTCAACAAAGTATTTGAAGTTGCAGCTACGGCAATTAGATAAGAAAAAGAAATAAAAGTCAACCAAATCAGAAAGGAAGAAGTAAAACTGTCACTATTTGCAGATGACATGATACTATATACAGGAAACCCTAAAAACTCCACCAAAAACTACTGGAATAAATGAATTCAGCAAATTGAAGGATACAAAATTAATATGTAGGAGTCTCTTGCATTTCTATACACTAATAACAAACTATCAGAAAGAGAAATTAAGAAAACAATCCCATTTACAATTGCACCAAAAAGAATAAAATACCTTGGAATAAATTTAATCAAGGAAGTGAAAGACCTATACTCTGAAAACTATAAGATATTGATGAAAGAAATTAAAGATGTTACAAATAAACAGAATGATATACTGTTCTCATAGAATGAAAGAACTAGTACTGAAAAAATGTATTACAATCAGTATTAGAAAAAATGTCCAAACTACCAAAAGCAACATACAGATTCAATGCAATCCCTATCAAAATATCAATAGCATTTTTCACAGAATTGGAACAAATAATCCTAAAATTTGTATGGAATCATAAGAGACCCCAATTAGTCAAAGTGACCTTGAGAAAGAAGAACAAAGCTGGAGGTATCATGCTCTCTGATTTCAAACTATAATACAAAACTACAGTAATCAAAACAGTAAGGTATTAGCATAAAATAAGACACATAGATCAATGGAACAGAAGAGACAGCCCAGAAGTAAACCCATACACATATGATCAATAAATCTATGATAAAAAGGCAAGAATACACATGGGGAAAAAACAGCCTTGCTTCAATAAATAATATTGAGAAAACTGGACATGCAAAAGAATGAGTACGGATCACCATATTATACCAAATACGAAAATAAACTCAAAATGGATTAAAGATTTGAACATAAGCCCTGAAACCATAAAACTCCTATAAGAAACCATGGGCAGTCAGCCCTTTGACATCAGTCTTCATGATATTTTTTTTGGATCTGTCTCCTCGGGCAAGGGCAACAAAAGCAAAAATAAACAAATGTACTACATCAAACTGAAAAGCTTTTGCAGTGAATGAAATCAGCAACAACTGAATGAGAGAAGATATTAGCAAATCATATATCCAATAAGGGGTTAATATCCAGAATATAGAGAGAATTCATACAACCCAATAGCAAAAAACAAACAATCCAATTAAAAATGGTCAGCGGACCTGAACAGACATTTTTCCAAAGAAAACATACAAATGGCCAACAGACACATGAAAAGATGAAATTACAATGAGATAGCACCCCACACCTGTCAGAATGGCTATTATTGAAAAGATAACAAATAACAACTGTTGGCAAGAATGTGGAGAAAAAGAAACCCTCACTCACTGTTGGTGGAAATGTAAATTGGTGCAGCCACTATGGAAAACAATATGGAGGGTCCTCAAAAAATTAAAAATAGAACTATCACATGCGTTAGCAATTCCACTTCTGGATGTTTACCTGAAGAAAACAAAAGTACTAATTTGAAAAGACATATACACCCCTATGTTCACTGCAGCATTATTTACAATAGCCAAAATATAGAAGCAACCAAAGCATCTGTCCATCAATAGATGAATGGATAAAGAAGAAGTGGTATACACATACACACACAATGCAATATTAATCATCCATAAAGAATGAAATCTTGCCATTTGCAACAACACAGATAGACCTAGAGGGTATTATGCAAAGTGAAATAAGTCAGCCAGAGAAAGACAAATACCGTATTATTTCACTTATATGTAGAATCTAAAAAACAAAATAAATGAACAAACGAAACAAAACAGACACAGATTCACAGATACAGACACACACTGGTGGTTGCCAGAGAGGACGGGGGGTGGGAAGATGGGCAAAATCAGTGAAGGGGATCAAGAAGCACAAATGTCCAGTTATAAAATAAGTCAGTCATGGGGCTGCAATGTACAGAATAGGGAATATAGTCAATAATACTGTAATAACTTTAAATGGTGACAGATGGCAACTTATCATGGTGAACTTTATCATTCATAAAGTATGTAAATGTATCACTATGTTGTACACATGAAACAATTATAATAACTGTATATTAATCATACTTCAATTAAAAGAAAGAATTCAAGATCCAGGTGTTAGATGTGTTTATTGTTATTGGGGGCTACCCTCAGGCACTCTTAGTGAAAGAGCTAGGGAATACACTGGGCCCTCCATATCCATGGGTTCCACATCCACAGATTCAACCAAACATGGATGGAAAATATCGGGGAGGGGTGGATTCCACAAAGTTCCAAAAAGCAAAATGTGAATTTGCTGTCCACTGGTAACTATTTACATATCATTTACATGTTATTTACAACTATTTACATAGCATTTACATTGCATTAGGTATTATAAGTAATCTAGAGATTATTTAAAGTATAAGGGAGGATGTGCGAAGGTTATATGCAAATATTATGCCATTTTTACATAAGGGACTTGAACATCCTCAGATTTTATATCTGCAGGGTCCTGGAACCAATCCCCCACAGATACCGAGTGACAGATGTATATATGTGTTTACACATATATACATACACACACATCTACATCTACATCCACAGGATTTTTCAAGGAACTTAATAAAGTGATTATATATAAAGTTTACATGAAAAGTCAAAGGCCCAAGAAGAATCAAGATACTCCATAAGAAGACAGTAGTGAGGGACTTGCCCTACCAACGATCAATTACAACATAGCCGTAATTGTAGATTAACACAGAAAGGTTGAATTATTTAATAGTGGTACTTGCACATATGTTTATCCATGTGGGAGAAAAATTAAATTGAATCCCTATTCCACTTTTTTTTTTTTTTTTTTTTTTTGCAGTATGCGGGCCTCTCACTGTTGTGGCCTCTCCCGTTGCAGAGCACAGGCTCCGGACGCGCAGGCCCAGCGGCCATGGCTCATGGGCCCAGCCACTCCACAGCATGTGGGATCTTCCTGGACCGGGGCATGAACCCGTGTCTCCTGCAACGGCAGGTGGACTCTCAACCACTGCGCCACCAGGGAAGCCCCCTTTTCCACTTTTTATATTAAATTCATTTCCAATTTAACTGAAGACTTGTATGGAAAAGGCAGTATTATAAAACTTTTAGTAGACAAAAGAAGTAGATTTTATGGCCTCAGAATACGTTAACAACATAAGAAAGAAAAACCATAAAGAAAAATAATAAATTTGTTCTGTATTAAAATAAAGAACTTCTGTTCACTAAAAGAGTCATGTACCACAATGTTCACGGCAGCTCTATATACAAAAGCCAGGAAGCAACCTAAGTATCCACTGACAGATGAATGGATAAAGGATATGTGGCACATATATCCAATGGAATATTACTCAGCCATAAAAAGAAATGAAATTGAGCTATTTGCAGTGAGGTGGATGGACCCAGAGACTGTCATACAGAGTGAAGTAAGTCTGAAAGAGAAAAACAAATACCGTATGCAACACATGTATATGGAATCTTAAAAAAAACTAGTTCTGAAGAACCTAGGGGCAGGACAGGAATAAAGATGCAGACATAGAGAATGGACTTGAGGACACGGGGAGGGGGAAGGGTAAGCTGGGATGAAGTGAGCGAGTAACATTGACATATATACACTACCAAATGTAATATAGCTAGCTAGTGGGAAGCAGCCGCATGGCACAGGGAGATCAGCTCCGTGCTTTGTGTCCACCTAGAGGGTTGGGATAGGGAGGGTGGGAGGGAGATGCAAGAGGGAGGAGATACGGGGATATATGTATACGTATAGCTGATTCACCATGTTATACAGCAGAAACTAACACACCATTGTAAAGCAACTATACTCCAATAAAGATGTTAAAAAAAAAAGAAAAAAGAAAAGGATAAACCACAAATTAGAAAACACATAACTAGCAAAATATAATTATCTAGAATATATCTCTCATAAATTTGTAAGAAAGACAATCTAACAGAAAAGTGGACAAAAATTATAAAAGGAAATACAAAAGCTCCTCAAATGCATGAAATGATGCTTTGTTTCTTTAGTAATTAGGGGATTACAAATAAAAAGCACCTTTACACACCTATCAGGTTGACTAAGTTTAAGAAGTCAGACAATGTCAAATGTGTGGCAAAGATGAGGAGCAATGGAGACATTCAGACTCTGGCGGGAGTCATACACTGAAACAACCACTTTGAAAACTGTCCAGCATGAGGATACCCTACCAGCCATCAATTTCACTCCTGAGTTTATGGTCTCCAGAACTGTCCCTCAGAGACAAATACACTTGTATTTCACAACCACAGAAAACTGCAAGCCCAAATGCCAACAGTAGAATGAATAGGAGAACAAAATATGCCTTTGTTTGCAGTAATATCAGTGAACTCTGATGCTAAATGCATCAGTGTGGAAAAAGTCAAGGGAACAATATCCCTAAATACTTCTTCAGAAAAAGATTAGTGATAAACTAAATTTTTAAAAATTAGATACCAAGGGCTTCCCTGGTGGCACAGTGGTTGAGAGTCCACCTGCCGATGCAGGGGACATGGGTTTGTGCCCCGGTCTGGGAGGATCCCACATGCCGCAGAGCAGCTGGGCCCGTGGGCCATGGCCGCTGAGCCTGCGTGTCTGGAGCCTGTGCTCCGCAACGGGAGAGGCCACAACAGTGAGAGGCCCGCGTACCGCAAAAAAAAAAAAAAAAAAAAAAAAAATAGATACCAAGTTCACTGAAGGCTGGCTCAATACCCCTTAATAGTCATTAAAAGCTTTCCAGAGTTTTGTGCTCAGAACTGTTGAATGTTTCCAAGATACAGACAATTAAGTCCTCCAAGAGATAACAGCATATCTTCCTACAGCTTTAAACACAACATTGAGCCCATGGCAAACGCTAGATTAAACTAACAAAACCATAGGTCTCATTTTAGTTTTTTAAATAAGAGTGTGCTTAAATTCCCAAGGTCTATTGAATATACTTGCGTAGGCACCATGTACATTGTGATTTTCCAATTTTTTTCTTTAAGTATTTAAAGACTGAAAAACATGTTATTTTGAATCAGCTACTGAGACATGTGAGATTGCTCCTAAGAACTTATACCAATTAGACCAGCAATTCATTTAAAAATATATCTTAGAACAGTATAACTTTCCACCACTCACCCCCCCAAAAAACATGGTTTTAAATCAATGCAACAGGATTAAAAACAAAATAAAACACTCATATGAGCAAAACGCTCTGAGCTGTATCTGCCATCTTCTGATAGCAATGAGCTCTGATGACACCATGTGCTAAGCTGACCCAGCCGAGGTTAGAGTGAAGTGTGTCTCACGAACCTCATAACTACCCTAAAACCAAACCAATTGTAACAATTTGGAAAAATCATAAGCTATGTATTTAAATTTGGCATCAAAGATAATCTATTTTCCTTGATTTTAAATGTTATATAATAGTGCTCAGAATTTAGAATATTATGGTCCTTATTTTATATCAGTGGGTGTATATACAAATCTTTAAAACAGATGGTAACTTCCATAGAAACATCAAGTGACAGTTCTAGCTGATTCAGCTCTAATTCATTGTTTGCTTTCTAACGATACTATTTGAAAAAGAGCAATTCTGTAGCCCATAGAAAAGATCTTTTTTTTAAACTTATTTATTTATTATTTATGACTGTGTGGGGTCTTCGTTTCTGTGCAAGGGCTTTCTCTAGTTGTGGCAAGCGGGGGCCACTCTTCATCGCAGTGCGCGGGCCTCTCACTATCGCGGCCTCTCTTGTTGCGGAGCACAGGCTCCAGACGTGCAGGCTCAGTAATTGTGGCTCACGGGCCTAGCCGCTCCGCGACATGTGGGATCCTCCCAGACCAGGGCTCGAACCCGTGTTCCCCGCATTGGCAGGCAGATTCTCAACCACTGCGCCACCAGGGAAGCCCAAGATCTCTATTTTAAGCAGGGGTGACAATCTTTACTTACGTAAGAAGCAGTTATACAGGTTAGCAAAAGACATGAAGTGTAATGGAATACACTAGAGTTAAGTCAGGGGAAACCATTCGTTTCATTCTCAAGGGTAGGTACTAAGTGTATAGGTCTAACAGTCACCAAATTGATTAAGCCATAATTTTGCTCCACAACTTCTCCATTCTTTCCTTCAGAGCACACTGGATAATCAGAAGGCAATGTTTGCTTTCCTCTCTACAGCAGCAACTGTGCATTTGGCCTGAACTCTAAATAATCAGGTTCTTTATGAAATTCTTGACATTCAGCCAATATACAGATCTTTTCACTCAAAATAAGCAAGAAGGAAACAGGCTCAAATCATAACTGTCAAATTTAGCTACTCAAAATGGGGGAGAACAGCCTTCTCAGACAAGTTGGATAAACATGCACAGACGTCACCATCACCATACATGCTCCACTGTCACTAAAAGCAGAATTGCTGCTAAGAACCTGAAGTGGGAGTGTTCAGTTGGATGTCTGATGACATCAACATCTATGGCTTAAAATCTATTGCACACTGATCCTTGGGACTAGAGAAACACCCACAGTGATCCTGAGGACTAGAGAAGCTGGGCAACATTCCAGATAACTTATAGTTTACCCGCACTCAGAAGGCAAAGAACCCACACACCTTCTGGGGAAGTCCACCCTACCCCATGTGGCTGGCCCTCCCGCCATGGCTCCCATAAATCAGAGCCCACGGGCACAGGTGGACAGAGTCTCCACAACACTGAATTCAACCTTTTGGTCCTATCATTTACTACAAATAAATCTATGATAAACAACTGAAGGGGTTTAGAACATGCTACTCCAAGACATGCTGATTTGGCATACTAACTATTTTGAGCTAAAGGCACTTAAAAACAACAGGTGTGGTGAGAAAGGCACTCTAACCTCCCCTTTTCTTCCTGAAAACAGGAGATTAAAAAAAACTCCCATGTGAAAGATACCCTCCCTGCACCTGGAAGAAAAGAACATTTTGATCACCAGAGACAGGGAGTCAAGGTTGAGAAGAAACTGCATAAGCAAACCTTCTTAAAATAATCCTGTTATTTTCCTTTAGCCTCTGCCTGTATCTTAGTTATTTTTTCACAATCACTACTCTTTGTTCAATCTGATATATAAACACTTAGGCCTAACTGGTTCTTTGGGTCTTTATTTTCCTGTGTAAGCTCCCATGTACACGTTAAAAAAAAAAATCTATATGCTTTTTTGCTGTTAACCTGCCTTATGTGAACTTAATTCACAGGCCCAGCAAGAGACCCTAGGAGGGAAAAGGAAGTTTTACCTCCCCTACCCAATCACCATTCTAAGAAAACCAGCAATATGGAAAAAAGTATCAAATTCAAGAATGCCCAAGGAAAAAGAGTATTAACATGACAAAACAAAGAATATGTTTTCAAAAGTAAAATAAATTTCCACAAGAAATGCAAGGAAATATGATATCCACAAGAAAAGAAAAGAGAAAATGATTATTTTTGGTTAAAATAAGATTACTGGGAAATAAAAGTATGAAGAGTGATTAGCATCTGATCATGGAGGTCTGTAGTTGGATTCTACACCTTGGATCCTACCTCCAGTGGACATCCTGGGCTCTATCCATTATCCTCTTACTTTGGCCTCTTCCTTTCTGCCTAGAAACATGTACTAATCTCTTTTAATTCATAAAAAAGCTTGTCCCTTGACCCAAACACTCCTCCAAAATAAAGAAGTAATGCGGTAAGATGTCAGTGATGATTTGGAAGTTCCTGGCTTAAATAACTGGGCAGATGGTTCTCTCACTAGATGAACAATAAAACTAAAGGGAAGGGTGGGAAATGGGGGAGAACTTGATGATGACATACAAAATTTAAAGTGTCTTTAACAGAAAAAGGTTATAAACTAGAGCCTGTGTATTGAACTTGGTCCATGGGCATGCTTTCTTTGGCCCATGCAGTATTTTACAAGAATTCAAGGTATTTAACATGCAAATCCTGATTTACAGCTTCTCTTGAGAAACTGGGAGATCTAGTAACTTTGGGCCAACATTCCCAAATAGCAACAAAGGCCAGAGCCAAACAGCCTGCATGGGGCCTGCACTCTCCCCACCCATGACTGTCTTCCTGACCCTGAGTCTATGTCAACAGCCACTTATCACTCCACTTACCCTGTTGTTTTTCTTAGTGTATAAAAACATTTTTTTCTTACCCAAAGGCCTGCTTTTTACTCAGTTGTTAGCCAGGCTCTTAAGCTTGTGAATCTGCTGTAGAACAACAGAGTCAAGAAAGGAGTTGAAAATGTGGGTCTCTGGCTGGTAAGAGAAGAGAGGGCTAGAGCTGGGATGTAAGGTAGGTTTGAAATAGGTTGACATGGAAGAAGACTGAGCTTACAAAAGAGAATGTATAAAAGGAGGTGGCAACTGCGGATGGAACTTTAGGAAATGCCAATAATTCAAGTCAGTAAAAGACAGGGTAACAGTAACAATAAGTAAAGGGCAAGTTCAAAGAGTGAGAGGTTCAAGAGTTCAAAATGAATTAAGTTGATGGTGCACAGATTACAGCAAAAATTCATTCAGTTGTGAGACCAGTGCTATAGAGAGAGATGAGGGTCCACTGTAGAGTAATTTATTTAGCAACAGCAACAACAAACCAAATCTAAACTACCCATGAAACTGTACTACGTATCAGTTAGTTAAGGTTAATACGGAAAGATGTATCTTGTAATTTGTCAGTATAAATGTTATACCAAGTTCTCTCTGAAAGCCTTTTTTCATTCACCAGAATTATCATATGATATCTAAATTAAGTCGTATTTTACATGTTAAAAGCATTTTCAAATAAAGAGCAGAGGCAGAAAAATACATTAGGCACAGTTCAACAACAAATTGTTGTCAGAGAATAATTTTTATTATCATAATAACAAAACTGGTCAGCTAACAAATGGAAAAAGTCACCAGGTTTTCCTCCAGATTTCTATGTAATGAGTAGAGGGAAAAAGTCCATTTAACATTAAAAGATATACATGAATTTAAAGCATCACATTGGCAAAAGCCATCAGACTGTGAATAAGTAGGAATATTTCTGTACATTTGGTTTAAAAAGAGGGTAATTAAGAAATCCTGCAATCTAAGACAAGTTTTTCTGTAACAGGTTTTGTACTAGATTACTAGATAGATAAACAGGATACAGTATAAGGGTAGAATTCATAAGGAAATAGAAATTCAATATAAAACAGATGTGAAAATGCTCACCCTCATTAATTATCAAGAAATAAACATGAAAACAAAAATGAAATAGCCATCATATAACTATTAAATTAGCATGGTAATATTCTATACATTTATAACCATTAAATTAGCAAAATAATTTTGGTACATTGACACTAATAAGCCTGAATTAAAACTCCTTGTGGCCCTGTAAATTGGGATGGCACCTATAATCGTAGTTAATGTTCAGCAAAATGATCATAACCCTTGTAATTTATGGTTAAGTCATCAGTGGTGCTCCTAGAAATGGATCTTATGTAAATAATACAAGAGAAGCAAAAGGTTATATGAATGAAAATACTCTCTGCTACAATGTTTGTTAAACAAAATAAAGAATCTGGAAACAAGTAAATTGTCGAACAAGAGACACATTATATAGAAAATTATAGTGCATCCATGCTAGAATCTATAAGTTTATATATATACTGGAATGGCAGATGCATGGACTATTTTTTTTAATGTTTCAATATTCTTTTAATAATAGAATAGGTGAAACAGGAAGAAAATCTGGCATCACAATTTTATAAAAGTGGCACAGGGACAAAAACTGTAGCCATAGTTCTAAAGAGAGAGCATAGAGAGAGATGGGTTTTAACAACTGAACTAAAAAGAGGTAACCAGCTTTAGAAAATGAGAAAGCTACCGGGGACCTCAGAGAGAAGAGCTTTAACAAAATGGTAGAGACATAAATCTTATGCAGAGAATTGTTTACTAAATAATGGAGGTGAGGAAGTGTGTGACTCAGACAATGCTGGGATAAAAGAAACAAGTAGTAATCTGGAGGAAAAAAACAAACATGATAGTAGCTTGGGGAAGAATTAGGATTGAGAACAATTTTTTAGGCTATAAACTAGAAAGAGAGTGAGTGATCAGTAAAGAGAAAAATTGAAAATTCAGAAGAGAAGGAAGGAACACGATGAAATAGCTCTTGGAGGCCACATGGTACAAGTACTCAACTTATATGGAACGGAGTTTGGTTTCTTATTCTCTGTTCCTGTAAAGCACTCAAATTTGTCTACAGAAATAATACTTCAATGAAAATTTTGATATCTTCTTAAAATAAGAGACACTGTTTAGAACATGTCACCAACAGTATTTGAGCCTAAAAGCAAGCAACACAATTCAAATAAATGATTCTCACACTGACTTCTAAAAATGCTAGAGGTCCTAAGTTAAACCCCAAATAAAAACTGTGTCAGGGTGATGAATGTTTTGCATGGATCTAAAATTCACATTTTTCTTCATTTTAACATCACTAAAATCAGGATGCATCTTATAATCACTGGCATCTTAGCACTGTGTCATAGTTTAAAAAGCTATGGTCTTGGGCTTCCCTGGTGTCGCAGTGGTTGAGAGTCCGCCTGCCGATGCAGGGGACATGGGTTCGTGCCCCGGTCTGGGAATATCCCACATGCCGCAGAGCGGCTAGGCCCGTGAGCCATGGCCGCTGAGCCTGCGCGTCCAGAGCCTGTTCTCCACAACGGGAGAGGCCCCAACAGTGAGAGGCCCGTGTACCACAAAAAAAAAAAAAAAAAAAGCTATGGTCTTTTCCTTAATGATACATAGAATAATGATATGCCTTACAATTGAAGGCATCTTAAATTCAATAAAATGTGGTATCTCTCTGTCCTTACAAACTACTCTCTCACGTTATTATATAACTGCAACAGAAAAGAGGTGAAGGGAAGAGAAACTTGGCATATGCAATTTTAAACTACTTTTCTTTTACAAAAATATAAAATTGTGAACATTTTACCAGGCAGATTTCTGTTTCTATAATTAAATGATCCCCATGGTCCTGATTCAATAAGGTTTATTCCTGCTCATAAATGTGGAACATAAATCACATATATATGCATTTATGTTTCACAGCTCTCGATGTAATCGATAGCCATTTTACAGCACAGGAAAAGTGATATTTAAGGAAAAAGGACAACTAAAATAGCATACTTTCACTTATACATACATTAAAACAAAATAATTTCCTAATGAACAAAAATCAGAGGCAATGTGCTCCAGAGCCCGTGTGCCACAACTACTGAAGCCCGTGTGCCACAACTACTGAAGCCTGTGCGCCTAGAGCCCGTGCTCCGCAACAAGAGGAGCCACTGCAGTGAGAAGCCCGCGCACCACAACAAAGAGTAGCTCCCGCTCGGCGCAACTAGAGAAAGCCCACACACAGCAACGAAGACCCAACACAGCCAATAAATAAATAAATAAATAAATAAATAAATCTAAAAAAAAAAAAAATCAGAGGCAAGAACATTTTATTAAAGATTTAAAATTTTTAATAGAAATGCCAATTAAAGGAACGATCAGTTAGGCATTTTAAAATATTCACATCTTTGCAACTTTTCTGTAAATCTAAAATTATTCTAAAATAAAGACTTGACTAAAATAAACAAGTAGATATACGTATTAACAATTTTTACTGGTAGTTTCATTGATGTTTTAACCTCAACAAATAGGTTATCTGAAAAGATAAAAGTTTAAGAAAAATACTTAATGAAACATTTACAGTATCAAGCTTCTTTGGCAATTACCATAATCACAACAATGAGCAACTCCAAACTGGCATGCATTACAAATTTTTAAATATTTTACAAGGAAACCAAACTTGCCAGCTAATAGATTTATTATCCCCCTACCTATTCTACTGGAAATGCACAAGATAACCAAATCAATGAAATCAGCATCTTAAAATGTTTCTCCAGCATAATCAACTTATGTTGGGCCAGATTTACTCATAAAACATTTTAGAGTGATTCTGAATATAAATATGGGCTCTGTATCAAATCTAAAATAGGAACCGTGCCAGAAAATTCCTTCACGACCTTCTGGTTCTAATAACTTTGTAAACTTACAAAGCACTTTCACACAGCATTGTTCTTAGGATAAAATGAGCTATATGATCTTCCAATTTTTAAATACTATTATTTACATTGTTTGTGGCTAAACTTTGGCAAAGTTCATCACACTGATATATATATTAAGCACATTTTTTTCATTAAAGGTCAGAGGTTATGATGGCTATAAAATTTCAAGACCATCAACCAGGATAGATGTTACATCATCATCATGTAAGAAATTGCAACTAATTTCATTTGAAATAAGAAAAGAGGAATATGCAGTAGAATTCAAAACCTCTAGTACTTTATCACTCTTCTATAAAATGTGAAGACAATCAACATTTTCTATTTAATATAAGCGATACATTAGTTAGAAGAAATAAAGAAACAGTTTCTGCCCTCAAGAAAATAACAGTATACAGGGGAAAGAAATATAAAGACCTATATAACATGTGGCATAATATAGTAAGTGTTAGAGGAGTTTTATGAGAATACAAGGATGATAAAAAACATACCATTAACTGAGAAGTGTATTAGACCATAACTGGATTTGCATTATTGCAAGTGAAAAATATTTTCTCTGGACTAACAGAGATGTCTCCGGACTAAATACCTTACCAGCAGCTTATTTTAGTTCTCTGTAAAAATTTTTAAAAACTGGTAAGTTTTCATATTTAATAAACTCACTATAGTTTATTCCTAACCTAATAACCAAGAAACTTTATTTCTGACCCTTCAAACTATTCAGACTTCACAAAGATCCTTAGCGCAGTTAAAACCAAAATTGCAAATAAGAGCATCAGCCCTTAAAGGTAAAAAGATTTTTAAGAACTATAATGCCATATCTAAAGAATTCTAATTCCTCATTCTAATTCCTTATAAGAAATGATTTAGTATCTTCTTTTGTGAGCTGCCTATTCAAAACTCATATCTTTGGCCAAAGGGAGGGTAAGAGGGAATGGAGGGTCTGGCTTTTATTGATTTACAGTTCTTTATGTATTCTGGATATAAGTCCTCCGTTCAACATATATGCAGTATACTGCAGGTATTTCCCTGTCACTGTGTGGCTTGTCTTTTCACTCTTTTAACAATGTTTTTTGACGAAGAGAAATTCTTAACTTTAATGGAGTTCAATTTATCAATTTCTTCCTTTATGGTTAATCTCAATGGAATTCAAATACTATTCCCTAAATGTAAAAAAGAGACACTTAGACTACTTTCAATTAACTTACTAGCCTGTTTTATATAAAAGAAAGTGAATATTACACATCCCTGAATATCTCATAATTAAAATGAGAGTGCCGATAACTTAGTACATCAACAACTTTTTTTTGGTAGTTTTGTTTAGATAATCTCTAGTAACATAGAAGGAATTACTCTTACTTCGTATCCTGAAATGAGAACCAAAAATAACTTAGGAAGATACAGGTGTTAAGATTGATAATTTAAGCTATAATACTTGCATAACAAATTATCATATTTTGACATAATTACATATTCTTTGAACAAGAACTTGCTTGACAGTATGAGGCATGCAAAGCAGCCAAAGTACTTTAGAGACTTAAGTAAGAATCTGATCAAGAATACGCAAGGAGATGTCGTGTTTATATAAATTACACACATAGGAACAGCTTTCTTTTCTATTTTTATAATCTTTGTATTGAGCCACCATGCCACTAATCAAGTTTTATTTATAACAAGTACATCAAAATGACATGATGAATATGGGAAAAGAATCAGCCGTGGAACCCATGATATAAACATCTCATTTATGCAACAATCACTGGAAGAATACACTTTTTCTTGCCACTTTTTAGTTTAGTTTAGGTTGGTGTTAATAACAATTCATATAGGCCCTCTCATTTGAAGAATTCAAAGAGCTTGCCAGTATTCTAACTTTGTACCGGAAGCCTTTCAACAAAAATATGCTATACTGCATCATCAAAAATTGATATAAGCCTTGTAAAGAACATTTGGTTAACCACCCACCTATGGTTAAACTGCACAAACTAAAAAGCATACTTCATCCTGTCCTGGCTAGTCATGAACATCAATACCTAACTTATCAAGAAAGCTCCATCTGACAACCTCTACTCACCCTCACAATGGCCAATAAGAAGGAAACAAGCGAAAGAACTGGGAGAGAAACTACACTGGGGGAAAAAGAAAAGATTATAATGAATCCAGGGTTGCCCAGCAGCATCCACATTTCTGAAAAACAGTAGAATAGATATTGCAAGTTATACTGTTTACTCAGTTTATAAACAACACTTGGTGCATATACAGAGTCACATTCATTGACCCCTCATCTCAATTTCATGGCCCCAGTTTGCAAGGCACTAAAACAGATGTTACAGAGTTTATGTACTGTACTTAGAGAAGAGCTCCTGCAGCATTTACTGAGAGGCACTCCACTATTCTTTTTCAAACACAACTCTAACAGGCTTATTAATGAACATTTCATAAAAGCAGTAAACCAGAAAGGGGACGGGAAATGGGACTGCTGCCAGAATCAGGCACACCAACAGCAGAAAAGTAAAGCGTGAAAGAGACATAAGTAGTACAACACCACTCAACAGTCCTCAAAAGCTTCCCAGTAATTCCAAACCCATCTTGTAATTATAGTCCATAACAATGACCTCTGGTATCAAGAAAAGATTATATTCAGTGTACTTAAAACAATTTTTCTCAGAAATTCTTAACACAGGGACTTTAAACCTTAAAGAGGACACTTCACCAAAGAGGATATAAAGACGGCAGACACACGAAAGATGTTTAAAATTATTCGCCGTTAGGGAAATGCAAATTAAAGCCATGACGAGGTATGACTACACACCTGTTAGAATAGCTAAAATGAAAACTACTGGCAATAAGTGGCGGTGAGGATGGGAAGCAAGGAGAACTCTCAGACATTGCTGGTGGGGATGCAAAATGATAGAACCACTCTTGAAAACGGTTTGACAGTTTCTTTTAAAGTTAAACATACACTTACCCTATGATCCAGAAATCACACACCCTAGGTATCTACTCAAGAGAAATGAAAACTTAACATTAACAGAAAAACCTGTACACAATTGTTTATAGCAGCTCTACTCATAATCATCCAAACTGGAAACAACCCAAGTGTCCTACAATGGGTGGAATGTATAAACAAACTGGAACATCTGCACAATGGAAGACTCAGCAGTAAAAAAGAAGGAACTACTGATATTTGCAACAACTCAGATGAATCTCAAAGGCATGCTATGTGAAGTAAGCAAGTCTTAGAAAGTTAAATACTGCGTGTGAAAATTTATAGGATGTAGCTAAAGCAGTTATTAGAATTTTATAGCTATAAACTTAAGCCTATGCTAGAAAATAAAAGTTTCAATTCACTTCCACTTTAAACTAGATAAAGAGTAAACTAAATCTCACAGCAAGAAAAAGGAAGGATATTAAAGTTTAGAGCACAAATCTGAAAACAGAAAAACAGTAGAGAAAAAAAACAACAAAATCACAGTTGATTCTTTTAAAAGGGCAATAAAACTGACGAACTTTTATTTAGACTGACCAAGAAAAAATGAAAAAGACACCAATTACCAAAGTCAGAAATGAAAGAGGAGGCATCACTATTGACCCTATAGAAAAAGATTATAAGGGAATATTATGAGAAACTGAATACCAACCTAATTTAGGTGAAATAGACAAAATCCTAGAAAGATATAAAGTAGTAAAACTGATTCAAGAAGAAACAGAAGAACTGAACAGACCTGTAACAAGAAATTCAACTAGCAATTACAAATCTTCCCACAAAGAAAATCCCAGGCCCAGATGGCTTCCCTGCTGAATTCTATCACATATTTAAAGAATAAATCCAGTTCTTCACAAACTCTTCCAGAAAACAGAGAAAAAGAGAACACTTCCCAACTCCTTCTATAAATTCAATAGTATCCTGATACCAAAGCCAGACAAAGATATCACAAAAATAGAAAACAACAGATCAATATCCCTCATGAATACATATATACAAAATTCAATTAGTAAACCAAACCCAGCAACAAATAAAAAAGATTAGATACTATCACCAAATGGGGTTCATCCCAGGAATGCAAGTTTAACATCTGAAAATCAATTAACATAATGCAACATGTGAAAACAAATTAATTTAATACAATATATTAATAAAGGACAAAAAGCCACATGATCATATCAATATATACAACACCCACGCATGATTTTAAAAAAAACTCAGCAAACTAAGAACAGAAGGGAACATCCTCAGCCTATAAAGGGTATTTGTACAAAACCTACAGCTAACATCATACTTAATGTTAAAAGACTGAAAGCATTATCCCAACATCAAGAACAAGATAAGGATGTCCACTCTCACCATTTCTATTTACCATTCTACTGGAGGTTTTAGCTAGTACAATAAGGCAAAAAACCCAACAAACAAACAAAAAAGTAAAGGTATCCAAATTAGAAAGAATTAAAACTGATAGCTTTCAAAGCCTCAATTTTCTAGATTTTCAGTACCCACACACACATAGTACCAAAGTAGACAACTTATGTTTAAAAACAAGAGCCAATGTGTTTTTTTTTTTTTTTTAAGGAGTGTCTACTTTTAATTATATCAAACCATGACATAAAAATATAAAATAAGCCCTAAATTACACTGTGTCCGTAGTGTTATAACATGAAGGAAAATTAAACACATGGAAAAAGAAATCATCTAACCTCACAACAACTGACAGTATTTAATATTTTAAATTAAATAAAATCTCATTTGGGGAAAAATTTTACTATTTCCCGATTTACTCTGGTTTAAAATATTACCACCACCTAGTGGCAATTTGTATTTCTTTTTTTTTTTTTTATTTTATTTTATTTTATTTTATTTTATTTTATTTTATTTTTTTGCTTTATAACAAATTTAATCAGTTATACATATACATATGTTTCCATATCCCCTCCCTTTTGCGTCTCCCTCCCACCCTCCCTATCCCACCCCTCCAGGCGGTCACAAAGTACCGAGCTGATCTCCCTGTGCTATGCGGCTGCTTCCCACTAGCTATCTACCTCACGTTTGGTAGTGTATATATGTCCATGCCGCTCTTTCACTTTGTCACAGCTTACCCTTCCCCCTCCCCATATCCTCAAGTCCATTCTCTAGTAGGTCTGTGTCTTTATTCCTGTCTTACCCCTATGTTCTTCATGACATTTTTTTTTCTTAAATTCCATATATATGTGTTAGCATACAGTATTTGTCTTTCTCTTTCTGACTTACTTCACTCTGTATGACAGACTCTAGGTCTATCCACCTCATTACAAATAGCTCAATTTCATTTCTTTTTATGGCTGAGTAATATTCCATTGTATATATGTGCCACATCTTCTTTACCCATTCATCCGATGATGGACACTTAGGTTGTTTCCATCTCCGGGCTATTGTAAATAGGGCTGCTATGAACATTTTGGTACATGTCTCTTTTTGAATTATGGTTTTCTCAGGGTATATGCCCAGTAGTGGGATTGCTGGGTCATATGGTAGTTCTATTTGTAGTTTTTTAAGGAACCTCCATACCGTTCTCCATAGCGGCTGTACCAATTCACATTCCCACCAGCAGTGCAAGAGTGTTCCCTTTTTTCCACACCCTCTCCAGCATTTATTGTTTCTAGATTTTTTGATGATGGCCATTCTGACTGGTGTGAGATGATATCTCATTGTAGTTTTGATTTGCATTTCTCTAATGAGTAAAGATGTTGAGCATCCTTTCATGTGTTTGTTGGCAGTCTGTATATCTTCTGTGGAGAAATGTCTATTTAGGTCTTCTGCCCATTTTTGGATTGGGTTGTTTGTTTTTTTGTTATTGAGCTGCATGAGCTGCTTATAAATTTTGGAGATTAATCCTTTGTCAGTTGCTTCATTTGCAAATATTTTCTCCCATTCTGAGGGTTGTCTTTTGGTCTTGTTTATGGTTTCCTTTGCTGTGCAAAAGCTTTTAAGTTTCATTAGGTCCCATGTGTTTATTTTTGTCTTTATTTCCATTTCTCTAGGAGGTGGGTCAAAAAGGATCTTGCTGTGATTTATGTCATAGAGTGTTCTGCCTATGTTTTCCTCTAAGAGTTTGATAGTGTCTGGCCTTACATTTAGGTCTTTAATCCATTTTGAGCTTATTTTTGTGTATGGTGTTAGGGAATGATCTAATCTCATACTTTTACATGTCCCTATCCAGTTTTCCCAGCACCACTTATTGAAGAGACTGTCCTTTCTCCACTGTACATTCCTGCCTCCTTTATCAAAGATAAGGTGACCATATGTCCGTGGGTTTAACTCTGGGCTTTCTATCCTGTTCCATTGATCTATCTTTCTGTTTTTGTGCCAGTACCATACTGTCTTGATTACTGTAGCTTTGTAGTATAGTCTGAAGTCAGGGAGCCTGATTCCTCCAGCTCCATTTTTCGTTCTCAAGATTGCTTTGGCTATTCGGGGTCTTTTGTGTTTCCATACAAATTGTGAAATTTTTTGTTCTAGTTCTGTGAAAAATGCCAGTGGTAGTTTGATAGGGATTGCATTGAACCTGTAGATTGCTTTGGGTAGTAGAGTCATTTTCACAATGTTGATTCTTCCAATCCAAGAACATGGTACATCTCTCCATCTATTTGTATCATCTTTAATTTCTTTCATCAGTGTCTTATAATTTTCTGCATACAGGTCTTTTGTCTCCTTAGGTAGGTTTATTCCTAGATATTTTATTCTTTTTGTTGCAATGGTAAATGGGAGTGTTTCCTTGATTTCTCTTTCAGATTTTTCATCATCAGTATATAGGAATGCCAGAGATTTCTGTGCATTAATTTTGTATCCTGCAACTTTACCAAATTCATTGATTAGCTCTAGTAGTTTTCTGGTAGCATCTTTAGGATTCTCTATGTATAGTATCATGTCATCTGCAAACAGTGACAGCTTTACTTCTTCTTTTCCAATTTGGATTCCTTTTATTTCCTTTTCTTCTCTGATTGCTGTGGCTAAAACTTCCAAAACTAGGTTGAATAAGAGTGGTGAAAGTGGGCAACCTTGTCTAGTTCCTGATCTTAGTGGAAATGGTTTCAGTTTTTCACCATTGAGGACGATGCTGGCTGTGGGTTTGTCATATATGGCCTTTATTATGTTGAGGAAAGTTCCCTCTATGCCTACTTTCTGCAGGGTTTTTATCATAAATGGGTGTTGAATTTTGTCGAAAGCTTTCTCTGCATCTATTGAGATGATCATATGGTTTTTCTCCTTCAGTTTGTTAATATGGTGTATCACGTTGATTGATTTGCGTATATTGAAGAATCCTTGCATTCCTGGAATAAACCCCACTTGATCATGGTGTATGATCCTTTTAATGTGCTGTTGGATTCTGTTTGCTAGGATTTTGTTGAGGATTTTTGCATCTATGTTCATCAGTGATATTGGCCTGTAGTTTTCTTTCTTTGTGACATCCTTGTCTGGTTTTGGTATCAAGGTGATGGTGGCCTCGTAGAATGAGTTTGGGAGTGTTCCTCCCTCTGCTATATTTTGGAAGAGTTTCAGAAGGACAGGTGTTAGCTCTTCTCTAAATGCTTGATAGAATTCGCCTGTGAAGCCATCTGGTCCTGGGCTTTTGTTTGTTGGAAGATTTTTTATCACAGTTTCAATTTCAGTGCTTGTGATTGGTCTGTTCATATTTTCTATTTCTTCCTGATTCAGTCTCAGCAGGTTGTGCATTTCTAAGAATTTGTCCATTTCTTCCAGGTTGTCCATTTTATTGGCATAGAGTTGCTTATAGTAATCTCTCATGATCTTTTGTATTTCTGTAGTGTCAGTTGTTACTTCTCCTTTTTCATTTCTAATTCTATTGATTTGAGTCTTCTCCCTTTTTTTCTTGATGAGTCTGGCTAATGGTTTATCAATTTTGTTTATCTTCTCAAAGAACCAGCTTTTAGTTTGATTGATCTTTGCTATCGTTTCCTTCATTTCTTTTTCATTTATTTCTGATCTGATTTTTATGATTTCTTTCCTTCTGCTAACTTTGGGATGTTTTTGTTCTTCTTTCTCTAATTGCTTTAGGTGCAAGGTTAGGTTGTTTATTCGAGATGTTTCCTGTTTCTTAAGGTGGGATTGTATTGCTATAAACTTCCCTCTTAGAACTGCTTTTGCTGCATCCCATAGGTTTTGGGTCGTCGTGTCTCCATTGTCATTTGCTTCTAGGTATTTTTTAATTTCCTCTTTGATTTCTTCAGTGATCACTTCGTTATTAAGTAGTGTATTGTTTAGCCTCCATGTGTTTGTATTTTTTACAGCTCTTTTCCTGTAATTGATATCTAGTCTCATAGCATTGTGGTCGGAAAAGATACTTGATACAATTTCAATTTTCTTAAATTTACCAAGGCTTGATTTGTGACCCAAGATATGATCTATCCTGGAGAATGTTCCATGAGCACTTGAGAAAAATGTGTATTCTGTTGTTTTTGGATGGAATGTCCTATAAATATCAATTAAGTCCATCTTGTTTAATGTATCATTTAAAGCTTGTGTTTCCTTATTTATTTTCATTTTGGATGATCTGTCCATTGGTGAAAGTGGGGTGTTAAAGTCCCCTACTATGAGTGTGTTACTGTCAATTTCTCCTTTTATGGCTGTTAGTATTTGCCTTATGTATTGAGGTGCTCCTATGTTGGGTGCATAAATATTTACAATTGTTATATCTTCTTCTTGGATCGATCCCTTGATCATTATGTAGTGTCCTTCTTTGTCTCTTCTAGTAGTCCTTATTTTAAAGTCTATTTTGTCTGATATGAGAATTGCTACTCCAGCTTTCTTTTGGTTTCCATTTGCATGGAATATCTTTTTCCATCCCCTTACTTTCAGTCTGTATGTGTCTCTAGGTGTGAAGTGGGTCTCTTGTAGACAGCATATATATGGGTCTTGTTTTTGTATCCATTCAGCCAATCTGTGTCTTTTGGTGGGAGCATTTAGTCCATTTACATTTAAGGTAATTATCGATATGTATGTTCCTATTCCCATTTTCTTAATTGTTTTGGGTTCGTTATTGTAGGTCTTTTACTTCTGTTGTGTTTCTTGCCTAGAGAAGTTCCTTTAGCATTTGTTGTAAAGCTGGTTTGGTGGTGCTGAACTCTCTCAGCTTTTGCTTGTCTGTAAACGTTTTAATTTCTCCATCAAATCTGAATGAGATCCTTGCTGGGTAGAGTAATCTTGGTTGCAGGTTTTTCTCCTTCATCACTTTAATTATGTCCTGCCACTCCCTTCTGGCTTGTAGAGTTTCTGCTGAGAGATCAGCTGTTATCCTGATGGGGATTCCCTTGTGTGTTATTTGTTGTTTTTGCCTTGCTGCTTTTAATATGATTTCTTTGTGTTTAATTTTTGACAGTTTGATTAATATGTGTCTTGGCGTATTTCTCCTTGGATTTATTCTGTATGGGACTCTCTGTGCCTCCTGGACTTGATTAACTATTTCCTTTCCCATATTAGGGAAGTTTTCAACTATAATCTCTTCAAATATTTTCTCAGTCCCTTTCTTTTTCTCTTCTTCTTCTGGAACCCCTATAATTCGAATGTTGGTGCGTTTAATGTTGTCCCAGAGGTCTCTGAGACTGTCCTCTGTTCTTTTCATTCTTTTTTCTTTATTTTGCTCTGCAGCAGTTATTTCCACTATTTTATCTTCCACCTCACTTATCCGTTCTTCTGCCTCAGTTATTCTGCTATTGATCCCATCTAGAGTATTTTTTATTTCATGTATTGTGTTTTTAATCGATGCTTGATTCATCTTTAGTTCTTCTAGGTCCTTGTTAACTGTTTCTTGCATTTTGTCTATTCTATTTCCAAGATTTTGTATCTGGGAAATAGAATCTTGGATCATCTTTACCATCATTATTCTGAATTCTTTTTCAGGTAGACTGCCTATTACCTCTTCATTTGTTAGGTCTGGTGGGTTTTTATCTTGCTCCTTCTCCTGCTGTGTGTTTTTCTGTCTTCTCATTTTGCTTATGTTACTGTGTTTGGGGTCTCCTTTTTGCAGGCTGCAGGTTCGTAGTTCCTGTTGTTTTTGGTGTCTGTCCCCAGTGGCTAAGGTTGGTTTAGTGGGTTGTGTAGGCTTCCTGGTGGAGGGGACTAGTGCCTGTGTTCTGGTGGATGAGGCTGGATCTTGTCTTTCTGGTGGGCAGGTCCACGTCTGGTGGTGTGTTTTGGGGTGTCTGTGGACTTTTTATGATTTTAGGCCACCTCTCTGCTAATGGGTGGCGTTGTGTTCCTGTCTTGCTAGTTGTTTGGCTTAGGGTGTCCAGCACTGTAGCCTGCTGGTCGTTGAGTGAAGCTGGGTGCTGGTGTTGAGATGGAGATCTCTGGAAGATTTTCGCCGTTTGATATTATGTGGAGCTGGGAGGTCTCTTGTGGACCAGTGTCCTGAAGTTGGCTCTCCCACCTCAGAGGCACAGCACTGACTCCTGGCTCCTCAATTTGGGATGATGTGTTGTCTATTCATGTATTCCACAGATGCAGGGTACATCAAGTTGATTGTGGAGCTTTAATCCGCTGCTTCTGAGGCTGCTGGGAGAGGTTTCCCTTTCTCTTCTTTGTTCTCACAGCTCCTAGGTCTCAGCTTTGGATTTGGCCCCGCCTCTGCGTGTAGGTCGCCGGAGGGCGTCTGTTCTTCGCTCAGACAGGACAGGGTTAAAGGAGCAGCCTCTTCGGGGACTCTGGCTCACTCAGGCCAGGAGGGAGGGAGGGGCACGGAGTGCGGGGCGAGCCTGCAGCGGCAGAGGTCGGCGTGACGTTGCACCAGCCCGAGGCGCGCCGTGCGTTCTCCCAGGGAAGCCGCCCCTGGATCCCGGGACTCCGGCAGTGGCGGGCTGCACAGGCTCCCGGAAGGGCGGTGTGGGCAGTGACCTGCGCTCGCACACAGGCTTCTTGGCGGCGGCAGCAGCAGCCCCAGCCTCCCACGCCTGTCACTGGGCTCCAGCTTTCAGTCGCGACTCGCGCCCGTCCGTGGAGCCCCTTTAAGCAGCGCTCTTAATCCCCTCTCCTCGCGCACCAGGAAACCAAGAGGGAAGAAAAAGTCTCTTGCCTCTTCGGCAGCTCTAGAGTTTTCCCGGACTCCCTCCCGGCTAGCTGTGGCACATTAGCCCCCTTCAGGCTGAGTTCTCGCCACCAGCCCCAGTCCTCTCCCTGCGCTCTGACCGAAGCCCGAGCCTCAGCTTCCAGCACTGCGTGCCCCGGCGGGCGAGCAGACAAGCCTCTCGGGCTGGTGAGTGCCGCTCGGCACCGATCCTCTGTGCGGGAATCTCTCCGCTTTGCCCTACCCAGGTATGTGGGGAGTTTCTTGCCTTTTGGGAGGTCTGGGGTCTTCTGCCAGCGTTCAGTAGGTGTTCTCCCAATGGGTGTTCTGGCAATGTGTTTTTTGTGTGGTAAATATTAAATCATGGATTTCCCTTAGTCTAGCTTGTCAACATCATCAGTAATCAGAGGTATGAAAGTTCTTCATTGGAATTAACAAACACAAGCAAGAAAATGAATATATCAATTTAAAGACTAACAGAAGGGCTTCCCTGGTGGCGCAGTGGTTGAGAGTCCGCCTGCCGATGCAGGGGACACGGGTTCGTGCCCCGGTCCGGGAGGACCCACGTGCCGCGGAGCGGCTGGGCCCATGAGCCATGGCCGCTGAGCCTGCGCGTCTGGAGCCTGTGCTCTGCAACGGGAGAGGCCACAACAGTGAGAGGCCCGCGTACCACAGAAAAAAATATTTGCTGAACTAAAATTTATTCATTTTAATATAGCTGACACATTTCCCAAGTGTCAATACATTTTAATTGTATCTTAGTCCTTTGGAATTAAATTATATAGGCTTCATAATATCAGCTTCTCTCCTGACATAACATGCATAACTTTTTTTTCCACTGTTTTAGAAAGGAAGAAATAATCTAAGTTTCCAATATGAACTCGAACTATATTCTGGTGAGGGTTCCTTTCATGGTAATACTTAGGATGAAATAAAATAAAGGTCTCTTCAGTCACCCTGGCCGATCAATTTAATTTCACAAGTCCATAGTCGCATACACAAAAAATATATAATTTTGTATTGCTCGAAACACAGAACTAGAACAATACCTGGCACCCACACAAGTAGTTGTTCAGTGACTATTTTTGCAGGGAGGGTTAGCAGGGCAGGCATCACAGATGTGCTCCTTGTAGGGGAATTAAGTGAATTAAGTTGGAAACTCGAGAATAGTACCGAGGAAGACCCTGCCTTCTGGGACAACAAATATGGAGATAGATGTATGAAAATGCCATTTACTTTCATCAGAGAGAAAATGACATTTATCTCAAGCTTTACAAGTACAATTGAAGCCACTTCCAGACCCATCTATGGAGGAAATAACCACCTTGGTGAAGCTCTGTAACCAAAGGCAAAGGAAAAGCACACTTCAGGATTTACCCACAATCCCTGGCCACTAGGGCAGAGACCACGTTGGTTCCTTCAAATGCTTCCCTTAGAAGGCGAGCTTTCACATACAACCTTTTAGTTCAAGAAAGAGCAAATGCATGAGCCTGGCCCTGTCACACGGTCTACAAGTCTGAACCAGAGAACAAAAATATTTTATACTCAGAGCTGATATATATGATCTATATCCAAAAACAAAACTTCTATCTGCCTCAACTGATGTTCACAGCATTAAACAGCTTTGTCTGTCAAGCTGTTTCAAAGATTTATCCTAAATAAAAGGAACTCTCAATTACATGTTAAAATGTAGCCGCCAACCCCACTTGTTGCTGCTGCTGCTTCTTCTTCTTCCTTAATAAAACATCAAGTCCATCCTTTATACTGTTGGAAAAACATGGTTATACTGAAATTTAAAACTTCTGAACTAATAAAACCAACACCACGTTCCTATATTCTGGTGCGCCTGACCTCCCCTGAAACTTCCAGCAATCCACACTTGCTCCTTGCTGCCAAGTCCTTTTTGTTGCTGTGCCATCAGGCTGCTAGCCCAAAAAATTAAGCTAATATACCATTCCTTTGCACTTTCAGCCCTGGTGGTAGCCAGTATTTCCCAAAGTATCCAAACAAAGGCCTGTTGTCAAGGACAAGAGCCTATGTGGACCTGGCTGCAATGCCCGAGGCCATTAAGTAGATTTAAATACAGCCTGAACCACCGGGTGGCAGAGGAGAAGGTGCTGACAGACTTGGATGAGCAAAAAACAGAAGTCCATTTTTCTCAGGCCATCAGTCAGTTCAGAAATATTTATTGAGCACTTTCTCTGTGTCAGGCTCTGCTCAAGGTTATGGGCACATCACAGGGAATAAGACCAAACCGCAGGACCTCAAGGAGCCCATGCTCTACTCGGGAAGAACACTAAAGGTCATCCAAAATGCAAAAAGCAAAAATTCCAGCTCTAGTTAGGGGAAGAAAATAAAGTAGTCAACTCCTTTATGTCCCAGGATAACAGTAAAAAATTGCATCGGATGCAAACTATTATATAGAATGGATAAACAACAAGGTCCTACTGTATAGCACAGGGAACTATATTCAATATTCTGTGATAAACCATAATGGAAAAATATGAAAAAGAATGTATATATATGTATAAATGAGTCACTTTGCTGTATAGTAGAAATTAACACATTGTAAATCAACTATATTTCAATAAATTTTTTTTAATTGCATAACTGATTTCCCCACCTCTACCATTGCCACCTTTTAATATACTCTCAACACAGCAACCAAAGTGGCCTTTGCAAAACATAATACACCCTTGCCTAAAGCCATTTCATGGCTTCTCATTACACTGGGCGTAAAGCTAAAAATCCTTGACATGGTCTAAAAGCCCCTGCATGATATTCCAGCAAATCTTTCCAACTTCGAAGGCACCATGTCCCTAGTTACTATGCTCCAGCCACACCAATCTTTAAACTTGTCAAACACACTCAGCTCTCCTGTCAGGGGTGGGGTTTTGTCTGAAATATTTTCCTACCTCCCAAGTCCCAATTTGGATAATCCCTACTCATCTTTGTTGGAAGCACTTTCTCCCCTGCCCCTATCCTCTTCCTCTCCCACCTTCACCCCATACACACCCTGAACTAAATGAGGATGTCAGGTACATTTTTAAATTTCCAAATAATTTGCTTTCATGTACTATTTGCTGAAAATGTAACCTGCAAACCCCAGCTCTTGCTCCGTGTGTGTGTGTGTGTTTAAATAAAATATCAGGTTTCCTTTATACTATTGGAAATACATGGGTATATTGCTTCCAGAACACTTACTAGTTTACATGTATATATTTACTTATATGACCATACTATTTTGTTCACGTCTCATCCACTAAGTCCTAAGTTCCATGAAGACAAGTAAGGTGTCAGTCTGTGGAAATACAATGTCCCCAGAGCCTAGCAGGATGATGACTGACACAAAGGAGGTACTCAAGGAGAAAAACAAATGAATTATGATCACCGCCAATGGGAATAACTGTAATTTAAACTTCAGAGAACTACTCCCAAAGATAGCTCAGTTCCAAGAGCCACATTTTGTTTTGCTTGAGTTTCTGCTGTAATAAAGACTTTACTAGGAAAATGAAAGCCAGACTGATTAAGAGACTGCTGAAAATCTACTTGTAGCTGACACTTCCTTTCCAATTGGTTAGAAATGTACCTGATGTGTGGATTTGGTTTCTTTTTATTTTTAAATGTGGATATCCTGTCTATTTAAAAGGAAGAATTCGAGGATCAAAAGGAGTGTTTATTACTTAAGCACTCAGAGCATTATTAAAAAAATAAGACATTATAAATATTATTGTTATTAATTTAAATGAACCAACTTCCTAGTATGAGAACAGGCATCTTGATTCCTATTAAAACACTAATTTTGGGGCTTCCCTGGTGGTGCAGTGGTTGAGAGTCCACCTGACGATGCAGTGGACGCGGGTTCGTGCCCCGGTCCGGGAAGATCCCACATGCCGCGGAACGGCTGGGCCCGTGAGCCATGGCCGCTGAGCCTGCGCGTCTGGAGCCTGTGCTCTGCAACGGGAGAGGCCACAACAGTGAGAGGCCCACGTATCCCCCCCACCAAAAAAACACACTAACTTTGAAAACGTTCTCTATAATGTATTATTAGGTAGCTACTCATACCTAATGTTGCCTATTTGAAGGAAATACTACTTTTTTTAGTTTCAGCTTTTAAGTTATAATGACAGCAAGTGTTTTGCTTTTGTCCAAATATGTACACAACAAAGAAAAAATTATAAAGGCCTCCACAGATGTGTCAAACAATGTCACTGTATGACATTTCTATACTAGCTAGTATGTATGGCATGGTAATCTTAGAGATGTCCAAACATTACTTGTGCAATGCGAAAATATTCACAGTAGCCCTCTGTCAGAAACATGTCAATTACTACAATAACATGGACTATACACACACACACACACAGAGTATATGCAATATACTCTGACCTTTTATAAACAAAAAGTAAAAAACCCGTATTTCCTCTTTTTAAAAGATATTTGTTTTGATAAAAAAAATAACATTACTAACACAGGTGGATCACAAAATAATATATAATTTTGTGTTGCTAAATGTACCAAAAAGACTCAATGTTAAACTAATTCTGTTTAAAGGTATCAGCCTCAAAGAATCACTTAAATTATCACCTGGTGAGCAATGTCCAGTTGGGCTCTTACTTTAAGCTGCTTGAGGGAGGTCCAAACAAAGTGCATTTTAACATACAAAAGTGTCAGTAAAGAGGATAACTATTAAGACTATATGAAAAGTGATGTCCAGAAATAAAGATAAATCTTACTGCATTAAAAAAATGTTTATTTTACCTTTTTAAATCATAAAGAAAAAAACTGCCCTTAATGGTTATTTTTATAATCAAGTATTTAAAACTTTAAGCTTACCATTTTGTTTCAATTCTGGACAAAATTTTAGGCAATAATTCAAATACATCCATGCAATATGTTTGCTTCTCTGATAAGTAAAAAAGCTAGCAATAAAAGCCTCCCCAATCCCAACCTTACCCTATTAACTTTTCTGCTGAACACCTTCCACGTAAACTTTGGACTTGGGGGTGACAAATGAAGACATGAAAGAATGACTCCATATTCTGATAACCAATAACTCATCTGCATATTATAAATGGTACATGACATCATTTGTTTGACTTCCAGCCCCAGGTGAAAGCTGCCAGTAGTCATATCTTTCTCATCTTTAGGGTTACCAGCGTTTACCCTGTCCCCTGAGGGAAATTTCTGACTCATCTAAATAAAACTGAAGAATACATCATATAATGAATAGTCTTATTACCTTAAAATTAACCTGTTAGATTTTCCTTCTGTGTTCTTGAGGCTTTCATTGTCAAAGTGGAAAACCTCCAGTAAAATTAATGTACAGAAATCTGATTCTATTCTACCATACATATTCTTGTCTTGCCATGAATGCACTGGAACTAATGCGCATGGGCTGAAGAAATTGGCGTGACAGAAGACTGGGGTCCCAAGTTACAAGGACACTGGCTCCATCTACTCTAAATGTGCACTCCCTTTCAGAGTCTAAAACAGCTGTGTGAATCACAAGAAATGGCCTTCCAGATCCCCAAGCCCCAAATGTACCAGAGGTCAGCTTTCTAAAGGCAACATCTATTTTTACACTAATGTAGGTTGGGTTCTAAATTTGACCTGCATTTAAATTATCATCTGGTGAGGAATGTCCAGCTGGACTCTTACACACTTTAAGTTGCTTGAGGGAGGTCCAAACAAAATTCATTTTATGAGCAACAGACAAAGCCTTCTCTTAGCAACTGGCATCCTCCGCAAGGGAAGAGCAGCAGTTGTGAAGAAAGAGCCATCCTGCAGCTGAGGGTCCCTGGAATTTACTTCTTCACATAACTAATAAAAGCAGGCCATTCTTCGCATTGAGATGGTTTGGGAAAACCCATTTCCAACTGCTCAGCACAACAGAATGAAGGAACAGAGCATATTTTCAACAGCGTGCAGAGTACATGAATATCCTCCCAAAGAAGCCAACAAAAACCTATTTTTAAGGTTCTTCACAGTACACTTCTCTTTAGAAAGTTCACAGGGCAAACCTGTCCAAAATAGCCTCATTGACAATGAAGAAAGAGGTTTCTTTTAAATTTTGGGCTCAGAAACTGGAAAATAAAAGAAAACCATGAATATTCTATCATAGTTATCAGTTAAATAATTATGGTACCAATTGATAATTTTGGAAATTGGTATTCTCAATTTTAAGAAAACTTCAAAACAGAACTTCTACAATTTTTAAAACTTACATTTCAAGAGTATTACAGTGGTAAAGGTTGACACTAGCATATGTACATGTATCACTTAGGAAATTATGTCCTATCAATTTTAGTATCCACAATAGGAAAATCACTGCCAGGGCAGCGGTGAAAAAATAAAACAAATAAATCTCTGAAAAAACACTATAAATATAAACCTACCTAAGTTATATAGCTATTTCTATAAACCAAAATCACAAGAATTCAGTAAACTATTGCTAATCAAGAATGAAATTAAAATACCAAACGTGTCCATATCTATATGTCACACCCAAAACCTATCTCCTCTCACTAGCCTACAATTCTGGCCCAGTCCACCATACCTAAAGATAAACTAACACTATGATTTAGAGGGCAAAGCAAATCCAAGTATTTGATTTTCTAGATATGTGGATTATCAATCTGATTTCAAGGTTCAAAAAATATAGACCATGAAAATTAAATGCACAGTATATGAACCAAAAGCCTTGATTCTATCATGCCTCCTTCACTTCCATTCATTCATTCAAAGAACATTTTACTGAGCAATATAGCTGAGGCTGCTTGTTGCTACCCAGTGTCCACTCTCTCCTTGTTCCTAACAGAACCCCTGATTTATCTGGGGAAAGCAAGACAACTAATTGAAAGACTACCCTTCATAGCCTCCTTACAGCTAGACGAGTCCACAGGACTAAGTTCGGGCCAATGAGACACATGCACGTGTTTTGAGAAAAGTAGGCAAAGAAAAGTTACGTAAAGGGAGCCGACTCTGTTCAGAATTTCACTTTTCTTCCCTTCTTCCACGTTTTAGAATATGAACATGATGCTTCCAGTAGCCATCTTAGGTCTTAAGGATGCATGCTAAGAATTTAAAGAGAAAGTCTAAGCAGTATTTCTTCAGTGCTGTCATGTTCAGGGAAGTCATGGTCAAAGATACTGGTAACTGCAGAGGCTACAGGATCATCTCTGATCTTGTTTTTGCCTCATTAATGCTACCAACAGTCTGGTGTCACATATATAGAAATATAAACAAGCTTATGAAATCTCTGAAAAAACAGGGCTTAAGGAACAGCACTTACTTTCTTTAACAAGAACTTAATGTTCTTAAAGGGGAAACAAAACATAAGAATCACAAGTCCTTTCTCTGTTTATACCTTTAACCTTTCACTTAAGCGCCTACATACTGAGGATGCGGTGAGTGTGTCTGTCTGTCTCCCCCACTCTCCTAGAAGAACTTAAAGGTTCTTAAAGAACTTAAAGAAGAACTTCTTAAAGAACTTACTGTTGTTCACTTTCGTAGCCCTAGAACCCAGCATATAGGAGATACTCAATAAATGCTAAATGAACAACTTGAAGTGAATGAACGCAGAGCTCCTCAATCAAGAGTCCTCCAGTGACAGATAATTCCATAGTTCTGGATGATGCCGGTATCCGCCGGAGGGCCAACTCATTCAGTGACACAAAGCACAGCACAGTGGAAAAACTGCCACTCCCTGGCCAGCTAAGGAGCCCTGCTCTTTACCTGCGGGGTGTACAGACCTCCCTCCCTCATGTCTCTGCAGGCTGAGTCGGGGAAGCAGGCACTGAGAGCTCCGGTCTCCCTGTCTGCTGCTCGCCCACTCGCCCTTGCTCATCCATTACAAGTCTCCTTGTAATGGAGACTTGAGCACCCACCATGCACCACACACTGTGTAGGAATGCCACGAATAACTGTAATGACCGAAAGAACCATCCTCAAGGAATCTATCATCCACAAAAAAGTCAGAGAAAAGCACAGAAGCAATCACAATGTAACGTGAAAAAATGATGGATATACATAATGTGAGCTTCCTTTGGGAAGGCTGAGCACGGGTTGGAGCACTTTACTCTGACTATCTCGTGTATTCCACACCATCACTGTTGGACTTCCTCTCTGTGATAGGGGCAGCAGAGACCAAGCCACCACACCAGTCGGGAGGTGACGGCATGGAAGACAGGAAAGGCTGAGAGGTGAAGTGAAAGTTGAACAATCAACAGAATTTTCCGGGGTTGAAAGGTGTATGCAGAAGGTTTCACACAGAGAATTAACCAGGCAGAAACATCCAGAGGCAAGAAAAGACTATAGTTCATCAGAACAGCATGGCAGAATTTGCTGCTGGATCAGTGAACACAACTACCCAAAGCAGTTTTTTTTTTCCTTTTTTTTTTTTTTTTTTTTTGCGGTACACGGGCCTCTCACTGCTGTGGCCTCTCCCGTTGCGGAGCACAGGCTCCGGACGCGCAGGCTCAGCGGCTCCGCGGCATGCGGGATCTTCCCGGACCGGTGCACGAACCCGTGTCCCCTGCATCGGCAGGCGGACTCTCAACCACTGCGCCACCAGGGAAGCCCTCAAAGCAGCTTTTAACACCTGAGGGGCTGAGCTTTCAAGACTTGTATCTAAAGGAGAGGCTCAGAGAGAAAGGCCTGATGATTTTTCATAAATATTTCTAAATCATGGGCCTTCAGGAAAGGCATGAAAGACTCTCTTAACCTGAAGCACATACTATCGATCCTACTCTATTTTTAAGCCCAGGTTATTAATATTTATAATTTTAAAAGATTACTTATTGGAGAGTAATAAAAGAACATTAAGAATTTTACAAAAGCATAGCAATGGACTGGAAAAAAATTTTTCCCAAAACTGAAATATTTCTTTAAAATGCCCCTACATAATGCATTTTTTTCCCTTTCAACTTTGAAAAGACCGTTAAGTAGATTCATGACTTAAAAATACAGTTCGCATTTGGCAGCAGAGTCATCTCTTTCAAACCTGATTTCCCCTCCCCTCCCCTTCTGTTTCAGTCATAGAAATCTGGTTTTATTTGGGCTGGCAATGTGCCCACTTAAACACCACACTGGAGCCTCCTGGAAGACAGCGGTGGCCAAGGAGTTTCATGTACAAGTCAGGCAGAAGATTCCAGAAAGCCCCTCTGCCGCTGTTCTTTCCTCTCCTCTTGCAGGGATCTTGGCTGGAGCTCCAAGAGAGCCCTGTGGTTATGTGGACGGAGGCCTTATCCTCAGGATGCTGAAAGCCCGAAGGAGCCAGGACCCTCCCAATGATGGGGTAGAACCCCCTGACCCAAGCACGTTCCCTACAGACATTTTATGTGAGCAAATCAAACCCTGTCTAATTAGATTCCTGTTCCTACTAGACAAACACAAATTTCACTGCAGACGCAAGTGAATATTTAAACTATACACGGTAAGATTTGGCAAAAAGCAGTTTCAACTAGACTTACAGTATTAAAACGTATTTCATGAGTCCCTGTCTTTTTTCATCAAAATCACACATTCTACATCCTTATTAAATAACCTTTTTAAATCAAAATAAATCTTTTCTAATTTTTTTTCTTTGCACACAAGACATCTGGTTCTTGAAATAAATATCTGACCTACTCTGGGAGCTGAATGGGGAGAGTGAGGGGGGCCAGCAGAATAATCTCTGGAGAGCAGGCGTGTGGGGCAGTGTGCAGGGGGGGCTGGTAAGTTACACGTCGACAACAGGCACCACACAAGCTGTTTACAAAAAGCTTCATTGTGATTTGCAAGCCAGGTGAATTATTAGGTAAGATTCAATTTGGAGGCCTTTGATCTAAACTAATCTCTGGGAGCCACTGCCTAAGCTCATACAATCACAATGAGATTTAAATGTAATAGCATTCTCATTCTACTTGATACCCCAGTCATTTTATTTTTTAAAGGTATAGTTGCTTCACAGTAACTTCCTTGACGTCGGTGAGGCACATTCTTGTATTTTTGTGGAAACAGTATTGCACCCCTTCCTCCATCACCTACCATCAAAATAGCTAGGATTATGCCCAACAAAAACAGAATAATTCCACAGGGCTGGGATGGGGTAGGGGAGGGGACTCCTGTCTTTGGGCAGAATCAGAAATTTACTGACTGTAGAAAAGCCAGGATCACCTCCATTGTAACTTGATGTACAGCTTTTGTTTGAAGCTAGAAACAAAATCCAAATGAAGAAACTAAACAGAATATAATCTATTTCCCCCTTTTATCTCTCTGTTCACTTCTTTAAAAAAGAGTATTCCTTTCTATTTCAAATATTTAGCCAAACTAACAACAAGCCTACTGTCAAGCCAACACCACCAGACAACTACTGAATCCCTGGTCTATGCTGGATCATTACACAAACATCCATTTTCTTTGCCTCTTTTTTTTTTTTTTGCCACACCATGCAGCATGTGGGATCTTAGTTCTCCAACCAGGGATCAAACCTGTGCCCCCTGCATTGGAAGCACGGAGTCTTGACCACTGGACCACCAGGGAAGTCTCAAAACATTGGTTTTCTTTGTGGGCAAAATGGCATAGTGAAATGTATATAATGTCTAGATTCAAACATGGATTTGAATCCTGGCTCTAAGAATTACTAGAATTACTAGAATTAACCTTGGGCAGATTAATTTCCTTCACTCTGACGTCAATTCCTGCAACTATAAAATGAACGTAATGCTATCATTCTCCTCCTAGCATTGTTGAAAAAATTAGTGCTAATGTATACATTAGGCATTTTGTAGCTATTAATCTAATGCTAATTACTAGAAAGGTTTTATTTATTTAACTATCAAAGATAAAATGAGAGATGAAAAAATTTTAAAAAGATAACTAAAAGTATCAACTAAAATAAAAAGCAAAATGAGAGACAGAGTAACTTCTGAGTAACAGAGCCCTCTTAGCTCCTGCCTGGAACACTTCCAGTGATGGGAACTCACTACCTCAAAAGGCAACTCCATCATTCATGCAACGTTGCCTTTACATGCCTTAACACACACCGAGGATGGTATCTACCATGTGTCAGTTTCTGTATAAGGCTTGAGAAAACATATAATCAAGACATGGTCCCCTGCTCTCAAAGAATTCATAGCTCCCTCTCATGAATACAAAACGTGACAGGCAATGAGGGAAGAAAAGCACAGAGTTGTTCTGCAGGAGGGCAGAGGTGGGGCACACCACCCAACCTAGGGTGTCAGAAGGAAGGAATCCCTTGAGTAAAATCTTACAGAACAAGGAGGTAGAAAGAGAAGTGCTGAAAGGAGCAGCACCCTGAGGTGAGAGACAGCCCAGTGTATCAGAAGTACCAGGTTCAAAGCAGGGAGCAGCAGATGACGTGGTTACCCAGCTTCCCATCAGAGGGCTGGAAGACCACAGAATAACGCTGGACTTTCTCCCACAGGCTGTGAGGAGCCTTGGAAATGTTTTAAGCAGGGAAGTGACAGGGTTACACATGCTTTTTTTGTACAGAAATCATGGTGGCAACGTGTAAGATGAACTGCATGCAGCAGGGGCAGAATGGGATGGTAAACCAGTAGTCCAGGTGAGCAACAATAAGGCTACAGAGTTAGAATTCACATTTTAAGCTCAGCTAAGCTGTTACAAGATTTTCTAAGGAATTACAATTAAGCTGGGTCTTCTTTGGTTTCTGTAGAGATTGTGTATATATGTAATCTCCCAACAATATCAATGGCTCCAGAAGAATAGGATTAAGTGACCTGGTTTGAAATTCTCACTAGGCATGGTACAATGCGGATGAAAGGTGAATGTAGGGACATTTTCAACTTCACTGAAAGATACCAGAAAACATTCCCCTCTCTCAGTTCCACAGCCAAATGCCTCTACTTATGATCAACTGTTACTAACAGAAATAAGAACTGAATCCCGAACATTTATCATGTGCCTACGTGATGTGGATAATCTACTATCTAAATAAGTGTTTAGATTTAGGTAAAGAAGAAAATTCTGATAGCCCCCAAATTTTGACCACTTTTAAGACTTTTTCCCCCAATGACTTTATAGCATGCCCTTGGCCTATAACTGTGAAGTCACTTATCAAAAAGAGCAAAACAGGGGCTTTCCCTGGTGGTGCAGTGGTTGAGAGTCCGCCTGCCGATGCAGGGGACACGGGTTTGTGCCCCGGTCCGGGAGGATCCCACATGCCGCGGAGCGGCTGGGCCCGTGAGCCATGGCCGCTGAGCCTGCGCGTCCAGAGCCTGTGCTCTGCAACGGGAGAGGCCCCAACAGTGAGAGGCCCGCGTACCACAAAAAAAAAAAAAAAAAAGAAAAAAAGAGCAAAACAACTCTGTGGGCATTGAAAAAGGCTCTTATCTGTGCTTAGTTATCAGCTGAAACTGTTTGTAGAAAGGAAGAATACCACACAAGTTGTCTGGCTGACTTTGAGTTGGCTGCTGCCTGTACATTCACAGAGAAAACTGTGTATAAACATGAACATTCAGGCACAAGTATCCATCTGGACAGGATATTAACCCATTCCTTCATTCCTTAAGGGTCTTATTCTCTCAGAAGTATAAAATCAACCAACTGGTTTAAGTGCACTTTAATTAATTTGTGTGAGAGGGAGGAGGACGGAGAGAAGGAATCATCTCTCTTGAACACAATAAGGATCCATCTCCATAAGGTCATTCGAGAAGTTTAAAAGATTAAGCAACTAGGACCCCAAATTATCCACATGAAAAAAAAGTACCAAATTCTTATTTCCTTGAACCTCAACTTGTCTAAATCTTCCTTTGGATTCAGTCCCCTGGCACTGGATTAATGGCACAATTCTACTGAAGACACGCGCTCAGGAAAAGGGTGGTGATAAAAAGTGGTTACTTACATCCAGGTGACATGGGGAAAACTGGCAGAAGAAATATTCTGATGACATAATGAATCATAAAACCGAGACTGTTCCGATTCTTATTTTGGTTTAAGCTGGATAATCACTAAACCCAGCCCATGATTTTTAAAGCTCCAACACACCTAGTCAAAATGTCCTTTACATTTATAAAATGTATAGTTAATTTTTAGTATTTAATTTGGACTTAATCCTTTCCTTCCGAGAATTTTGCCCCATTCAATGAAGCAATCTCACAGCTGAAAGGGTAAGAGCAAAGCAAGGCTCTAGAACTAGGCCATGTGAATTCGGTTCTATGCACTTATCTCCTCTGTGCCTGTCTCCTTCCCTGTCTGTCAGGACCAACCTCACAGGCTTCTTGTGAGGATGACATGGGATAATCCACATAAGGCTCAGCACGAGGTCTGGCACGGAGCTCCATAAACACTCCCAAATTGTTATTAGCCTTAAATAGTAAAAACATGGCAAGCACTAAGGGAGGCAAGATCCAAGCCCTCAAGACTTGACCCTTTTGTAGAAAACAGATGCTAAAAGCATAAAAACAACTATAATAACCAATGTGATATAGCTGTAAAGGGATATCATATGATTTTTCAACTATCTTCCATCTTCATATACTACTGTTACTTTCTAACATTTAAATGCCACGAGTTATCCTTAATTACCTTCAACTTGGCCATTCTAATTGTCTACTCCTATAGCCCACTGTGATCCCATTAAGATGGCCTCCTGAGGTTGGTTTGAAGAGATTTATGATCACCTACAGTTGATCCCTCCCTAATTTTTAATGAATTTCTACTGATAATTACTTAAAATAAATTAGCTAATTTCTAGACCATGTAGCTTTTCCACTAGGAATCTACTGAGCTATATTTGTTTTTCACCAGCTGTTTGGCTAATTATATTTAGTCCACATTTTTTTTAAAGGCGGTAGAGAACGAATACGTTAATAATTAGCCCCTCTTTTTTGGACTTCCCTAAATCCTCTAATTCCTCTTAAAGCTTCTGCAAGAAGTTCAGAGTGAAGATGAATCAACTCACATGTCGGAGGCAGCTCAGTAGCTGGATACTGAGGGCTTAAAATCAGACAATTCTTGATGTAATAAAGATAAGAGCTACAAGGTAAACAGAACAGTGAATGACTACAGGCTTCCCAGGTGCATCCAGGTACCTTTCGCAACAAAAATCAAATGATACTAAATGTAAATTTGCATATGGTACTGAGTCAGAATGACTGGCCAGAAACAACCCGGAAACTAACCCCATTACCATAAAACCCGAAACTACAAGCCACATTGCAGAGCAGTTTTCCTGGGTTCCCTTACCCTGCTGCTCTCCGCCCAGGGCATCTCCCCAATAAAGTCTCTTGCTTTGTCAGCACGTGTGTCTCCTCAGACAATTCATTTCCGAGTGTTAGACAAGAGCCCGCTCTCGGGCCCTGGAAGGCGTCTCCCCACTTTCTGCAACAATGGGAAGCACACTGCCCCATTCTAAAGCCCCACCTTTGTGTCTGGAGGACTTAAAAAAAGAGAACCTCAGGGGCACAGGAAGTACCGGAGAAACTGACCCTTACTAATATAGCCAACTGATTTTTGGTCAAGATGCAAAAGTAATTCAAAGGAGAAAAGACTGTCTTTTCGACAAATGGTGTTAGAATCCAATGCAAAAAAAGGAACTTTGACTGAAGCCTCAGACCTTATACAACTATTAATTCAAAATAGATCTAAATATAAAATGTGAAACTATAAAACATTTAGAACAAAGCATAAAAAACAATCTTTACGACCTGGAGCTAGGCAAAGACTTCTTGGAAACTACACACAAAGCATGATCCATTAAAAAAATTAAAAAGATAAATTGCACTTCTTCAAAATTAAAAATTCTTGCTCTGAAAAAGACACTATTAATAAAGAATGAAGAAATAAGGTACAGACTGAGAAAAATATTTGCAAATC
This sequence comes from Mesoplodon mirus, assembly GCF_964341445.2. Taxonomy (NCBI): domain Eukaryota; kingdom Metazoa; phylum Chordata; class Mammalia; order Artiodactyla; family Ziphiidae; genus Mesoplodon; species Mesoplodon mirus. The sequence continues at coordinate 157,862,739 of NC_138979.1, read as the reverse complement.
ACATATGCAGTGAAGGATTTGTGTACAGAATATGTTAAAAACCAAAAAAACTCCAAAAACTAAACCAAGAAAAGAAACAACCCAATTTAAAAATGGGCAAAAGACTTGAACAGACCCTTCACCAAAAAGGATATATAAATGGCTTCAAGTAAGCACATCAAAATGGCTGCAAAGAAGCTTCAAGTAAGCATGTGAAAAAATGTTCAACATTACTAGACATTAGGGAAATGCAAAGTAAAACCAGAGATATCACTACACATCTACTAGAATGGCTAAAGTAAAAAGTACTGACAATACCACATGCTAACAAAGACGCCAAGCACCTGAAACTCTCTCTCATGCACTACTGGCGGGAATGCAAACTGATACAGTTAACTCTGTAAAATGGTTTGAAATTTCCTTAAAAAGTTAAACGTACACCTTCAATATTCTCCAGCCATTCTACTGCTAGGTATTTACCAAAGAGAAAGGAAAGCATACATACATGCGAAGACTGCTACACAAAAGTTCAGAGTAGCTTTATTTGTAAAACCTAAAAAACGAGAATAACCCAAATGTTCTTCAATGGGTTAATGGATAAATAAACTGGAATACACCCACACAGTGGGATCCCACTCAGCTATTAAAAGGGACATACTATCAATACCCCCAACAACTTGGATGAATTTCAAAGGCATTCTATTGAGTGAAAGAAGTCAGCATCAAAAGACATGCTGTATGCTTCCATTTAAATGACATCTTTGCATAGGCAAAAATACAAGGATGGAGAACACATCAATGGTTGCCAGGATTTAGGGGTAGAGAGAGAATGAGGGAACATTTTGAGGGCATGGAATGGTTGTGGCAATAGTTACACAAATCTACATATGTGTTAAAACCCATAGAAATGTAGGACATAAAAAAAGGCAATTTAACTTTTATTTCATGTTGATTTTTTTAACCAACATAAAAATACCTCAAATTTACAATAACATCTTGTATAACTAAATTATGTAAATATTGTACTGCATATTGCCACAGAAATGGGTTTTATAGACAACGGGACAATGGAGCAATGTAGTATTAAGTATTATTTAAACCAAGTTGATTTATAAAGTATTTAAAAGACACCACAAAATCATCTCTTTCCAAAGTTAACTGCTCAGCCACAAAAAGTATGACAGCTTAATGAAAGAAAGCCAATATTCAGTAGAGCCCAACAGAGCTAGACATCAAAGCATCTGGCTTTTGAGATGTTGATGTTACAAAGCAGGTGAATCAACAGGAACACAGATGCATGAACCTGGAGACATCTGAAGTTTGTCCACTGCAATCCGGTCCCATCTCTATCCCCACAGGGCTTTCCATACCTCCTCCATTTCCTCGACAGGAAGCACTCAATGCACATAGTTTGTTTGAAAACATGAAGAGCATGTATACAAAAGGAAAAGGTCAAGGAAACCAGTTTCACTGAGAACATCTGGACTCTGTCACCATGACCACAAGTGGTTGATGCCGCCACAATGTGCCAGCAGCTGAGCCTAATTTCTATAAGCCTAATGTGAGAACTGAGGCTCTACTCAACGGAGTGAACGGAGGGGAGGACCAGCTCTCAACTGCACTACTAAACCGAAAGAAACTCCAAAACGCTATGATAAAACATTTTCTAACACACGTCTCTGCACTATTTCTGTCAAATTGTGTTAGTCTTCCATTTCCTGAAAGCATTTTTTTATGGAGTCATTTTTGTCTATTTCAAAGAAAAACGATAAAAACCACTAAAAGGGTAATGCAGATGTCACCCCACCCCACTTGCACTGATGCTCCTTTTCAATATGCTCTATATGACTTAGCGCTGGTCATTTGATTGCATAAAATAATTATCAATATGTTACTTTAAAAAGTATTCTTAAAACAGAATTTTTTTTAATGATGAAGCTTTGGATAATTTTTATTTTTTTCTTTCTATTTTTCGTTACTTCTTGAAGGTTCCCTATACTGAAACATGAAAACAGTTGAACTCCCTTTCTTCTACTCCTAACATAATTTGCCATAAATGATGACTGTGACCATTATGTCTTCATTTTTAATACTCTTAAGGAAATCCTACTTTTTAGTGGCTCTATCTAATATCTCACTATCACCCCAAAAGCAAGGGTGGGAGTGGTTGAGATACACTAAACTTTCAGATAACATCACTCTCACCAATTATTACAAAAATAATTCAGTTACAAACATAAGGAGAGTCCGGTTATTTTTAAATGAGAGAGATTCCTCCTTGATCTGTTTCACTTGCTTGAGAACAGTGCACAGGAATAGATGAATATTTAATAAGCCTGCTTTGACTATAATATTTCAAGCCTAAAGTATATGCTACATTATTTTTTTAATAGATCTTTATTGGAGTATAAGTGCTTCACAATACTGTGTTAGTTTCTGTTGCACAATAAATTCAATCAGCCAGGGGCTTCCCTGGTGGCGCAGCGGTTGAGAGTCTGCCTGCCGATGCAGGGGACACGGGTTCGTGCCCCGGTCTGGGAAGATCCCACATGCCGCGGAGCGGCTGGGCCCGTGAGCCAAAATTGCTGAGCCTGCGCGTCTGGAGCCTGTGCTCCGCAACAAGAGAGGCCGCGATAGTGAGAGGACCGCGCACCGCGATGAAGAGTGGCCCCCGCTCGCCGCAGCTGGAGAAAGCCCTCGCACAGAAACGAAGACCCAACACAGCCAAAAATAAATAAATAAAGACATCATATAAAATGACGATAAAATAAAAAAAAAAAATTCAATCAGCCATATGAATACACATGGCCCCATATCCCCTCCCTCTTGAGCCTCCCTCCCACCCTCCCTATCCCACCCCTCTAGGCCATTGCAAAGCACCGAGCCGATCTCTCTGTGCTATGCTGCTGCTTCCCACTAGCCAACTATTTTACATTCAGTAGTGTATACAGCTACATTATTCTTTAAAAGTGGTACTTCTTGGGGTTCTTACAGACAGGTGCTTAAAAATAATCACCTGACTGTACACGACTGAACCCTGACTCACGCACAGGCAGTACTGCTCTTTGCTGGATGTCAAAAGTGAAAGGTGATGTCCCGTGACGCCATGACAGTAGTGCTCTCCTTTCTGTTGCCGAGGATGCTATGATCTCTATTAGTCTCAGTAGCCAGCAAAGATCGTCTGCGTTCAAAATAAAATCAGTACACAGAATTTCATCCACACTCACAGTTTTCTTTAAAGAAAACTCATTCATTTTACATGATTTGAAGCCTAAAGGGGAAAGTTTTTTTCAGGCTGGACTATATTAGCAATGCCTACTGGCAAAAATGCGAGTTAGAAAATCAGGCTTGAGAAGGTAATTGTAAAGAGACAAATGAAGAAAGGAAAACTTGGATGCCATACGTGAAGCCTTGTGATACCAAGTCAGGGGAGGGATCCTGATTCCTAGGTACTGACAGTGGGGTGCATGGCAGAGGAGTCCTCACTTGAACAGTAATAGGGTTGCAAGAGGTACTCCACGAATCTCTGACAACTAAAAACGTTCTCATTCTATAATTTTAGTACAAGATTGAGATCTTTTTAGACAGTGAGCTCCTTAAAGGAATTATCTTCTTCATCACACTAGCACGGTGCCTGGTACCCAAGAGATACTCTATAAATAACTGCTGAATAGAATTAAAAAAGAAATTGAATTGCATGAAAATGACCGTAACTCCCAGCGGACACTATCCACTGGTCCCCTGAGGTACGCAGAACACTCCTGGTGCTGGCCATGAGCACCGTCTCCTCCACTTCGGAGGGCTTGTACAACTGCTTAGTGAGTCCCCAAAAAGAGAACTGAATTTTCTTAGACAAAATTCACTTTTCAGCAAAATTCACTTTTCAGCTAAATATAATTTGGATAATTATATTTATCCAATATAGAGAGAAGTCTCCGCTCTGTCAATTCTTTACAGCTCATTTGTGTCTGCATTACCAACATCACCTTCAAACCACGATTCTTAGTAGGAACCTTTGTAAGCCGAGTGTCAATTTTGTAGCCGGTGCTTTAATGAAAACTGGTTAACCGAATCTGTAAGTCTACTGAATAAACGCAGCATGTCACAATAGGTGAAAAGCAAACAGGAGTGAGGGCCCCTCCCCACGCTCTGGGCTGTGGAAGTCCTCCCACAATTCCCAGGAGGGCTGTGTTCCAAACGGGACACATCCTCCGATCCAGGACCCAAGCAAGGGTCCCGGTTTCAATTCCAATGTTTAATATTAGTAAATTTTAGTTTATTTCTTAATAGCTTATTAAGAGCTCTAATATTTATTTCCTGCACTCCGACATATGCACCCATTTGAGGAAACACAATTTTAGGTTCCTTGTGATGGCATTTCTGCTTTTTAGTTCCTGTTTCAAAGAGAGACCTGTACCTCACCCAGTTTATCTAACCTTCTACCCACAAGCAGGTCCTCAATTAAGGACTTTCAAACCAGATTCCCACTACTCTTTCTTTCTAACCTAACTTGACTGAAGAAAAGACCAGAAAGCAGTGTCAGGAGCAGAAAGACCAAGAGATTCAGAGAAAATCTGGGTTCAAAATCTGCCATTACCAACCGTGTAACTTGGGGCCGGGGAAACAACCATTTCTGAGACTGTTTCATTATTTCCAAAATGAGGAAAATTCTATTTTGTTCAACTGTCTTGGTTATTATAAAGACTGATAATTATTATAAAAGATTAATAGTGATTATGAAGATAAAAGCAATTTTATTCCTATATAAATATTAACATATATATTATCATCTTTATTATACAGATAATAATTTTATATATGTGTGTGTACTTAATTTTAGAAATAAAGGTTATTTTACTTTTTTATATATTTAATTGTAGATAGTTAACAATTATTCTAAAGACTACAAGTAGTTTTCACTGTTTTCATTCATGTTCCCTCCTTAGTAAGTCATTCTATGAAGCACCAACTCTCAACAGCAAGAAATTCAAAAGACCTCTTTGTAGTTTCAAGTCATCCATTACTGTAATAAAGTTATTATGTAATTACAAAAATAACACCTCTTTAAGTGGAAAATTACAAAATTCAAAATAAGTATAAAATATAAACTCAGAGTCACCCACAATCCTATCACCCAGAGATAAACTGCTAATACTGTAGTCGTTTTTAAAATAGAGATCATATTATATAAAGTGCTTTCTATCCTTTGTAATTTAACATTATCCTACGCACATTTCTCCTTGTCATTTGGTGTCATTCGGATGCTTAATCACAGTATGATAGTCTTCTACGTGTATGTGTCGCAATTTAACCACTTTTGCGCTACCTGACATGTAGATTGCACCCAGTTTTCATGTTACAAAAGCGATAAACATGCTTGAAATTTTTATGTATTTTTAAAAAACTGTTTTTTCATAGAATCAAGTCCTAGAAGTCGTAAAGTAGGACATAACCAGTTTGAAGTTCTTTGGCATATACTATAAAACTGTTGTTTATAAAGTTCCTGCAGTAAAACCCCACTTTACAAGGTAACAGGATGATAATTGGCTTAGAAATTAAACAGGCTGATTTAAGCAGAGGCCCATAAACACACACACACACACACTCCCCTACCTTAGCCATTTCATCATTTTATTTGACATTAACATGATATATATTCTTTTATCCATTTCCTGATGTAGGGTCAACGTCTTTTTCATGAACAATCAGTCTCCAGACTGACTGTTAGGCTACTCATTCTCACACAAACCACACCCAAGAAAATATCATCCACAACTTCCAATTTTCCTTTTCTACTAGACTGGAGTACAAACTCAAAAGGCCCTCAAGACGCAAGCTGAGAATACTGATAGAAGTTTAACTATTCCTCCAATCCTTTATAGTTGCCTGACCATACTTAACTTAGCAGCATTCTTCTTGGAGGCTTGCCTTTGGAGGCTTTCCACAGTATTTAACATATTTCTGTAGAAAAATAACGCTCACATTTAATCAGATTACATAAAATTTTAATTATGCAATTACAATAACAAGTACCACAGACAAAAACAGATTCTTGTTATAAACAAAACTGACTCATGATCAACATTCAACACAACCAGCCTACCCCAAAGGACACGGGCATCTAGAGGGTGGCTGCCACTTGTAGGTGCTGGTGTTCCAGGCACCCGTGAGCTTGGCTGCAGAAGGAAGAGGGAAGTGGAGGTCACCAAAGAGAACTCTCATCTCTCAGCACCTTGTAAGGACTGAGTATTAAGTAGTATACATGTAGGTGCAGTATAAACTCACACAGATACAGGCCGTCCCGGAACTTAAAGGAAGGGCAACGCACAGACACAAACTTGCTGAATGGAGGCTGGGGACAACCAGCCAAGGTCTCTCTCCTATTCCCCTCCTCGACCCAAGTCCAAATGTTGGAGTCCAGGCTTGGTCCCCACTCCTGCTCCCTTTTCTATCTAAATTCAGCCAACAGTTAATCTCATCCAGTCTCAAAGCTTCAAATACAGTGTATGTAGTGAAGACTCTCAAATGTAAAACCCTAGACAACCTAGCTCCCCGGCATGTCAAACTCAGCAGAATATGGATTCCCTACCTCCCAGACCCGCTCCATTCACCAGACTGGTAACACCACCACCATCCGCTCAGGGCAAAAGGCTCAGTTGTTCTCGACTTTTCCCATTTGTAACTCTACATGCAATGTAATAGTAGTTCCTGTCACCTCTTCACGGGTATGTGAATTTAGTCCCGGTATCTGCTTCTTAAAATGTAAGCATCTAGAAAGCAGGGGACCTGCTTTGTTCACGGCTGTATTTCCAGCCCCTAAAGCCATCCCAAGTACAAAGTAAGTCCTTACTAAACACGAGTGAAAAGAGCTCCTAAATAATTTCAGATTCCTCTAAGAAGTGTTCCATGTATACTTAGAAGACCAGGAGAACATTTTCCAACACCTTTTAAGTATACAATACTCACAGGTGGGGAGTGACAACAGGCCACTACCCCAACGCTCTCATTTCACAGATGTGAAACTTAAGGTCCAGAAAGTTTACATAATTTAACCAAGACCATGAGAACACAACCCCTAAGGTAAATGTCTAATGATGTACAAGCAGCCCCACCAAACAATCACCCCCAGCATCCCTTCTCCTTTTGTTTATATACAACGCATCTCTTGCAAGTGTTTGCAGAACCCGACTGAGTTAATATCAGAGATGTGCACTTTTTTCATTTGGTGTATTTAAGAAAACATTCAGCAAGAGGCTTCCTGCAATGCCCCTAATTGCACAGTCTCTCGAAAAGCCCACAACTAGTTTGGAGGCTGCTGAAATGTCAGAACAATCCCCAGCAGACAGAAACTCAAAGTCTAGTTGCCCAGATTCAAACTCCCGAAGTCACTCCAGGAAGCTATTGCTGCAAATGTGGTTTCCTCCTTTTACCAACGCTTCCCTATCAGAAGCTGCTGTAAATTTCCAGGACAGAGAGAGAGAGAGAGAGCAGCTGAGTGTCTGTACTTTGGTAACTGTCACCTGGTTTCAAATTTACTGTTCAAAGATTCATCATAAAATACACTCATGGAAAGCCCCACCCAGAAAGTTCCCCAAGGTAAACTTCCTACCTGAGTGAAGTAGCGTTACCTCACCGATTTTATCATTGCCCTGCCCCAATCTGAACAACCTAGTGCTTACAAAGATCCAGGTATCGCTTCATTAAGCTCCCTCGGCACGCTGTAAGGGGGATGCCAGGCACCCCCCACTGCTGCCACTAGACCCTGCAGCTGTTAAGGTCAGCCAGGTCCCCCCTCAACTCCTGTGCCTACGCACCTAACCACATCAAATTCCTGGCCGGGGCTGGGCATGACACACGAATGTATCCAGTGTGTGGCCCCAAGTTCTCCCTGACATTTGTTTTTATTGGACATAACAACTAGTAAATAACATGACAGTTTTCCACAAGTATCTCTTCATCTACGCCTCATAAACACCACCCCATAAAGTATACAGCAACATCACCTTCCTCATTTTTCACATGAGAATGTGCATGATCAAAGGGGTTCACAAAGGCGACCAATGTACAGTCCACACCTGCACTGAAGGCTTCCACGTCGAAAGCCCTTGCTCTTTTGCCTGCCCTAACCACATGGCCTCTTCAGAGAGCTGCACCCATGTCCGTGCTACCCACCCTGACAGCGCACCCTTCAGTTCACTCACTCACTCACTACAGCTCCCTACTGCCTTGATTGGGTTGCTGTTGTTGTTTGTTGTTTCTCTGTCTGTTTTGCAGGCTAAGATGGATTCACATACAACTTTTTTGACTTCTATGAGCTCTCAGTTAATGTCAAGGGGTGTGTACAGAGTATGACAGAATAAACACAGAACAGGTAAAAAATAATGCAAGAAAAAGATAGCAATGTTGCTCCCTCCATCTGTACTGCACTTCATGGTTTGCAAAGAGTTTCACATAGAATCAGTGTCTACCAGAATAATACATAAGCACTAAGGTTGAAGCTGGCGAAGGTGGGACTCAGTTCAGGTGGCTGGAAGAGGCATCTTGGAGTTGAGACTTTAAAGGATGGGGTAAGGCCTCAGGGAGGTTGGGGTGAGACAGATGGGCATTCCAGAGCATTCCATAAGGGCCTGAAAATGGAAAAAGCCCTGAAGAGTCAGGACTGTAGGCTAGAGTGTCTGGATTTCACCGTGGAGAAACGAGCTACAGATGAAAACCAGGTAAATGTTTAAACAAAAACAGGGGGACTCAAGGGGAGACCTTCAAGATGGCGGAGGAGTAAGACATGGACATCATCTTCCTCCCACAAATGCATCAGAAATACATCTACGTGTGGAACAACTCCTACAGAACACCTACTGAACACTGGCAGAAGACCTCAGACTTCCCAAAAGCCATGTGGCTGACAGGGTCTTGGTGCTCTGGCCGGGTGTCAGGCCTGTGCCTCTGAGGTGGAAGAGCTGAGTTCAGGACACTGGTCCACCAGAGACCTCCCAGCTCCACGTAATATCAAACGGCGAAAGCTCTCCCAGAGATCTCCATCTCAACACTAAGACCCAGCTTGAATCAACAACCAGCAAGCTACAGTGCTGGACACCCTATGCCAAACAACTAGCAAGACAGGAACACAACCCGACCCATTAGCAGAGAGGCTGCCTAAAATCATAGTAGGTTCACAGACACCCCAAAACACACCAAAAGACACGGTCCTGCCCACCAGAAAGACAAGATCCAGCCTCATCCATTGGAACACAGACACTAATTCCCTCCACCAGGAAGCCTACACAACCCATTGAACCAACGTTAGCCACTGGGGGCAGACACCAAAAACAACAGGAACTACGAACCTACAGCCTGAGAAAAGGAGACCCAAAACACAGTAAGCTAAGCAAAATGAGAAGACAGAGAAAAACACAGCAGATGAAGGAGCAAAGTACAAATGCACCAGACCAAACAAATGAAGAGGAAACAGGCAGTCTACCTGAAAAAGAATTCAGAGTAATGATACTAAAGATGATCCAAAATCTTGGAAATAGAATGGAGCAAATACAAGAAACATTTAAAAAGGAACTAGAAGAACTGAAGAGCAAACAAACAATGATGAACAACACAATAAGTGAAATTAAAAATCCTCTAGAAGGAAACAAAAGCAGAATAACTGAGGCAGAGGAACGGATAACTGACCTGGAAGATAAAACAGTGGAAATAACTACTGCAGAGCAGAATAAAGAAAAAAGAATGAAAAGAATTGAGGACAGTCTCAGAGACCTCTGGGACATTAAACACACCAACATTCGAATTATAGGGGTGCCAAAAGAAGAGAAAAAGAAAGGGACTGAGAAAATATTTGAAGAGATCATAGTTGAAAACTTCCCTAATATGGGAAAGGATATAGTCAATCAAGTCCAGGAAGCGCAGAGAGTCCCATACAGGATAAATCCAAGGAGAAACACGCCAAGACATATATTAATCAAACTGTCAAAAATTAAATACAGAGAAAGCATATTAAAAGCAGCAAGGGAAAAACAACAAATAACATACAAGGGAATCCCCATAAGGTTAACACCTGATATTTCAGCATAAACTCCAGAAGGGAGTGGCAGGACATATTTAAAGTGATGAAAGGGAATGACCAACAACCAAGATTACTCTACCCATCAAGGATCTCATTCAGATTCGAAGGAAATATTAAAACCTTTACAAACAAGCAAAAGCTAAGAGAATTCAGCACCACCAAACCAGCTTTACAACAAATGCTAAAGGATCTTCTCTAGGCAGGAAACACAAGAGAAGGAAAAAACCTACAATAACAAACCCAAAGCAATTAAGAAAATGGTAATAGGAACATACATATCAATAATTACCTTAAATGTAAATGGATTAAGTGCTCCAACCAAAAAACACAGACTGGCTGAAAGGATACAAAAACAACGCCCGTATATATGCTGTCTACAAGAAACGCACTTCAGACCTAGGGACACATACAGACTGAAAGTGACGGGCTGGAAGAAGATAGTCCATGCAAATGGAAATCAAAAGAAAGCTGACATACCCAATTCTCGTATCAGACAAAATAGACTTTAAAATAAAGACTATTACAAGACACAAAGAAGGACATTACATAATGATCAAGGGATCAATCCAAGAAGAAGATAAAACAGCTGTAAATATTTAGGCACCCAACACAGGAGCACCTCAATACATAAGGCAAATGCTAACAGCCATAAAAGGGGAAATCGACAGTAACGCAATCACAGTAGGGGACTTTAACACCCCACTTTCACCAATGTACAGATCATCCAAGATGAAAATAAATAACAAAATACAAGCTTAAAATGATACATTAAACAAGATGGACTTAACTGATATTTATAGGACATTCCATCCAAAAACAACAGAATACACTTTCTTCTCAAGTGCTCATAGAACATTCTCCAGGATAGATCATATCTTGGGTCACAATCAAGCCTTGGTAAATTTAAGAAAATCGAAATCATATCAAGTATCTTTTCCGACCACAACACTATGAAACTAGATATCAATTACAGGAAGATATCTATAAAAAATACAAACACATGAAAAAAACAATACACTATTAAATAACCAAGAGAACACTGAAGAAATCAAAGAGGAAATCAGAAACTACCTAGAAACAAATGACAATGAAAACACGATGATCCCAAACCTATGGGATGCAGCAAAATTAGTTCTAAGATGGAAGTTTATAGCAATACAATCCTACCTCAAGAAACAAGAAACATCTCACATAAACAACCTAACCTTACACCTAAAGCAATCACAGTAAGAACAAAAAACTCCCAAAGTTAGCAGAAGGAAAGAAATAATAAAGATCAGGTCAGAAATAAATGAAAAAGAAATGAAGGAAACAATACCAAAGATCAATAACACTAAAAGCTGGTTCTTTGAGAAGATAAACAAAATTGATCAAACATTAGCCAGACTCATCAAGAAAAAAGGGAGAAGACTCAAATCAATGGAATTAGAAATGAAAAAGGCAAAGTAACAACTAACACTGCAGAAATACAAAGGATCATGAGAGATTACTACAAGAAACTGTATGCCAATAAAATGGACAACCTGGAAGAAATGGACAAATTCTTAGAGAAGCACAACCTTCTGAGACTGAACTAGGAAGAAACAGAAAATATAAACAGACCAATCACAAGCACTAAAATTGAGACTGTGATTAAAAATCTTCCAACAAACAAAAGCCCAGGACCAGATGGCTTCACAGGCGATTTTATCAAACATTTAGAAAAGAGCTAACACCTATCCTTCTCAAACTCTTCCAAAATATAGCAGAGGGAGGAACACTCCCAAACTCATTCTATAAGGCCACCATCACCCTGATACCAAAACCAGAAAAAGACGTCACAAAGAAAGAAAACTACAGGCCAATATCACTGATGAACACAGATGTAAAAATCCTCAACAAAATACTAGCAAACATAATCCAGCAGCACATTAAAGGGATCATATATCATGATCAAATGGGGTTTATTCCAGGAATGCAAGGATTCTTCAATATATGCAAATTAATCAATGTGATAAACCATATTAACAAAGTGAAGGAGAAAAACCATATGATCATCTCAGTAGATGCAGAGAAAACTTTAGACAAAATTCAACACCCATTTATGATAAAAACCCTCCAGAAAGCTGACACAGAGGGAACTTACCTCAACATAATAAAGGCCATATATGACAAACCCACAGCCAACATCGTTCTCAATGGTGAAAAACTGAAAGCATTTCCTCTAAGATCAGGAAGAAGACAAGGTTGTCCACTCCCACCAATATTATTCAACACAGTTTTGGAAGTTTTAGCCACAGCAATCAGAGAAGAAAAAGAAATAAAAGGAATACAAATTGGAAGAGAAGAAGTAAAGCTGTCACTGTTTGCAGATGACATGATACTATATATAGAGAATCCTAAAGATGCTACCAGAAAACTACTAGAGCTAATCAATGAATTTGGTAAAGTAGCAGGATACAAAATCAATGCACAGAAATCTCTTGCATTCTTATACACTAATGATGAAAAATCTGAAAGAGAAGTTAAGGAAACACTCCCACTTACCACTGCAACAAAAAGAATAAAATACCTAGGAATAAACCTACCTAATGAGACAAAAGACCTATATGCAGAAAACTATAAGACACTGATGAAAGAAATTAAAGATGATACCAACAGATGGAGAGATATACCATGTTCTTGGATTGTAAGAATTAACACTGTGAAAATGACTATACTACCCAAAACAATCTACAGATTCAATGCAATCCCTATCAAACTACCACTGGCATTTTTCACAGAACTAGAACAAAAAATTTCACAATTTGTACGGAAACACAAAAGACCCCGAACATCCAAAGCAATCTTGAGAAAGAAAAACAGAGCTGGAGGAATCAGGCTCCCTGACTTCAGACTATACTACAAAGCTACAGTAATCAAGACAGTATGGTACTGGCACAAAAGCAGAAACATAGACCAATGGAACAGGACAGAAAACCCAGAGATAAACCCAAGCACATATGGTCACCTTATTTTTGATAAAAGAGGCAAGAATATACAGTGGAGAAAAGACAGCCTCTTCAATAAGTGGTGCTGGGAAAACTGGATAGCTACATTTAAAAGAATGAAATTAGAACACTCCCTAACACCATACACAAAAATAAACTCAAAATGGATTTGAGACCTAAATGTAAGACCGGACACTATAAAACCCTTAGAGGAAAACACAGTCAGAACACTCTATGACATAAATCATGGCAAGATCCTTTTTGACCCGCCTCCTAGAGAAATGAAAATAAAAACAAAAATAAACAAATGGGACCTAATGAAACTTAAAAGCTTTTGCACAGCAAAGGAAACCATAAACAAGACGAAAAGACAACCCTCAGAATGGGAGAAAATATTTGCAAATGAAGCAACTGACAAAGGATTAATCTCCAAAATTTACAAGCAGCTCATGCAGCTCAATAACAAAAAAACAAACAACCCAATCCAAAAATGGGCAGAAGACCTAAATAGACATTTCTCCAAAGAAGATATACAGACTGCCAACAAACACATGAAAGAATGCTCAACATCATTAATCATTAGAGAAATGCAAATCAAAACTACAATGAGATATCATCTCACACCAATCAGAATGGCCATCATCAAAAAATCTAGAAACAATAAATGCTGGAGAGGGTGTGGAGAAAAGGGAACACTCTTGAACTGTTGGTGGGAATGTAAATTGATAGAGCCACTATGGAGAACAGTATGGAGGTTCCTTAAAAAACTACAAATAGAACTACCATACGACCCAGCAATCCCACTACTGGGCATATACCCTGAGAAAGCCATAATTCAAAAAGAGTCATGTACCACAATGTTCACTGAAGCTCTATTTACAATAGCCAGGACATGGAAGCAACCTAAGTGTCCATCGACAGAGGAATGGATAAAGAAGATGTGGAACATATACCCAGTGGAATATTACTCATCCAGAAAAAGAAACGAAACTGAGTTATTTGTAGTGAGGTGGATGGCCCTAGAGACTGTCATACAGAGTGAAGTAAGTCAGAAAGAGAAAAATAAATACCGTATGCTAACACATATATATGGCATCTTAAAAAAGAAAAAAAAGGTTCTGTAGAGCCTAGGGGCAGGACAGGAATAAAGATGCAGATGTAGAGAATGGACTTGAGGACACAGGGATGGGGAAGGGTAAGCTGGGATGAAGTGAGAGAGTGGCATGGAGTTAAATATACTACCAAATGTACAACAGATAGCTAGTGGGAAGCAGCCGCATAGCATGTGATCAGCTCTGTGCTTTGTGACCACCTAGAGGGGTGGGATAGGGAGGGTAGGAGGGAGACACAAGAGGGAGGAGATATGGGGATATATGTATACATATAGCTGATTCACTCTGTTATAAAGCAGAAACTGACACACCACTGTAAAGCAATTATACTCCAATAAAGATGTTTAAAGAGAAAAAAGAAATTGGGAGACTATATTAAAAATGCATGAACACAATTTACATTAGGTTGGGATACTGTATGATATTCTTGTTTTCCTCTTGAAACTTGTGTTTCTATTTTATTTTTTCACAGAAATTTTTATTTAAGTATCATAGTTTTATGTTAAAGATATTTAATTGACCATTTATAGTTCTCTCCAAAATATGTTAATAAACTGAAATAAGAATTTTCTGTGACCAAAAAAACCCTTGCAAATGTTAATATATTCTTTCAGATTCAGTTATCACTAAAATTAGTTTTATTATATAATAGGTCAAAACAAAGTAAAAATTTCCACAAATGAGTTATTCAATGAGTAAAATAGGGGTATTTTTTTTTCCATTTAGCTCCTGTGTCCACAGATGGATACTAGTTATTGCTAGAGTAACACAGAGTTCAAAGACCAACTATTTTTACTTCTATTTTTATAAATAAATAAGTTAAGCAGTCTTGGAAAAAGAAAAAACAGGGGGACTCAACTAAAACGAATGACTAGTTCTCCAAGAGAACAATGAACACAATGAGTTTGTTTTGTTTATCGTTTTTTGTTTTTTTCAAAAAGATGCATGGCTTTCAGAGCCATAAAGCTGAGACTTTTCGGAATGGGATTTTAGAGTTCCTGTCCTGCAAGACTCAAACTCACCTTTTACACTTCTTCATTCCCTCTATTTTCATTGGAAAAAGATTCAGACCTTTTTACTATGCGTTGCTATGTTACACTTTCATTTGTATATATCTGCATTTGGGAACCTATTTAAATATAGTGCAAGCTTTACAAGTGGGACCATGCCTTTTATTCCTTTTATATGCCCTGTAGAATCTAGAATAATACTTGTCATGAAAGTCACCCTACAAATATCACTGACTGATCAGAAAATCATCTTTTAATAATTCTATTTTAAAAGAATTAGAACTGATTATAGGAGAAGCCCCTGTAGCACACACACCTACCTGTTTCACCCTTTCTATGCCTGTTCCTTTTTCCTTACTATACTATGAGTCAGGCACTGTCCTAAGCACATTAACTTACACCGCGCTCCTAACAATCCCGTGAGGCACATGCTATTATCACTATTATTACCACTTTACAAAAGGGGAAACTGAAGCACAGAGAGGTTAAGGAACTTGTCCAACATCATAAAGCTGCTAAGTGGTAGAGGCAAGACCTAAATCCAGACAGTCTGGCTCTAGAGTTAATGCACTGAACCTCTACATACGAAAAAACCTCTCTCACAATAGCACATTATACTTGAAAACTTATGGGCCAAGTTTTGCTTCTTCAGTTTTTGAGCTGTGGCAGTAATCACATATATTTTTTTGAAAATTTGACACAATGCAAATTGCAATTACTTTTTTTAAATCACAAAAAATACAAAGATTTTAATATGCTTCTAAATAATGCATTTAGATTTGGGTTTTGCATGCCCTTTATTCCAGGAAGTACATCTGCTCTTGGCATCAAACACAACAAAATTAGCTATTTTATGATTACACAATAAGAATGTCAGTGCCATCATCTGATCAAACAGTGAATGATTAATGCTTCTCCTTAGATTTCTTTTCAAACCTATTAATGTATAAATAGCTAAGCAAATATTACTGGAGGCAAATAACCTGCTATCTACAAAGACAAGAGAGTTCTTTACCTATAAATAATAGTCAACACTCACTTGGACAAGGCAGCATCTGATGGTATATCTGTAAATATCTACACACAATGTTGACTCAAAGAACCCCCCACCGACAGCAGTCAATGCTGACACAAAACAGAACACTGAGATGGCAATGACGGGAATGGCTGATTTCACATGACAATTAAGTGCTGTTCCAAACAGAAAATTTTTCTGTAGAAATGTTCTGAAATCTTGCCTATGAGTTGTTAAGACAAAGCCAGTTTGACTTATATCCCAAATCATTAACTACTACATATATTAGTAACAGGTTTATAGATCGAAAGCATGCAAATAGCATAACTACACTGATTAAAATGGAGAGAATAAATATGAAAGAGAAAACAGTTATCAAAATATACTGAAAGAACCAACAACGAAGGCCATTAAATTGGATTCCTGTGCACAATATGAAATAGTTCATAAAAACGAACTGGTAAACATGCTTGAGACTATAAACACCCATTTTAATCCGAAACAGTAGTAAACACCAGGCAAAACAATTACTTTTTAAGAAAAAAACATTTAGTTCATAATGCATACAAATCTCCACCTTAGGCACAATGTTTGGATTTTAAAATTAATATAATCTTGCTAAGAGGATACAATTAGAACACAGTGAATTTTATTACTGTGGCTTTCATCACAGTTCTATTAATGCCCATTGTTTATCTATATAAATAAAGAGCAGCCTGGGAACTGTCCTAGTTTCTTTGAGAGTTATCAACTGAAGCTAATGTTTCCTTAGTGAGAAGGGTACTATGAACCTGGCCAGTTTCCTCTGCTATTTACATGGACACAAGCCAATGTGCAGCATGGGCAACACTAGCTTTGCGATGGAATCTTCGTATCCTCAAGTGGTGTCTCTCAATAGTCCTCACTGTGTTCATTTGTTCAGCTAAACATGAAGGGCAGCCTTCCTCCCCTCCCCCAATAAACAGCAAGTTTAAAATGAGTTTAATTGTGCAGACTGATGGATGGCAGCCCGGTAACAGAGTGGAGCTCCCTTTAGGGGTAACATTAGCTTCTTCCTGTCCTGCTCATCTTTGAACACCCCTATAGTACACTGTCTTGGACATACATCCAATACATGAAACTGCTCCTCTTCCCCCAAAGCAAAGGACTCCACACACTTCTCAGTACTGGCTGAATTACCAGTATATGGTCATGTTACCTACTTGGACTTAACACACTTGTAAGGACTTATAAGAAGCCACCATTCAGAAAATTTACTAGAGCACCTCAGTATATTTCCCCACATACCACCTCCAAGCCTATGGCTGTGAAAATCTTTCTTAACTTCCTCTTTACGACGAGACTGTTGTGAGAAATACAGTGCTTGCAGCACGGCTACCACACGGTACACACCCAAACTATACACCAACGAAGCAACATCTACTGCTGAGAATTCCCTTAGCCTTAGATGCTGGTACTGGTGACATCACTGCAATGTCAGGGACAGACTTTACAGCCTAGGACTAAGGGACGACCCTGGGAGAGCTGACAGCAATTTTGAGCCCCACACCGTGTCTACTAAAAACAGTGAATTAGGCCAGGTTAAACAGTTAAATCAGTTTGATTCTTTCTTGTTGCAATATGATCAAGTATCTTGAATCAACAGGCAAAGCCCGCCAGGCCAGCTTCATAGAACATTTGTACATAAATACAACAGCTCTAGCTGATAAAATATATGCACACCAAGGTTTCAGTCTTAATCTGCATTTAACACCACTAGTTCCATTATGGGGATAAACCCTGGTGGCACAGTGGTTAAGAGTCCGCCTGCCAATGCAGGGGACACAGGTTCGAGCCCTGGTCTGGGAAGATCCCACATGCCGTGGAGCAACTAAGTCCGTAAGCCACAACTACTGAGCCTGCGCTCTAGAGCCCGTGAGCTCTAGAGTGGGCTGTTCATTTGTCAACAATATTTTTGTGACAACAATGGCGGTATATCTCAAAAAAAGGTTTTGACCAAAATGCTATATATATGGCCTAACCTATTTTCGCCGTGATCATACTCAAAATGCTCCAAAATCCTAACTCACATTTACTATTACATCTAGCATCTGGAGCGCCAAATCCTCACACTGCCAAAGTCCTCATTTACAAAATGGAGGTAATATCTTTTCAAGATTGAATGTCAATAATATACCATGTGGAAAAATTAATTCAAGATGGATCACAGTTTTCAGAAGAAAACACAGGACAATATTTTCAGGATTGGAGGGTAGGGAAAGGCTTTCTAAGACACTTGAAGTAATAACCATAAAAGAAAAAATTGATAAAGTAGATTTAATCATAGTAAAAACCTGATTATGAGGGGACACTGTTAAAAAAAACCTGGGGAGAAATCAATGTAGAATATAAATCTAAAACAAAGAGGACTGATATCTAGGCTATATAAGGAACTCCTCTAACTCAGTAATAAAATGTTCACTGCAGCTTATATACAATTGCCTGTTTTGGAGGGGACAACTCAACAGAGGAAGAGGAGACGCTGGCAATCTCTCTCCTGTGAAGAATTAAGGGGGACTTCCCTGGCGGTCCAGTGGTTAGGACTCTGCACTTCCAATGCAGGGGGTGCGGGTTCGATCCCTGGTTGGGGAACTAAGATCCCACATGCCATGCGGCGCGGCCAAAAAATAAATTAACTAATTAAAAAATTTAAAAAAGAATTAAGGGTTGGTACCTGGAGGAGAGTAGACTGCCTAACACACTGCTTGAGGAAGAAGACAGAAAAAACAAATTAATTAGATAGACACCAGGGCAGTTTGAGCTATTTAAAAATATACCTTTCACAGCGCCAGTAAGTCTGTGTTTAAAAGAAATATGGATTTGGGAGGATGGATAAATTAGGAGTTTAGGATTAACATATACACACTACTATATATAATAGAGATAATCAACAAGGACCTACCGTATAGCACAGGGAACTCTACTCAATATTCTATAATCACCTATATGGAAAAAGAATCTGAAAAAGAATATATATATGTGTGTATATGTATAACCAAATCACTTTACTTTACACCTGAAACTAACACAACGTAAATCAACTATACTCCAATATAAAATTTAAAAATTTTAAAAATAAACAAAATAAAATGCAAACATTATATTAAAAATCCAAATATTAAAAAAATTTAAACAAAAGAAATATGGATTTAAAGTGGCAGTTTTGTTGTCCTATTAAGTTGTTTTCAAAAAGCTTCTACGAAAATTTAATGCTAGAAGCGTTATTCTTATTTGGGTTTATTCAATTCTCCAGATCAAGAAAGATATATTTGCATTGAAAATATATTTTAGTTAAAAAATTGGATTCGTATCATATCGCATTTTAGACATTTTGTTTTGTCTAAAGATAAACTTTAATTCTTCTACAATATACCAAGAAAATAAGGATACAGAGTGATCTAAAATGGCACAGAGTTGCCAGTAATTATTAAAGTTTTTCAGCCATAATTCCTGAGCTGTGATTTTATACAATTATGCATTTGGTTCCGTCTAGACATGTTATTCAGTTGGATTCATAAAGCACACCACCCAACCCCACAAGTGCTGGCAGACCAATATATAATAAACAGTTATCCACTGTAGTATTACAGGACATGAAAATTGATAGTTTTGTTTTTAACATGTAGATGTTCACTACTTATAACAAAAAGACTTTTTTGACATTTATTGCAAGTTTTTCAGATGCAAGTCTAAACAGAAGATAAATGACAGATCAGTTAATGTGTACTCATACTTTCTCATTTATTTACTCTTCTCTTTGCTATTTGACCTTACGTGTAAGCAGGTTGCTTTGTTGCTATCCATACACTGCACCCTTGCAGTTACACCACGCAACAACTTGAGATGCTCTTCTGCACAAATCAGCAAGAGAAATATCTAAACACCAGGGTTCTTCTGCACAAATCACTAAGAGAAATATCTAAACGCCAGGGTTTTGTCTCAGAGGATTGTTAGAACCTGTTTAGACTGAACTGCCAATCAGAAAACAAAATAATTTATGTTTTTCCTTTTAGCTGTTACAAAAACAAAAACGATTTCTAAGTATCATTAACACAACAGTAAATGAAAGAGTTTTGATCATGATCGCTAAGATGTCAAACCAACAAAAACTGCTACATAAAGGACTTTGTGACAACCAAAAGTATGTTATTTTAAGCTAAAACAAGAGTGCCTCCTACCACCATAATATGTGAGGGGAGAAATGTAAATAGTTAGATATAACAAGGAAGTACAATTCAAAGTATGGCTCAGGCACCAAAGACAGACAGATCGGGGTCCATCTCACCTCAGCCACTTACAAGTTACATGACCTACAGAAACCATTTAGTCTTGTTAGTAACATGAGGGTATCTGTCAACATCTCACAGAATGAATATGAAGATTAAAAGAAATAATGGAAGCAAAAGTCTTTAGCAAAGTTCTGGGTACAAATTAAACACTCAATAATGGTAATTATTATTATTATTATAGTTAACTTAAAATTTCTTCAATAAAGATTTGGAATTACTAAAATCCATAATGTAAAACAACTTTAATCACAAAAATATACCAATTAAAGATTTCTAGTTTCGGCATTTTATTTCATGATCCCAACAATGTTGTGGAAACCAAAAGAACTTTAAATTTTAAACTAGCAATACAGGCAGTGGGAATAAGCCCTTCTCCTTCCTTTTTCCTGGTCCAAATAATCTGAGAAAAGGAATGAGGGGAAAAAAAACAAGAGCAGGGACTTACCTGGCGGCGCAGTGGTTAAGAATCTGCCTGCCAGTGGAGGGGACACGGGTTCAAGAGCTGGTCTGGGAAGATCCCACATGCTGCAGAACAACCAAGCCTGTGTGCCACAACTACTGAGCCTGCTCTCTAGAGCCCGCGAGCCACAACTACTGAGCCCGCAAGCCACAACTACTGAAGCCCACGTGCCTAGAGCCCATGCTCTGCAATAAGAGAAGCCACCGAAATAAGAAGCCCACGCACCACAACAAAGAGTAGCCCCCGCTCGCCACAACTAGAGAAAGCCCGCGTGCAGCAATGAAGACCCAATGCAGCCATAAATAAATAAATAAATATTAAAAAAAAAAAAACAAGAACAATCATTCAGGATCAACCATTGCAAGCAATCATTCACTTAAACAATGGCACACATACAATCATAGTTAAAGATAAAACCAAAAGATTTCCATGTGAAGTCACAAATCTGCACACTCAGTTCCTCTCAGCTCTAAATCAACTTGTGGTAGTCACGCTGCAATGATTTTCTGGGGCAGGTTGCAACTAACCAAACAAGTACCTGTGCATGACAAAAGTATGAACTTAGTAAAAAGGCACGACATTCTATTTCATGCAGTTCTTCATTTGTACATTCACTCATCAATTATCTATCTAGTTCTTACTACCCACTAAAACTCAGTCAAGTATCAAAATGGTAACAAGATTAATCTTGCAAGGAGAAAAGCACCCTTGAAAAGTATGAAGATGCGGCATAGGTGCCCTGTTTCTCACAGCACATGCTTCTGAACCTCCAGAGTAAAAGAGCAGATAAAGGGAGTAAAAGAGAGTGACACCAAATAGACGAGGCCAGAGCTAAAAGGGACTTGCCTGATCTTCACCCAATACATTGTGGCTTTACAATAAATACCATTTTATTGTTGACAGGTAAGTTTCCGTTTAAATTTTATTTATGGTATTCATTTGATCAGCATATTTATTTAGAGTTATAAAAAGATAAAGTCTGTAGTGGCTTTGCCCCAACCAGATACCAATTTCTTCTCTTTTGATTAATTAATTAATTAATTATAGCTGTGTTGGGTCTTCGTTGCTGCACACGGGCTTTCTCTAGTTGCAGTGAGTGGGGGCTACTCTTCGTTGCGGTGCGTGGGCTTCTCACTGCGGTGGCTTCTCTTGTTGCGGACCACAGGCTCTAGGCATGCGGGCTTTAGTAGCTGTGGCATGCGGGCTCAGTAGTTGTGGCTCGCTGGATTAGTTGCTCCGCGGCATGTGGGATCTTCCCGGACCAGGGCTGGAACCCGTGTCCCCTGCATTGGCAAGAGGATTCTTAACCACTGTGCCACAAGGGAAGTCCCAGACACCAATTTCTAAGTATCCATATTCTATCCATCCTTCGAGGACAGTTCCAAGACCACCTTCTCCAGAAAGCATTTCTTGATAGGCTTGAGCTGAAAGTTGTGTCTTTATGCCATGAATTCCTGCAGCACTTTGCCTGCACCCACCTCTCACCAGTTTCCCTTTCTATCTCGTATTAAGGTTATCCTCCTATACATCTTAGATCTCCATAACAATTCAGGTCCCTTGAGAGGAGGTTCACATATGACTTACCTAAGACAGAACCCGAGAGGAGCTTCAGGGCTCAAAATAAATGTTAATAAATGCATGCTTTTTTTTCTTCTAAGATTGAAGTTCAGCCATAAATTTCTCTAACTTCATCATGCTGCTGGTGGTATCTACATTTACTGATATACTCATCTTTAATCAGGATGCTTGCTTGAAAACCTTTACACAATAGTATGAGGAATGATGAAGCCAGAAGAACAATTCTCTCCATAAAATACCCTACTTGGCCTTCATCTGAGATTCAACCACTACCACTCCATTTTTATATATTACTCGTGCCCCAGGACATCTAAAGAGTTGACAGAGGGTTGTTGAGTTTAAACCAAAGGTCCTAAATACTAAAAGCTTCCATCAGTATAATCATAAAATCAGAATTAAGGGCATTTCCACCTACCCTTACTCACTATGTAGCCTCTTTTAGCCTTTTTTAACCTTAATTTGCTCATACATAAAATGGGTATGACATTACCTCACAGTATTGATGAGGATTAAATGAGAAAACCTGTATGACAATGCCTGGCCCCAAGCACAGGCACACAGGACTTGCTCAGTCTCCATATTTCAAGATGGTAGATGAAAATTCTACCATAAAGCTTCCCTATTCTAAGACTAACAATTTGATAACTCAAGGATCTCTTAGTTTCATTTCATGGTCAAAGAAAATTTCATATTAAAAGCTAGGAACTGGACTCCAGGATTACAATTCTCCTATAAAATATTCCATGTGGTGATTAGACTCACACTTAAGTCTCATGTGCACTTTCCACCAGCATTAAATTTACTTCGAATTTTCTATTGTAGAGTGAGATTCTTTTCAAAGTTACTGTGAATAACGCAGGAGATGAGTCATTCTTGATATACTGGTCAAAAGAAAATCACTGCACTAAAGCCAGCAAGTTTTTTTCCTTTGGATTTCTTAAATTGACCAACATTTTAATTGGTCACAAGGTAAAATGAATAGATAATGTGAAATATTACACAATTTCAAACATTCACTTAAGGTAGAACAGAAAGTCACATTACATTACATCATCAAGCAGGAAAATTTGGATTGTGACAAGCTGTGTCTATTAGTGACTGCCCCACTTAAATGACAGAAGAATCAGGGTTCGGTATGGTGATTTGAGAACTTGGAACTTGGAGCAAAACACATCCTCAATGCCAGAAGATAACAGTTTCTGTTAATACTGCAATAACATTGAATTAGTACAAGGTCTAATAACAAAATTTCCTCAGAAGGGAAGGTCTTCAGGTCAAAGCTCAAATTCTCACTAGTCATCAGGAAAACACAATCTAAATGACAATGGCTACGACTCCATACCCACTAGAATGGCTAAAACTAAAGACTAAAA
The DNA here is from genome assembly GCF_964341445.2 of Mesoplodon mirus. Lineage (NCBI taxonomy): Eukaryota > Metazoa > Chordata > Mammalia > Artiodactyla > Ziphiidae > Mesoplodon > Mesoplodon mirus. The sequence continues at coordinate 157,838,843 of NC_138979.1, read as the reverse complement.
ACTAGTGTTGATGAAGATGTGGAGCCACTGGAACGCTCAAACACTGTTAGTGGCAGTGAACTGGTACAACTACTTCAGTAAAAGGTTCTTTCTGCATTATCTACTAAAGCTGAACAAACACATATCCAACCTCAGTAATCCCATTCCTAAGTATAGACACCCAACAGAAATGTACACATATGTGCCCAAAACACAAATACAAGGATACTCACAGCAGCATTAGTTTTAATGGCCAAAAACTGCAAAAAAAAAAAAAAAAACTCTCCAAATGTCCAGTAGTAGAGTAAACAAATAACTCATGGTATAGTCACACGATGGAATACTACCTGGTGAAGAAGGGACCTGTTATACTCACAAACATAATATTAAGCAAAGGAAGCCAGACCAAGGGGTACATACTATAAACTAATCTATGGTGATGTAAGTCAGGATAATGATTACCTTTGGTAGTACTGGTGGGTGGGGAAGGGTAGGGAAATGGGAGAAAACAGAAGGAGCTTATGGAATGTTGGTAATATTCTCATTTTTAATTTAGGTGATATTTACACATGTGTATTGTTTACAAAAATTTATCAAAGATAAAAAGTTAGGATCTGTGTGCTTTTCCATACTCATGTTATACCTTATTTTTTTATTTATAGGAAAAAACATCAAGGTACTTATGAGTGCATGTGCCTATATATTTTACGTAAGTATAAAAATACACAAACATGGGCTTCCCTGGTGGCGCAGTGGTTAAGAATCTGCCTGCCAATGCAGGGACACAGGTTCGAGCCCTGGTCTGGGAAGATCCCACATACCTCAGAGCAAGTAAGCCCGTGAGCCACAACGACTGAGCCTGCGCGTCTGGAGCCTGTGCTCCGCAACAAGAGAGGCTGCGAGAGTGAGAGGCCCGCGCACCGCGATGAAGAGTGGCCCCTGCTTGCCGCAACTAGAGAAAGCCCTCGCACAGAAACGAAGACCCAACACAGCCAAAAATAAATAAAATTAAAAAAAAAATACACAAATATATTTGAAAGAATAGAGTGACTTTTCTTCATATAATTGGGATGGTATACAATTCCTAAGAGGCATTTTTCTCTTATTACACTATAACTATTTTCCTTTCTCTCAAATATTTTAGAATAAAAGTTTTTATGGCTGAGCTGTTGGGTACAGTATTGGATACAGCCATAAATCACTGCACATCATCCCCAAATTTATTCCCAAATTTCTGCCTTCATTAGCAATGCTCAATGAACCAGCACCATGGTACAGGCAAATCTCTGCATGTCTCTATTAAGATACATTCCTAGAAATAAATTCCCAGGGCCAAAACATACTCTTAACAATGCTAGAAGTGTGCCATAAACTCTGGGAATTTTTTCATCAACATTGCTTAAGAAATCTTAGTAATCATCAGCTAGATGAACATTTAACTACATGGAAAACTTAGCTACCCAGAATAAATAATTTCTCTGAAGTTTTGCTTAAGTAATAGCCTCCTCTTCTTACAAAGATTTTAGAGCATTTTATATAAATGGGTATAGAGTCTTAGAGAAAATAGTCTATAGCTAGAAAAGGACACCCTGAGAAATAAATTAAATCTATGACATCAGTAAAGGAGTGATCAAAAATCCATCAAGCGTCAAAAACTGAAATATAATGGAATATAAAACCGAATAAAAAGTTTTTTATATATGTATATGTATTTTTATATGTGTACAGAAAAATTATGTAAGGATTTTTCACAAAAAGTTAAAATATATTGCTGGGTTTAGGATCTGGGTAATTTTTAATCTTTTAAGTTTTCTTTTATTGCTTGTATTACAGTAAACATACATCCTTTTTAAGATTAAAAAGTTAACTAGAAGATATGAGAGAAAGAGTCTCCTGTTAAAAAATCAGATAATAGACATTTTCTTCCCTGTTCACAGAACAAATTAGATTGATGAGATTTCTCTCCCATATATTTTTCATCAATCTTCCAGCATCTGCCACAGGGTTTCTGCTGGCAAATACCAACAAAAAAACATATAGCAGAAGAAATAAGGAAACAGCAGTAGCAGGAAACTGGCACCCCACCTCACCTTCAAACCGGAGCCAGTGGGTGTGACTTTACATCCAGGGGTGGTCATTTTCTGCTAGTAAAGTCATTCTTAGTTCCTAAGATACAGTTAAGTATATGGACATTTCATGGCTATCTATTAAAATCACCATAACCTCTAAGTGCCCTATATCTGAGCCAAAGACTTCCTGCTGCCAGAAGTGCAGCCTCAGGTCTAACGTCAGTTATGTCCTAGAGACCCGTAATGGTTGATTCAGCTCCCTAGGGACACAGGAGTAAGTTACTCACCAGGTGGATTTTACCCATTATCTCAACCACCTTTCCCAAGAGAACTGATGTCACTTCATTTGTTCAGAGAAAAAAACAAAAGCCAAGTGGAGCTTACTCTCCCAGCCAATCATATCCACACTGAGCTATAGAAATCAAGCCAAAATTAGAATCTAAATTTCCTGATCCTTTCCTTCCAGGTAACGTCTTGCTTATTAACAATAATTAAAAACAGAGCTTTGGCAAACCAAAGAAGATCAAAACCCTAGGATCAAAACAGCAGCAGCCTTTCTGGTGTCCCTTTGAATTCAACCTCCGTGAAGGTTGCTCACAATCTTGAAGCAATCAGGAACTCTCCCACTTTGCAAGAAATAGGCTGACTCAAAGAGTAAACATCCCACTGATAGTAAAGGCCATATTCTCCCAGGCTAACTTCAGACTAGAGAAAACTAAGAGAGTAAACACCTACATTTATACTGTTGTCATTATTTTTTTTTTTTTTTACAACTGAATTTGAAATGCAGGCTATTATGAAGAGTCTCCTGACTACAGTTCAAGGGAAAAAGAACATCCTAATGCAAAAACATTTTCAACGTTCCCAAAGTCCACTTCAGCCAATTTCAGAGAGTTCTCTATTTCAACTTGAAAGTTCATATTATACTTGTCGTTAAATGTCAGGATCTTCAGAATACAGAATTCCAGTGGCTACAGGAGCACAAAGGCCACTTTAAGTGTGTCTCAGAACACAACCAGTCTTACAGGGTTCAATATATCTCTAACCTATACAGATGAAGCATGGCGGCTGATTAATCAAGTGTTTAACCAGAAGCTGAAAAGCATAACTGATATCAAATCCTAAAACCCAGAATACAGCTACACATACATTCAGTAGATCATGCAGCAGTAACAGTAACACAGCACCAACTGTGGACCAGGCCCTGGGGCTGTGACAACCAGCAAGACATGTCCACTGCCCTCAGTGAGCTCAGTGACTAATAAATGATGGCATCTAGGCAGAAGTTACCACTGGATACACAGTATAATCATAACTACTATCATGTACTGAGAGCTTAGTACCTGCTTAGAATTGTACACATGTTCATTTAAGATCCTCAGTTACCCTATAACATAACCCTTGGGCAAGTTACGTCTCCTGTATGTGCCGCAGTTTCTTCATCTTTAAAAAGAAGGTAATACCTACTCCACAGGATTAAGGTGAGCACCAATTCATGCAAAGCACTTAGAACACGGCCTGCCACATGGCAACTGATCAATAAAGGTCAGCTCTTACTATTTTTATAATCATTGGTGTGGCTGGTGTTATTACCACTGGAAAGACAACCAAGAAAAACAAAATCAAACTAAAGCAAAGGGAGGAGCACTAAGAGAAAGAAGAATGGCAGCCACCATCTAACAGCCAAAGGGCATGAGACAAGCTCCTTTAGTTTCCTCATCTGTAAAATGGGATGACACCACCTGCTCCATCCTCCTCCTCACAGGACTGTCCTGGAGGCCACACAAAAGCATCTTTAACCACAGAACACAAAGCTAAATATCATATGTTGTCATTGGCCAGAGGGCCTCCACAAACCCTGGAAAACGATGAACTTTCGCAGTGAGCCTAAGTCAAATAACTGGACATTACATGACAATACTAACAACAAAAAAATCAAGAGTATATATTTTTTTTAAATCCCACAATAGCTGGATAAAAAGTAAAAAGCACAGTAAACTGTTAACTACCTAGTGACACCAAATATCATATCTGGAGCCTTGCACTGCAGAAAAATCGGAACTTTGAGGGAAGTACTTGACATCATTTTAAAGGCAACCACGAAGTGCTAAAAAAAAAAAAAAACACAAAAACAACAAACACCCAACTGCATCAAGGTACCACAGGCTCGTTTTGGGCATAACAAGCAAACAGAGTATCACAGATCTAAACTGCATTTTATTTCAACTCTGAACATTGGAACAAAGCAATTTTCAAGCATTACTCTTTACTATAAATAAATGTTTTACAAAGTTTCCTTTCACCTCTGATACTAATGTAAAAGTCAATAGAAGGTACAGTTTCTAATCCAGGCTTCTACAACTTCAAACGCACAAACACAAAAGCTTCTGGCACTATTTTCATCTTGTGGTCAGTGTTGTGAGATCACAGATACCAAATAGACAACTCCTGTCCTGTGAAGTTTTCTGAATAGACGCCATCCCTCTTTATCTGAAGGATCAACTCATTAACAGGCAATGTACTTTCAAATACAGTTTGCATATTTTAATAATTTTAATTAAGAAAATATTAATATTAGAAACATAAATGAGGTTTTCTTTTTGTTCCTTTTTATTTTCTAAACGAGCTAAAATTAGCACCTATTTCCTACCTAGTCAGCAAAAAGGAATCCTTTTTAAAATAAATAAAAAGGTATGGAAAACTATTTGATTTTAATTAAAAATTCTGTTATGTTTACCTAATATCTACAGGACTTATTTTGTTTGATACAACAACTACAATAAGAGGGAAGGAAAAAGTATTTTGCAATAGCAATTCAGTTAAGAAATATGTCATCCAACTGTTAATGATCAACAGATGTTGAAGATTTTTACACCAATCTGAGTGTTTTACATTTAAGAGATAATTATGCTAAGCAATATTAATATCAAATTCATATCTCCATATAGCACATATGCATTTAAATAGTTAACCACCAGTACAATCAATCAGAGAGAGACTCTGACTAATAAATTCTCTCATCTCAAGACAACAGGAGATAGAGGAAAACTGCTTACATTCCTTAAGACATGGGGTAGACACTCCGTCAAATATTCCCCAAATATGGGGTAGACATCAACAAAGGGGAAAAAAATTGTACCTTGATTCTAATCCAAGACTCTCATCAAGCCCTCAGACAACAGAGAACCCTCTACACACCAGGGAACATGGAGATCACACTTTTCGGAGAACAGAGTTTCTCTAATTTACCTTCTCTCCACTTGTTCACACTTCAGAAGTCAATATACTTGTATTTTCAGCTTGCTAAAATAAATGGATTTTCTTTCTAACCTTGGGATAAGGAAAAACTGTCAATGAAGCAATTAGATGGTACGTTGTCTTCCACTAATTGCAATTATGAACAAGTTTTCTCTCCCCAACTAGAATATAAGCCCTTTTTCATATCATAAATATGTTAAACTTGGCGTCTGCTAGCTTTCACTCAGCCTTATAACTCTGGACGCCAACAGGCCCTGGCTAGGGTAGAGGTGCCCCCAAGTTTAGGGCACCTCTGGCTGTTGTGGGCACAGAACAAGTGCCAGGAGCTCCCCATTCCAGGCTGTAGTGGTGAGGACCACATGATCAATTTAAATTTAAATCTCCCAGGGCTTCCCTGGTGGCACAGTGGTTGAGAGTCCGCCTGCCGATGCAGGGGACACGGGTTTGTGCCCTGGTCTGGGAAGATCCCACATGCCGCGGAGCAGCTGGGCCTGTGAGCCATGGCCGCTGAGCCTGCGCGTCTGGAGCCTGTGCTCCGCAACGGGAGAGGCCACAACAGTGAGAGGCCCGCGTACCACAAAAAAAAGAAAAAAAAAGTAAATCTCCCAAAGCCTCCAGTTATTCACGATTCCTTCACGTAATACAAAAACTACAACTCGACAGCGTGTCAGGGTAAAGTCTAAAGGGTCCAACCCTGTTCTCTTGGTGCAAACAAAGAAGTGATCAGCACACACCTCCTGGTCCTGGCTCAGTGGGGCCTAATGTCAACACCATTCTCCAGGAACCAAAGGAAAAGAGGTCACTCTTGTTTCTCACAGTTCTGCTAAGTACATGAACTATTTTCAAAAAAATAAATCACATCTCCTGATCTTCCAGGGTGAGCAAAAGAAATACTAACTGGGGAACTGTGAGTGGGAAACAGTATCAGGCATTGAAAAAGTCTGATGCATATTCATTCCCTGTTCTAAGAATCGTGAATCAGGAGAGTCTGGGAATTTTTTAAACTTCTATCTTCTGAAGTTGCTCTGATTTCAGGACATTCTCCTATAACCCCAAGGAAAAGTACTGAATGGCATACTTTCATTTTTTTCAGAATGAATGCTAATTTGATTGAGAATTTTATACTGGTCCCCTTGAAGTGAATGAAGTCTTTTTTTGTGTCCACAATGAGAAGGGAAGGGCTGTAGCTCCACACTATTTGTAAAGGCTCTGGCTACCTAAGAGGTAGTCATGGGTATTACCTTCTGGGACATGAATCGCCTGGCTCTGTCCCTAATGCACCTGGCTAAGTATACACAGAAACTAGACCCCTGGTTCAGAGTACATGAATGCAAACACATGAAACGTTCTAACACCACTGACATCTAACCTTCAAAAAATGTCTTGTTCTGTTGTGTTTTAATGACCATAGTACGATTGCCTGTACAGAAACTGTTAACCAAAGAAAAATATTTCCAAGATTGCTGGATTTCATATGTTACTTATCTCCTATGGGTCCAAGAGATAAAAACTGTAACTCTAGGCTGTTCTTGCTCCTCCCACCTAGGCAGATGCCAAAGGACTCCATGGAGCTTATGAAGAAAGGGGTCCCTGTGCAAGTACTTTTCAGCATCAGGAGGACGACAGTGGGTCTCTGATGGGAGAGGGTGGCACCACTGAATGGGCGCTGTTCCTATTGACTTCCTTTCTTTCTAAGAAAAGGGTCGTTGCAACTATGGCTACAGATATATACAAACACCATTCAAGATTCTGAGTTTACTTCGGTCTTAAAAGTCTAAATTCTACTTAGTAGAAATTATTCTGCTTCACCTGCTTAGCATAACAAGATTGTAACTATCAAGAAAAATCAATTGGTCATGACAGAAAATGTCCAGGAGGGAATTCTGCAAGCATATTTGTTGGTTTTCCAAAGGTTCTATTGCATAAATCATCTCAAGTACATTTAATACCTGCAACACCCTCTGCTTCAATGTGATATGCAGCTTCCGTTTGAAAACCCATTTCATTTTTACCCTTTCAAAAGCCCATCAGGAGAATTACAAGGAACTACAACAAGTATTAAAAGGTAAAATTCTTTATCAATGGTTAAATTTAACCAGATTTCAAAACCAATGTATTGATTAGCCTAAAAGATTATTTCCTTATGAAAAATACTAAAAACGACAGGACCCAGAATACTACTGAGGTCTTATATTTAATACGTCAATTAACCCCCTCACGGTCTTATATTTAATACATCAATTAACCCCCTCACACTAGATACTGGGCCACAGAATTATAAAATGGAATTATGAAAGGCTACATATTTTCAGAGAATGACACTACGAAATTTCTTAAGAGTATAAAAATCAAATCTCAGGACTTTTTGAACTCCAGAGCTGTAAGTACAAAATTTATCACTCCACCTGCTACTGTAAACTGGCTCCCAGATGAATGATGTCCAGAAGCTTCCAAAGAATACTGCAATAATCCCCTCAATGTGCAAACTGCCACATTACGATGATACGTTATCTTGAAGAAAATGTCAAAAGTCAGAAACAGGCTCTCTTAGGATGACCGAATCCTCAAGTAACCACATTTCCCTCATATCTTGCTATCACTGCTCTCTCAGAAAAACAAATCATATTTAATATTTATACACATTTATTTCAACTTTCTCATTATTAAATGTTAACAAAGTTAACACTTTTTCATAATTAATTACCAGAATTACAAAAATAAATTCCAAGTTGCCAGAGGCAAAAAAAAATTCCATTACTGTTCTATGGGACTTGGCAAAACTTCTTGCATTTCCATCTATACTCTGGGCTTTGAGTCAAGTCAAGGAAATGTTGGCTAGAAAGGAGATACCTTAATTTAGGGTAGTGACCCTTTCTAAAGAGAATGGAAGAGAACGCCAATACTAAATATTCTATGTTTTTTAAGTTAGCCTAAAATATTTTACATTTTTAGTAACTTCGATTCTATTTGGTTATTTTATCTAAAAATAACTGTAAAGTGTTATTTGCATTTTGAAGCAACATATCAAAAGAGCATTTAAAAATCTTTATCACTAGCAAAACCTCTAGAACCCAAGAGAAAGGGGTCTTAATTAAAAAGTTAACTAGTTTTCCCATCAACTGCAATAGTTACTCCTTAGGAGCAACTGCCCAAGATTCATCCAACATTCATTCAACAGGCACTGATTTAGGACTTAACTGTATCTCACACACTATATCTCCTCAGTCATGGAGAGAGAATGATGAACAAAACAAAGTACCTGATTGGAGGAATCTCACAGACTGCACCCTTCTGTGCCACCACCTCTAGGTTCAACGAAAAACTGTGCTTCACAATCAGTCTTAGGTAGCCTTGAACACATTTTCTCCTGACACTAACACTAAAAAATGAGAAAATGTTTACTAAGAAGTATAAAAGTATAACCTCTCCAAACAGCAGTATGATGGCTCTATCTTTATAAATAATCTAGCTGGCTAAAGGTTTAACCAGGGACTTCCCTGGTGGTGCAGTGGTTAAGAATCCGCCTGCCAATGCAGGGGGCATGGGTTCAATCCCTGGTCCAGGAAGATCCCAGATGCCGTGGAGCAACTAAGCCCGTGTGCCACAACTACCAAAGCCCACCCACCCCAGAGCCCGCGTGCTGCAACTACTGAAGCCCGTGCACCTAGAGCCTGTGCTCCGCAACAAGAGAAGACACTGCAATGAGAAGCCCGCACACCGCAACAAAGAGTAGCCCCAGCTGTTCGCAACTAGAAAAAGCCCACGTGCAGCAATGAAGACCCAACGTGGCCAAAAATAAATAAATTTAAAAAAAAAAGTTTTAACCAGAACCCTTTCGGAACTTCTGGGCAATAATATGAGCACAGCGGCCACCAGAGGTCTGGCTGGAACTGACTCTTTTCTGGGACTAGGAAAGCCAGCCCTGGGAAAGCCACACAGGGGTCCCACTTAAATGCCTGGCCAGCCTTACACCCCGTGGGAAAGACTCCCTATGCAAGACTTTGGATCTGAAACAGACCCATAAACAACCTTCACCTGCAGCAGACTTAGTGGGTATGTATGTAAAGTCAGTCACAGAAACACCACTATTTCAAATAGATTTATGATAATACCATGCTTACGGCCATCTCATAGCCATGAACCCACGAAGCTGACAAAATTCTGAAAATTTATACAATCAGAATTAGAGCCCATAAAACAAACAACTAGGTTTCACAATCTTTCCTAGACAGTTAATCTTACATTCTTTTCCTACTGAATCTTAACTTTCCTTAGCTCTATCTTTTAAAGAATTTAGAAAAAAATTTATTTCATTCGAAGATATAGTTAAAGATAAAATTCAAATTCAGTATGAAAAAGAAATCATATCCTTCACCTCTAGGGCAGCCACCTTCACCTGCCCCAAATTCATCAATGGTTTCTCAATACCTACATAAATAGAGTCCAAATTCTTTATCTAGGGATTCCAAGTCCTAGACAAGTCGGTTCCAAGCTAATTTTCCAACTTACTTCCTCTATACCTCTTCACACAGCCATCACTCCAGGCAAATTGAACTATTCTCTTACTAAACACACTCTCCACTTTACCTTTCACCATGCTTTTTCTCATATATTCCATCTGCATTAAGTGCCCATTGATACTTGTCTATAATTGCAAATTGCATCCACCCTACTATGCCTAGTTGAAGGGCGGCCTCTTCTTTGAGCCTCTGTTAGTGCCCCTCTGCTGAATTTCCACAGGTGGGCTCTCTATGTGGACAGATATGTGCTTTAGAAACCAAACATCATTGCAATCTCAACTCTGCCATGTACAAGTCAGGCCTCGAGCAAGGTACCTGCCTCACTAACCTCAATCTGAACAGCAAGGGGCCATAACAACTACTCTACAAGGTTTGGGGTTCTGAGCAACAACCGCTGCAATGGGTTTAAATCTCAATGCTAACAAAAGGGGATGCTCTGACCTGGGGAAAGGAACGGACACACCACGAGCCTCAGCTTTCTCACTGGCCAATGGGGAGGTGCTACACGAATTTCACGGCAGAATAACAAATGTACAGGAGTCACTGCACAACCCTGCCTCCCACGCCCTGGGCCCCTGAGTCCCCATATCCCTTCCTCAGGATCAGCGGCCCTTCCTCTCTCCAGGCTCCCTCCACACCTGCGCTCCCCTGTCACAGTATTACCTGTCTCCTCCAACAGACACTCCCTTCCCATGGCAGCTTTACGGCCTGAGCCTAGACTGCCTAGTATTTTTAGTATGAAGTGCTTCATCGGTATAAATCAAAGCACACAAATAAAAAAAATCAAGGCGTTGAGAGATTCCGAGCCTGAGAAACAAAGGAAAACACCTGTTGAAATGCTGCTTGTTCTTTAAGCTCCAGTTCAAATCGTAATAGCTGACTTCCGGGTAAGATGGCGGAAGAGTAAGACGCGGAGATCACCTTCCTCCCCACGGATACGCCAGAAATACAGCTACACGTGGAACAACTCCTACAGAACACCTACTGAACGCTGGCAGAAGACCCCAGACCTCCCAAAAGGCAAGAAACTCCCCACATACCTGGGTAGGGCAAAGCGGAGAGATCCCCACACAGAGGATCGGTGCCGAGCGGAACTCACCAGCCCGAGAGGCTTGTCTGCTCGCCCGCCGGGGCGCGCAGCGTTGGAAGCTGAGGCTCGGGCTTCAGTCAGAGCGCAGGGAGAGGACTGGGGCTGGCGGCGAGAACTCAGCCTGAAGGGGGCTAATGTGCCACAGCTAGCCGGGAGGGAGTCCGGGAAAACTCTGGAGCTGCCGAAGAGGCAACAGACTTTTTCTTCCCTCTTGGTTTCCTGGTGCGCGAGGAGAGGGGATTAAGAGCGCTGCTTAAAGGGGCTCCACAGACGGGCGCGAGTCGCGAGTCGCGACTCAAAGCGCGGAGCCCAGTGACGGGCGTGGGACGCTGGGGCTGCTGCTGCCGCCGCCAAGAAGCCTGTGTGCGAGCGCAGGTCACTGTCCACACCGCCCTTCCGGGAGCCTGTGCAGCCCGCCACTGCCAGGGTCCCGGGATCCAGGGGCGGCTTCCCTGGGAGATCGCACGGCGCGCCTCGGGCTGGTGCAACGTCACGCCGATCTCTGCCGCTGCAGGCTCGCCCCGCACTCCGTGCCCCTCCCTCCCGCCCGACCTGAGTGAGCCAGAGTCCCCGAAGAGGCTGCTCCTTTAACCCTGTCCTGTCTGAGCGAAGAACAGACACCCTCCGGCGACCTACACGCAGAGGCGGGGCCATATCCAAAGCTGAGACCCAGGAGCTGTGAGAACAAAGAAGAGAAAGGGAAACCTCTCCCAGCAGCCTCAGAAGCAGCGGATTAAAGCTCCACAATCAACTTGATGTACCCTGCATCTGTGGAATACATGAATAGACAACACATCATCCCAAATTGAGGAGCCAGGAGTCAGTGCTGTGCCTCTGAGGTGGGAGCGCCAACTTCAGGACACTGGTCCACAAGAGACCTCCCAGCTCCACATAATATCAAACGGCAAAAATCTTCCAGAGATCTCCATCTCAACACCAGCACCCAGCTTCACTCAACGACCAGCAAGCTACAGTGCTGGACACCCTAAGCCAAACAACTAGCAAGACAGGAACACAATGCCACCCATTAGCAGAGAGGTGGACTAAAATCATAAAAAGTCCGCAGACACCCCAAAACACACCACCAGACGTGGACCTGCCCACCAGAAAGACAAGATCCAGCCTCATCCACCAGAACACAGGCACTAGTCCCCTCCACCAGGAAGCCTACACAACCCACTAAACCAACCTTAGCCACTGGGGACAGACACCAAAAACAACGGGAACTACGAACCTGCAGCCTGCAAAAAGGAGACCCCAAACACAGTAACATAAGCAAAATGAGAAGACAGAAAAACACACAGCAGGAGAAGGAGCAAGATAAAAACCCACCAGATCTAACAAATGAAGAGGTAATAGGCAGTCTCCCTGAAAAAGAATTCAGAATAATGATGGTAAAGATGATCCAAGATTCTATTTCCCAGATACAAAATCTTGGAAATAGAATAGACAAAATGCAAGAAACAGTTAACAAGGACCTAGAAGAACTAAAGATGAATCAAGCATCGATTAAAAACACAATACATGAAATAAAAAATACTCTAGATGGGATCAATAGCAGAATAACTGAGGCAGAAGAACGGATAAGTGACGTGCAAGATAAAATAGTGGAAATAACTACTGCAGAGCAGAAGAAAGAAAAAAGAATGAAAAGAACAGAGGACAGTCTCAGAGACCTCTGGGACAACATTAAACGCACCACCATTCGAATTATAGGGGTTCCAGCTTAGAAGAGAAAAAGAAAGGGACTGAGAAAATATTTGAAGAGATTATAGTTGAAAACTTCCCTAATATGGGAAAGGAAATAGTTAATCAAGTCCAGGAGGCACAGAGAGTCCCATACAGAATAAATCCAAGGAGAAATACTCCAAGACACATATTAATCAAACTGTCAAAAATTAAACACAAAATCATATTAAAAGAAGCAAGGCAAAAACAACAAATAACACACAAGGGAATCCCCATCAGGATAACAGCTGATCTCTCAGCAGAAACTCTACAAGCCAGAAGGGAGTGGCAGGACATAATTAAAGTGATGAAGGAGAAAAACCTGCAACCAAGATTACTCTACCCAGCAAGGATCTCATTCAGATTTGATGGAGAAATTAAAACGTTTACAGACAAGCAAAAGCTGAGAGAGTTCAGCACCACCAAACCAGCTTTACAACAAATGCTAAAGGAACTTCTCTAGGCAAGAAACACAACAGAAGTAAAAGACCTACAATAATGAACCCAAAACAATTAAGAAAATGGGAATAGGAACATACATATCGATAATTACCTTAAATGTAAATGGACTAAATGCTCCCATCAAAAGACACAGATTGGCTGAATGGATACAAAAACAAGACCCATATATATGCTGTCTACAAGAGACCCACTTCACACCTAGAGACACATACAGACTGAAAGTAAGGGGATGGAAAAAGATATTCCATGCAAATGGAAACCAAAAGAAAGCTGGAGTAGCAATTCTCATATCAGACAAAATAGACTTTAAAATAAAGACTACTAGAAGAGACAAAGAAGGACACTACATAATGATCAAGGGATCGATCCAAGAAGAAGATATAACACTTGTAAATATTTATGCACAAAACATAGGAGCACCTCAATACATAAGGCAAATACTAACAGCCATAAAAGGAGAAATCGACAGTAACACACTCATAGTAGGGGACTTTAACACCCCACTTTCACCAATGGACAGATCATCCAAAATGAAAATAAATAAGGAAACACAAGCTTTAAATGATACATTAAACAAGATGGACTTAATTGATATTTATAGGACATTCCATCCAAAAACAACAGAATACACATTTTTCTCAAGTGCTCATGGAACATTCTCCAGGATAGATCATATCTTGGGTCACAAATCAAGCCTTGGTAAATTTAAGAAAATTGAAATTGTATCAAGTATCTTTTCCAACCACAATGCTATGAGACTAGATATCAATTACAGGAAAAGAGCTGTAAAAAATACAAACACATGGAGGCTAAACAATACACTACTTAATAACGAAGTGATCACTGAAGAAATCAAAGAGGAAATTAAAAAATACCTAGAAACAAATGACAATGGAGACACGACGACCCAAAACCTATGGGATGCAGCAAAAGCAGTTCTAAGAGGGAAGTTTATAGCAATACAATCCCACCTTAAGAAACAGGAAACATCTCGAATAAACAACCTAACCTTGCACCTAAAGCAATTAGAGAAAGAAGAACAAAAACATCCCAAAGTTAGCAGAAGGAAAGAAATCATAAAAATCAGATCAGAAATAAATGAAAAAGAAATGAAGGAAACGATAGCAAAGATCAATAAAACTAAAAGCTGGTTCTTTGAGAAGATAAACAAAATTGATAAACCATTAGCCAGACTCATCAAGAAAAAAAGGGAGAAGACTCAAATCAATAGAATTAGAAATGAAAAAGAAGTAACAACTGACATGGCAGAAATACAAAAGATCATGAGAGATTACTATAAGCAACTCTATGCCAATAAAATGGACAACCTGGAAGAAATGGACAAATTCTTAGAAATGCACAAACTGCCAACACTGAACCAAGAAGAAATAGAAAATATGAACAGACCAATCACAAGCACTGAAGTTGAAACTGTGATAAAAAATCTTCCAACAAACAAAAGCCCAGGACCAGATGGCTTCACAGGCGAATTCTATCAAGCATTTAGAGAAGAGCTAACACCTATCCTTCTGAAACTCTTCCAAAATATAGCAGAGGGAGGAACACTCCCAAACTCATTCTACGAGGCCACCATCACCTTGATACCAAAACCAGACAAGGATGTCACAAAGAAAGAAAACTACAGGCCAATATCACTGATGAACAAAGATGCAAAAATCCTCAACAAAATACTAGCAAACAGAATCCAACAGCACATTAAAAGGATCATACACCATGATCAAGTGGGGTTTATTCCAGGAATGCAAGGATTCTTCAATATACGCAAATCAATCAACGTGATACACCATATTAACAAATTGAAGGAGAAAAGCCATATGATCATCTCAATAGATGCAGAGAAAGCTTTCGACAAAATTCAACACCCATTTATGATAAAAACCCTGCAGAAAGTAGGCATAGAGGGAACTTTCCTCAACATAATAAAGGCCATATATGACAAACCCACAGCCAGCATCGTCCTCAATGGTGAAAAACTGAAACCATTTCCACTAAGATCAGGAACAAGACAAGGTTGCCCACTCTCACCACTCTTATTCAACCTAGTTTTGGAAGTTTTAGCCACAGCAATCAGAGAAGAAAAGGAAATAAAAAGAATCCAAATTGGAAAAGAAGAAGTAAAGCTGTCACTGTTTGCAGATGACATGATACTATACATAGAGAATCCTAAAGATGCTACCAGAAAACTACTAGAGTTAATCAATGAATTTGGTAAAGTTGCAGGATACAAAATTAATGCACAGAAATCTCTGGCATTCCTATATACTAATGATGAAAAATCTGAAAGTGAAATCAAGGAAAAACTCCCATTTACCACTGCAACAAAAAGAATAAAATATCTAGGAATAAGCCTACCTAAGGAGACAAAAGACCTGTATGCAGAAAATTATAAGACACTGATGAAAGAAATTACAGATGATACAAATAGATGGAGAGATGTACCATGTTCTTGGATTGGAAGAATCAACATTGTGAAAATGACTCTACTACCCAAAGCAATCTACAGATTCAATGCAATCCCTATCAAACTACCACTGGCATTTTTCACAGAACTAGAACAAAAAATTTCACAATTTGTATGGAAACACAAAAGACCCCGAATAGCCAAAGCAATCTTGAGAACGAAAAATGGAGCTGGAGGAATCAGGCTCCCTGACTTCAGACTATACTACAAAGCTACAGTAATCAAGACAGT
Source organism: Mesoplodon mirus (assembly GCF_964341445.2). Taxonomy (NCBI): domain Eukaryota; kingdom Metazoa; phylum Chordata; class Mammalia; order Artiodactyla; family Ziphiidae; genus Mesoplodon; species Mesoplodon mirus. The sequence goes on along the minus strand of NC_138979.1, from coordinate 157,823,024 downwards.
ATGGTACTGGCACAAAAACAGAAAGATAGATCAATGGAACAGGATAGAAAGCCCAGAGATAAACCCATGGACATATGGTCACCTTATCTTTGATAAAGGAGGCAGGAATGTACAGTGGAGAAAGGACAGTCTCTTCAATAAGTGGTGCTGGGAAAACTGGACAGCTACATGTAAAAGAATGAGATTAGATCACTCCCTAACACCATACACAAAAATAAGCTCAAAATGGATTAAAGACCTAAATGTAAGGCCAGACACTATCAAACTCTTAGAGGAAAACATAGGCAGAACACTCTATAACATAAATCACAGCAAGATCCTTTTTGACCCACCTCCTAGAGAAATGGAAATAAAGACAAAAATAAACACATGGGACCTAATGAAACTTAAAAGCTTTTGCACAGCAAAGGAAACCATAAACAAGACCAAAAGACAACCCTCAGAATGGGAGAAAATATTTGCAAATGAAGCAACTGACAAAGGATTAATCTCCAAAATTTATAAGCAGCTCATGCAGCTCAATAACAGAAAAACAAACAACCCAATCCAAAAATGGGCAGAAGACCTAAATAGACATTTCTCCACAGAAGATATACAGACTGCCAACAAACACATGAAAGGATGCTCAACATCTTTACTCATTAGAGAAATGCAAATCAAAACTACAATGAGATATCATCTCACACCAGTCAGAATGGCCATCATCAAAAAATCTAGAAACAATAAATGCTGGAGAGGGTGTGGAAAAAAGGGAACACTCTTGCACTGCTGGTGGGAATGTGAATTGGTACAGCCACTATGGAGAACGGTATGGAGGTTCCTTAAAAAACTACAAATAGAACTACCATATGACCCAGCAATCCCACTACTGGGCATATACCCTGAGAAAACCATAATTCAAAAAGAGACATGTACCAAAATGTTCATAGCAGCCCTATTTACAATAGCCCGGAGATGGAAACAACCTAAGTGTCCATCATCGGATGAATGGATAAAGAAGATGTGGCACATATATACAATGGAATATTACTCAGCCATAAAAAGAAATGAAATTGAGCTATTTGTAATGAGGTGGATAGACCTAGAGTCTGTCATACAGAGTGAAGTAAGTCAGAAAGAGAAAGACAAATACCGTATGCTAACATATATATATGGAATTTAAGAAAAAAAAATGTCATGAAGAACATAGGGGTAAGACAGGAATAAAGACACAGACCTACTAGAGAATGGACTTGAGGATATGGGGAGGGGGAAGGGTAAGCTGTGACAAAGTGAAAGAGTGGCATGGACATATATACACTACCAAACGTAGATAGCTAGTGGGAAGCAGCCGCATAGCACAGGGAGATCAGCTCGGTGCTTTGTGACCGCCTGGAGGGGTGGGATAGGGAGGTTGGGAGGGAGATGCAAAAGGGAGGGGATATGGAAACATATGTATATGTATAACTGATTAAATTTGTTATAAAGCAACAACAACAACAAAAAAATCGTAATAGCTGTGACTTCCCGAATTCCTGGAGGTGGAGTACAGCCCTAGCCTTCGACCGCTACCTCCTCTATGATGACTTCTGTACTTCCCCAAGGAAGGTGCTTAACTTTGGAGGCATACCCACTCCATCATTTCACTTCTCATACAACTCTCCACACCCTTCCCTGCACTTTAATTTTTCCTATCATCTTATCTCCCCAATCAAAAGCTTGAGGAGGGGGGGCTTCCCTGGTGGCTCAGTGGTTAAGAATCTGCCTGCCAATGCAGGGGACACAGGTTTGAGTCCTGGTACAGGAAGATCCCACATGCTGAGGAGCAACAAAGCCTGTGAGCCACAACTACTGAGCCTGTGCGCCACAACTACTGAGCCTGCGTACCTAGAGCCTGTGCTCAGCAACAAGAGAAGCCACCGCAATGAGAAGCCCGCGCACCGCAACGAAGAGTAGCCCCCGCTCGCCGCAACTAGAGAAAGCCCGCGCACAGCAACGAAGACCCAACACAGCCAAAAATTAAAAAAAATAAAATAAATAAATTAAAAAAAAAAAAAGCTTGAGGAGGGCAAGCCTTGTGCGTGACTGGCCTTTCTTTCCAGTCCCTCCTCCACTCCAAAGAACAGGAATTGAACGAACTAAACAGGAGTGTCAAAGCTGCTAGAAATACATCATCCAAATCACGAGGTAATTCAACATCACATGGTTGCTCTGCCAGGTGATTCCTCCCCTCTAAGACCCTGAAGTCAAGGTTTGAAGAGACCTAGACCTCTTTCTTATCTTTCGGGAAGGAATTCCAAAAAATCTCCTAAAATCAAAAGAAAAAATCTTGCCCGAATAAGGTTTTCATTGGTGGTAAAAGAATGAGAAACAACAGAAAACGGTGAACTGAAACCCAAAATGTCAGGGGAAACAACTCTGTCCTTTCAAACTTTATAATGACCCCCCGCCCCGATACTTGAACATTCTTCTCTCCTCAAGCCAAATACTTTTCTTAGAAAAATAAATCAATGCTTTACATTCCATATTCATGAGTAGTTATAAAAACAAACTAGCATACACTCTGTTAGAGCCTTTTTAAAGTTATTGATTAATCAAATTAATGAAAGCTGACATACATTTTGAACTCACTATTTTCCAATGTGGGTATCACCTCAATAAAACATCTGTTTTCTATCTCCAACATTTCAGAATCAGCAAACCTATAACAAAAACACAATGCTCCCCATCCCACCCCCTTTTTTAGTGAGGGGTGGTGGCAGTAAAGAAGAGGAAAAGGTTGTGATTCCAGAATTAAATACTGACTTTCCCCTCTCCTTGTCTGGAGCACATTCGCTGACAGTGTGTAAAACGAAACAGAAGCTTCCATTTAATTGTGAGTTCACTGAAGCCCGAGGAGCTAATTGCTAAAACAGAAACTCATCAGAAACCAGCAGTCCTTTGTGTAGCCCTCTTCTCTGCGAAGTCTGCCTGGGAGAGCCCCGCTCAACCACTCCCTGGGACACCAGGGACCACACAAGCTATTGGAAATGTCCTCCCCAAGCTAAACGCAAATGAGTTGAAAGAACAGCAGGGAAGCCAGAGGGGGAAAAAACCCTGCTCTCTTGGGATTTTTGGATCAATTCCAAGAACTTTCCATCTCCCACTGCCAGCAGTACCCATCAATTCCCACAGTAACCGGCCCACAGCTGTCCAACTGGTCCAAAAGAGAGGCACGCAGCATGAAGCGCTTGAGAGCATGACCCAATCCAATCACTGCTGAGTGGCTTAAACATTCCAATTCTACCTCCCTGCTTCCCTTAGTCCCCAGGTTACCAGGTGGTTCTCTCCTTTCTCCCTTCGACTTGATGCTAAGATAATGAAGGGGACTCTCTTTTTCTAGGACTCTGCACAAAACCATTTTCCGTGTTCCAATGCGATCCTGATTCAAGTCTATTTGGTACTAGGGCAATCATGTCCCCCCAACCACGCTGTGCGTGAATGTTTGCTTAATGAAGCACTCCTCTGGTATAGAAATAAAGATCTCAAAGATTCAAGGGTACAGATTTGAGATCCAGGATAGGGTGAAGAAGCTGTATTCCCAAAAGGAATGAAGAGCAGAAAAAAAGGGAGCTGAAGTGGATGCAGATGACCTTGTTTTTGTGAAGAAGAGGATTCCTTATGCTGACTGAGCAGGACCACAACGGCTGAGAGCATTTCCGTCCCCAACACACATCAAGGGCCCTGCAGTCAGCAACAGTGCCTCATGATGGTGATTTTCAACACAGAAAGGGGCATCGATCAATTCTAACATGTTCATCTAAAGAATTACTATGTCGCAGAGATGTTTAAAATTAATAAGTAACGTGGAGAATCAAATTAAAAGTGCTCAGCATGGGCTATGAACCAGTCCTGAAAGATTTCACATTGTCAACAGAATTTAATGACTAAAAGGGAAAGAAATAATGAGGGTGACAGGAGGTGCTGCAAAAAGTAGTACTTGTCATTGCACCTGGAGTCTATACCTCACTGATTAGATGCACTTGTTTTCCTTAAGGGACATGCTGAGTAATGCAGCTGTGGGGTTCTAACGTACGCACGCATACATTTTAAATTTTAATAGACACTCCCCAATTACTCTCTAGCGAAAATCCCACAGCAGTATGGATGAGTTCTTTAAACATTTACCTACTGTTTGCATGACACTGTGCTAATTACAGAATGTAAAGTAATAAAAAGAAAGACCTTTAAACATGACTCATCATCACAAAGACTGTAGGGGAAATGGAAGGAAATACATGAAAACAGTAGTTTGTCCTGATAAGAAGGTAAGATTATGGGTAAGTGCCCTTTATATTATCAGTAATAAATCTTTTTAAAATAAGCTTTAACAAAAGGCAGAATGGGACTACATCAAACTAACAAGCTTCTGCACAGTAAAGGAAACTATCAACAAAACAAAAAGGCACCCTACTGAATGGGAGAGGATATTTGCAAAGAATATATCCGGTAAGGGGCTAATATCCAAAATATACAAAGAATTCATACAACTCAACATGAAAAAAACAGACAACATGATTAAAAAGTGGGCAGAGGATCTGAATAGACATTTTTCCAAAGAAGACATACAGATGGCCCCCAACAGACACATGAAAAAATACTAAACATCACTAATCATCACGGAAATGAAAATCAAAACCACAACGAGCTATCACCTCACACCTGTTAGAATGGCTATCAACAAAAAGACAAATAGCAAGTGTTGGCGAGAATGTGGAGAAAAGGGAACCATTGTGCACTGTTGGTGGGATTGTAAATTGGTGCAGCCACTACGGAAAAACAGTATGGAGGTTCCTCAAAAAAACTGAAAACAGAACTACCATATGATCCAGCAATTCCACATCTGGGTATTTACTTGAAGAAAATAAAAACACTAGTTCAAAAAGATATATACACCTCTATGTTCACTGCAACATTATTTACAATAGCCAAGATATGGAGGCAACCAAACTGCCCATCAGTACATGCATGGATAAAGAAGATTTAGAATATATATATATGTGTGTGTGTGTGTGTGTGTGTATACATATATATACAGAGAGAGACAGAATATATGTCAGCCATAAAAATAAAATATTGCCATTTGCAACGATATGGATGGACCTTGAGGGCATTATGCTAAGCGAAATAAGTCACAGAGAAAGAAAAATAACATATGATCTCACTTGTATGTGGAATCTAAAACAAAAACAAAACAAACAAACCAAGCTCATAGATAGAGAACAGATTGGCAGTTGCCAGAGGCAGAGGGTAAGGGGTGGGTGATATGGGTAAAAGCAGTCAAAAGGTAAAAACTTCCATTTATAAAAGAAATAGGTCAGGGGGATGTAATGTACAGCATGGCAATTACAGTTAATAATACTGCATTGCACATCTGAAAGTTGCTAAGAGAGTAGATCTTAAAAGTTCTCATCACAAGAGAAAAAAAGTTTGTAACTATCCATATGTATGGCGACAGGTATTAACAACACATATTGTGGTGATCATTGTGCAATGTATGTAAATGTCCAATCATTATGCTGTACACCTGAAATTAATATAATGTTATATGTCAATTACACCTCAACTGAAAAAATGCATAAGTTGAGAAATATTTGAGCTATACCAAACAAATTCCTAGAGGATCAATGCTTTTAAAAAAATCTAGGGGGGGCTTCCCTGGTGGCACAGTGGTTGAGAGTCCGCCTGCCGATGCAGGGGACACGGGTTCGTGCCCCGGTCTGGGAAGAGCCCACATGCCGCGGAGCGGTTACACCCATGAGCCATGGCCGCTGAGCCTGCGCGTCCGGAGCCTGTCTCCATCAGAGAGGCCACAACAGTGAGAGGCCCGTGTACCGTAAAAAAAAAAAAAAAAAAAAAAAAAATCTAGGGGCTTCTCTGGTGGCGCAGTGGTTGAGAATCTGCCTGCTAATGCAGGTGACACGGGTTCGAGCCCTGGTCTGGGAGGATCCCACATGCCGCAGAGCAACTAGGCCCATGAGCTACAAGTACTGAGCCTGCGCGTCTGGAGCCTGTGCTCAGCAACAAGAGAGGCCCGCGCACCGCGATGAAGAGTGGCCCCCGCTTGCCACAACTAGAGAAAGCCCTCACACAGAAACGAAGACCCAACACAGCAAAAATAAATAAATTAATTAATAAACTCCTACCCCCAACATCTTAGAAAAAAAAAATCTAAATGAATGTGCCAATTTATCACGAATGAAAGTTCAGAATCTGAGTCTAAAGTTCATATGGGAAAATAAATGAGCAAGAATAGTAAGAGTAATTATGAAAAAGAAGAGTAATAAAGGAAACTAGCTTTAATACTTGCCAGATAGTAAGACGTGTTATAAATATACAACAATTTAAAAGTGTGAAACTGGTTCATGAATAGACCATCAAACCAAGGATAAAATAAAACTTCTAAAAATACTCCAGAGAGTTTGATATAGGATAAAACATAACACTTAAAATCAGTGCAGAAAAGATAAATTCCTCAATAAATGGTACAGGCACAACTATACAGCCATATGGAAAAGAAAATGGGATATCAACTCACAACAACAACAAATTACAAACTGATCAAACAATTTAAACATTCAAAAAAAAAAGAAACTACAAAAGTACTAGGTGGGCCAAAAGGTTCGTTCGGTTTTTTCCGTAAGATGGCTCTAGTAGCACTTAGCTGTCTTTAACTTCATTCGAAACAATTTTGTTAGATTGTATGTGACAGCTGTCCTATCAGCATGCATTTAAAAAAAGACCTGGGACTTCCCTAGAGGCACAGTGGTTAAGAATCCGCCTGACAATGTAGGGGACACGGGTTCGATCCCTGGTCCTGGAAGACCCCACGTGATGTGGAGCAACTAAGTCCGTGCACCACAACTACTCAGCCCGCGTGCCACAACGACTGAAGCCCACGCGCCCTAGAGCCCACGTGCCACAGCTACTGAGACCACGTGCTGCAACTACTGAAGCCTGTGCACCTAGAGCCCATGCTCTGCAACAAGAAAAGCCACTGCAATGAGAAGCCCGAGCACAACAAAGAGTAGCCCCAGCTCGCGGCAACTAGAGAAAGCCTGCTCGCAGCAATGAAGACCCAATGCAGCCAAAAAAAAAAAAAAAAAAGGAAAGACTTATCAAATTGGTGAACTTTTGTGTAGTCATTTTAATATTGAAGATGGAAGGAAAAAAGCAACATTTTTGGCATATTATGCTTTATTATTTCAAAAAAGGTAAAAATGCAACTGAAACACAAAAAAAGATTTGTGCAACGTATGGAGAAGGTGCTATGACTGATCGAACATGTCAAAAGTGGTTTGCAAAGTTTCGTGCTAGAGATTTCTTGCTGGGCAATGCTCCACGGTCAGGTAGACCAGTTGAAGTTGATAGCCATCAAAATCGCGACATTAATTGAGAACAATCAATGTTATACCACGCGGGAGATAGCCAACATACTCGAAATATCCAAATCAAGCACTGAAAATCATTTGCATCAGCTTGGTTGTGTTAATCGCTTTGATGTTTGGGTTCCACATAAGTTAAGCGAAAGAAACCTTCTTGACCATATTTCCACATGCGATTCTCTACTGAAACATAATGAAAACATTCTGTTTTTAAAACAAATTGTGATGGCCGATGAAAGTGGATACTGTACAATAATATGGAAAGGAAGAGATCGTGGGGCAAGTGAAATGAACCACCAGCAACCATACGAAAGGCTGGTCTTCATCCAAGGAAGGTGATGTTATGTATATGGTGAGATTGGAAGGGAGTTCTCTATTATATGAGCTCCTTCTGGAAAACCAAACGATTAATTCCGATAAGTACTGCTCCCAATTAGACCTACTGAAAGCAGCGCTCGACGAAAAGCATCCAGAATTAGTCAACAGAAAATGCATAATCTTCCATCAGGATAACGCAAGGCGGCATGTTTCTTTGATGACCAGGCAAAAACTATTACAGCTTGGCTGGGAAGTTCTAATTCATCTGCCGTACTCACCAGACATTGCACCTTCGGGTTTCCATTTATTTAGGTGTTTACAAAATTCTCTTAATGGAAAAAATTTCAGTTCCCTGGAAGACTGTAAAAGGCACCTGGAACAGTTCTTTGCTCAGAAATATAAAAAGTTTTGGGAAGATGGAATTATGAAGTTGCCTGAAAAATGGCAGAAGGTAGTGGAACAAAAGGGTGAATACATTGTTCAATAAAGTTCTTGGTGAAAATGAAAAACGTGCCTTTTATTTTTACTTTAAAACCCGAAGGCACTTTTTGGCCCACCCAATATTAAAAGAAACGAGGAGATATCGTTCATCCTCTTTGAGAGTGTAAAACCTTTCTAAGTAGGACATAAAATCCAAAACCCATAAAATAAAAGATGAATAAATTTGATTATCCAAAAGTAACAAATTACACATGGCAAAAGTTACCATAAATGACAAAATATGAACCAGGAAAAGAAATCAGCAGCTCCTATCACAAACTGCTAACCTCTTATCTCATTAGATAAATGGGCAAAAGATCCCAAGAGTCAATTCACAGAAAGAAAAACTGCTCTTAAACACCCAACAGTATGTGCAACCTCATTTATGAGAGAAACGCACAGGAAAGCCACAAGATTCCTTTCTTCAGCTATGAAACGGACAAGGATCAAAGGTTTATTCACACACTACTGGCAAGCGGGAAGAGAAAGGCATACATTGCTGGTGGGAGTGTAAATATGTACAATGTCTGTGGAGGACAGTTTAACAATACTTATCAAAGATGTGAAGATACATATTCTTGGTGTGGGGGTTTTTAGTGGGAGAAATAATTGCCATACCAGAAGAGCATAAATGTATGGCAGATGGTCATGCTTTTTTTTTTTTCCTATTCTTAGCAGAGCCCCTTTTTAGCTGAATGGCTTTTGCTTCCTTTTTTCTTTTAATTGAAGCATATATTTTATACACAATATTACAGTAGTTGCATATGTACAATATAGTCGTTCGACACTTGTATATATTGTGAGATGATCCCCACAATGGGTTTAGTTACCATCTGTCACCATACAAAGTTAATAAGGTATTACTGACTGCATCCCCATGCTGTACATTATATCCCCATGACTTATTTTATACATAGAAGTTTGTACCTCTTGATCTCCTTCACCCAATTTACCCAACCCAAATCCCCTCCCCTCTGGCAACTACCAATCTGTTCTCTGTACCTATGAGTCTGGACTTTGTTTTGGTTTTTCTGTTTGTTTTGTTTTTTAGATTCCACATATAAGTGAAATCATGGGGTACTTGTCTTTCTCTGTCTGAATTATTTCACTTAGCACAATGCCCTCCAGGTCCATCCATGTTAGGGAAAATGGCAGCATTTCATCTTTTTTATGGCAAATAGTCCGTTGTGTATCTATACCATATCTTCTTTATCCATTCATCTACGGATGGACACTTTGGTTATTTCCATATCTTAGCTAATGGAAATAATGTTGCAATGAACACAGGGGTGCATACATATCTTTTCAAATTAGTGTTTTTGCTTTCTTCGGATAGATACTCCTAAGTGGAATTGCTGGATCATATGCTAGTTCTGTTTTCAACTTTTTGAGGAAGCTCCATACTGTTTTCCACAGTGGCTACACCAGTTTTAGGATACATATTCTTTAACCCAGAAACTCCTCTATATAAACCTGCACACTTAAAAGTTCAAGGACAAGCCACAGAGGCACTGTTAATAATATCAAAAGATCAGAAACAACAAAAAGTACACTATTAAGAGACTGGATAATAAAGTACAATCATAAACTGGAACGAACGAGTGAAAGCACGGTACAGTATGCTACAATTTGTGTAAAAATAAAATTTAAAAAGTATATATAATAAATGTAACCTGACATTTCTGGATTGGATCCTTGAAGAGAAAAAGGGCATCAGCAGACAAACTGTGAGATCCGAATAAAATCTACACAGTTTAGTTTCACTGCATAACCTTCTGGATTTTACTCTATGGTTATATATTAGCTATTCAAAACATAAGATTTAATTGTAAAAAACCTAATTACTCCCATCGCTCATGGTATTCATACCCTTCCACATACTGCTAATGAGAAACACCAAGGGTACGTGTATTGCTTCAACACTTCTAATATACTTCCATTATTGCACCTAAACACACACCTGCCTCACCCACGAGGTTTTAGGTACTTAAAGATAGAGGCCACGCCAACTCAGCTCTGTTCTCAAAGAATCTGGAGGGCATCTGCCACATGGTAAGAGTTTAACAAATAAGAGCCAACATGATTATGTTCTGGTCCAGTGATCCAATTTTTGATTAGGAAGAAATTTTGTATTTCAAATAGCCAAACAATTCTTCTAAGGGTTTCCTCTGATCCTTAGTTCACAACGACACGGAAGAGAGAAGCAAGGGGCAGAGATGGGTGAAGTACTTCTCACTGAGGATTTGGGTAGGAACACAGAAGTATTTTAGATAAATGACCCTCCAACCTCACTTCCTAAACATTTTGCTCTGTGCTAGAGCTGTAGGGACTATAAAGACAAGTAAGATGAAGTCCTTATGGTAGAAGTTAGGCATAATTAACTTAACGTCAACACTTGAAAAGGTGACATTGTGCAACTGCCTTGCATTTTCAAAAATTTTTTCCACAAAGGCCATTAAAATGCTTTTCAAAGAAAAATCACTTATTTAACAATAGAATAAAATGCTAAAACTCCAATTTAGACAAAGTTTTGGTTTTCTATGATGTCTCTTCAGGAAAAAAACTTGTGGGCAGCATGCTTAAGAATGTCCAAAGAGCAGAAGACCTAAATAGACATTTCTCCAAAGAAGACATACAGATGGCCAAGAAGCACATGTAAAGCTGCTCAACATCACTAATTATTAGAGAAATGCACATCAAAACTACAATGAGGTATCACCTCACACCAGTTAGAATGGGCATCATCAGAAAATCTACAAACAACAAATGCTGGAGAGGGTGTGGAAAAAAGGGAACCCTCATACACTGCTGATAAGAATGTAAATTGGTACAGCCACTATGGAAAACAGTATGGAGGTTCCTCAAAAAACTAAAAATAGAGTTGCTATATGATTCAGCAATCCCCTTCCTGGGCATATATCCAGACAAAACTATAATTTGAAAAGATACATGCACCCCTATGTTAGTAGCAGCACTATTTAAGATGGCCAAGACATAGAAACAACCTAAATATCCATTGACAGATGAATGGATAAAGACGATGTGATACACACACACACACACACACACACACACACACACACACACAATGGAATATTACTCAGCCATAAAAAGGAACAATATTGGGTCATTTGTAGAGACGTGGATGAACCTAGAGATTGTCATACAGAGTGAAGTTAAGTCAGAAGGAGAAAAACAAGTATCATATATTAACGGATATATGTGGAATCTAGAAAAATAGTATAGATGAACTTATCTGCAAAGCAGAAATAGAGACACAGATGTAGAGAACCAACGTATGGACACCAAGGGGGGAAGGGGGAGGTGGGATGAATTAGGAGATTGGGATTGACATACATACACTATTGATACTATGTATAAAATAGATAACTAATGGAACCTACTGTATAGCTCAGGGAACTCTACTCAATGCTCTGTGGTGACCTGAATGGGAAGGAAATCCAAAAAAAGAGGGGATATATGTATACATACAGCTGATTCACTTTGTTGTACAGTAGAAACTAACACAACATTGTAAAGCAACTATACTCCAATAAAAATTAATTAAAAACATATTCAAAATACAAAAGACAAATGACTTAGGAAATATTCTGAGGTCCCTGAATGGGTAAAGAAATACCACTGAGTTTGTCGCAAAAGCTTTAGTAGTGCCGCCCCATTTCCACCAGCTCAGAGCTCTAAGCCCAAGCACCAACACCATAAGGCAATATAACCTGGGGCAAACACTGATCTCTGTGAATACCTATTTTTCATCTACAAAATGTACAGATGACAGTTAAGGCTCCTTCCAGATCTAACAGACTTCTTTTCCTTCACACCCCAAATATAAACTAAGTCCCTGCAGTCTTTTTACACAGACATACACATCAACACACGCATTTGGTCCCCACATTACTACCCTATTTCCAGAGTGGCCTAACACAAAAACAAAATGATATTTGATTACAAACTGGTGCCATATATAAGCAGTTCTCAAGTGAATGAGAAAATGATTCATCCAACTGAATGTTGAAATGAAACTGAAATGTGTACGCTGTACAGTGAAACATTCACTGAATTGTGCATTTGTTCATGTTTAAGATTATAAAAGCTTCTAACTTGGCTTTCATGTGATCTTCTATGTACTGGTTAGTCCACATATAACTTCTTCTGCAAGCTATCTTTAGGAGCGCATATTGCTACTTGATATTTTTATTTTGTTTACCACTTTTCACAGCACACAAAAAAGAGGGGAACACTGGGGGAAAGTCACAGGCAAACTCATCCACAGGCAAAGATACATGAATGATCAGTGGAGAGTTTTGTTCTCCTTTATTTAACACAATCCTTAGTTCGAACCTACTGGGTTGAAAGGTGATTGTGTAAAAGGCAGAACAGAGGTCTGTGAGTAGCAGCGAACATGCTAAAAGCATGGTACAGTGCATATTAAGAGCTTATCTCTGTCCATTGAAATTTTCCCTTTCAAAACACAGAAATAACATTGCGTTGCTAACAAATATGGTTTTCTTCTAAAGTAGTTCTTTTCCTCTAAATAACCAGCATTTTATGGTATAGGTCCTTTCTAAATAATATGGGGACAGAGAAGAGTTTTCCAAGAAACAGACAAATGAGTTCAAATGTCCACAGTGAAAAGACACATCTGAGGGGATGAGGATATGAAATAATATCCATCTGCCGGATTAGCCAGAACAGCCTCCCTGAGGAAAGGAACTTGAACATGTTTCAAAGGAGGGAAAGGTGACTGACAGGTAGAGAGAAGAAAAGGAAACACCAGGCAAGGACAAAGATGCGCACAGAAGCTACCACTGTGCTTTCTCAAGTAGCAGAGATGCAATGTGACGTAACTTGTGGCAGAGATTTATTTTAGTTATTAAGACAAACCAAAAGTGGAGAATACATGTCACTTCACACTCTGAACCTCGGTTTGCTTGTCTGTTACAGGGGAAGGGTGGCCCACATGACTTGGACAGCTCACTTCCTGGGAGGCACCACACAGGCAATGAACACCTTACCACCCTGCGAGGTGCATGGCTTGGGAGCCCATTGACAGATGAAAACAGCAAGGCTCAGCATCCCGATGAGGCCTCCAGGTAGAGGATTTTAGATGTTAAAAAGAAAATGCACAAGGATTTCCCTGGTGGCACAGTAGTTAAGAATCTGCCTGCCAATGCAGGGGACACAGGTTCAATCCCTGGTCCAGGAAGATCCCACATGCCACAGAGCAGCTAAGCCTGTGCACCACAACTACTGAGCCTGCACTCTAGAGCCCGCAAGCCACAACTACTGAGCCCATGCACTACAATTACTGAAGCCTGTGTGCTCTAGGGCCCACGTGCTGCAACTACTGAGCCCGGGTGCCACAACTACTGAAGCCCGCGTGCCTGGAGCCCATGCTCTGCATCAAGAGAAGCCACCGCGACGAGAAGCTCACGCACCGCAACGAAGAGTAGCCCCCGTTCACTGCAACTAGAGAAAGCCTGCGCGCAGCAACGAAGACCCAATGCAGCCAAAAAATTAAAAAAAAAAAAAAGCACGATAACTACTGTGGAGCAAGAAGGGGCATAATATTAAGACTGACTTCAAAAATCCGAGCTCCTGAACATAATCAACTGATAAAATAATGGTTATATTCTTTTCTTAAGAAAGCAATGGAATAAGGAACTGTATCTGTCTTCCCTGTCATGCTAGACAAAGGAAAGCAAAGGGGTATAGACCATCCTTTACTTTGAAGAGTGCCCTCTAAGAAGTCCTTTAAGGGAAACCCAAAGGACAAAGCAGGGTATGCCTTCCTGTGACAGCAGTGGCTCTCATTTAATTATGTATTCCCTCTGCCTTCAGTGTCCATAAGAAGGTAGGTGTTACACTGAACATTCAGCACATTCCTTAGCTGTTAGAACAGAGGTGAGCAGTTAACTGAAGGGGCCTTCCATCCTCAGAAGCACAGAAGACAGCCCTCACACCCAGCTTTACCTCTGATGCACAGATTCTAAAATAAGCTGTTATTTCTATTCAAAAGCTCGAAAGGAATTATGACAATGTACTTGCCATTATTTAATTGCAGAATTCCATATGAATAAATATATTCACATCTGGTAGCAAAATAGAGTCCAATAAATAAAACTAGCCTTAAAAAAAAAAAACTTCATAGCCAAATATTAGAAGTTAATGAGGTCTACTTATTTGTAAATAAGTCAGTTCTTCAAATTTAGCCCCAGCTCCATCCCATTTCTCTAGATAAATATGTGGAATTAAAGAACACTTTTATATATTAAATTCTCTCTGTTGATGGGAGTCACTCTGGTAAAACAATTTGGGAGTATCTATTACAATATCCCATGACCTGACAACTGCCTAGAGAAACATATGCCCACGTACACAGAACCAAGGACAAGGATATTCTTTGCAGCCTTCTTTGTAATCGGAAGCTATCGGAAACAACCTAGAAGATCAGCAATAGGAAAATGGCAGAAAATCTATGGTATAATTCCCATGACTAGTCTACATAACACTAGGCAGCAGTTAAAAAGGATGAACTAGATTTATATCAACTAGCATGGACAGACCCCCAAACCATGTTCCTGAACGACAAAAAAAATAGTGATATTCAATACACCACCAATTACGTGAAGTTTTAAACACAAAATACAATACGTTTATATTATAAATACCAAATCAACGAAGCGTTTGCCTCTGGAGAACAGGGGAACCAGCAAGAGGAGACAGCAAGTAAATCTTATAAACTCATTTATTACTTTTATTAAAAAATTAATTAATAAAAACATCCTGCAAGGACGTTACTGGGTTACTAAATGACAGGATTACAGAGTCAGGTGAAATACAGATGTCCGTGCAACCACTGCTAAATTCAAATCTAATCAAATGTAAAAGAAGACAAACTACCAGGAGCAATCAGAACATCACAAATGAAGCTGGGGTTTTATCTGATGAAGAACAGAAGACTGTCGGCTTAAATGGCCACATGAAGCTTCAAGCAGGTATAACGAATTATTATTGGTGGGAGCTTGCACACATATTCTTTTTTCCAGGCTAAAAACTTGACAGCAACTGAAAGAGGACCTAATATAGAAACGTCAAGATTATGTTAACATCACTAAATTAAAACAGTTAACTCTCCCTTTAACCACTGAGAATCCTTTCCCACCAGCGGTCAATGTTTATGGGAGAATGCAAACTTTTTAGTAAAGTTTAGTAAAGTTCAGCTTACAGCAACAATAACAAGCAGGGTTCCCTTCTTGCAGAAAAATCAGGGCCTTGCATGGGCACCATTTACCTCCTCAGCGAGGAGTGAGCCATCGGCCAGAAGTGAACCATCAGCCAGGCTCTCATTTATACACCCATCCATATCTCCATTCTTCAGGGAAAATAAAATGGCTCTCGATTCAGGCAACTGCATTGCCAATACTATGTCTATCTGTAAGAAGTCCTACAGTGAAGAAGGAAGAAAGGAAGGAAAGAAGGAAGAAAGGAAGGAAGCGAGGGAGGGAGGGAGGAATGGGGCAGGGGGAGGGAAGGAGGGAGGGAGAGAGGGGAAAAATAACCAATACGTTGCTGTAATACTACATATAATCAATGTAAGATTTACTTTAAATACAATGAAACGCATCCTTCTCATCTTTAGTTACTATAATGCCATAAGATTTAACAGAAAAGAAAAACTAATCATGGAAGAGTAATAAGTAATAACAAACTGTCCTCCTTATATCACTGTGTTAAAAATATCTTATAAAACAGCATGCAAAGTATCATCCCATTTTGCTTTTAAAACATATACATGGTCACTTACAAGGACAAAAATGAAAGAAAACTATTAAAATATTAGCAATCCTAAAAAGCAAATGACCCAATTTCTCCTACAATAAATTACATGAAAAAAGAGAGAGAAGGGAAAATGTTACAGATTAAGAAAGTCTTGAAAGAGACAAACGCAATGCGTTCATCAGGCTTGGATCCTGATTCCAACAAACTGTAAAACGACAATTTTGAGACAAAGGAAGTGAACATGGACACCAGGACAAACTAGAAGTAAATAATATTAAATAATCATTAATTTCATTAAGGGTAATGACATTGTGACTATTTTTTAAGTCATTATCTGTTTAAAATTCTTACTGAAGTATTTTGGTTAAATGGTATAATATCTGGGCTGTGCTTTAAAACTCAAAAAAAAATTTTTGTAAACAATCAGAACAGGAAGAAGATAGATGGAACAAGAAAGGCAAGATGTCTGTACTTGTTGAAGCTAGACTGATGGGAACATGGGGGATCGCTGTGCTATTCTATTTTTGTGCATGTTTGAAAAACCTCACAAATAAAAAGTGAAAATGGTTGTAGGGATAGTTATCCCCGGATGGCAGGGACTGGGTGACCTTGTAGGAATTTGGTAATTTTTACTTTGACGTCTGTGCCCTTTAGGAACATCCACATTTTATACAATAAATATGAATTACTTTGGTTGTTTGAGAAAGAAATGTTACTCTTTTAGTGGATGGATGGATGAGTCTTTCAATGCCCAGTTCCAATGATGCCACCTCCATGGATTTAATTCCCCCTCTACAGACACCTCAATACATTTTACTTGTACTTCCACTAAAGGCCTAATTACATTTGATCACTTAGTATGACAATTTTTAATTATGTCTTATTTCCCCCCTTAGAAAAATAAGGGGCATTTCTTTTTTTTTTCTTTTTTTTTTTTTTTTTTTTTTGCGGTACGCGGGCCTCTCACTGTTGTGGCCTCTCCCATTGCGGAGCACAGGCTCCGGACACGCAGGCTCAGCGGCCATGGCTCACGGGCCCAGCCGCTCCGCGGCATGTGGGATCTTCCCGGACCGGGGCACAAACCCGTGTCCCCTGCATCGGCAGGCAGACTCTCAACCACTGCGCCACCAGGGAAGTCCGGGGCATTTCTTTTTTTTGGGGGGGGGGTGCATTTCTTTTTTGTATTTCCATCCCTGTCAACACTAAGCAAAAAGCTCTGTAAATAACTGGAGTTAAATAGTTATATACTTATTGAATTAACTTTTCCACTAATAAATCCAGGGAAGAAACAAGAAGCAATAGCAGTAGAATGTCCTACTGCTTGTAACTACAAAAGCTTTATGGTTAGAACATGCCCAGAGGTCCCTATACCCATCAAATGTTACCTAGACAATTTCTCAAACCATTTATTTTCCAACTGACTGGGGGAAAAAAACATCAGTCAGTAGCAGAACGGGGTCAGTTACTGAACTGAGTTAGACTTTTTTTTTTAATGACTCCTTGAAAAAAAAATCAAAGTCTATTAGTTCTTGAGCAACCATTCATTATTTAGCTACTGAAGACTCCTCCAGAGCACTGATCAGTCCATTTTCATTAAGGAAACCATTACAGGAAGAACACAGAGCTAGCCATGTGCGGAAACAAACAATGGTTTGAGAAACATCCCCTGCTCTGAAAAAGCTGATGTTATCTGGAAGGGCTGTACACCCACACCTCTCACAGACTCACTAGAAACTCTGGCATGTTCTGTGCAGATGTGAACAGTAGCTTTCCTCAAGCCTAGGGCCTTGCTTAAAAGTCATTTCCAGGGACTTCCCTGGTGGCACAGTGGTTAACAATCTGCCTGCCAATGCAGGGGACATGGGTTCGATCCCTGGTCCGGGAAGATCCCACATGCCGCAGAGCAAGCCCGTGCATCACAACTACTGAAGCCCAGGCTCTCTGGGGCCCATGCGCCACAACTACTGAGCCTGCGCCCTTGAGCCCATGAGCCACAACTACTGAGCCCACGTGCCACAACTACTGAAGCCCACGCACCTAGAGCCTGTGCTCCGCAACAAGAGAAGCCACTGCAATGAGAAGCCCATGCACTGCAACGAAGAGTAGCCCCAGCTCGCTGCAACTAGAGAAAGCCTGTGCACAGCAACAAAGACCCAATGCAGCCAAAAATAAATAAATAAACAAACAAGTAAATATGTCAACTAAAAAAAAAAAGTCTTTTCCAAAAAGACACAATAAAGCCCTCCTTCCAGGAGAAGGAGTACCAAAATCCCCAAAACACGGCATACTGGACGCCCCTACACCTAAGACTTCACCCACCATATGACCCGAATTTTGCTTTCATGATTTTGACGAAAGCCACTCAAATACTAGTGAAGACATTTACAAGTTCCTTTTATATCTAAAATATTCTTAGGTATTGATAAACATTAAAACAAAGCTCAGGTTTTAAAGCAAACCCCCAACACTAAGAGTTTCCCAAGGCCTTTGAAAAACATCAGTGTATCATGAAGAACTGGCAGGTGCTAGCTCTCCCCAAGTTTCACCTCTCATTCCATCCTGTGATCTGCTCCCAGAAGCCAGGTGTTCAAAAATGCTTTCCCCCACCCAAGTCTTCAGGGCAGGTAGGGGAGGCAGAGCGATGCACACTTCCCACCCTGCCCTCCACCCACACTCAAACACAGTTCATGTTCTTGCTTCTCTATTTTCTGATTCCTTACTTTAGAAGTTCAAATCTACTCCTAACAGCAAATTTTAAACTTATGGGACAGTCAAGAAAGTGCGTAACATGGTATCGTTAGAAAGAATCATATCCATACAAATCCAGGGCCCCCCAAATATGAGCAGGTACTAAGAAACAAGACATTCCTCCAAAGACAACTTAATTCCTATTCCCATGTGCTCTATTTGTCACCGAATGAATTTAGAAGAGGCAACGCTCTATTTGATGGGGACAGCTGTACTCTTAGGTTCTGAAGAAGATAAAGGTAAGAATTGGGTGAGAAGAAGTTGTTCTCACTGAAAAGAGAAAGGTGATGACAGCATTAGCAAATGTGCAGGGGTCACAGTACAGTTCTACAGTCTGTTAAAATGTTTTTTTTAAGAACAAAGAAGAAGCTTTGAATAATAAATAAGCATAATGAAATTATGCTGAAGTGACCCCCAGGCAGGCCAAATTCAAGTCAAATTAGTCATGGCCAAAGATAAAAGGAAAACTCTGCAATCATTCCTTTACTACTCTAAATTTTTAATATTTTCATATTACATTATAGTCAGCTTTCAGTTAATAAAATTTCAACTTGTATTTATCTGAAAAAATCTTAAGAATGATACAAATGAACTTATTTACAAAATGCAAACAGACTCACAGACTTAGAAAACAAACTTATGGTGACCAAAGGGGAAAGGTGCAGGGGAGGGATACCTTGGGAGTTTGGGATTGACATATACACACTACCATATTTAAAATAGATAACCAACAGGACCTACTGTAAAACACAGGGAACTCAATATTCTGCAATAACCTAAATGGGAAAAGAATTTGAAAAAGAACAGATATATGTATATGTGTAACTGAATCACTTTGCTGTACACCTGAAGCTAACACAACATTGTAAATCAACTATACTCTAAGTAAAAGTTTAGAAAAAACAAAATATAAAATTTCAGCTATTATTTATCTGAAAAAGTTGCCTCCCTTTTGTACCCTCAGTGCCACTGTGAAAGTCTAACTCAGGTTGACCCACAGAATCTAAGAAGTCTACTCAAAGTCAACATTTGAGCTTTTTTCTTCTAAGAGTTAATATATTCAAACTCCTGTTATTAGTTAATCTACTGTCTTTGTCACTGGGCTGTATGTTTAAAGGAAACTACTGGATATAAACAGCTGTTCTCTCATGTTTTAAGGAAGACATAATTTGTAAGAAAAATGAGAAAAGGGGTAGGGTGCATCAGTGGATAAGAGGGAGTTCTACAGGATGGACAGCCAGGGAGAAAATGTTTTCCAAGCTTCCATTTCTTAACTGCTTTGTGAATCTGCTATAGACATTCTATCATCTGGATGGCCAATGTAAGGCATTATGATTATTAGGTTTCTTGCTACCACTCCATATAACACCAAGAAAAGTCTGGGAGGATGCAATGACATACATTTTTTTTCTCTCTTTTTACACTTACTAAATGGTTGAGACTTCCCATAAAACAACAGAAAGGATGTCTTTACTTTTGTGTATTACACCCGCAAGCTATTAGTCTTAAGTAAATGTGACTAGTGTTATTCTTTTTTATTTTATTTTCAAGAAAAAAAAAAAGAAGTGAAGAGCTTTTTAAAATTTCCTCACTCTCCCATGAAAAGCAGAAGCCTGGAATGCAATAACCAAACTGAAACAAAGGAAAAATTTAAGTAATATCTCACTCACCTATGAGTACCTAACTGTCTATACAAGAATGGGAAAATCCAAAGAAAAGTATACTTGAGAAAATTATTCAAATGTCTTAAAGTTAAAGCTAAAGCACATAATTTAGTCAGAGATCATTTTCAATTAATAGCACTCTGTTTCTCGTTGGGTGTTTAGAAAGAATATATCAATTTTTTGAAATTGTTAAGGGAAGGAAAAAAGTATACTTTCTCAGTTCAATTTTATATTCTAGAACAACACTACTCAAAACATAAATAAATTAAAAACTATAAGAATGATGCATTCAATAAGATACACATAGGACTACATACAAAATACAAGGTTTTGTGGGTTTTGGCTTTATGGGGTTTTTTTTTTTTTTGTCTTTTTGGATTTTTGTTTTCTTTTGAAGGAAGGGAATTGTTTTGGATATTCCTTAAATAGAGAGAAGTTAGGAAAGAAGAATCGATTTAGAAAAGCCAAGAGTCATGCCACCAGCAGGTGTGGAGAACTGCTGCATTCACGGCTCCTTCCCCTCTGTTGCCCGAGTGGAGCCAGCGTGCATGAATGCGTAAGAGAAGACTCTCCCACCTCACCTAACAGAAGTACTGCACCAGCATGATCAGATATTACCACCATTAAAAGAAGTGATCCAAGTGCCCAGGCGTTCAGGTTATTAAACTCAATTTAAAAGACAAGATGTAGCTGCTCCAACATAAAAGCTAAACAGGCTTGGCCCTCATAGTAACCCTAGAACTTAACACTTCTGCTAAGAACTGTCATATTCAAGTGTACCAACCAGGAGATGATCCTTATTTAAGAGTGTTTAAAAATACCTTAAGACATACAGGGAGTGCACTGAAGGTGCACATGTCAATAGTATACAGGTACGGAGGAGAAAAAAAAAGTAAACCTTGGAAAACAACTTCCAAGGTAGAGGTGAAAACCAGAGGACACTCAGTAACATGCACTGATTTTTCCGTCCTTCGCAAAGTGCCTGAGCTACAGCTACCTACGTTGAGCAACCCTGCAGGCTGTTTGCTTCACCACTCAGCAATTTTTTGATGGTTGCAAAGCGCTGCATTCTCAAAGGTAGTTTTTCAGTTGTGTTGCTAATAAAAAAAAACTTAGGCTCTTCAAATGGCTAAAAATTACAGAGATCTAAAAATCTTTCTTGGATTCCTACCTCTTTTAAAGAATGACTCTGGGAATGGTCAAATCAATGCTAACAGGAAAGTGTCCTAATGTACTTTAAAAACATTTTCAGAGATAATCATTCCCCAATTTCTCTTACTGAAATTCAAGGAAGGTCAGAAATAGCAAGCCACTTTGAAATCAGTGCTCCAATTACCCAGCGGGCGTCTGAAAAGAAGCCCTCAGCTCTGCACACAGGTTTACAGGGGTGAGATGCTCAGATAACCTTGACCGTCCTTTATAGAATGCAGCTCTCCGGAAGAGCTGGCTCCTTAGGCAATTTGGTTCTGCTTCTGACAAAGCAGGCGATAAAAAATTCCCAAACTCTTTGTTTCAGCATCTGGCTGAAAAGAAGGTTAAGTACAAAGTACCAAAACCAAAGAAACCTACATAACCCCAAACCACTTTTTTACCTGAATTTAGGAGCTTAGCACATTATAGCATTTCAGCCTGTAGAAAAGTCTCTTTCAATCGAATTAAACTGTTATTTTGTTCAATGAGAATGTCGTTTGACAACTGAGTAAAATGTTTGAGAAATATCCACTAAAACGCTGGGATAGGCACAGGACAGAACTGGGTCTCTACCTAGCAGTAACCAAGAGCAAATGTCAATCAATCAGATCATCCAGCCATCTCTCAATTTTTCAGGATACACTTGGTATCCCAAATTATACATTAATGCATCAGGGTTAACAAGGCTCCTATTCAGAACACGGGCTGGGGTACAACCTCCCATCAAAGTTTAAGAAACACATAGAAGATGTTCTGAAATGCAATTATTATGGAATGAAAATAGACGTATGTAACAAAAATATTTTTATTACTAAGTTGCCAGAAAAATATCTGAAGTATTTACTGTAACAATGAAAATGCTGAATTCAGAAATCAATGACTAAAAACTGCACAGGAGTCTCCCCTCTTCCCCATTTCTGCCTCTCAGCAGTAGAACAACAAAGGAGGAAACACCAGTGGGGAAAAAATATAGAATCCAAATTTACCAAATCAAAAGTCTGCTGTGAGCGGCAGGTCTTCTAGGAATGAACACAGGAGTTCAACGAGCCTTTGTGACTTATCTACCAACTCACCTGATTCCACTTCAAAGTTGGTGGTAAATCTTGCTTCCGAGTCCAACTTGAGGTATTCTCGCAAAACCTAGAGTAAAATAATTACGAACTTTAGTATAAGATTATTTTCAAATTCTGAAAATAGTAATAAAGGGGAAAAATCACAGCTACAAATCAAATCATAATTGTGAAATGTTATACTTTACCTCTAAAACCCTCTTTAATTTGTAATCTCTTTATGTGCAGTTCAACACACACTTAAATTTAAGCCAACCAACAGCCACTCCCACTTATACAACAAATTCCTAAACCTGACTGTTCAGTCTGGAAGATCACGTTTCTCTCCACATGATCTGATCAGAAGGTCTGGGGAGAAACCCAGGAACCAATATGAGTAAGAAGTGCCCCAATAAGGTGATTTTGATGTAGCTGGTCTATCACCTGCCTGTGGGAACCACTGTTCCCAACCAGTGGTTCTCCACAGGGGCCACTTCTGTACCCCAGGCAGACATCTTGCAATGTCTGAAGATATTTTTGGTTGTCACAACAGAGGAAGGGGTTATACTACTGGAATTTAATGGCTAGAAGCCAGTGATGCTGCTAAATATCCTACAAGGCACAGGACAGTACAAAGACTTCTCCAGCCCAAAATGTCAATAGCAGTGAGACTGAGAAAGCCTGTGCCAAAGCAACCAAACATTCTGACGATTTAGAAATTCTACAGTTCTCACACTGGTCATTTCAGATAGGCTATATATAAAAACTCTACTATAACCATAAAACATTTCCTGTGACTGCAGGCATATTATTAGTTAAAAGAATACATATACATGCCCAACATTAAAATTTGCAGTACATGTACCTATTTCTAAAAATATTAAAATAAGTCAGATTATACATGTCCAAAAGGGCTTCCAAGAAACCAAGTTTTAATATTTGCTGAGATGAGACACTATTTCAAACTAGGTTAATTCCCAAACCCTGTTCCCAAACATATAAAATGAAAGCTTAGAAGAGTAAGAAGAACCAGAACTTCGTTTCACTCACAGATATTCCCAATTCCTGGTGAGGACAAAGGGGAAAATTTCCCAGCCTGTCACCTTAGATAGTAGGACATCTTTCATTCAGCCAAATATAAAGGTACTTCAAAACTTACATTACCTGCATTCAAAATGAGACTCGTTGAGGGCCTACCATGTCCCTGGCACTATATGATCTTACATAATACAGCAGAACAGAGTTCCAGAAGACCCTGCAACAGGTCTTTCCTACCCTACCATAATCAATGGTATAAACATCAGACAAAAACTGTGGGAAAAAGAAACCTAAAAAGGATATTCTGAGCATCAGATACCCCAGATGATGAAACTTGCAGTTTTCCCATGACTGGCCTACAAATTGCACCTACAGAATGGGTAAGGAAGCCTGGAACACTTGAAATACATACTTTGTTTTGTTCATCTTAATTAATAAGCTATAACCAGCTAATTATATAAACAAAACATACCTGACAGTTGATTTGCACTAGTAGTCTACTTAGAGACATGAACAAACATGCCAATGTCAAACTCAAGTGAAAGGATATGATTTATAAACATACTTAAAGATTCCACCAGAATTACTCCATTCCAACTGGGTAACATTTCCATGATGTGGCATATGGGCTTATATTCTAATTACAGTCTGGTTTCTTCCCCTGAATCTCCAGTGCTATACAGAAACTACACAAATCAAACCCACCCACAATCATCCCAGGCAGCAAGCACCTGGCTGGTTGGCAGGTTGACTGGTGTTCCTATCTCAAAGCACCAGGGGGTTCAGGAGTCCAGGTAGAATTTGTGGCAGAGACAGGGTTCCAATCTAGAGCTCTCTACCCAGTCCTGGAGACCTGTGCACAAGCCGTATCATTAGGAAGCTTTGCTGAATGACACGCTTTTCCAAAGGTAGGGCTAACACACATTCTAGATTCAAGATGCCCATTAACTCAGTGTAGAGCCCAACATACCTCCACTACAAAAAGAAGACAACCGGGGAAGGCAGCCTCAGTCAAAAGCAGAAAAACAACGACAAAGACAAACTTCTTAATATCCATCCATGGCTGTGGCTTTACGAAGCAAAGTAATTTGGGGGCCTTCCTTTCTTCCTCCAAGAAAGGAAGAAAAGAAAGCCCAAAAATGAATAGGAAGGTTCAGAAATATTAGTACACAATCTGAAATTTAAGCCCCACCTCCATTTTTCTAGATTTAAATCAGCCTTCAAATAAAAATTCATAATTAAATTTCAAAACATAAACACTTCTTTTTCTCTCTCTCTCTCAGCAGTAAAATATATTCTGTTCCAAAAAAGAACACTTGCTCAATTTCCTGTCAAAAGTAATCCAGAGAAGGCCACCTACACTGTAAAAGCAGCAAGAAAAAGAAAAAAAAAAAAATGCTGAAGAAAAGCCTGTATGTGTGGGAGTGTTCTAAGTGAAATATAACTACCACTCTGGATTTTAAAAGCTTTTTTTCCTCTATCATTCTGAGAAATATAAAAATTAGTGTAACTGCTAAAGAGAAGTTTGTCCTCTAACCTATCTAAGGAAAACAAGCCCTATGATGGATTTTAGTTCCACGAAAGAGAGGAGGGGGGTGGGTAATTCAAGGCCTTACCCCGTGATTTTCTGCACTAAAAGGGTAGATTCTACCAAATAGATAACTTACACTAAACGTTCACAGAAAGAGAAGGCTGCTCTGACAATTAACCCTAACCCCATAACACCCTACTCCCATCTCAAACCACGCAAATTTTTAGACTAGGGCCAGCTTGGTCCTAATACACTTAACCTAAACCTTTAGGGGCTAACCATTCCTACACACAGTAATGAGATGACTAGACTGTGGATTAGTAGTACAGCACTGAATTCGCCACTCTCTCAATTTCCCCTTACCCTGCTTATACTTTCTGAAAACTCTAAATTCTAAGACAGCAATCAACCAGCCCAATACTTTTTACTAAAAGCCTACTGAAACATGCTCAGTACTAAGGCAGAGGCAGTATGGTAAAAGAAAAAAAAAAGAGAGAGAAAAAGAAAGAAAGCTTAAACAGCTCATCAGAAAACTGAGGAGAAAAGAATAGCACAAAGTAAGTTGAAACGAAATACAATATGATCATTGAATTGAAACACAGTAAAGTGCCAGATTTCTGTAAATCATATTTGTCACAATAGAAGTTTGTCACAATCACAAAACATAGTTGAAGGGAAATAAATAATGAGCAAGGAAAAGAATATAGTAAGGAAATGACGGGGGATATTTTAAAACCAGAATACCAAAAGACGAATCAAGATATAACAGGAAGCCACACAGGAAGGGCAGGTGCCAGACAGGACAGCCTGGAAAAGCCAACCTCTTAAACCTTTCAAATGATTGGTTTGATAAGCGAATGATTTTGAAAAAGTCAACTCACAGGAGGGGTTTTTTTTTTGTTTTCTTTAATAATCTCAGACCAACATACCACAAAAAAAAAAAAAAAAAAAAAGAGCTGCAAGACTAGAATAAATAATTTCCCTGAACCACTTGAGAATAAGTAGCTAACATCACGGCCTACAGCATTTGGTGAGTCATTTCTATAAACAAGGGCATTCTCCTCCAAAACTGCAATAACTAGGACCATCAACACCCAGAAATTAACACGGACATAGTATGGTCATCTAATGGTCCCAACAGTGTCCAGGTTTGACTTTCTCCCATGATCCCAATAGTGTCCATTTTAGTAAAAGGATCCAATCCAGGATCTCACACTGGCACTGACCTTTCACAGCTCATGAGTCTATTTCAAACTAGAACTCCTCAGACTGTCCTTGACTTTCGTGACAATTTTGAAGATTCCAGGCCAGTTTTATATTGAATAGAATGTTCCTTACTTTGGGTTTGTTGATACTTAATTGTTGATTAGATTCAAGTTAGGACTTTTCAGCAGGAATACCACAGAAAAGTTCCTTCCTCTCCTTGTACCCTATCAGGTAGTAGGCTATTTTGATTTTTTTCCGACTGGTAGTGTGAACTTATATCACTTGATTAGGGTGGTATCTGCCAGATCTCCCCACTGTAAAGTGACTCTTTTCCTCTTTGTAATTAATAAGTATTTTGCGAGGTGATACTTTCAGACTATATAAATATCCTATTTCTCAACCAACTTTCACCCAATACTTTATGTCCACTGATAATTTTTTTAAAAAGTAAATTTTTAGTCTGATAATTTCAACCATTTTAGTGGGGGAAGATGGTATTTAGAAACCAAGATCTGGGTGTGCGTATTGCAACTGGATTATCACTCTTCCTAGGTCATCTAGGTGAACAGAAGCACACACATATATGTACACACTTACTTCTTCATTTCTTTCTGTATCTATCCATGTATACTGAAAACCGTGCGTTCATAGTTAGCCTGAATTCCAGTCCAATACTGCAAGATTCATTCTAGTTTTTCCCTTTCCCTTCCTATAAGAGTGGTATATCTAGTTCCCATTAACCTCTATTTCCTTACTGGATTCACCCACACCTCCGTGTCACTCAATGCTGTCCCTACCTCTGACCCAGTATCAGAAACAGCCTGCTCTAAAGGATCAGTAACGGGGAAGCCTAGATAGACAAAAACGTCTTAGGTAAAAACCACTCTACACCAAACACCACAGAAAAAACTGTAACCCCACATCCATGACCATCAGCAAAGGCCAAGTGGAGAACCAAGAGTTCTACACTCCCTGGCAGTGATGAAGCACTCTTATTAGAGACTACATATAACAGGATGCCATTTTTACAGGGCCCAAATAGGCAAAGCTAAAAACACACAGTAGTCCCTTCCTATTCTCAAAGGACACGTTCCGAGCCCCCCAGTGGATGCCTGAAGCCAAAGATAATGTTGACTCCTATAACAGGTACATCTCAGAGATGCTGCAGGTTCAGTTCCAGACTACTGCAATAAAGCAAATATCGCAATAGAGCAAGTCACAAAAATTTTGGTTTCCCACTGCGTATAAAAGTCATGTTTAGGGCTTCCCTGGTGGCGCAGTGGTTCAGAGTCCGCCTGCCAATGCAGGGGACACGGGTTCGTGCCCCGGTCCGGGAAGATCCCACACGCCGCAGAGCGGCTGGGCCCGTGAGCCATGGCCGCTGAGCCTGCACGTCCGGAGCCTGTGCTCCGCAACGGGAGAGGCCACAACAGTGAGAGGTCTGTGTACCGCAAAAAAAAAAAAAAAAAAAAAAGTCATGTTTACCCTATACTGTAGTCTACTAAGTGTGCAATAGCATTTTGTCTAAAAAAAAAGACACATACTTTAATTTAAAAATATTGCTAGAGAATGCTAACCATCATCTGAGCCTTCAGGGAATCATAATCTTTTTGCTGGTGGAGGGCTTGAAATATTTTGAGGATTACCAAAATGTGACACAGAGACACGAAGTGAGCAAATGCCTGACATGGGGTTGCCACAAACCTTCGATTTGTAAAAAAAAACACACAATATCTGTGAAGCACAATAAAGCGAAGCGTAATAAAATGAGGTATGCCTATACATACCATGTTTTTTCCTATGCATACATACATATCATGCATGCATACATGATAAAGTTTAATTTATAAATTAGGCACAGTAAGCGATTAACAATAATAATAAAACAGAACAATTATAACAATACCCTGTAATAAAAGTTATGTGAACGCAGTCTCATTCAAAATACCTTATTGTACAAATTTAATGCCTTTTCTGTTTTAACTAAGCACTTACCACACACTGTGGCCATAACTTTTGCGGTCTGATATGTGGCAGCAAACTAGCACAAATTTCTTTTTCCTTCTTCACAATTTCATGGGTAGAAGATTCATTCTTACCTTACCAACAGCATGTGATTTTTTTTTTCTTTCTTTATTACATCAAGAACTTTCACCTTTTTACTTAAAGGAAGCACTTTGCGGCTTCTCTTTGGCACGTGTGAATTGCCAGCATCACTATTCTTGTGCTTTGGGGCCATTATTAAGTAAAATAAGGATTCCTTTAACACAAGCAGCGGGATTCCACAACAGTCAGTCTGATAAACTGAGCCGGCTACAAAGTGACTAACCAGCGGGGATACGCTGGACAAAGGGATGGTTCACATCAGGGGAGGGACGGCCTGGGATGGCGTGAGATTTCATCACATTACTCAAAACAGCGCACGATTTAAAATTTATGAATTGTTTATTTCTGGAATTTTCCATTTAATATTTTCAGTCCACAGATGATCACAGGTAACTGAAACCACAAAAAGAGAAACCTCGGATAAGGGGGGACTACCCGTCGGATAAGGGGGGACTGCCGTATTGTCTACAGATACACTCATTTTAAAAAGCAAGGGAGTGCTGAACATAAAATTCAGGACAGCTCTCCCCTCCAGAGGGAGGCAGGAGGGTGGGATCCTGGAGGAACACACAGCAAGTTCAAGCCCTGACCCTGTTCCAGTTCTTAGTGAGAACCTGCACGTGCTGAGCACCAGTTCCTTGACAGACACAACACTGCTTCACCAAACCACAAAGTCTAGCACGGTCTCAATTTACATGTGCGATTTGAGGCTTAAAGAGGTTAAGCATGCTGCCTGTGGTCACACAACTAATAAACAAGAGCTCAGATGCAAACCCAGGTCTGACTCAAATCCTCTTTCTACTGTGCCCTCTACTATTCCTCCAACAGAGGAAAGAAGACGGGCAGGAGAAGTGAAGTTACGATTCTGAGGGTAAGACTCCTTCTGTGCCTCTGAACCATTTCTAGAATGGTTTTCAGGGTATGGGAGAGCCTAGGCCAAAACCAGGGGGGTAAAAAATCTTTCTGAAGGAAGGGACACAGTCCTTTAGGGATAGTTTCTATCACATTCCATAGGCTACAAATTCTAGTTCAATTCAGTCATTAATAAGATCTCTCGTTAGAGGGCCCTGGTAAAATCCTACTAATTGTTGCTTGGTTTTGTTTTGAAATCAGGGGACAAGGGAGAGAAGACCAGCAACCCATTCATGAAATTCCAACCACAGCCTAAATATGGTGCATCTGTACATGACTTAGTGTGCAGCTTGAAACATGAAATCAGTGACACAATGTTGGGCCCTTTTGAAGAATTTATACAATGAGATAGGAAGGCAGAACAACAATACTACTCCAAAGGAAAGACTGGGACATCCTGGGAAGCTTAGATACCACTCAACCACCTGAGGGGGTTTAAAACTGCTAAAACCCCAAAAGATGGATCTCTGTAAAAAGAAAACAAAAGAAAAAAAAAAGCAAAAAGATAGTATATTTATCTTCTCAAAGACTCAGAAATAAACACATTCTAACTGCATTTCTGGTAGAAAAATCTCCAGAGTCTACTGAAGTGATTAATAACAACTCACACCACCTGGAAAAGTCTCATGATCTGCACTAATGATTTAGCGATCTCAGTTCATGCTTTCTAAGTTATCTTTAAAATGGAGTAAGTTTTTCCATTGTTGATTTCCAGGGAGCAGACTATAAATTGAATCAGAAATAACTGTAAGCCTAGCTTCCCTCCCAAACCCTCCCCCCCAAGTTCACGAAGCTCTATCTTCCCTCTCTATCAACCTTCTCTTTCTGAAGAGGAAAAATCTAGACCTAGGTGAGAGACTAAAGAAAATGCTACAGAACAAATGAAATAAAAGGACATGTGCAAGATGGTGCAAAGATAAATCAAAACTCACTCAAGCTTTATACTGTAGCCTAAAATTGTCTACAATATATAAAGGTTAAGAAACGTAAAATCATCCTGTAAATATAATAAGCACACAAAAAGCACACACACAAAAATAAATCTCACTAGATAAAAAAGGGAAGGCATTTAAAAGAACTCTTCAGGGCCAAGCCTTTATTTATTTATATTTTTTAAGCTTTTTAGTTACTTTCTTAATGAAAAGCAACCAGGCACTGTTGAAATCAGCATCAGGCATTACAGAGACAAGAAGTTATCCTGAGGAATTTCTCAGTGAGGAGGACAAACTGAATAAATTAGTCCATAGGCACTGTTTCTTTCATCCTATTGTATTAAGCTTAGGTGATCACAAGATGAGCAGTAATTATCCTTGAGAATTAAGGGAGAATAGCCCAGCTTTAAAGGAAATTTAAAAACTGAAACATACGTAAGAAAAAATGTATTTCTTTAACATCAAAAAAGAGAAAACCTGGAAACACATTAAAGAGTTTCATTGTAAATTCCCAGATAATGAATTTTGGGTAAAAATCAATATGGCTATTTGAAAAATAAATCCTCCCAAGCTAATCTAATTTATTGTTACTGAGACAACCCACTCATCAAGGGACTGCAGGAGTTGCATTTCTTAACGTTAATGGATTTGACAATTCGTGAAGACACAGGAAAAATGTTCTTCCCAGAAAAGTACATACCAGTGGTTCTTTGATCCCGAGTTGTACAAACTACTTCTTATTCTTCCTTTCCCTATAATTCTAAGCATAAAAGTTCTACACAGAGAGAGAGAGAGAGAGAGAGTCAAGCAAATAAACTGACTGGAAAAAGGTTAAAGTGGTGATGACAAGAGAAAAAAGTCCTTTTACAGGCTTATTATCATCTTAAGCCTTCTCCGTCTCTATCTATTCATTTGCTCAAACCAAAAACATGGGATTCATTCTCCATTCCTTTCTTTCACAGCCCGTATCCATGCTGTTGAGACCTATAACTTCCACCTCCTGAAGACCACCTTGATTTCCTCACGCCTCCCCACCTCCACAGTCACCACACTGGTCCCAGCCACTGTTATCTCTCAACTAGACAGCTGACCCACATTCCTCATTCATCTTTCTGCCCCTGATCAATTTTCAGAGCAGTCACACTGACTTTTTAAAAGGCTAAACTATATATTATCCCCCTGATGAAAATCCCCCAATGCTTTCCATGTCCTGAGATGCCAAGAATGTGAAGGATATAAGAGTTTACCCTAATTTCACACTAACAAGTTAGCTGCCACAGTTGTATGGATGCTGGCAGAAGACATGAGACTCTTGGGTCAAAGACAAAGGACTTCATTACTCATAGCAATAGCAACAACCAGAGCATCGTTACTCACAGCAATAGCAACAACCAGAGTACCAGCACTTTTGGTGCCAGTCCCTTCAGTCCCAATTCACAGGAGGTAACACAAAGAAGGCCAGATGACACCTGCACAGCAGTGGGTTGTGTAACAGGAGAGGAACCCTGAGCTTAATGAACCCAAGTCTTCTACAATGGGCAGTAAGCCCGTCTGACCTTTTCCCCAGGAGACATTGTCTTTATTACACTAGACAATAGTGTGCCTGATCTTTGCTCTGGAGGGAGACACTCTATCTTCCAAGGCTGCTGACCATACAAATCATCCTTGAAAAGGCAGTCCAGAACAAAGGTAGACAGTGCAGAAACATAAGACACGTGGAAAACTCTCTTTCAACACTAGAATGAAAGTCAAATTTCTCAACATGGTCTACAAGGCCCTAAAAAATTGATCCCTTCCTCTTCAATTTCATGTGGAACCCCCTGTCTCCCCAGCTTACTATGCTCTAACTCCACTGGCCATCTTTGGTGTCCTCTTAAATAAGCCAAGCTCTTTGCTGCCTCAGGGCATTTGCCTGTACTGGTCCTTTTATCTGAAATGCTCTTTCTCTGGCTTAGATGTCACTTCCTCAGGAAGACCTTCCTTCATGAATCTATCCATTTACAACCCCACACTCACTGTTCATTTACTTTTTTTATTTTTTTAAATAACTTCAAAGGCTTTTTTTTTTTTTTTTTGGTTGCACATTGGGTCTTTGTTGCTGCACACGGGCTTTCTCTAGATGCAGCGAGCGAGTGCTACTCTTCGTTGTGGTATGCGGGCTTCTCATTGCAGTGACTTCTCTTGCTGTGGAGCACGGGCTCTAGGTGGGCGGGCTTCAGTAGTTGTGGCACGCAGGCTTCAGTAGTTGTGGCTCACGGGCTCTAGAGCGCAGGCTCAGTAGTTGTGGCGCACGGGCTTAGTTGCTCCGCGGCATGTGGGATCTTCCTGGACCAGAGCTCAAACCCATGTCCCCTGCATTGGCAGACAGATTCTTAATCACTGAGCCACCAGGGAAGCCCTCATTTCCTTTTTATCACTTTGATCACTCATTCACTCATTCAATAACCATTTACTGAGCACCTACTATGTGCTAATCATTATTAGTATTGTTTATTTATTTACTGACAGTCTTCCTTTTGAGAGTAGAAACCTTATCTTTACATTCAGCCACAAAGGCCTAGAACGTAAAATCATACCCTCAATAAAATTCTGCTGAACAAATGAACAACTATTACAATATGAAGTACTGAAATATTTCCAGGTCAATATGGGATAACAGCAGAGCACTGCACCAAAGGATGGAATAAGAAGCTCAAGTCCTAAAGTCAAACCCTGGAGTCATCTTTTGGTAATACGTGAGCAATTCTACTAAGCTCCCTGTAAAATGAAGAAAATCCCTCTCCTGCCTAACTCACAAGATTATGTGAGGATCAAATGATGGAATCTATTTGGAAGCCCTTACAATGCTAAATATAAGTTAAAACAAGTAACAAACTGATAGTTAACAGTCATGAGATAGTTATTCATTCAACAAGAATATACTAGGCCCCAACTATGAGGCTGACCTTATTATGGGAATTTATAATAAAAATGTATAACTTGAAATTAGAAAACGTTTTGTTCTTTAATAAATTAGAAGGGGAGTCATTTTTCCCCTTTAAATACCCTATGGACATACCTTAAAAACTTTCAGATAAAAGGTGAGTCACCTTTATCTGCCCCTGATCCCAGAATATCATGTTTTTTTGGTTACTTAAGTGATATATATATATATATATATATATATATATGTAGGTCCTTGCTGGTTATCTATGTTATATATAATAGTGTGTATATGTTAATCCCAACCTCCAACTTTATCCCTCCCCTCTGGTAACCATAAGTTTGTTTTCTATGTCTGTAGGTCTATTTCTGTTTTGTATGTAAGTTCAGTTGTATTATTTTTGTTCAGATTCCACATATAAGTGATATCATATGATACCTGTCCTTCTCTGTCTGACTTACTTCACTCAGTATGACAGTCTCTAGGTCTATCCATGTTGCTGCAAATGGGCGTGATTTCATTCTTTTTTATGGCTGAGTAATATTCCATTGTATATATGTACCACATCTTCTTTACCCATTCATCTGTTGATGGACATGTAGGTTGCTTCCATGTCTTGGCTATTGTAAACAGTTCTGCAGTGAGCTTAAGTGATTTTTAAGCAAGCCATTCAAATGCCAATTTAGAAAAATTTTAGACTATATTTACATCCCTGAATGCCAATCTCCAAAACAGAAATTTTTAGCCTTCTGACAAAGTTAGGAATTTATTAATTTTGTTTTGTTTTGTTTTTCAGTACGCGGGACTCCCACCGCCGTGGCCTCCCCCATTGAGGAGCACAGGCTCCGGACGCGCAGGCCCAGCAGCCATGGCCCACGGGCCCAGCCGCTCCATGGCATGCGGGATCCTACCGGACCGGGGCACGAACCCGTGTCCTCTGCATCGGCAGGCAGACCCGTAACCACTGCGCCACCAGGGAAGCCCTGGAATTTATTAATTTTGTCTCCTTTTACTGACTTCATGTGAAACCAAACACAGTCTCTTCACTGCAACATGGTGTGTATGTGTGTATGTGTGTGTGTGCATGTAAAATGAAGGGAAAGTAAGCTTCATCTTAGATTAAAAAGAGCAGCTTCAGAGTCATCGCACCAGGTGGCCAACAGGAGAAAATGCTGACGTGTGAGCAGAGGACGGGCAACTTGACTGCAAACAGGGACAGTCAAGGCAGACACACCACACAGCTGGCGTGAGTTCACCAATGAACTCATCTTCTATGACCTCACAATAAAATTACTCAAAATTAATTAAAAAGGGTATTGCTTCTATGATACAAAATGAAGCATAACATAAAGATGAGAGTTTATGCAACATTCTTTAGAAAGGAGGTAAAGTGGAATGTGAGAACCATATGACTAAGATTCCTTTTAGATAACACTTTTCAAATTCAATATGCCTATACATAGATAACTAACAACAGGTACATAGTGCTGGTAAACAGGAGGAATAACATGAACTGGTGCTAATTCATGTTAGCACGAAGTTAAAAGTTAAAATCCAGAAGAAAATATGAGGGACTTCCCTCATGGTGTAGTGGTTAGGAATCCACCCGCCAATGCAGGGAACACGGGTTCAAGCCCTGGTCCGAGAAGATCCCACGTGCTGCAGAGCAACTAAGCCCGTGAGCCACAACTACTGAGCCTGCACTCTAGAGCCCACACGCCACAACTACTGAGCCCGCGTGCTGCAACTACTAAAGTCCGCATGCCTGGAGCCTGTGCTCTGCAACAAGAGAAGCCACCGCAATGAGAAGCCCGCACACCGCAACGAAGAATAGCCCCTGCTCACCACAACTAGAGAAAGCCCGCACGCAGCAACAAAGACCTAACGCAGTCTAAATAAATAAATAAATAAAATTCAAAAAAAAAGAAGAAGAAAGTATGAAAATGGGGAAGAGAAGTACATGGGAAGGCTCTTTGGAGCTAAGAAAGACATCCAGGTTAAGAGGGATGGAGACAGATGAGCCACAACGTACATATGAGAAACATTAAAATAGAGACACATGCGTCTATACATACACATACACACACACACACACGCACACACACAATTATATTCAGTAGCTTTTCATTACACATGTGAAGGTCTCTCAAAAAATGCCTCCATACATATTATGTATTTTAAAGATGGCTACCTATTCCAAATCTGGGAGGAAGGGGACAGGAGCAGTTACCAAACTATTCACACAGGCCTCATTAACCACACTTTTACAATAGTAAATACAAATACAGTATAGGTATCTAGAAACTTCTTCCTTGATACTGCTTTAAATAGCCAGTGTCTAATCTTGTCTTTTGATTAAATAATCTCCCTTATAAATAATAATGATAGTTACTATCTGAGTACCTACAATACACCAGGCACATTATATTCTCTATCTCATGTAATTAAT
Organism: Mesoplodon mirus; assembly: GCF_964341445.2. Lineage (NCBI taxonomy): Eukaryota > Metazoa > Chordata > Mammalia > Artiodactyla > Ziphiidae > Mesoplodon > Mesoplodon mirus. The sequence goes on along the minus strand of NC_138979.1, from coordinate 157,787,274 downwards.
ATAACAATCCAGGGAGATGGGTATTATTATCCCCACTGTACAAAGGAGTACACGTAGGAATCAGTGAAGTTTTAAATCTTACCCAAGATAAAGTCCCTTGGCCAAGGTCAAACCACAAACTCAGTAATCAGACAAGCAAGAATCCAAACCCAAGTCTATTTGATACAAAGCCTGTGTTTCTACTACTGTATTATACAACCTCCACATTACAGTATATAAGATAGGATAATTGTAATTTAGGAATTATTTATACATTACTAGTTTATTGTTCATAATATTACACGAAATGCACATTATAAACTATAGCCTATGTTAAAATATGTATTTTATAAATATTTTTTTGGAAAAATACATGGCAAAAAAATTTATGAGTGATAGGCTCGCTAGTGAATCTTCTTAATTTCTATTTTTCTAGTTTTTCCTTAATTATGGTATATAACTTACAAAAAGTAGAGCACACACCAAAAAACTACATTTTTGTACAGGCATTCTTCTCCCATTCTCTGGAGCCTATCAAAACTAAATTTAGATTATAAAACACGATACAAGTTTAACAGATGCTCAGAGTTGAACAAAAAGTGAACAACAATGAAAAATATGGCACAGCATTAAAATCACAGAGAAACTTGGTAGCACTAAGGAAAAATACATAGCCTTTCGGTTTTTGTATTATACTTAACCAAAAAAAAAAGTAAGTAAAATAGACAGGTAGTCAGAATTCCATAACTTGAAGGAAATGCTTAGAGGAAAATTACCAAAACCAACAAAAGTGAATTCAATTCTAGGAAAACACCCTTGGAAACCACAGTACAAAGTCTTCATGGAAAACAGTCAGTTTTGGTGATTGTCCAGGCATTTTAACAAATTAGCAGTTAATCTGAAGAAACTACTTAGTGGCTCTGGAACGTCGTTTAAGCCAAACAACTAATTGGAATGTGAATGCCCACATTCAACTAAGTTTACTTTTCAAAATATATACATTTCTCATCTTGTTCAATGACCCTATGTCATGTTCACACAACCTCTTCAGAAGCACTGTAACCATAACCTGAAAATGGGAGGTGCATAAACTTCATTTCCCTACAGGAAACCACCACTCAACTACTCACTATGTAATTTGTCTTCAAAGCCATCAAATAAAATGCATTCCAATAGAAAAAAACACCATGGGATCAGGAGGGAGAAAAGCAGAGCTTCAACTTTTTCCAAAATGTTTTATGATCTAAAACAAATATGGCAAAATGTTAAGACCTGGTGAAGCTGGAAGGTATTACATATAAGTCCCTACCTTCTCCAGTCCATCTGAAATATTTTTAAGTTAAAAAAATAATAATGGGGGCTTCCCTGGTGGTGCAGTGGTTGAGAGTCCGCCTGCCGGTGCAGGGGACGCGGGTTCGTGCCCCGGTCCAGGAGGATCCCACATGCCGCGGAGCGGCTGGGCCCGTGAGCCATGGCTGCTGAGCCTGCGCATCCGGAGCCTGTGCTCCGCAACGGGAGAGGCCACAGCAGTAAGAGGCCCGCGTACCGCAAAAAAAATAAATAAATAAATAAATAAATAAATAAATAATAATGTTTGTGTAGGTCAATACAACTCTCACTCCTCTCAGCACTCCTGTATTGATAAACACACACACACACCATATCTACATCCCTCCAGCCCAAACTGTGGCATTTTACACCCCTGTGGAAGCCATTTTTGACATGAATACCAAACATTTCCCAATATTTAGTTTGCTCCTTTGCAAAGCATGAGTTCAGAAAAACTGCCATGTGACAGAATAAAAAAAATTAAATTCTTACAACAAGGACCTACTGTAGAGCACAGGGAACTACACTCAGTGTATTGTAATAACCTATATGGGAAAAGAATCTAAAAAAGAATACATATATGTATAACTGAATCACTTTGCTGTACACCTGAAACTAACACAGCATTGTAAATCAACTATACTTCAATAAAAAATCAATTAAAAGTAAATAGGTAAATAAAATTTTAAATTCTTTATGTAATGATGTCAGAATAGTCATAAAGCACCTGAGAAGTTCTGTGTGTATGTACTGAATCCATTTCTCAAATGAAAAAAAATAAGTTTACTTCTCGAAATGCACTTTTCCAGAACAGACAGTCCTAATCCCCCACGGGAAAGCACAGGCTCAAGACACCTTACAAAATGTGCCACCTACACCAGAAAAGTCACTTTTGGTATTAAAGTGACAAGAAGATCTCTATTAAGGGCAAGCTTGTGACCTGAAAAAAACTAAACAGATCTTTAGAAAGTGAGTTTTTAACTTTCCTCTCACTTGAAAGAACCAGAATCCACATTTGTGTGGAGCTTTTGACTCCATGGGCAAAGGCACTACGTGGAAACTGCTGTCATATTCAGGAAACAGATGGGGTGCATAATGCAACGAGATAATCAACCGCCACCCTCTTCCCTCCACTAGAATTTAAGAAACACTCAGTTAATAATGAAACAAACTAGAAAAGCAGAAGTGCATAGCTGAGCAGGACTTGAACACACATCAAGGAACTTGTTATGAGCATCAAGGAGTGGTTAGACCTAAAGGACAAAGAACATTTCAAATTGTTTCCTTGTTCTCAAAAACGAGCGTTACACTTGCCACAGTCTCAGTTAAAACTGGGGTCCATCTTGTAACCTCACCCACCAGCCAAGCAAGTCAGGTCTTAATTGAGATGTAATTATTTACTTTATTAAAACAAGTATTCACTTCAATTCAAACGCTTCTTCGACATCAATTTGCAAAAAGCTGCAGTGTTCCAAAGATCACAGTGGCACAGACTTTACTTTCAAAAAGTTTACAACCTAACTCATGGGGGAGGATATGTAAAAACAGCAATAACACAGACGGAAGTGTTGGTAGGTACAACTTTAAGGATGGCAAAAGAACATAAAGGTCAGAAGGTCAAATCAATGGCAAGAAAAACGAATACGTTCCCAATGGGCAAACGAGAGGCAGAGGAGAAGCAATTAGGGGGAGAAAACAGAGTAAGGACAGAGAAGGCTGCCATGCACGTGGTGTTTAAGTAAACAGAAAGTATAAACCATGGAAACACATTTTAAATATCAAACATACAAAGAAACACTTAAACTCTAAAGGTTGCATGGAAATTTTCCCTGAGAGCCACAGGAGATGAATTGGCTTTACTGTCCACTCAGTGGCTGTTTTCTAGCTTTGGCCTCATCCTTCACGTTGCCTACTTCAACATCGTTTTTGGCACCCGTGACTTGTGTGGGATCAATCATGACATGATTACAGAGATGACCATCGAATCTCATCATTCTAACTGTGCTAGTTATCAGCACAGGGCATGTCATTCAGAGTTACTGTTGTGCTGTGGACATTTACTTTTAAATACAGAGAAGCATTCAGATGAAACTTGGAGGACTTGAAATTCTATCAGGCAGCTGAAACATAAATGACTATTTTTTTTAACCTACGGTAGTGTTAATGGCTTATGAAGCTTTGTGATGGTGTTCGTTGTACAGGGAGAGGTAGGCTAGCACAGTGAGTGTGTGTTGGGGGGGAGTCCCCCTCCAGTTTTATTGAAATATAGCTGACATATAATATTGTATAAGTTTAAGGTATACAACATAATGATGTGATGTATCTATATATTATGAAATGATTACCACAACAAGTTTAGTTACCATCCATCACTTCGCATAGTTACAAATAAATGAGTATTTATCACAGCAAAAGAGAAGGCTACAATTCTAATGATGAATTTGAAAACTTACTTTTATGTACAAAAATAGTTCAGAATTTTCAAATAGTGCCTAAATTGGAAAATAATAACCTTCAACAAATTAGTCTAAAGAACTGCAATTAGGGTTTCCCTGGTGGCGCAGTGGTTGAGAGTCCGACTGCCGACGCAGGGGACACAGGTTCGTGCCCCGGTTCGGGAGGATCCCACATGACACGGATCGGCTGGGCCCGTGAGCCATGGCCGCTGAGCCTGCGTGTCCGGAGCCTGTGCTCCGCAACGGGAGAAGCCACAACAGTGAGAGGCCCGTGTACCGCAAAAAAAAAAAAAAAAGAACTGCAATTAAATTTTAGTTATTTAATTCCATTTAGGCCAAAAGCCTTTCAAGAAAAAAAATACTCTATGTGGGACTTTTTCTCACCTTGTAAAGCAGAAAACAAACTTTGCTACCTTAGACAGTAGAACTGACTCATCATTCACTTACATGAGATGTTCAGACAAGACAAAACAGTGGCTTATACATTTAAAAGGCTGCCTAGATCAAAGAAAGTTTGAGTACCACACCTGGCAAATAATTCCAACAAAGCACCAATAATGACAAATTGCAAAGAAAGTAGTTTATTCACTGGAACCAACTGGAAAGGGCAGGAGAAGGACTGAGAGGTTTGTGATGGAAGGCTAGAACCATTCCACAAAGTTTTTAAACAACATGCTACAGAGCTTAAGATTACCCTAGAGGCAACGAGAAACTACCAAAAGTTTACTGGAGATTGTCATCATCAGAACCAAATGTGCACGTATATATGTGTGCAAACACACACGCATATATATATTTTTTATTCCCCCCCCAAAAAAAATTTCAACAGTGCTGTGGAAGAGAGCCTGCAAGAGGACAGACACTGAATACAGAAATGCTACTACCAAAGTTGTTGCTATTTTCTAGGTGAGAGATGCCTGGGACCTGAACTAGGAGAGTGGGAAGAGAGAAAGGAAGGAATTTAAGAGAGACTTAAAGAGAACACTGACAACACATGCAAAGCAACCAGATGGGGTAACTGAGAAAAATGGAACCAAAGTCAACTAAAATCTCTGTCTTGAGGGACCAGAGAGGACAGTGGTGCTGTTGCCCAAGTAAGAAACTGCATCGCCAGAAAATGAATCCCTACACTTCTCTCAAAGTTCATATTTCTGTCAAGGTGACACTTAACTTATCTTTGACATTATTAATATTTCTCTCCAACACGGTCTGAAATCATCCATTAACCACACAGAGACTGGTCCAAGAAACAGACTCAGCTCTAAATGGCATTTTGAAATTTGTCAATTGAGTTTACCTTGAAAATCTGTTGGGAAATAGTTTAAACTTATCAAAAAGACACCAGATACCCTACAGAAGAAACATTCCAAAAATAGGACTAACTCAAGATTCTCCATAATGAAAAACATTTGCTCAATGAATTTCATAATAGAATCTAAGGTTGACGCTCTAGTTTATGAGTTTTAGCATTAACTCATTACATCACATTTTAAAATATAGTAAACCTTTTAAAAAACATACAATTTAATATATGGTAAATTATTAACAGTGCTACTCAAAACAATACAAAGGTATACCTCCACAATGTAATAGGATTAATGCCTAATACAAGAGCTAAAAGACAACTTTTTAGCAAAAAATTACTCCATTTTTATCATACCACCACCTTCTTTTCTGTCCAATTTTGAGGTATAATCAACAAATAAAATTGTAAGGTATTTAAAGTGTACAATGTGATGATTTGATATATGTATATACACTGTGAAAGGATACTTTCCACTGAGTTAAGTAGTAAATCCATCACTTCCCATATTTATTATCTCTTTTCTTCCTGAAAGTAGAACTTTTAAAAAAATTCAATTATTGAACTGAAATGTCAATGATACCATACAGTGTTATCAACTACAGTCACCACATTATACTTTATATCCTCAGACCTTATTCACCTTATAACTGAAAGTTTGTAGCCCATACCACATTTTTCATATTCAAAATCAGAGTAACTGACCACTTAGACCAAATGTCTTTGTGGAACATGCTAGTTTCTAAAGATTAATAGACTGATCTTGAACTGAGAAAAAAAACCATACAGACCCAAGTAAATAATTCAAAGTACAACCATAAATGAACATGGGACAATGGTTGGCCAAGGGCACAAAAATTAGGTTAAAAGGGATGGGGCAAAAGAAACGAACACTCACTGAGGGCCTCCTCTAAGTCTGGCACGGGGCTAAGAAGTGCAGACACTCACTCCCACCCCAAACCCACTATATAATGAGTCTTTGGATAATTCGTGTAAGCTTCATGAAGGTAGAGCGGGCTTGGCAACCAGCAGATATCCAGGTTCTCAATCAGCACCTGGCACACAATAAGTACTCCATAAATATTTCTTAGGTGCATGGATGAATGTATGGAGGGCTGGTGGATGAATGGATATTTTTAATAACAATGTTGGTCTACCCACAGAGACCCAAAGAGATCCTGGCAGCTTAGGAGAGAGGGAGCAAGAAATGGTCTCCAAGCCACTCCGCTCCCTTCTCCAAATACAGGAGGCCACAGGAAAGTGGGAAAAGCATGGGCTTCCTCATCACACCTGGATGGGAAGCCAAGTTTCAGGCCTACCTTTAGTGTGTCCCTGGACAGATGACTACTCCATGATGGAAATGCATAGACTAATTTCTTAATCTTGAAGTTGTAAAAAGGCTTTAATGAAATAACATATATAGAGTACCCAGCAAGTACCTAGCACATAAGTAGTATTTAATAAATAAAAATCTCTCCATGTACTGGGACAAGAGAAACGCCCCCCAGTGCTGACACAGTCTTGGTCTTAAGGATAAAGTCCAAAGGAGGGGTCTCAGTAAAAGGAATCCTAGTGTAGTCCACAGCAGGACAGCTCTGGAGTCATTGTAAACTATCAATCCGAAGGCCCAGCTCATCATATCACGTTAAAGGAATTAACAATCATAGAATGAGCCTTCACAGGATTCAAAAAGGGAACAGGACTCTGACAGCGCAAGGAAATACAAAATGAAACAACTAGCATATGCTCCGTGCTTGACAATTGCACACTTGCCAAAATCAGGCACACTTCTCTCTGTTATACTGTCAAAGCTACTTTATTGATAATATCTGAAGTATATTTTGTTAATTTGATGAAAGTATGAATCATTAAGGATTCTTTCTGAGAAAAATTTCCTAAGGGTCCTATCCAGGACCCACCTCTAAGAAACCAAGACAACTATACATTTGGCTATAATTATGCCTTCATGTGTTTTCTCTTTCCTACTTTTATAGCATCATATCACATACAATGCAGCCCAATTATAAAACATGACTAAAACCCCCAAACCTCTTATCCACAACCAAAAAGGTGAAAATAATATTTTAACAAATTCTAAGTTTCCTCTTTTGAGTCAGTAGCAAAATAAATCACACAAATTTTCTTAACTAACTTTCTAGTTATTGCTTATCCATCAGGTGAAGTCAAGAGCAGGTTACCTTTCCTCTTAATCAGCCAGCAAGGAATGTATCTTAACTTCAGAAGGTGCCTTGAGCATCTTATTCAACTATAAGCTTCAGGAATATCTAAAATGTTTCTTTTTTTGCAATACGAATCCACATCACCTAATTCAAACATGAATCTAAATCATTAAACTCAAATACATAGCTAAATAATTTGCTTTTGGATGAAGGTCATTTTATTCACTGCTGATTTGAGATGAACATTTTACAAAGGATGTAAATAGCTGGAGAACAGATTTGGATAAAGAGGGACCATCACACCACAGACAGTTTCTCACGTAAAAGTTCTTCCTTATAAACAAAAATCTGGGTATCCATCTTAAAGTTCAGAGAGTGTATTAATGGAGCAAGAGATCAACAATGTAATACGCTAAGAGCTTAAATCAATTTACAATGTCTCCACCTACAAAATAATAGTCCCTTACAGAGGGCTCCAGTTAATGAATCAACATTTAGAAATGAATATGATGTAATATGGTGAACAGAGGAACTGAAACTATATAGGGTAGCAGGAGAGGTACATCCTATTTTGATTAGAATCAGCCAGAAGCTATGAGAAAAAAGGATTAGTGCCCAGCAGAACAACTCCCTGAAGAAATTTAGGATGGTATGCTGGCAGGGAACAAAGAAAACTTGGGTAGCAAGTCTTAAGCTTCTCCTGTGGGAGTATCCAATCAGCTTTACCCTTGCCAGTCTTGATGCCACACATGTACCAGGAAGCTTTCTGAAGATAATAACACTGCCCTAGAAATCTGCCATCTGGGAACAGTATCCACTTATTATACTATAAAATTCCTGTCTGCTTGGAAATATATTTCTCATTGCATTTAACAACTGATTTTCTAGTAGACATCAATGTTCAAAAATTTCTGTTTAAGCATATCAGATTTTCCAGAGTCTGATCAACCCTAGATAACCAGACCACTGTTGTTAAACTATGAAGCTCTTTTTAAAGCAAGTCCTGCAAGCGTAAGTGTGGTCTGATAACATTTTAAAATTAGCTTTTGCAAACTCTGAGCTCTACACCATATTAGAACACAATCTGTGCTTTAACTGCCCACAGTGTACACCTGATTTAATTTGGAACAGTTCTTACTACAGATTTCCTTCATCCCCAAATGCTAGTACCTTTCTATATATACCTATCACTTTTTTACTATGATTACCTTAAAAAAATGGTTATTTTCAATCTTCTCTTAGCCTCATTTCACCCTTTTTCAGTCCTGATTAAGATGTGGTCCTTCTTGAAAATATGATTGCAACAATTTGATAACTCTGAAGGAGCTTAAAAAGAAGGTCACCCAAAACACAAAGTGGTCTTGTGGAAACTAGGAATGCCTCACCATATAATAATATCCTCTCTACTAGCATCTTTAATAAAGGGTTCAAGAAAACCAGACTCTTGCACTTCTCAATGTTTTGATCAAACAATCTAAAGTTCAACTATTTATCTCATGGACATTAAGTGCCAAAGCCACAATGAGGCATCAATATTGTAAAGCAAACGAGAATCATATTCCTCCATACAAAAATTACTGGATGCCCAGGATGTGCCATTTATTGACTGCCTTTTTGGCATTGAAAAGTCAAACAGAAAACACAGTCCCAGTCTTCAAGGACTTTACATTCTAGGAGAGCAAGCTTAACAGCTAAATAAAAAATCTCATGTTGCAGAGCACCGGCTCTAGGCATGCGGGCTTCAGTAGTTGTGGCGTGTGGGCTTAGTTGCTCCATGGCATGTGGGATCTTCCCAGACCAGGGCTCGAACCCATGGTCCCCCTGCATTGGCAGGCGGATTCTTAACCACTGTGTCACCAAAGCCCACGCGCAGCAATGAAGACCCAGCACAGCCAAAAATAAATAAATAAATACATACATACCTACGTAAAATTTCAGTGGTGGTGGTGGTGCAGTGGTTGAGAATCCGCCTGCCAATGCAGGGGACACAGGTTTGAGCCCTGGTCTGGGAAGATCCCACATGCCACGAAGCAACTAAGCCCGTGCACCACAACTACTGAGCCTGCGCTCTAGCCCGCAAGCCACAACTACTGAGCCCACGCGCCACAACGACTGAAGCCCGTGCGCCTAGAGCCCGTGCCGCGCAACAAGAGAAGCCACCGCAATGAGAAGCCCGTGCACCACAACGAACAGCAGTCCCCGCTCGCCGCAACTAGAGAAAGCCTGCACACAGCAACTAAGACCCAACGCAGCCAAAAATAAATAAATTAAATATATATTTTTTAATCTCAGAAATACTGTAACAGAGGTACATGTTATAAAGTAACTAACTCTAGGAAGCAAGAAAAACACTACAGATGCTAACTTTTAAGCTGGTCCTAAAAAAGAATTTATTCAGCAGTAGAGAGGAGTGTTTAAGAAAAAGACAAAGTGTGTTAAGAAAAAGAAAAGGGCAGCAGAGGACAAGAAGTCACGTCACACAAGGCATTTCTACATCACTGGACCAAACAAGGCTCAGGAACAGAGAGTGAGGACAGAAGTCAGAGAGGAAGCAAGATGGTCTTCTGCCGTATTAAGGCATTCAGGGCTGCCTTAACCTATGGGCAGCCTATGGGTTCTGAGGAATTCCTGAAGCGCCTGCCTGCAGGAGCCTGTCCTCAGCAGATACTGGCTACTGGGAGTCACAGCTTTCCCTGAGGTCCCCAAGCCTCTGTGGCTTCCTCTTGCCTGGAGACGGGTGTGGGGTCACTGGGTAGGGAGAGGAGTGGACATCAGCTGTACACCACCCTCAGGGTCCTCTTGGTACCCAGCAGATACTGAATGACTTCAGATAATCTTAAAATGAAAAGGAAACCAGCAGAGCAGTCTCATGTCCCATCAACTATCAGAATCCCTTCTACACACCTTGATAAATGGCTACACACTGGACAACAGCTACGATGTCTGCCCTGTGTCTTCAGTTCCCCAGGACACTTGCTACAGTTCTTCTAGCCAGGCATCGTTAAAATCCTTTCTAAAATCTTCTCCAGCATGGGTCCCCCTTAGAACGTAGCCCACTTGGCCAGAGCTGGGCACAAACAGCCCGCACGCCCTCCACCCACAGCAGAGCACTGTAAGCACATGAGGGTTTTCGAGTGAACAAGGTGTCTCTTGGTTGCACTGACCCTTACAGAAGCACAGGACCTGGATCATATTAAATCTGTGGTCAAAAAAAATACGTGTCCTTATTCATTTGAACTGTTCTCACAAGCACCATTCACCTCTCCTTCAAATTACATATCACAATTATAAGATGACGTTTATTTGTGGGATTATCTTAGGAATGTCTGCATCTCCCCAGCCCATGAACTAAGGAACCTGAATGCAGGTACAAAACTGGTTTTTGGTGTTTTGCTTTTTATTTCCTTTGTATTACCATTGTATCGTGAGGTCTTAGCATAGTACCTATTCCAAAGGAAAGGTTCAGTAAATGTTAGATGAAGAATTAGATGTAGACAAAATATTACATGAGGCAAGTTATGGTCAGTGTGATAGGAGTGTTAAATCAACATTCCATGGAAGCCCAGTGGAGATTCTTTCAACTTCCTCTATGAATGAAAGTAATCATGGAGGAAAAAGAGGCATCAAAAGGCATCCAAGCTGATTTCTCAATGGTGTTTCAACTAAATATTGAAAATAAGGAAAATATTTGGGCAAGAAAACAACCAATGAAAACTACGTTTTTAAAGAACAGTTATTTATATGGGAAGTAATAAATGGGACACAAAACAGTATGTCACACACACACACACACACACACACACACACACACACACACACACACACACACACACCACACCACACCACACCACACCACACCACCCCAAAAGGAAATAGTTTAAATGTTAACAGTAGCTACTGCTGGGTTGTGGGATTACTGGTGATCTTTATTTTCTTCTTTACACTTTATTGTAGTTGCCATATTTTCTATAATAAAGATCTTCATCATCTGGGGGGAAATATCTAGATTTTTTAACTCATTCGGATGAAAGTGCTAAAACATTCTAAGTCTTCAGGCTTTATTGCGAAAGGTTTGTGGACTGTTTTTTTCGATGTCATACTTTATGGGAACACTGTAAAGCAGAAGGAATGCTGGATAAGAAATTTCAGTCCCCAAGAAATATTACAAATAATCCCTCCACACCCCCCAGATTGTTTTTGTTTGTTTGTTTGTTTGTCTGTTTGCAGTACGCGGGCCTCTCACTGTTGTGGCCTCTCCCATTGTGGAGCACAGGCTCCGGACGCGCAGGCTCAGCGGCCATGGCTCACGGGCCCAGCCGCTCTGCGGCATGTGGGATCTTCCCGGACCACAGCACGAACCCGTGTCCCCTGCATCGGCAGGCGGACTCTCAACCACTGCGCCACCAGGGAAGCCTCCCCCAGATTGTTTTAATCTACTTTTTTGAGTCTTAACAATTAGTGTCAAAGGACTTATATTTACAGGTAATACTAAAAACCAGAAGCTAGCATCAGTGACCACACTGGTCCCCAGAACATCAATGCCCTTCCACAACCTCAGCTGGGCCTTTCGAACAATGAACTACATGCGTCAACACCACCACACTGCACATCAAACTGAGGGACAGAAGGGCTTCTGCTAACAGATCTCAGTTAAACGTTCAGAACATAAACAAAGTCCCTATTTGAATTAATAGATACCTTCGTCTATGGTTAACAAGTTAAGAAGAATGCCACAAAATACTGTTCTTTACTAAATAAAAGAAGGAAGGTACACTCAGTATTCTGAAACATGAGATGTCTAGCTTATGCCCTGCCATCTACTGGAATGGGAGAATCTGAAATGGGAGTTTTAAAGTACCCTTCTGTATGTAAGGCTACATAAAACAGTGATGGAAAAAACTACCACTTTAAATAGATGTCAGACCTCCCACAAATAGTACTATCTTAAAAGCAGTCCAAATAGAAGTAAAAGGTTCTCTGAGCAATGGTCACTAATCATGTCTCTTCCTTATTCAAAGAATGGCAAAAGGGAAACATAAATTATGAAGAAGTGCACAGTTTCCAGATGGTTTAAACCCATACACAGCCCACGCAGAAAGACCCCTTGTACCACCCATCCCTTTCTGTGCACTGACAGCCTCTAAGCTCCGGCCTACATGGCCCTCTTCTTTCCAACTGCCACTGCCTACCCACCTCCTCGGGGTCCATTTGCCTCAAGACTTCTTGCAGAGGAGCTATAGCTCTATTTCACCCTTTACTGACTATCTCTGTCTCAGAAACGAACCAACCAACCTTCCTGAATAGTTTGGAGACTCATGAGAAATCACTACTAATAAACAAGTGAGGTGGTAAAAAAAATATATATGATGCCCCATGATTACTGATTCAAGAAAGCTCTTCAATGAGAAATTAAAATCCTGGCTGAAATGTAGGTAGTACCAGGGAGACGCTGATGTGAAACAGATGGGTCTGGGCAGCTGTAAGGTCCTAAAGCGCCCCAGGGGATTCTGATGTTCATCCAGGACTTGGCGCTGCTGTCCCAGATCCTCAGTCACCTGCCATCCACCCACTCGAGTGTCATCAGGAGCCCACTACCTTCTGCACGGAGGACTTCCAGGTTCCCCACCCATTCAGGTTCTAAGTCATCCTACTAAGAAAGAAAAGCAGCTATGACTCTGCAGGCCACCAAAGTGCCTCTGGAGTCTGGATGGTGGCACAGAAAGGGTAACCTTCAGTCACTTTAAAAGTCCACTTACGTGAATTCACAGCATTCCCCAGGCTATGAAAAGAGAAGGGAAAGTATGTGTAGGAGCTACTTCTCTCAAATCCTTAGTGTATAGGGTAGATAATGACATTCATGTGGTTTTGTACAAAATTCCTTGTGAATAATCTCCCAAATATGCAAGATAAATTAGAATTCACTTCTTTGCTCACAGGTTGGGTCAATTAAAATCAAGGCAGTGGGGGCTTCCCTGGTGGAGCAGTGGTTGAGAGTCCGCCTGCCGATGCAGGGGACAAGGGTTCGTGCCCCGGTCCGGGAAGATCCCACATGCTGTGGAGTGGCTAGGCCCGTGAGCCATGGCCACTGAGCCTGCGTGTCCGGAGCCTGTGCTCTGCAACGGGAGAGGCCACAGCAGTGAGAGGCCCGTGTACCGCAAAAAAAAAAAAAAAAAAAAAAATCGAGGCAGTGGATTTTGCTGTGACAAAGACCTGCAAAGACATTTTTTTTACTGAATAACTTAGGCATTACTTTTTTCAAATTCATGGTACATTTTCCTAATGTAACAGTGAACAAAATATTTTGCAAATATCTTTTGACTCTGGGAAAAGCTTTATATATTTTAGGCCTGTCTTTTTCTCAAGAAATGCCATTTTCTGCAAACTAGAATTATTTCTCACAAATTCAAATATTTGAACACCTTGTATAAAGTATGTACTGTGCACTGATATCTCATTAACACACTTTGCTCTGCACAGTAGGATTTGGGCCCAAAAGTGATCAGCGTTGGCCTCTCTCCAAAAGGATGCTGAAATGCAAAGTTTCCATAAAATCATACTGATACTCTAGAAATTAACTTCAATTCCTCTTCAGCATTTTAACCATAACAAATTGAATCATACCGAAAGTATCTGCTTTAGGGCTCTGCACACTAAAACCAACCATTTAAACGGCTCGAGCAACAAGAAAGCTGCTAATTCCAATAACTTAAGCACTGGAGGGTTATTATGCTGGTTAAGTCTCTTTTCCTCTGTGTAAGAGATTAGACACTTCCCCATGCACTAGAACAGCAAATCATGACCCATTCCTACTATAGAATAATGTCTGTAGAGGGAAAATGGTTATATACTAAGGGATCATTTCAAACATATGTACACACACCTTGTCATAAACACTCTTTTTACTCACCAAATTTTTATGTGCCTCTGTAATTCAGAAGGTCCCGACATCCAGAAAAGCCACACACGCAACCTTCTCAGCTTTGTACCCACACGTCTTTGATTACTGAATTAAAAACAAACTCTAAGTGTGGCCTTTAATAACTTTTTTTTATTTTATTGAAGTATAGTTGATCTACAATGTTGTGTTAATTTCTGCTGTACAGCAAGGTGATAATTTCTGCTGTACAGCAAAGTGATTCAGTTATATATACATATATTCTTTTTCATATTCTTTTCCATTACGGCTTATCCCAGGATTCTGAATATAGTTCCCTGCGCTATACAGTAGGACCTTGTTGTTTATCCATTCTATATATAATAGTTTGCATCTGCTAATCCCAAACTCCCAGTCACTACTTTTAAATAGCTCTGTATTAACAACACTTATTCAGTCTATCTTTTAGTATCTGTCCATATGGAGAACCAGCTAGTGTTCATAGGAGGATGAGCATACCTAAAACAAACCCATGGGAAGGTACACAGTAGCGAGGAGAAAGCACCGAACTAGGACTCAAAAGACCCGAGTATGAATCTTGGTTAAGCCACACACTCATTCAACCTCACCTCAGGTAGGCCACCTTTAAATTAAAGACAGTAAAACTTGACCTATCTAAACAATGCTGTTGAAGGTACGTATCAATGAGACAACACATTTGCAAATGATTTTTTTAACCTAATAAGGATCATTCAGCTGCTGGTCTAGTAAGAAACTGCTAAGACACCCCAAAATAAATAAAATAGTGTTCCTCCGCTGACGCATCTTTGAAGTTTTACCATTTCCTTCCTCCTTCCCTCTCTCCCTTCCTTTCTTCATTTAACTGATATTTACTGTGCTTCTACCATATACCAGGTATAGTTCAAACCTGCACTGTCCAATACGGCAGGCAGTAGTCACATGTGGCACTAAGCATTCAAAACAGTTCTAGTTCAAATTAATATGTGCTGTAAGCATGAAACAGACACTAGATTTTGAAGACTGTGAACAAAAGAATGTAAAATAGCTCAATTTTTATGTTGATTACATTAAGATGATAATATTTTGGATATTCACGTTAAATACATTATTAAAATTAATTCCATCTCTATTAGCCACAAAAAGGAACAAAACTGGGTCATTTGTAGAGACATGGATGGATCTAGAAACTGTCATACAGACTGAAGTAAGTCAGAAAGAGAAAAACAAATATCATGTATTAACACAGATATGTGAAATCTAGGAAAATGGTACAGATGAACCGGTTTGCAAGGCAGAAATAGAGACAGAGATGTAGAGAACAAACGTATGGACACCAAGGGGGGCAAGCGGCAGGGGCGGGGGGTGCGGGGGTGGTGGTGAGATGAATTGGGAGATTGGGATTGACATGTATTCACTGATGTGTATAAAATAGATAACTAATAAGAACCTGCTGTATAAAAAATGAATAAATAAAACAAAATTCAAAAAAAATTAATTCCATCTCTTTCTTTTAGTGTGGCAATTAGAAAATTTAAATGTATGGGGACTCACATTATATTTCTATTTGACAGCACTATTCTAGAGTCTGCAGATATATTAGGAAACAAGACCATGTCCCTAACCTCATGGAGCTTATGTTTAAACAGCTATAGCCCTAAAATCTTCTATAATCAGGAGAAAAGGAAAACTTTTACACAGAGAAGACGCTGGGATGGAGGCCACATGCATGAGAGCAAGACACACCTTCCCTTTAGTCTTTCCTTCTACCAAAGGTAGGGCGTCTGGTCCCCAGAATAATCAGTCAGTAAAATGGTAAGCTATGACCTTTACCATCTTGGGGAAGACTGCCCCTTCCCTTCTGAGATGCTTCTGAGAACATGACCGCTTTTAATCCAAACTTAGTGAGGGAGAAAAGCTTTCAATCTTGGGCAGCAGCAGTTTCAAGGCATTATTTTTAGTACTCTGGGTTGTGCCTCAAAAGTACTGTAAAAGGTTTCCAATTGTTGGAAGATGTTTCTTAACAAAGAGCCCCTCTCTCTGGATTCCAATGCCCTCCTTTATTATGAGAGTTCTTTAACAAGTTCCTCTCCACAGGTGCAATTAACCCTGCCTCTCCTCAGTAACTTGTAGTTCCCCACATCACAAGCAGAGTGCTGCTAGATGAAGAGCAAGAAGCTCAATTCAACAACACAAGTCCATGACAGCAACCTGAAAGCCTCTACTGGTCTAAGGAGACTGGCAAAGGAAACTCAAGTCAGGCTGACTACCTGCCCGTTAAATGTAAGTTTCCTTGTTTTAAGATTTTAAAGAATTTCTGGAGTATAAGTTTAATTTAGACCAAATGGGTCTGTCCTCCAACAGCACTTTTCCTACCAAAAAGGTATCCTGAACATTTGAATTTCCTATTTCACGTGTTAGGAACTTACCTTAAATTCAAACCACAATATGGCAAATGTTTTGCTTGCCCATACATTTTTCTGGCAGACTCTAAAGAAAACCAGGGCTTTCAAGAGATTCTCTACACTGTAAAACGCTCTACTGGGTACAGTGGGAAGCCGAGGGGCTCACGTTTCACGGCTGACAGTGTTATTTCCCATCTAACCCCATTTGTGTCCTCAGCTCATGCTGCTCTTTCAGCCGGCGTGCCCTGACCCCTCGGCCAACTTAAATGTTACACCTCCGGAAGGGCCAAGCCCAAAGCCCAGCCCTCACAGAAATCATCTCCAGTAACCCCAAATCCAAAATAATCTCTCACCTTCATTTTCACAGAAACCCAATCAACCAAAGTATTAACTCATATATTCCTTTCTCTCTTTTCTAGGTATTTCTAACGCCTGTAACTCAGAAGAAGAGTGATGAAAAGAAGTCAGCATGACATCTGAAAATTTATCACCCTCCCTTTCAATCATTTATCATTTAATCCTTTCAATCATTTATCTGAGCTTTATTCAACAACAAAGATGAGCCTAACATCAGGGACACAAAAAGGATACATGGTCCCAATCCTGAAGGAATTCAGCCTAGCTGAGGAAAAACAAAGTAAATGATGAACACTGTATTAAAGGTGCAAACAAAAAGCCCTGGGAGCCACAGGAGGGCTCTTCTTCCTGGGTGATTGAGAAAAGCCTCACAGAAATGGTACTATATGAGCAAAAGAATCGAAAAATGAGTAGGAATTGACTGGGTAAAGTGGGAAAGGCATGTCAAAAGCATTAAAGCACAGAATATTAAAAGAAATGACAGAACCATTGAGAAAAAAATATCTTCCAATATATTAAATGATTCATGTGGGCATTCAAGGCTCTACATAAACAGACCCCAGTCCCTTTCTGCTACATTTCTCAAAGTATAACATAGCTAGGAAGGGTGGGCTCTCCAGAACTAGTCTGGGGTCAAATTCTACTAACTGCGTAGCCTTACCCAAGTTTCTAAACCTATCTATAACTCAGTTTCTCCATCTGTAAAATGGGGACGACAATAGTACCTTCCTCCTAGGGTTATTATGTTATTGTTAAGAGGAAATGAATTAAAACAAATAATTATCACAAATTAGGCATTCAATAAATGCTAGTATTATTATATTATTTTACCATTTCTATTATTATTATTATTATTATTTACTTTTCCATGCTAGACATTGTAGCAAATCCGAAATTCCTATCCTCAACACTTGCCCATGCCTCAAACTAAAGAATTCTTCATATGTCCCAATCCCACCTAGCAAGACACTGCTTAAATACCATGGCCTACATGAAGTTTAATTGAGCCTGCTCCCCTCACTGGGGAAATGAGTGTCTCTCTCTCCCTCCTCTTAACTCCCACAGTATTTTCACAGCCTCTCTTGGGGCATTCATCACTCTATCACCATGGTGCCCATGCCTGATTCCGCTACAAGGCTATAGCTCTTTAAGAAACCACACTGCACCTCACTGATCTTCATCTTCCCCAGAGAACTGACACAGTCCTTTTCACATCTGGGCACTCAATGTTTGCTGTCAAACAAATTAAAATACTCTCCCCTTTAATTAAGTCAAGAATGGACAAAAGCTTTTGAAACTGCTAAAACATCTACCAAGTTATTCTTCCTAATAAAAAACCTCACCCAGAGAGAAATCTGATGCAATTCTACACAGCTCCTTTGTTAGTGAATCCTAAAGAAAAGTCAATAAAGATGGCATTCTTAGAGTGACTGACAACAGACTTGAGTCACCTTTAGACTGCTGCTGTGTAAACAAATCTCTCTCCTTTCTTCATTCTCTGAACAAGTTCTAATGTAAATTTGTTAAAGCCATTGCTTTTCTGCTACATGTTGACAAAAGGTGGGTCAAAGTCTCCATAGCAATGTCATTTTCACTGATTATCCAGATTCTAAAGACTATTCTGTCTGGATTCTGCTGCTTTCTTCCACCCATGCAAAGGAAGGCTAGCCTGGAACCGCCCAGAACCCTTGGCTTACACAATAACAGTGTCAGTATACTATGCACAACTCTTATCTCTGGTGTCCCTTATCTCCAGTGACAGTCCCCTGGAAGACAGAACCACCACTCTCCTCCAACACCACCTAACTCAAAAACATAATTATTGCTAACTGTTACTTGACTAAAATCCCGAAGTTTAAATAACAGAAAAATGTTAACTAGGATGGGCTTCCTCTTACAAAAAGAACATTCTGACAGTCAAGCACATTCAAGCAATTCAAAGACAGTCTTCAATGACTATGCTTTTCTTTTTTCATTTACTTCGACTTTTCCAAAAGAAGAGCCTTAAACAATTAGGATTAACAAAACAACAAAAAAGGAGAAAACAGAATAAAACAGAACTCAAATAGTACTGGCTGCTCTTTAAAATATGTATGCAATTATTTTCCACAGTAAAACACTGGATATCATGGATTCAAAGAGAAGGAATTAGGTACAGGAGAGAAGTGAGGTGGCCATTCCAGAAATCCATTCACAGAGACGAGGGTACCAAGAATGAGCAACCTGACCAGCACACACAAAGTCCAGCAGAAATCCATAAAATCACATGGCCAACAAAGTACCAAAGTAAGTCTGTTTAATTCAACAGTAATGCTACTTTATAATAAAGGTTATTCTGAATGTTTCTACCACCAAAAAGGTCATAAGCAAACGCAAAGCACTAGAAAGCTTCTAAAACCAGTATCTACATGACTTTTCAAGCAGTACAGTTATTTACACCTTATGTCAACAAATATAAAAAGTTCATAGCTATATGACTATATTCTCTATTTAAAAAAAAAAACTATTTCTAATGTATCGATCACCATGATCCCAAAATTGTCAAAATCACTATAAATTTACCATTTCCTCTATAATCTAGCTGCTTCTAAATACACTACACAAGAGTGCTTGGTGGGGGTGGCACGGGGGTGGTCCAAACTCATTAAATGGATGGGTGCTTTATACTTTGTCCAAAGGCCAAGTGCACTATAGCAATAGCCAATTATTAACAGTCCTTGTTTTTTTCCAGCTCTCCTAATTAAGACTGGGAAAACTTCCATTTTTTTCTCACTTGTGAAACATGCCCAAAGAGGCTTGCTTACATGAGCAGCATATAAGTATTGCTAAGCCACTAGTACTTACATCTTTGGTCCTTAAGTGCCATACATCTTACGTTCAAGTATGACCATAACCACAGAACTATGATGATGAGTAACACATCAGAGGAAACTTGCACAAGCCTCTTGAGGAAACTTGCACAAGCCTCTTGAGGAAACTTGCACAAGCCTCTTAGACAGCCTAATCCACCAGAAGGCAGACAGCAGAAGCAAGAAGAACTACAATCCTGCAGCCTGTGGAACAGAAACCACATTCACAGAAAGATAGACAAGATGAAAAGGCAGAGGGCTATGTACCAGATGAAGGAACAAGATAAAACCCTAGATAAACAACTAAATGAAGTGGAGATAGGCAACCTTTCAGAAAAAGAATTCAGAATAATGATAGTGAAGATGATCCAGGACCTCAGAAAAAGAACGGAGGCAAAGATCATGAAGATGCAAGAAATGTTTAACAAAGACCTAGAAGAATTAAAGAACAAACAAACAGAGATGAACAATACAATAACTGAAATGAAAACTACACTAGAAAGAATCAATAGCAGAATAACTGAGGCAGAAGAACGGATAAGTGACCTGGAAGACTGAATGGTGGAATTCACTGCTGGGGAACAGAATAAAGAAAAAAGAATGAAAAGAAATGAAGACAGCCTAAGAGACCTCTGGGACAACATTAAATGCAACAACATTCGGATTACAGGGGTCCCAAAGAAGAAGAGAGAGAGAAAAGACCAGAGAAAAAATTTGAAGAGATTATAGTTGAAATTTTGCCTAACATGGGAAAGGAAATGGCCACCCAAGTCCAGGAAGCACAGAGAGTCCCATACAGGATAAACCCAAGGAGAAACACGCCGAGATACACAGTAATCCAACTGGCAAAAATTAAGACAAAGAAAAATTATTGAAAGCAGCAAGAGAAAAACGACAAATAACATACAAGGGAACTCCCATAAGGTTAACAGCTGATTTCTCAGCAGAAACTCTACAAACCAGAAGGGAGTGGCATAACATATTTAAAGTGATGAAAGGGAAGAACCTACAACCAAGATTACTCTACCCAGCAAGGATCTCATTCAGATTCGATGGAGAAATCAAAAGCTTTACAGAGAAGCAAAAGCTAAGAGAATTCAGCACCACCACACCAGCTCTACAACACATGCTAAAGGAACTTCTCTAAGTGGGAAACACAAGAGAAGAAAAGAACCTACAAAAACAAACACAAAACAATTCAGAAAATGGTCACAGGAACATACATATCGTTAATTACCTTAAACGTAAATGGATTAAATGCTCCAACCAAAAGACACAGGCTTGCTGAATGGATACAAAAATAAGACCCATATATCTGCTGTCTAAGAGAGACCCACTTCAGACCTAGGGACACATACAGACTGAAAGTGAGGGGATGGAAAAAGATATTCCATGCAAATGGAAATCAAAAGAAAGCAGGAGTAGCAATACTCATATCAGATAAAATAGACCTTAAAATAAAGAATGTTACAAGAGACAAGGAAGGACACTACATAATGATCAGGGGATCCAACCAAGAAGAAGATATAACAATTATAAATATATATGCACCCAACATAGGAGCACCTCAATACATAAGGCAACTGCTAACAGCTATGAAAGAGGAAATAGACAGGAACACAATAGTGGGGGACTTTTACACCTCACTTAAACCAATGGACAGATCATCCAAAATGAAAATAAATAAGGAAACAGAGGCTTTAAATGACACAATAGACCGGATACATTTAATTGATAGTTATAGGACATTCCATCCAAAAACAGCAGACTATACTTTCATCTCAAGTGTGCACAGAGCATTCTCCAACATAGATCACATCTTGGGTCACAAATCAAGCCTCAGTAAATTTAAGAAAATTGAAATCATGTCAAGCATCTTTTCTGACTACAACACTATGAGATTAAAAATCAATTTCAGGGAAAAAATGTGAAAAACACAAACACATGTAGGCTAAACAATACGTTACTAAATAACCAAGAGATCACTGAAGAAATCAAAGAGGAAATCAAAAAATACCTAGAGACAAATGACAATGAAAACATGATGATCCAAACCTATGGGATGCAGCAAAAGCAGTTCTAAGAGCTAAGTTTATAGCTATACAAGCCTACCTCAGGAAAAAAGAAAAATCTCAAATAAACAATCTAACCTTACACCTAAAGGAACTAGAGAAAGAAAACAAACAAAACCCAAAGTTAGCAGAAGGAAAGAAATCATGAAGATCAGAGCAGTAATAAATGAAATAGAAACAAAATAATAGCAAAGATCACTAAAACTAAAGCTGGTTCTTTGAGAAGATAAACAAAATTGATAAACCATTAGGCAGACTCATCAAGAAAAAGAGGGAGAGGACTCAAATCAATAAAATTAGAAATGAAAAAGGAGAAGTTACAACAGACACTGCAGAAATACAAAGCATCCTAAGAGACTACTACAAGCAACTCTATGCCAAAAAAATGGACAACCTGGAAGAAATGGACAAATTCTTAGAAAGGTATAACCTTCCAAGACTGAACCAGGAAGAGACAGAAAATATGAACAGACCAATCACAAGTAATGAAATTGAAACTGTGATGAAAAATCTTCCAACAAACAAAAGTCCAGGACCAGATGGCTTCACAGGTGAATTCTATCAAACATTTAGAGAAGAGCTAACACCCATCCTTCTCAAACTCTTCCAAAATACCGCAGAGGAAGGAACACTCCCAAACTCATTCTATGAAGCCACCATCACCCTGATACCAAAACCAGACAAAGATACTACAAAAAAAGAAAATTACAGACCAATATCACTGATGAATATAGATGCAAAAATACTAGCAAAGAAAATCCAACAACACATTAAAAGGATCATACACCACGATCAAGTGGGATTTATCCCAGGGATTCAAGGATTCTTCAATATAGGCAAATCAATCAATGTGATACACCATATTATCAAATTGAAGAATAAGAACCATATGATCATCTCAATAGATGCAGAGAAAGCTTTTGACAAAATTCAATACCCATTTATGATAAAAACTCTCCGGAAAGTGGGCATAGAGGGAACATACCTCAACATAATAAAGGCCATATATGACAAACCCACAGCCAACATCATTCTCAATGGTGAAAAACTGAAAGCATTTCCACTAAGATCAGGAACAAGACAAGGATGTCCACGCTCACCACTATTATTCAACATAGTTTTGGAAGTCCTAGCCACGGCAACCAGAGAAGAAAAAGAAATAAAAGGAATACAAATTGGAAAAGAAGAAGTAAAACTGTCACTGTTTGCAGATGACATGATACTATACATTGAGAATCCTAAAGATGCCACCAGAAAACTACTAGAGCTAATCAATGAATTTGGTAAAGCTGCAGGATACAAAATTAATGCACAGAAATCTCTTGCATTCCTATACACTAATGATGGAAAATCTGAAAGAGAAATTAAGGAAACACTCCCATTTACCATTGCAACAAAAAGAATAAAATACCTAGGAATAAACCTACCTAGGGAGACAAAAGACCTGTATGCAGAAAACTATAAGACACTGATGAAAGAAATTAAAGATGATACTAACAAATGGAGAGATATACCATGTTCTTCGATTAGAAGAATCAATATTGTGAAAATGACTATAGTACCCAAAGCAATCTACAAATTCAGTGCAATCCCTATCAAATGACCAATGGCAGTTTTTACGGAACTAGAACAAAAATCTTAAAATATGTATGGAGACACAAAAGACCCTGAATAGTCAAAGCAGTCTTGAGGGAAAAAACAGAGCTAGAGGAATCAGACTCCCTGACTTCAGACTATACTACAAAGCTAGAGTAATCAAGACAATATGGTACTGGCACAAAAAGCAAAACACAGATCAGTGGAACAAGATAGAAAGCCCAGAGATAAACTCACACACCTAAGGTCAACTAATCTATGACAAAGGAGGCAAGGATATACAATGGATGAAAGACAGTCTCTTCAATAAGTGTTGCTGGGAAAACTGGACAGCTACATGTAAAAGAATGAAATTAGAACACTCCCTAACACCATACTCAAAAATAAACTCAAAGTGGATTCGAGACCTAAATGTAAGACTGGACACTATAAAACTCTAGAGGAAACCACAGGAAGAACACTCTTTGACATAAATCACAGCAAGATCTGTTTTGATCCACCTCCTAGAGTAAATAAAAACAAAAATAAACAAACTGGACTTAATGAATGTTCAAAGCTTTTGCACAGCAAAGGCAACCATAAACAAGATGAAAAGACAACCCTCAGAATGGGAGAAAATATTTGCAAACGAATCAACAGACAAAGGATTAATCTCCCAAATATATAAACAGCTCGTGCAGCTCAATATTAAAAAAACAAACAACCCAGGCTTCCCTCGTGGCGCAGTGGTTGAGAGTCCGCCTGCCGATGCAGGGGACACGGGTTCGTGCCCCAGTCCGGGAAGATCCCACATGCTGCGGAGCGGCTGGGCCCATGAGCCATGGCCGCTGAGTCTGCGCGTCTGGAGCCTGTGCTCCGCAATGGGAGAGGCCACAACAGTGAGAGGCCCGCGTACCGCAAAAAAAATAAAATAAAATTTAAAACTTAACAAAAAAAAGGAAAGGAGAGATCAGACAGGGCTGGATCTTAAAGTACTACAAAATAGTCATATTATCCCTACTCCACT
This sequence comes from Mesoplodon mirus, assembly GCF_964341445.2. NCBI lineage: Eukaryota > Metazoa > Chordata > Mammalia > Artiodactyla > Ziphiidae > Mesoplodon > Mesoplodon mirus. The sequence goes on along the minus strand of NC_138979.1, from coordinate 157,762,850 downwards.
TGAGATCATTTCCATGCTTCCCAAGGTTAACAGCTACAGCTCTCTATCAAGGCCTACAATTCCTGACACTGCTTTAGATTTTAGATTTGTTCTACCCTCTCCGCTTCCAATAAACTTAACAGACCTATATCCTATTCCCTTAAGGTCCTGTCCTCCAGATAAACTACAGTAAGCTGGCATGCCACAAGCAAACATCATCTCAAGATATAATTTCTTCAGTGATAATACCAGCAACTTAACAGCAGTCTTTGGAAAGCATCCCAAAATACCATGTTGAACCATGGAGCAATGTAGAGGTCTGTTGAGTTCCTGAGCATTCTATAAGTAACGGCAAAAACAGCATTTAGGTAGCTGTCTATCCTGTTTTCATGTAAGACTGGAACTGGGCATGAAGATAGTACAAAATGAGCATTATGAAAACATAAGACAAGTTTCACACCATGAAAAATATTCTACTAAAAGTTAACTGCAGGAAGCATTCAATTACCAAAGAGTATAAACACTAACAGTTTAATCCCTGACTACCCAAGAACACATTAATTACACTCAATACATTGCTTTACACAGATGTCCTGCTTTATAATTTTTTTTTTTTTTTTTTTTTTTGCGGTACGTGGGCCTCTCACTGTTGTGGCCTCTCCCGTTGCAGAGCACAGGCTCCGGACGTGCAGGCTCAGTGGCCATGGCTCACGGGCCCAGCCACTCCACGGTACGTGGGATCTTCCCGGACCGGGGCGTGAACCCGTGTCCCCTGCATCGGCAGGCGGACTCCCAACCACTGCGCCACCAGGGAAGCCTTATAATTTTAAAAAAATATTTTCTTGCCTGTTGTCTTACAAGTAAGATACTGTTAACAACGGTATGAAGTTTACATTTCCCATGTACAGGTGAAGAAACTGAAAATGTATTTAAATGAGTTACCCAGATTAAACCAGTAACTCAGTGACTTTTGAATCCTTAATCTAGGAAACCTCTGTTTTACATAACAGACCTAATGTGTTCATTTTCAAAAAGAAGGCACTTGAAAGAATACGGCAACAATTAAAGATTCTCAAAAAACAAAAGATAATCATTTATAACAACATTTCATGCAATTGTTAGCCCCTTAACAAAAAATGACTACTATGAAAACTGGAAAAAGGAAAATGTTCAAATTACTACTCAATGTTTACCAAACCAAGCACAAAGAAAGTAAACATCACTAAGACTTTCTAATGTAAACGAAATCCTTAGCAGGAAATACATTCGTTTTCAAATCACTAACCCATGCATAATGGACCCCACCTACACACACTTTCTTTTTTCCATATGCATCAACAGATAATGCAGAATTCGTGTTTTACAACCTAAAGATCAGGCTGTAAACATAACATAAGAATAACGTATGCCAAGCAAAAGGCTTATTGTCATAAAATTAAAAAGTCCCTAAAGGATAAAAATGAATGACCAAATACATGCCTACCTCCATTCCCTCAAGAAATAACAATAAAAGAGAAATGGGAGAAGAAACAATAATATATGAGAGATGCCAACAAAACTCTGAAAGATGGAAAACCAATGCATAACTAAAAACTGATTTAGCAAACTGGAGAAAGCTGAAACCTAACTGGCAGGGATAAGGGGAAAACCCAGGAATAGGCTAGGAAGAAGCAAGTCTATTCATGGTGCAGAATTCCAGAAAGGATTTCTACATAAAGGATGAAGCTCAAAACAAAAGGAACTGGTTTTAGAGTCTGTCTAAACAACCAATTCCCTAACCCAATAACTGGGTATTTTACCAGCATAAGTATGGAGATTATTAAATGAGAGGATTTGACCAGGCATAACTGAGACTAGGAATGAATCTCTATACTAAAAGTATGGGTCCATCAAGTTAATAGTAGACTGCCAGCCCCCTTCAGACTTACAGACTACATGATTCTTTACTGGAGAAACTGACCAAATGAAAGTAAAGATCAGTAGAAACTGACATTTGAGAACTCTCAACGAAATGTCACAAGCCAAGCTCATCATCCATAGGAGAACACCAGAAACACCAGCCCCAATGATAGGGACAGAGTAAAGGACAAAGTAGGTGATTAAACAGTTAATCCCACAAGGGGATTGTAAGTAAAGAGAAAAGAATGGGAGACCCCTGCAAGTTAATGAACACTCAAGAAAGCAGGTTTGCTTAACGAGGAAACCAAGCAGGCCTGCTCAGCAACTAAACCATAAAACAGAAACATGAGACAAGGCCCAAAATAAGAAAACAATGGTGGCATGAGACCCACATCCCACCCAGCGAGCTCAGTACATTAATGATTCCTAGGACATGCTCCTCTGCACACACTAAAGACAAAAGCACAAGGAAAAGGTGACATTATACTGAAACCTGAGATGACTTACCATATTTTAGTATATGTTACCGCCTTTTTGCTCATTTCCAGTGCACTGTGACAGTCCTGGTTTGACTAGTAGGGACAAGAAAACTCCCCCACCCAACATGGAGGAGGAATTGATGATGGAAGCCTGATGTCTACTGAAGAATGAGGAAGAAGGTGGTCTTCTCTCCCTCCCTACCTTTCCCTTGATTATAAAACTCTAGCCCACTAAATTCTCAGCGCGGCACCCTCTTGCCCACCCACTTGTAAGCCTCTCACGCGTCCTATTCTAATAAGTCACTTCTTATATCTATCACTCTGCCTTTCTGAATTCTTTCTGCACTGAGACATAAAGAACCGGAGCTCCTCGGAGCACCCCAAAACACATTTCAGTGGTTTCACCACCATGCACACAGAACTTTTAATCAACTGTAAGACAAAGAGTATTACCACAAAAAAAAGAACATCGTAATTACAAAAGGGACAATTTATCATGAAGACATGGCAATTATGAATGTATATGCACCTCAAAATACATTAAGCAAAAATAGAATTACGGAAAGAAAAGGACAATGCATGATTAGAGGAGAAGATGTTCACATCCCATCTCAGTAACTGACACAATAATTAAACCAAAAAAAAAAAAAAATCAGGGAAGAAAAATCAGGAAAGACACAGAAGATCTAAAAAGCACTATCAACTACCTTGACCTAACTGACATTCACAGAAAATCTAACAACTGAAGAATACACATTCCTTTCAAATGCATGTTACATTACCAACATAGACCACATGGTGTGCTATAAATTAAGTCTCGATAAATTTAAAAGGATTGAAATCACACAGAGTATATTCTCTGACTACAATGGAATTAAATTAGAAATCAACAAGATATCTAGGAAAATTCCAAATATAAGGAAATTGAGCAACACAGCTCTAAAGAGTTCATGGATCAAAGATGAAATCAAAAAGCAAACTAGAAAATATTTTGAACTGAAAGGCAACAACAGTAACAAAAATCAAAACTTGTGGAATGCAGCTAAAACAGTACTTAGAGGAAAACTTAAAACTCTAAGTGCTTAATATAAGAAGATAAGAAAGATCTACCAAAATGACCTGAGGTTCCACCTTAAGAAACAATGAAAAGAAGAGCAAACTAAACTCAAAACAGAAGGAAATAATAATAACAAGATAATGAAATAGAAAACATACAGGCAAGAGATAAAATTAATAAAGTCAAAGGCTGGGTTTTAAAATTATCATCAAAACTGACAAACTTCTAGTTATACCAATCAAGAAAAAAAAGACAAAACACAAATCACCAATATCAGAAATGAAAAAAACATGTATTAGCAGAGATGTTACAGACATTTAAGAGGATAAGATAATATGTATAACTTTATGCCAACTAACTCAACAACTTACATGAAATGAACACATTTCTTAAAAAAATAAAACCTATCAAAATTGACTCAAGGAACAGAAAATCTAACTAGTCCTATCTCTTTTCAAGAAACTGAATCTGTTATCAAAAATATTCCCCTAGTCCTATCTCTTTTCAAGAAACTGAATCTGTTATCAAAAATATTCCCCAAAAAACCCACTCCAATTCCAGATGATTTCACTGATGAATTCTAACATACATTCAAGAAAGAAATTTAACTTTTTCAGAAAATAGAGGAGATCACTGCACAACTCATTTTACAAGACTAGCATAACACTAATACTAAAACCTGCCAAAGATATAACAAAAAACAAAAATTACAGACTCATGTCCCTTCTGAATATAGACACAAAAATTTTTAACAAAGTTTTAGCAAATTAAATTCAATAATATATTTAAAAGGTACATTATGAGCACATACAGTTTATCCCAAGAATGCAAGACTGTTTTAACATTTGAAAATCAATGTAACAAATAAAGAAGAAAACCACAGGATCAGTTCAATAGATGCAGAAAAGGTATCTGACAAAATCCAACAACCATCATGACAAAAACTCTCTACAAACTAGGAAGATTAGAGAATCTCCTCAGGGACTTCGCTGGTGGTCCAGTGAGTAAGACTCAACGCTCCCAATTCAGGGGGACCCAGGTTCAATCCACTGTAGGGGAACTAGACCCTGAATGCATGCCACAACTAAGAGTTTGCATGCAGCAACGAAGAAGTCCGCATGTTGCAACTAAAAGAGAATCTCCTCAAACTGATGAAGGACAACTACCCCAAAAACCTAAAACCAATATCACACTCAAAGGCAAAAGACTGCATTGTTTTTCCCTGAGATGAAGAATAAGGCAAGAATGCTCACATTTACCACTTTCTAGTCAATGCTATACTGGAGGTTCCAGCCACTGAAATAAGGCAAGAAAAATAAATAAAAGGCATAAAGATCAAAAAGGAAAAAGTAAAACTTATTTGAAGATCCTATGATCATTCTTGTAGAAAATTCCAAGGAATCCACAAAACAACTACTAGAACTAATATATGAATTTAGCAAGATTGCAGAATATACAGTTGATGTAAAAACTCAAGTATGTTCTTACTAGCAGCAATTAGAAAACAAACTTTTATTTTTAAATCCTACTCATGGGCGTACAAATAGTGGTATATATTGAGAAACACACACACACAAACATATATGTATATCTCCCCACAAAGTCAGGGAATAAACAAAGAAAGATGACAACACAGAATCCAGAAAATAACAGATCCTCAAAGAAGAAAACCCAAGGGAATCCCCAAGATGGCAGTAAATCCAAAATGGAAGCTCTGTGGAGGCTCAACAATAAGCAGTTCAGAACCAGCAGGACACAGAGCTCTGGGAGAGACAGAGGCAAGAGAAAACTGGAACTGACGGATGCCCTAACAAGTTTTAACATTTAAGTCTTTACAGTTCCATCAGAATGCTTAGAGCAAAATTAGCACTTAATCAATAGACAGCTAAGCAAATTAAAAACAAAGTAACCACTATCTCTGAGGGGGAAAAGTTGAAGAAAGAATAAGTAATCACTGCATACTCTCTGTCAAGGTCATCAATATTCAAATGATAATACTGTAAGTACTGAATGATGGCCTAACCAAAAGTTAGATAAAACTGTCGTTGGGAGAATGGGGAAAGGGTAGTTGGGGAGCTAAATCATCACCTTCTGTAGGAAAATGTCAAAACATAATGTTTAGAATTGAAAACTCAAGCTGAAGGAGTAAAAATAAATTATTTAGATATAGGACAATAAATGCCAAAAGAACTAGCTTTAAAAAAAAAAAAAAAACCTTGAAAATGATTGCCTCTGAAGAGAGGTAGAAAGGTTGGAGCACAGAATTTTTTCTTTTCAAGGCTGTATTAGTATTAACTATTTTACTTACTATTTAAACAAGGCATATTATTGCTTTGTTTTTTGTTTTTTTTTTTTGCGGTACACGGGCCTCTCACTGCTGTGGCCTCTCCCGTTGCGGAGCACAGGCTCCGAATGCGCAGGCCCAGCGGCCAGGGCTCACGGGCCCAGCCGCTCCGCGGCATGTGGGATCTTCCCAGACCGGGGCACGAACCCGCGTCCCCTGCATCGGCAGGCGGACTCTCAACCACTGCGCCACCAGGGAAGCCCTGAAGCATTCTAATTAAATACATAATATTAATATAACTGTCTAAGAAAACACTTAAGGGAACTCTACAGATAGTTTCTAAAGAAGACTCCATCCTGTGGGGCAGTTCCTCATTAAAGATATAGGCAGCCCATTGTGCTCATTCCTATGTTTGTAATCTGTGATTATACAACTTAACATTACAGTCACCCCAGGCCATTCTGCATTTAAAGAGATGTGTTTACGGTCATATCCTGCCAAACAACCACAATACACTTAACCTCAGTTCAACCACTGCTTGAATGAACTTGCTAGGATCACACTGCAATACAGATGCAAAACAAATATTACGCCAAGGAACGTGATGTTCACATATTGAAAAAAGAGGGAAATACTTATATAATGCCTCTTAGTCTCTAGGGCAGAATGTACATGAGTATTTAAATTCTAAAAGCTGGAAATCTAAATACAGGACATGGATAAAAATAACAAATTCTTAATTTTGGAAAAAGAAATGAATTCTTCTGAAGGGTGGAGTATGTTATCTCAGAAAGCAGCTCCAACTAGGTGGCAATAAAGGACAATGTTGCCTCTGAATCTATCCAAGCAAATTAGTAAGTCTAGAAACAGAAGAAAAAAATGAATCTGAGAACATTTTTTAAAGGTATTGTTCAGAGAAGATTACATTAGATTATTGCTATGAATCCACTTGCATTATCAATAGCAACCAAAAGTCACTACCACCCAATCGCTTCCTGTGATCTAAACCCACCTTGGGATGCCAGACTAATTCTTAGCGAACAAGTCCTCGCCGGAAGGTGAGCCAATGCACTCATTCAGTCAATGACCAAATATGTGTTGGCCCAAAATATTTCCTTCAGAAAAAGGCTTATAAATTAAAAACTAGGAATGAGACAGTATGATAATGTCTTAACTCTGATTTATCATGTTTTCTGACTTCCTAATAAAATACAGACTTCAGCCTGTAAGGCCAAGAGTCCACCAAAAGATCTATTTCAACTGTTCAGCCACCATATTTCACACTTGAACAGGGGAGTCACACTAAGGAGACCGAGGAAAGGATAAGGAGCTAACACTCACCATTAGTGGGCTCCGACTGTGCATGTAGACCTCAGTTTCATTTTATCATTCAAGCAAGTTGTAACACAAGAGTACACAAAGACTATATGTGAAACTGTATCTCTGCTACAAGTCCATTTATAATGATCACTATTGAGAAATAACCACTCCTGGCCCCTTAAATTAACACTTAATTATGCCTAGAATAAATTTATAAGAACATGTATTTCAGTGTGTTTAAAAAACTCCGAGGCTGCCTTCTGGTACTTTCATCAATAATTTTAATCTTTCATTTGTCATGAATAAACAAACCCTTCCGGAAATGTTCTCCTTATTACTCAAGGTAAGGGAAGTATTACTAGAATTCCATTTCGCACGTCATCTAGACCACCACTGCCAAATGTTCTCACAAGTATATCTTGTTCACACTAATGTTTCTCAGGATTGATGGCTGATTAAGTATAAAGTGAACTATTTTACCAGTGAAGAAAAAGCATTATTTTATCAAGGTCACTGTTGGATAATAAAATAGAATTCAAGATCACTTTCCCATTTAGTAGACTTTTTCACTCCAAAACACCATTCTTACTATCAATATCAAATTCAATAAGCAAGCATTTGCCTTTATAATGTTACATCAATAGACTGCTTTTATTATACATACTTTCTACAAAATGGATACTCCAGAGCATGAACCATTTCTGTATATGTTAAATTATTACTGGTATTAAACAGTAAAATATACAAATATAACTAATTTAGAAAGTAAACTGTGATACCATAGATACAAAGTACCATCTCTGATTCAGCGAAATCCTGACATCAAAACAGGAAGCAGGACCTCTGAATCCTATATCCATAAATAACCTTGGACAAGTGAGTTGACCCCTCTGATTCTCCATTTCTATATGCTTTACCTGGAGAACACCACCCACTTAATGAGAGAAAGAAGTGAGACCATGGATATAATAAGCTCTCAGGACAGCACCCACATAAGTAAGTACTGGCCATTGTTGTTGTGTTGTTTTTACTGGAGGGAAAGTATGTAGTAATCACACCCAAAAGAGTTAAACTTAAGCAATACACATACTAGTCTTTAAAAGTCTATCCAACGGCTTCCCTGGTGGCGCAGTGGTTGAGAGTCCGCCTGCCGATGCAGGGTACACAGGTTCGTGCCCCGGTCCGGGAAGATCCCACATGCCGCAGAGCGGCTAGGCCCGTGAGCCATGGCTGCTGAGCCTGCACGTCCAGAGCCTGTGCTCCGCAACGGGAGAGACCACAACAGTGAGAGGCCCGCATACCGCAAAAAAAAAAAAAAAAAAAAAAAGTCTATCCAAACAGTGAAATAAGAATACCACAAAAATAAAACAAAATATACAAGAACATATGAAAAAGTTATCCAAGGTCTAGTGTATTTTACCATGATTTTTTTTTTTATGAACTCATAGTTGTATTCTGACTTGAGTAGAGAATGTCTAAGATTTCATACATAAATCATTTACTACTTCACCTCCCGGTATCTTGAAAACAGAATAAATCTTTTAATAAGAATAAACTAATGTTTTAATAAGAGCTCAGAATGTTAATCAGCATTTTTTATAAAAGTAAAAAAGTGGAAAACAGGCTAAATGTCCATCAACTTGAAAATGTATGAAAAAATATGCAGCTATAAAAAGAATAAGAGGGACTTATATATCCTAATATGGAATGATCTAAGACATGTCAAGTTTTTGAAAAAAAACATATAAAGACTCTATGTTAAGACAACCGAAAAAATAACTTACGTTACATACATACATATTTATGCACTTAAACGCATACACCAAGGATTCAAAGTATGTGACTAATAGTAACCTCTTGGTTTTACTCTGCATAATCCTGTTATTTGACTATTTCAGTGAGACTCTATTTATACCTTACTTGTGTAATTTATGAACCCCCAGGAAAGCTAGCCAATAAATACACTAGGCTAAAATCAAGTAAAAATAAGTTTTAGACAGCACTTCATAGTTTACAAAAGGATTTTGTAATCCTTTCAATAAATCCTTTAACACATAATCTAATTTGATCCCCACAACAGCTTCTAGAATTTAAGGTAGTATCCTTCCTTTACAAGTGAGAACAGACTCAAGTATTTATTAATCCACAGTTAGTAAATGCAGAGCCAAAACGGAAACATGGTCTCCTGACTTTAAATTCAGTGTTGAGTTTCTTGTGCTACAGTCCCTCCGTAAATTGAAATGCTGACATCTATACCGAGGCTCTCTAAACCGCTGTAGTGCTTCCCTTCTCATGAAAACTCAGTGTGGAGGTAAAGGCATTAGAGTGGGAGTCATCCTGGGTTCCAGTCTTGACTACACCACCACTAAGACTTCACAGTAAGTCAAACCTTCGACCATGATTCTTGTGGCCGCAGGTAAGATTCAACAGTGATACTTTTAAAAAATACTAATACCCAGGACTAACCTCCAGAGATAGGACTTAATTGGTCTGGGGCATTAGTACCTTTATTAAAAGCTCCCCTGGTTATTCTAAGGTGTAGCTTGGTTAAGACCAGAGCTTAAGACTTAAATGTTATTATCTGATAAAAATAAAAGATATTAAAAATCACATGCTATGGGGCTTCCCTGATGGCACAGTGGTTAAGAATCCACCTGCCAGGGCTTCCCTGGTGGCACAGTGGTTGAGAATCTGCCTGCCAATGCAGGGGACACGGGTTCAAGCCCTGGTCTGGGAGGATCCCACATGCCACAGAGCAACTAGGCCCGTGAGCCACAACTACTGAGCCTGCGCGTCTGGAGCTTGTGCTCCACAACAAGAGAGGCCGCAACAGTGAGAGAACTGCGCACCGCGATGAAGAGTGGCCCCTGCTCCCCGCAACTGGAGAAAGCCCTCGCACAGAAATGAAGACCCAACACAGCCAAAAATAAATAAATAAATAAAATTAAAAAAAAAAAAAAGAATCCGCCTGCCATTGCAGAGGACATGGCTTCGAGCCCTGCTCCAGGAGGATCCCACATGCCGCAGAGCATCTAAGTCCATGTGCCACAACTGCTGAGCCTGTGCTCTAGAGCCTGCGAGCCACAACTACTGAGCCTGCGCGCCTAGAGCCCGTGCTCCGCAACAAGAGAAGCCACTGCAGTGAGAAGCCCACGCACCACAACGAAGAGTAGCCCCCGCCTGCTGCAACTAGAGAAAGCCCGCACGAGGCAATGAAGACACAACACAGCCAAAAATAAATAAATTAAATAAATAATAAAAATAAATAAAATAAAATAAAACTAGTGAATTAAAAATTCACATGCGGGCTTCCCTGGTGGCGCAGTGGTTGAGAGTCCGCCTGCCGATGCAGGGGACACGGGTTCGTGCCCCGGTCTGGGAAGATCCCACATGCCGCGGAGCGACTGGGCCCGTGAGCCATGGCCGTTGAGCCTGTGCGTCCGGAGCCTGTGCTCCGCAATGGGAGAGGCCACAACAGTGAGAGGCCCACATACTGAAAAAAAAAAAAAAAAAAAAAAAAAAAAAAAAAATTCACATGCTACGTACTTCCCAGAGTTGAAATGAGGGATGAAAGTTATCATATATGGGAAAGCCTCATGTAAACAATAAAATGCCTTCACACCTGTAACGGGTTGCTATTTATTCCTTCCAACAGGTAGCACATCTTGTGTACCAGGCATGTGCTGGGATGGAGAGGAAAGGCATCATCTTCAAGAAGCTGGGAAGCTGCCATGTCCTCAAATTACAGCCAAGCAGGTGGTGGTGACCAGCCCAGCCTTGGGGTATGAAGGTGTGTAGGGGTAATGGTGGGAAGAGGGCTTAGAAAGGACAGTGCAGAGGAGACCCTTGAGCTAGATCTTGGCATTCTAGACAGGGGGCACATCACACCCAGGCAAGTGATTCAGGATGGCCAGAGGTCCTCAGAGAGAGCTCTCAGGACCCTGGGAATCCTTGAGACCCTTTCAGGGAATCTGTGAGGTTAAAACTATTTTAATAATAATACTAAGACACATCACCACCAAAAAATTAGAAACAATTCAAATGTCTTCCAACTGTTAAATAGACAAACATATTCATCTGTTTCTCTACGTATGAATATAAATATTCATACATTGGAGTAAGATAGTCATTAAAAGGAACAAATTAGTGATACACACAACAGCATGGATGAATCTCAAATGCACTGTGTTAAATGAAAGAAGCCAGATTCAAAAGGTTACAGACTGTACAATTCCATTTACATGACATCTGAGCAAAAGCAAAACCACAGAGCTAGAAAACAGGTCAGAGGGTGCTGAGGCTAGGGGTAGGGGAACATTTTGGGGTGATGGAAATGTTCTTTATCTTCATTGTGGTTACACAGCCATGCACGTTTGTCAAAACCCAGAGAACTATACATTAAAAAGGGTGACTACACTGTATATAAGTTATACCTCAATAAATTGAACTTTTAAAAATAATACCATGCTGCTGTTTGCCTTTTTCACTCTCATGCTCTTATAAGTGTTTTCCAGAAGCTGCATGACTTGATGATGTCATCACTCTGCACGAAGGGAACATAAGCTTGTATATTCTTGCATTTTAAACTTTTCTCCATTTTAATTTCGAATAAATAGTGATAGATATAATCAACAAAAACAAAAGTTCCCTTGGGGCTTTAATAATGTTTAACAGCATAAAAGATGTCTGAGACCAAAAGTTTGAGAACCACTGCCATAGGTAATAGGGAGGCCCTAACGTGTTCAAGCAGAAAGTAATGGGATCCAACTTTACAAAGAATGGTGCAGAGAAATTAGTTAAGAAGTTACTACAAAGGTCTGCGTAAGGCTGATACCAGGATGTACTGGAAAGAAATTATGTCCACACATCATCTGTAGCTAGTTATAAATCCCAAGCCAACTTCTCTCTACTGAGCTGCCTCTTTGTTGGTGTGTTAATGTTTTGCTAAATAATTCCTTTAACTAGTAATATAGTTAGGAAACTAAATCTGCACCAAGAGCCAGCCTACAATGCATTACTAAGTGATTTCTGCATTATTCACTCAATTGCCATTGTCCCTCTTCAAACGATGCCAACAACTTAAAGCTGAGTTTTACATATTTTAAACTTGAGAAGTAACCATGCTAAAGAGGTACAAAAATTAACTTAGAAGTGGTTCAATATCTCAAAATCAATTAGGAAAATTAGGCAACTGATTAAAGATCCAATTTATTACTTCTCGGAAATGTACTTTCATTTGTAACCAGAAACACTATGGCAATCCCAACTCAGCACAATTTTTCCTACGCCATGTGGTTTTTTCGAATTTGGGTTGGGGGCGGGTGTTGTGTGTTTGGTTTTGCTTTTGGGTTTGGTTTTGGTTTTGGTCTGCACAGTTCCCCTTCTTCCTAGAGAAAACTCATTTCTAAATACTAGCCCTATCCAAATTATTTTGAGTACAGATCTTTTTTCTATAATCTTCTCATGCCCAGAACTCTTATAGTACTTCGGGATGCCACAGAGATAGAAAAATTAATCTTAAAACCATCCATGTCTTTAAGCTTTAAAATAGAAAACAGACAGACAAACAGATGACAGAATGATCAATCCATCATAGGCAGGAAGTAGTAGGTATCAGAAAGATGATTTCCTTCCCCTAAAAAAAAAACTTAGTTTTATAAGCCATTTTGAATGAACATGTGCATGTGTTTCAATCGTCATCACATATTGCTTCTCTAACTGCTTTAAGTAGCCAGCCCTTTGACACCTCTTAGGTCATCCCAAACAGGTGGAAACTTGTCTGGAGAATTCAATTTCCCACCTTTTAAAAAGTTCACCTATACTTCTATTCATGTGAAAGGGGGTAGGGGAACCCCAAACTTGTCCAAGGGAGCCGTGTATTACTAAGAGAAAGTAAAACTCAATCCTTACCTGAAAGTACAGTCCTTCTCATCTATCTCTTATACAAAAATCTTGGGAAATTAGTTTACAGTCAGTCCTACAGGAGATTCAAAGTTGAAACTGAACCTATGGATTGAAAAGGGGAAATAATTAATGTGAACCACATGTATAATGAAGACAAAAACCTCAATTTAATCAAAGACGAAATTTCCGTACACTTGTTAAAGCCAAATGGTTTCTGCAGGAAACCTGTTCTCTGTGACTCAAATCCAAAATGGAAAACGTGGGTGGTTCTTCCTGTCTCACCATTAAGAGTCAGCCAATTGGCTGCTGAAGTTTTCACACAACTTAAGCTCAAACGCTAGCCTCCCATCTGCTCTAATACTGTCATACCTTAGTGAAATGAAAGAGGCATAAAGGCTTTCTTCAGCCTCAACTCAGTCTTTAACGGGGTACCTTGGGCTTATTCTGTCTAGACCATATGTGAGCACACTGCCAAGTTCTTCAAAACTTCAAATCCAGAAGATGTGAAAAATGAGAGCTAAATCACAAACTAATTCAGGGGCCGTAAAGCTATCTCTCACTTCAGAGCTATGATTTCTGAAAAATGACTCTCTTGGGTACTACGCTATAGTAGCTATTTGAGGAGCTGGGGCTCTGGCCTGGTTATCTTCACCATAGCTGCATTTCTTTGCCACTCACTATCTGCCAAGTCATGCCTGCCAACAGATACCATTCTTGAACTTCTAAACATATAACTCTGCCAGACTGGGATATGAATCCAGTAATTCTGTAGGGTATAGAAATACCCTCTCCACCCAGCACTAGTAAACTAGCTAGTGTGACACAGACAACTGAAACCACACACAACAGCACAACTTCAAGGTGATACTAGCATGGCAAGACAAGCACAAGGGCCTCCCGACCTTGACACCTGCAATCAAAGGAAAATCTGCAAACACCAGACAATAAAAATTCAGATAGACTCCAAGTTCCAGTTCCTTAAGATTGCAGGCCCAATTTGAAAGTTCCTCATGTCTTAGGAGGTGGTCTGAAAATTGCCAAGAGGCTCACAGAATCCACCCTGCTTAGCAGAGAAGAGCTTGCTATGAGCCACCAGTGACCATTCAGCAAGTTCTTGCATAATAATGCCTCTAGAGTCACATAGGAAAACCCACTGACCAGACTAAACCAATGGGCACTGGCTCCCAAAGTATTCATCTTGAGGAAACTTCTGTGTGGAGACAATGAACAACTTGAAATATGAACACTCTTTGTACATTTAAATTTTAGAAAATGTGTGTTTGGAGGCACTAAGCACATTACGAGCAAATAAAGATTCATAAGTTCTTAGAGCTGGAAGAGACCTCAATACTCCATTATCACTGTGAAACTCTCACTTCACCAATAAGATTAAATCACAATCTCCTGACCACCAGTCTAGTGCTCTTCCTTTTACATCCTACTCTCTAATTAGTTGTGGAAACAATATTTTGGAGCATATTAAAATCAAGTTATGACTCCCCCGACCGCGTAATAAATATCTCATTTAACCATGTGTTACAAAAGAAACACTTAACATGAAAGATCAAGAAGTAAAAACCTTCAGAGTATTCCCTGCTGGGGAAGGATAGGGTGGGGTTGATTGTCCTTCTCCATATAAGTATAGTCTAATTTTATGGTCAGGAAAAAATCTGTACAAATTATATATACAAGCCATCTCTCTCTTTAAAAACTGATCCCTTCCAAACCAGTATCTTTAGCAAAAAGATACAAATCATATCTTACTTCATTTACACAGAATGTTGAAATGACAAAAATAGCAATGCTATCTTCTCAAGTTGAGGTTTAAAATATTTTCTAAATATTTTCACTGCACTATAATTAGTTTCCCCAATATATTTACCTTCAGAACAGATCAAGTAGAGCTATTTCCCTGTTGTAGTTTTCTTTAAAACTCTGATTTTTTTTTTAACACTTCTAAGGTAATAATAACCTAAGGTGTTCTTTCATTCTGTTCATTTCCTCAAATTCCAAATGACGAATCCTCAAATAAGCACATTTTTTGCAAAAAAAAAAAAAAAAAAAAAATCCTACACACATAAAAAGAGGACATAAATAATTTGAATAAGATAAAGTATCTGCATAAATTTTTGAAATTTTTAAGATAAAATATAAATCTCTCAACAAATTCATAATTGCTCCATGGGTTACCTCCAAAGACAGGTTTATACACTCCTCTCCTATTAAGGATACTTCAATGAAAATTTGTGACAAAAATTAGTACCAACTCTGCCATTCATTAGTTGTGTGATATTGGGCAAATCATTTAAGCTTTGGGCTTAAGCTTATATAAAAAGTCAGAATACTTGATTTCTAAGGTATTTTCTAGGTCTCTTAACATCTTCCTAATACATTAAGCATCATCTTTATTTCCCTTGAATTTCTAAAGTCAAATATCTCTTTAAATAATAAAAATGAGCATTTATAAACTACATTATGTCCTAGAACTTCCTAGGAGGCTGCCACCAGCATAGCAAAGTGACAATTTCAGAACAGTCTAGATTTTATCTGCACTAAATGTATCTCCTTGTCTCATGGTTTAGCTTTTCCAAAAAGGTTCAGAAACGTACTTTCACATCTGGAAGACTCTACCGAAGCATCTTCCACTCTGCAGAAACTTCTAATTCCCTCCTCTTCCCTCCCCTATTGCCTCAGTACCCCAAGTCTCTGAAACCTGCCCTTTTTTTTTTTTGGCCTCAATGTTGAAAATGAAAACCTTTTAAGTCAATTACATTTAAAACCAGCTACTGTCCAAGTCTATATTTGAGAAGCTCTCTGTGCATTTTTATCATTTAGTTATCTAGATTCTAATACCTGAAGAATTTGTTCCACTGATTCAAGCTGAAAATGTAATGATTTTTTTCATCTGAGTCCAAACTCCTTGTTTATTGCCAAATAAGCAAGGAAGTTCCAGAACACTGTACGTAACACAACTCACACCCTTAAAACAATTTATTTTCTTTATATACCAACTGAAGATGTTGCCATCCCCAACGAGTTCACAAATAAAATAATCACTGGGATTGAGAATCTGTCATTTTACTAGTAGGAATCCTAAAGAGTAGCTGCTTTTGCCAAGTTCATTCATTCAACATATATATATTGAATACATACTATGGACCAGGCACTATTTATTCTTCTTGCTGGGGATGTACAAACAAACTGACAAAAGTCTGCTTTTGTGGAGCCTGTAGTCTAATGGAGAAGATATATAATAGGCAATAAACATAATATATAGACAAATTACATGGGATATACACATATAATATTAGAGGGGATCTGTGCTATTAAAAAGGAAAAGGCCAGGATGGAAGAATAAGGGGATTCAGGAATGAATGGAGGGAAGATGGGTTGCACTCTTAAATAGAATAGGTCGGGGTAAGACTCACTACAAAGACAGCTCCGAGCCAAGACTTGAAGGAGGTGAGAAGTGAACCAGATTTAACTTTCCTAGTAATTTTTACCTCGTACTGATTATGCATGTAATAACACATGCCTTAAAGAGAAAAAGTTCTGTGTATGAGCAAACATATGAACAGCCCAGAAGAGTAAATAAAAGAGAGCTGTGTGTAAACCCCCTTCATTTTTGCAGCTTTTTCTACCAAGTGAAACTTACATCTTAAATTAGGCATGCTCATTGTGCGTTCCCCTCCACACCCACAAGGGTTGTTCTAACAAGATTCTTACTTCTATGATTCATACTCCTCAAACCTCAAGAAGAAACTTCCAAGTATTCATTTGACACATAAAAAAAGCACCAGTGTTATCCAACCAACAACCCCACTGAGATGGCCCAACTACAAGTCAGGACTTAAATCTCAGGATGGGAACTCAAGAGGCACTGAGCTTTTCCCACTGTGGTGAAACCTCTGCTCTTCTACAGGGTTTAATGGGAGAAGACTGGACTGTGAAATCAGGAGGCCTCACCACCACCCAGCCCTGTAACCTTGAGCAAATCACATCACACGATTTTCTCAACTATAAAACTAGGGTTTGAACCAAATGATTTCTAAGTCCCTTCTAGGGATAAGTCCACTTCAGAAAAAAACTTTTGGTAAATAATGCTATATCAAAAAGTATAATACTTTTTGACACAGGGTTATATGAAACCCTATATATACCCTCTGTGATTCTGCTAACCCACCATCACAGATCCATACACTTTAATTTGTTCCTCTAGTAACAGTATCAATTCATGTCGGCCCATGCATAAAATCACCACTCTCCCTCTCTGATCAAAAGATCCACAAGAATGGGCCTTGACTAGCTCACCAAGGGCAAAAGAATGTGCAAAAAGATGATATTCTCATCTCAACTTTATTATCTACATCCTCTTATTAGACCAGACTAACATAGAAATTCTAAAGTAACACAAGCATGAAACTGCCAGAGTTTTAAATATTCTTTATGCACCACTACCCCCAATTTTTTAAAGTATGTTTTTAAATAATAGGCTTCCTTAAAATTTACCTGTAATCCATTAGTGTAGCTGCTATGACATTATTTCAAATAGGCGCTGTAGGGCTTCCCTGGTGGCGCAGTGGTTAAGAATCCGCCTGCCAATGCAGGAGACACAGCTTCAAGCCGTGGTCCGGGAAGATCCCACATGCTGTGGAGCAACTAAGCCCATGAGCCACAACTACTGAGCCTGCACTCTAGAGCCCGCGAGCCACAACTACTGAGCCCACGTGCCACAACTACTGAAGCCTGCGTGCCTAGAGCCCATGCTCTGCAACAAGAGAAGCCACCGCAATAAGAAGCCACATACCACAACAAAGAGTAGATCCCGCTCTCCACAACTAGAGAAAGCCTGCACGCAGCAAAGAAGACCCAACACAGCCATAAATAAAATAAATAAATAAATGTATTTAAAAAATAGGTGCTGTAGGGCCTCCCTGGTGGCGCAGTGGTTGAGAGTCCGCCTGCCGATGCAGGGGATACGGGTTCGTGCCCCGGTCCGGGAGGATCCCATATGCCGCGGAGCGGCTGGGCCCGTGAGCCATGGCCGCTGAGCCTGCGCGTCCGGAGCCTGTGCTCCGCAACGGGAGAGGCCACAACAGTGAGAGGCCCGCATACCGCAAAAAAAAAAAAAAAAAAAATAGGTGCTGTAACAAGCAGCTGTTTATTCAGGAGGGCTGAAAATCCTTGGTCCATTCTCACCACAGTTTAATTAAGAGTTCCCTGCTGTGTGAAGCCCACCTTCTCACTGCAGAATTTTAAAAAGCAAATAAACAAACCGAGCCTGGGAGCACTGTTTCCTGCCTTCCTCTGGGATATACTTACACCTGGACAAACGTCTCCTCCAGCAACAAAATACAAAGAAACTATAGGGGACTAGGGGACTAAAAATAACTACACACACTGCAGTTGGGGAAATCATGAACAATAAGATACAAAGTGGCTACCAACCAACTGCCATTTCTGAGGTGTTCCGAGCAAAAGCAGGGCACTGCACGTGATCCCTGCACACAGCACCACCAAAGGGGTGGGCAGATCACCTCTGGCCCGACCCACGGCTCCACCCCTGCCCTCATCCCCCCACCCTCACCCCATTTAAGGAACCAGCCTGCCCTCCTTGGAGAGTGACCAAGGGAACCTGTTACTTGTTTCTGCTCCCTCACAACAGGGGTCCCAATAAAGCCGTGCCTGAACTTCTCGTCTCTCCTCTTTTCAACTTCTACTGATTAAAGAGTCCAAGGACTCAAGTCAGTAACAGTACCACCAACCAGACACACCACACGGGACTCCTTAAGAATGGAGTCTCAGAGTTATATGGGGAAAGAAGCAAGGTGGGTGGCAGAATGTGCAGCATCCACTTTGCTCACAGACAAAAGCAGAGTGATCCTGGCTCTGGCTTCCCCTCTGAAGCATCCTGACCCAAGCAGGGGCTGCAGCTCCTGGGACGGCAGGTTCCACAGTGCAGTACTGACAGCCAACCACTCCCAGTCTCCTTCTTCAGCTCTCCTGATGATTTTCTGAGTTACCTAGCAGCCTTAATCAATCCCTTTCTGCTTACACTAACTAGAATAGATCTTAGTATCTGTAACTAAAAACCCTGACCAATTCATGTGGCACATATTCCTTTCGTTATTTCCTCATACCAGAGCTGAGCCTGAAAGACACGAGTAATCCACAGAACATTCCACTATAAGTCAAAAGTTCTTTGTTTTGAGCCAGGGCTCAAATCCACAATCAACACCTCCAACCTTTTCTTATATGTATTTTCTCCTAAATGTCATCACCTCTGCCACACAAACAGAAGAAAATGATTTTTGCCTAACTAATTGTCTATCAATAAAGAGTCTGATGACAGTAACTTGGCAAGGTAGAGAATGAGATACAATAAACATCACTTCCTATAGCAGCTCAAGTTTATGGAGAATCCTGCAGGGTTAGGTAGCACTTTGAGAACATTTCCAAACTGCAGACAAGGTGATCTAATGCTGTGTTTGAATGCCAAAGCAATCCGCACCCTGTGCCAAGGCACAACTTAATTCACAAGGCGGCAATGAACTTTTCACTTATGTTCTCCCATCCCTCAGGGCAAGATAACCAGGTTAAAACCACAGACACATCAGCTAACTAAAATATGACACCATTA
The DNA here is from genome assembly GCF_964341445.2 of Mesoplodon mirus. Classification (NCBI taxonomy): domain Eukaryota; kingdom Metazoa; phylum Chordata; class Mammalia; order Artiodactyla; family Ziphiidae; genus Mesoplodon; species Mesoplodon mirus. Next base: position 157,743,288 of record NC_138979.1, on the reverse strand, counting down.
CCTAACGCCAAAAGCACACTGGAAAGGGTGAGAAGTGATTATGCATGTTAAAATTCTCTTCTTCGTAGAAAGACATTATGTCCCATAAAATCAATTAGCAAAGCAGGAAAATGTAATCAGTTGTTACTAATACTGTTCTTTAAGATGGCCGCAGGATCTCACAAAGGACATTCGATACCTTTGAATAATCAAATTACTCTGCGTATCAGACAGCACAAAATCTTTCTCAGGTAATACTCAAAGGCAAAACTTTCATATAAAAGATCACTTACACACTTCTGAAGCCAATTAATGACACTGATACTATTCACAAGGCGTCTCAATGCTCTGCCAAATAGAAAGTGGGTATTCAATTCAAAGGAAAGCGCGAGATTCGAGACAGCCTACTAAAGTTCCTGCCAACCTAGCTCTGGGGCACAGGCACAGAGGCTAGCTTCACCTCTGTTACTGCAGGACCACTTCCCCTCCCGCTGCCCCGAACTGCTTTCATCAAATACTTTACAGCGCACTTAGCTTTAACACCGGTGGTGGGAAGAATGGGAATACAGAAAAGTTAAAACATAACTCTACGATTCCCTAAGGACAGGCAAATCAATTTGCTTTAACAAAAAAAAAAAAAAAAAAAAAAAAACTAGGAAACTTGGAGCTTGGCTACTTCAAAACAAAATCTTTGAAACAATCATTTCATAGAGCCTATCGGCAAAGAAGTTACTAAGATGAGTACCGAGCTTTACTATGATTACACATGTGCCATATGTGTCCTTTGGATGCATCTGGTGTTCTCTTTTTTTTTTTTTTTTTAAGAAATGAAGTCTTTCTGGGCTAGAAATGACACATGGCCTACTATGATGTTTTTTATGGTTTCTCATATTTAGACTCTAACTTCAGTCAACCTTACTGCAAGTTTAAGGAAAGATATGATGCTCATTTATTAACAGTGTCAAAATCAAGGGATGCGTACATAATACCACAGATCAGTGATTCCCAAAGCTGGTCTGCAAAACAATACCTGCATCTGTAGGCCCTCAGAGAAATAAGGAAAAAAACTTGCTCATGAGTCTTACATAAAGCTAAATTTATCTCATTTAAAGGGTTGCCCTATATTCTGAAATTATGTCCTTCCTATTCTTCTGGTATACAAATGGCCTTTCTTTACAAAACGCTAAAAAAAAAAAAAAAAAAGATCATAATTACATGTGTAAAATGCCAAAGTCTAGGTACCACTGCTCCAGATCTTCTTTGCCTTTCACACCTCCAACATCCCAACTCCCCTCCTTCCAGCTGCTCAGGCAAAATGTAAAAATAAATAAAACCTAATGGCATTCTCGACTCCTCTCTCACACCCCACTTCTAGACCATGAGCAAAACCTGTCAGCCTTACTCTTAAAATGTGTCCCTATTCAACCACTTCTCACCAGAGGAAGACATTGATTGTATACATCACCCCCAAGAGGGATATCAAAATGGCCAATAAACACATGAAAAAGTCCTCAACTGCATTAGTCTTCAGGGAAATGCAAATTAAAGCCCCAACAGAATACTTCTACACACCCACCAGAACAGCTCAAGTTAAATGGCAGGAAATACCACGTGCTGTCAAGAATGTGGAGCTCTCCTATGCTGCTGATGGACATATAAACTTTGGAAAAACTGTTCCTCAGTATCTACTAAAGTGAATATACACATACCCCATGACCCAACAATTCTACTCCTAATTATATCCCCCATACATGTCTTGACAAAAGACATATACGGCAATATTCATGGCAGCACGATTCACTAGCCAAAGACAGGAAACAACTGTGGTATCATCATACAACGGAGTGCTCTACAGCAACCAAAATGAATGAACTGCAAATACTTGTAAGACCATGGATTGTCTCACAATGTTGAGTGAAAGAAGCCAGAAACAAAAGAACAGATTATGCATGATCACAGTAAAATCAAGCTCAGAAACTGGCCAAAAAAAACCTAACCCATGGTGTTAGTAGTCAGTGGGTAGTGCTTTGACTGGGAAGGGGTAACCAGGCCTTCTGAGGGACCAGTAATATAATAGTCTGCTCTTAATCTGAGCACTGACTACACCAGTGTACTCACTTTATAAAAATTCATCTCACCATATACTTGTGCTTTCTGCCCTTTTCTGTATGCTTGTTATACTATGATATATAAAGTTTTTCTTTCTTTTTTTTTTTTTTTTTTTTTGCTGTATGTGGGCCTCTCACTGTTGTGGCCTCTCCCGTTGCAGAGCACAGGCTCCGGACGTGCAGGCTCAGCGGCCATGGCTCACGGGTCCAGCCGCTCCGCGGCATGTGAGATCTTCCCAGACCGGGGCACGAACCCGCGTCCCCTGCATCGGCAGGCGGACTCTCAACCACTGCGCCACCAGGGAAGCCCTAAAGTTTTTCTTTTTAATCACCTTCCCAATAAGGCCTTCTCTAGCCTGACTTCTCTATCTAAAATTTCTACCACTCCCCAATATTTCATATCCTTCTTCCTCTCTTACTTGTCTACTTTAGCACTTGTCAATATCTAACACACTATCTTACATACTACATCTATTTTACAAGCATATCTTGTTTACTGTCTCTCTCCACTCATTAAACTACAAATTCCACAAGTGCAGGTATTTTCTCCATTTTGCTGGGTGCTGGGTCCCCAATGCCTGAAACAATGTCTGGCAGAGAACAGGCACTCAATAAACACTGATTTAATTAATCTATTAATGATACAGCCTTGCCCAACTTAATTATGTTTGTGGATTCATGCCATGTATTCTTGCAGTCATCATGGTATACTTAAGCAATAAGCCAGTTGCTGTTCCTGGTTGTACATTTCTGAACCTGGTTTCGAGACCTCTCATCTTCCTGGTCACCCTCTGGATGCTCAAGTTTTTCCCATTTCCAGATTAGGTTCTGGCCAGTCTGGAGTACAAGAGAACACTATGAATTCATAACATCTGTTTTTTTTTACAAATGAAGCATAAGGCTGGCATTAACTCTTCTCTTATCATATCTACCCTGTGGACTCAACTTATACTGAGTTTAGGGTAAAATAAAATTAACAAAGAAACTTAACTCTGATTTTTCTCCCTTCACATAAACAAATCAAGAAATATTCCCATCCTCTAGAGAGGTCTTTGGTTTCTGATCCTAAATGTAGAAATTTTCTCGTATCTCTACCTCACTGTTAAGATTTTTTTTTTTTTGGTATCTGCCTTTCTCCCCAATACCAAAAGTAAAAAAAAGAGACTGCATTGTATTAATTTGGCATAGATGTTATCAAAGCTATAAACAATGATTCTCTAAAAAGTGCAAGCTCTTTCATCTACCCATCCATCACTGTAAGATTTTGCTCACCATTCTAAACCTCAAGTGCTTTTTAAAGCAGTGTTGTTTCTCAACCTTTTTTCACTATCATTCCCAAAAGAGACTTTTTAGACATTTTTCTTAATAATTCTCCATGAAACTTTAATACCACAGATATACTGTATATGTCTATGTACTTACACTGTATATCTGTTTATATACTTAACGTATATTGTGCTTGAAACATTAAAAGATAAAATTTCTACCCTCCTCCCAGCAATTTCACTTCTTTGAACATGCATACTTTAAAACCTTGATTCTGTCAACTACTATATTACCTTACCTTTCTAATTTTACTTCACAAGTAAATTTGTCAACAGAAAACCGTTTCAGTCAAAGATGAAAGCTGTAACTAACAGAAGTCAAGTACAGAGTCCAACAGCACAGGAGGAAAAGCTTCCCTCCCAGCTGATACAAATCCACTAAATCTACCATTTTTAAGTATACTTATTCAACGAGCTACAAACCCACCAAATACCCACTCCGTATTTTCCATCTTCTTCATAAGGAGAGCATTTTGTTAAACTAAACACTCTGTTGAAATCAAAAGACAGCAGTCCCTTGACTAATACCTATCGAACCTTCTTGAAATCTATTTTAAAAAGAAAACAAGATTAGCACAGAATGACCTGTTTTAGTCTCTCCTAAATCCCTCTAAAATCTGTTACTTTTCTTGGCCTTCTGGTCCAGGTAATCCCTACCTTCACTCTTCTAAGAATTTCCTGTTTCCCTAAATTCAGATTAGTATTTTTTATTTTCCACATTATGTATTAGCAAACGTTTTAAATGCAAATCTGACCATTCTGCTTCCTGGATATTTAAAATCCTTCCAGAGCTCCTCCTACCTGTAAGATAAAGTCCCAACTCCTCAGCATGATACGCAAAGCTTTCCACTATGAGGCCAAACAGTGGCAACATCTTCCCACCTCTAGAAAGCTTTTTCATAATCATTTTACTCTGTAGAGTAGAAATGTTCTTACACCCAAGCCCCAGCACCCACCTGCCCTCCCCAATCTATCCACTTCCCCTTAGTCTGTGCAGATTTGAGAAGCAACACCACCTCCTCAAAGAAGTCTTCTTCCTCACTCTCCAACCTAGCATCACAAAGCATTTCACAACCAGCTTTACAAGCACTCTGCCTACATCTGGCAATTACTTGCTTATCAGTCTGTTTCTCCCACAATTGAGCCATTCAAAAAATATGCGGCCCTGATGGGAAATCAGGGGGGCCGCGGGTAGAGGTCAGGTGAGGCACAGGGGCAGGATGCTCGCAAGAACACCTTTCCTGTTAGTGCCTGCAACAGTCCCAGGGAGGACTTTTGAAGAGGTTTTCTTATTAGGAATTAGTGTGAGAATCAACGACTTTATAAAAAGAGTACAAAGGTCATCCAGATCCACCGATTGTTAACACATTTTCTATTTGCATGTTTTCTCTAATATGAATGTATATAATATATGATGTTGATGGTGCTCAACATCCTGCAATGTACAGGATGCCGCCCTTCCCCGAAAGAATGATCTGACCCCAAAATGTCATTAGTGTGAAACTAATGTTCTGTTCTTTCTTCTCTGTTCTCTTTCCTTCCAGCCAAGTGTTTGCTTCACCTATTACTTGGAACCGGATGACTCTGACTCTTGATTCCCAATTTCCTCCTGAACCTTCGAAACCTGACCCAAATTGCACCTTTGTTCCTCTGCCTGTGTTAGAGTTTCGTGAGATCAAGGTGTGTGAATGTCCCCTGTGCTGTCTCAGCTTTGTCACTGCTTCCTAATACCTGAGCTCCCTCTGCTTCCTTCTCTTGACTCAGCACCCTGGAATCATGCATGCTGGGCTACTGTGATGTAAAATCCCCAAATACAGCTGCTTAAAAAAAAAAAAAAAAAAAAAAAATATGCGCAAAATCTGCAGCAACATGGATGGACCTAGAAATTATCATACTAAATGAAGTAAGTCAGACAGAGAAAGACAAATATCATGACATAACTTATATGTGGAATCTAAAAAACATGATACAAATGAACTTACAAAACAGAAACAGACTCGCAGACATAAACTTACGGTTACTTAAGTTAAGGGGAAAGGGGGTGAAATTTGGGATTAACATGTATACACTACTGTATATAACACAGATTCAACACTACTGTATATAACAGATTAAACAAGAAGAATGTACTCTATAGCACAGGGAACTATATTCACTACCTTGTAATAACCTAAAATGGAAAAGAATCTGAAAAAGAACATATATACACGTAGATATCTTTATCTACCTATCTAGCTAGCTAGATAGATAGATATGGCTGAATCACTTTGCTGTACACCTGAAACTAACACAACATTATAAATGAACTATACTTCAATAAAAAGTTAATTTAAAAATATATATATGGGCAAAGAAATGCACTAAGAATACTTCCTTCAAGCTGATCATCTAAACCGTGAACTTGACACTAACTTTTGTGCCCCCAGAACCAGGAATGCCAGGACCCTTCCTTCCAGGAACTGGAAGCCCAATATGTATTTTTGGAAGTACAGAAACCATAAACAAAATATAAAATAGATAAACAACAAGGACCTACTGCACAGCACAGGGAACTGTACTCAATATCGTGTAATAACCTACATTAGAAAAGAATCTGAAAAAGAATATGTATGTGTGTGTGTATACTGAATTACTTTGCTGTACACCTGAAACTAACACAACCTTGTGAATCAACTATACCTCAATAAAAAAGTAGAATATATAGTTGTACATTCATATAATTGAAAACTATAGAGCAATGAACTACAGCTACAAGCAACATATGGATAAATTTTACATGTTAAGCAAAAGAGACCCAGTACGTATGAAAACATGCTGTATAATGTCATTTGTACAAATTTCAAAAACATGTAAAAACCAATCTCTGGTGTTAGAAGTCAAAAGAGCAATTACCTTTGAGGAAGAAAGAGGGCTAGTGATTACAAAGACGTATGAGAAGGCTTCTGGGGTCTGATAATGCTCTTTCTTGACCCTGCATAGTGGTTACACACGTATATTCATTTTCTGATAACTTATTGACCTGTATCTTTACGATCTGTGCATTTGATGTGTATTCTACTTCCAAAAGCTTTTTTAAATCATTGTGGTAATTTTAAAATTTTTCCTACAAGCCACAGGTCATCCTAGTTATAACCTTTCTAAAACACTTGTAGCCATTCAGCCTATTTTGTTTTCATGCTTATTATGTGCCCTTTTCTCTTTTATACACCGCTTAAAACCTGGCTTCCTATGAAAGTAAAAAGACCACAGAATAGGAGAAAAATTTTGCAAATCATATATCTGATAGAAGATGTGTGTCTAGAGTATATAAAGAATTCTTACAACACAATAATAAAAGGACAACTCAATTATAAAATGGGCCAAGGATCTGAATAGACATTTCTCCAAAGAAGATATACAAATGACCAATAAAAACATGAATGATTCTCAACATCATGTCATTAAAGAAATGTAAATCAAATCCACAGTGAGATACCACTGCACACCCATTAGGATCACCAAAATAAAAAAGCCAAACAGGGCTTCCCTGGTGGCACAGTGGTTGAGAATCTGCCTGCTAATGCAGGGGACGTGGGTTTGAGCCCTGGTCTGGGAAGATCCCACATGCCGCAGAGCAACTAGGCCCGTGAGCCACAACTACTGAGCCTGCGCATCTGGAGCCTGTGCTCTGCAACAAGAGGCCGTGACAGTGAGAGGCCTGCGCACCACGATGAAGAATGGCCCCAGCTTGCCACAACTAGAGAAAGCCCTCGCACAGAAACGAAGACCCAACACAGCCATAAATAAATAAATAAACAAATGCGGGGTTTAAAAAAAAAAAAAGCCAAGCAGTACAGAAACAAGTGTTGGCAAGGCTGTGGGCAAACGGGAACCTTCATACACTGCTGGTGGGAATGTAAAAGGGTACAGCTACTTTGGAAAACAGTCTGGCAATTCCTCAAAAGGTTAAAACATAGAGTTACCATATGCCCAGAAATTCCACTCCTAGGTATAGACCCAAAAGAAATGAGGACACATGTGCACACAAAAGCTTACACATGAATAGCAGCATTATTCTTAATACCCAGAAAGTGAAAACAACCCAAATGTCCATCAACTGATGGATAAACAAAGTGTTATATATCCACACAATGGAATATTACTCAGCAATGAAAATAAAGTACTGATTCATGCTACAATGTGGATGAACCTTGAAAACATTATGGTAAGTGAAAGAAGTCAGTCACAAAAGACCATATACTACATGATTCCATTTATATAAAATATGCAAAATAGGCAGATCTGTAGAAACAAAGTAGATTAGTGGTTGCTTAGGTCTGGGGGGATGGGAGGGGTGAGAGCTAAAGGGCATGAGGTTTCTTTTTGAGGTGATGAAAATGTTCTAAAATTGTGGTGATGGTTGCACACAGCTGTGAATAATACACTAAAAACTATTGAATCGTATACTTTAAATGGGCTAATTATATATCAATAAAGCTGTTATTATTTTAAAATCTGCCTTTTTCTGCAATGGCCTTTTAACAGCTGTGCTGACTTCTTCAGAAGCAGGCCTCATTTTTCCTTACCAGCGGGATCTGAAATCCTACAGTCACAACTTTTGTTTCTTGGAGCTCCCTACCCATCTGGATGAAACCATACTCCTTTTTATAGTTCTGCCGGCCTTGGAGGTACACTATCTGTTCTCTGAACTTTGTGAAATCTCTTCCTAAAAATCCAGGCCAATAGATTCTCTTCCATCATGGCAAAACCCCAAGACGAAATAGCCACTTTCACCCAAAGTTCTCGGTATGAATCAGTTAGTCACAATTTCCATCTTCTGCCTTCTAAGAAAAGAACTACCAATAAGTCAAGGACTTACCAGATGTCTCCATTTATAGGGTTGAGATTTCCACGAATATACAGATAGTTGAAACACACCATTTATAAACTATTTTATCCCTGTGCCAGCTTTGAACTTACACACATTTATTCAGGGATGCATTTCAGATGAGGTTCTGGGATTGCAAAATCACAAAAGACACAGCCCTGGCCTTCAAGGTTTAACAGAAGAAGCAAACACAGAAAAATAATTTTAAGATGTTTTGACAAAGCTCCCCCAGCTTCCCTCTATCCTGGCACTTAAAATTTGACTTGTAGTTTTCTTTTACTCATCTGTCAACCTGGCTTGCGCTCATGAAACCAGATGCTCCCTTTGAATCCCAAGGACTGAGAGTGCCCTGAACACAGGACAGTTTCAACAAACCGTTTGTTGACTGAACATGTGAATGAAGAAGCATGAGTATGCCAGGAGAACCAAATGTGTCCCACAAGGGACAAGGACAAGTTCCTGTCCTGCCCTCTTAACCTCAGCTCACTGTTACAAATCCCAGCCACACCTGGCTATATAGTACAGTCCTTGCTGAGGCTGGCAGGTAGCAAATTAAGCTGAGAAAATACCCAAGTTGATTCCTTCCTCTGTCTACTCCCCTTTCCTCCATCTGAGCTCTTAGCTTTCCTACCCCGAACCTCTCCCTCACCTGATACCCAGGGGGAAATGTTCAGGATGACCTTTCAAAGACAACTACTGATAAGATGGGATTTTCCTGTGTAATGCAGATGAAACTGATTTTATAAATCCAAGACCCCACCCTTACGACCCAAGTGAAATGTATCTTTCCATCAGGGTCTTTAAAACTCCGAGGGAAAGATACTAGGAAAACTGAAAAGCTGGGAGGGCTTGTAAGAAGGAAGGACGGGTAGCTGGCATCTCTTGGACATCTATTATGTGCCAGGCACTGTGCATGCTGCCACCCCACTGCCATCCTAAGTGCTCCCATCCATCGGTACTAAATCCCACCTCTGAGAAGGACGTTACATACACTGTCTCATCTCATCTTGACAATAAGCTTGTGAGTTAAGCATCAGCACTGTCCCCTTTTTAAACAGTAAGAAAGAGGTTGAGAAATTACCTGAGGTCACACTGGTAGGATGGAACCCAGGTCTCCAGTGCCAAAGCCCGTATGCGCCATGGCCACTTACTATGAAACAGTGTGTAACACAGACCAGCACCTTAGCCTCTGACTCCATTTTCTAAATCTCAACTATAAAAAATGAGGAAAATTCCTGCCTCAAACATTGGCAATGGAAATTAAATGAGACAATATATCAAAACAAGTGCTAGTACATAAATGACCCTGAAAAATAACACTGTTCTTTCCTTACTTCTCCTGCTATGAACTCTCCCGGACTTAAACCCTGGGCAAGCAGTGGACATGATGTAATTTGTACATCATCCCTCACACCCTGTCCTGGAGGGTAGGCTCTGCCTTACTTCCCTAGAATAGATTGAAGTGAAATCAGTGCCTGAGAAAAGCATCTGGGACGCCAACTACCGCCCTACAAACCATCAGAACCCACCACACTTGTATCCGGAAACTATTTAGAGAGAAATCTACGGTCAAAGCAGCTCTGGTTTTGCTCCCACTGCTTCCTTCCTGAGGAATCCCAAACACCCCTCCCCTAAGGCTGCTGTGCTCCACGTCACAGCCCCAGGGATAGAAACGCTGCATTTTTCCCGGGGCCTCTTTTCCTTCTCCCCCATCAAACTGCACCTGGGGCTTCCCTGGTGGCACAGTGGTTGAGGGTCCGCCTGCCAATGCAGGGGACACGGGTTCGTGCCCTGGTCCGGGAAGATCCCACATGCCACGGAGCGGCTGGGCCCGTGAGCCATGGCCGCTGAGCATGCGTGTCCGGAGCCTGTGCTCCGCAATGGGAGAGGCCGCAATAGTGAGAGGCCCGCGTACCGCAAACAAACAAACAAACAAACAAACTGCACCTGAAAGCCCTCTTTTACTGGACAGATCTCTCTGTTTTGCTTGTTTTTAGAAGCCATTTTTAAAAGACAGGGAACATGAAAACAGTGGTGGTTATCCCTGGGTGATAGAATGGTGGATGACTTTTTTCTTCTTCAAACTTTCTTGCAGTTTCCCAATTTTCCACAAAGCCTTATGCAATGCTTTCATAATAAAAAAGAAAGACTATACATTGAAATGATTTCCTTAGTCTCCTGCTGGTCATTTTCTTTTATTCTTCCTGAGTTCCCCAACAAGCTGGCAGCGTCTTGAGAACAGGACTGCAAAATTATCTGCACAACACTCAGCACAGGGGACTTCCCTGGTGGTGCAGTGGTTAAGAATATGCCTGCCAATGCAAGGGACACGGGTTCGAGCCCTGGTCTGGGAAGATCCCACATGCCGGGGAGTAACTAAGCCTGTGTGCCACAACTACTGAGCCCGCGCTCTAGAGCCCATGAGCTACAACTACTGAAGTCCACACACCTAGAGCCCATGCTCCACAACACGAGAAGCCACCACAATGAGAAGCCCGTGCACCGCAACGAAGACCCAATGCAGCCAAAAATAAATAAATTAAATACAAAAAAAACCAAACACTCAGCACAGTATCTGATGCACAGCAGGTGCCTGGCACAAAACAGCTCAGTTGGTAGCTGGGGAGTGAATGATGAATATTCGGGTAATATTTAGAAATGGACTTTGCCGACTGACGGTGGGCAGAGCAAGGTGTGAATGTGGCATGTCCTTAGTGGACTTGGATTATTGCAGCTGTGTATCATTATTTACAAGGTAGCTTTCAAACAGTCAATGCAGTTAAACATGAAAAGTCTGCAACCTGAAGACAAGGTGAACTACTCAAGGTGATTCACTGCTGCAGTGGTCAACCAAGACCAGGATGGTGACAGATGTAAGATCCTTGTGCATCTTGCTGTGAATGAGGGCACCACAAACTGAGTTCATTAAAGAACCTCGGGGCTCTGTGCCCTACTGAGAAGGCACATCATGGCCCTGGTCAGCCACCAAAGTTCAACAACACACTTTATTATTTTTTTTTTTAGATAGAACTTATCTAATTTTTTTAAAGATTTTTTTTTGATGTGGGCCATTTTTTTAAAAGTCTTTATTGAATTTGTTACAATATTGCTTCTGTTTTTTGTTTTGGTTTTTTGGCCGTGAGGCATGTGGGATCCCAGCTGCCCCACCAGGGGTCGAACCCGCACCCCATGCAGTGGAAGGCAAAGTCCCAACCACTGGACCGCCAGGGAAATCCCAACAACACACTTTAAAATTAATCTTGTCCTTAAGATTAAATAAGCCTAAATACTAAAGCAAACTCTAGAGGGTTGATTTAACGTGAAAGAGAAGTCTCAAATATTTGGTTTGGAGGAATGACCTGAACACAACTTTTAAAGAACGGTATGCTGTATTCAATAAACATACAAAGCCCACAACTCAATAGAAAAATCAGGGCAGTAAAAATGTTCCCCCTTTTCACCATGACCTAAGTTAACTAATTAACTTTTACTAGTGACTTCAATTCTGTTTGATCAATTGAATGTGTGTTTCCTAGAAGCACACTTGATTGCCAGGACCGATCTTACACCTGTTTCTTGTATTTGCAATTAACTTCAGTTCCATTAACCTCTCTTTAAAAATCTATATATTTCTAACATGCCTCCGGCCTCTTAAAAGACACTTATTTCAAAACAATGCAGATGCTGACGTGATGACAGCACGATAATTTTAGGGCAACAGGCAGAAATCAATGACAAGATGATAACTTCACAGCAGAATTCATGCTGCAAGATGAGAAAGTAAGCATTTCACCCAGAAAATACATTTCTCACGTTTTTTGGTCATGCCTTCAGTTGGGAAGTAAAATGAAAGTGTTCTTACTAGAAAAAAAAAATTCTGTGGTTATTCCAAACTCTGTGCAGATTTCTATTTATTTCACCACAATTATAAATATTTACATTTCCCCTAGCTATTTGTACTAGACCTAGTAGAAACCCTGAGCCTGGAACTTCTCTGGCAGGTGGGAGCCCCTTAGGTTGTTTCCCACATCTCAGAAAACTGACCAAAGAGAACATTCAATGACAACTATTATTTTGACTCCACTGGAAGGAAGAAAAATACATTATCCAAAAATTTGGATAGGGATCAGACATACTCAGTCTTCTTCAACTCCTAAAAGTTCACTCATGCACCACCCAAGTTTTCTTGGTGAAGCAATAGGAGGAAGTAAGAGAAATGCAAAGAAATGATGTTAACTCCTGTGTAAACCATGCCTGAGTCCCCTGGAAAAGTGCAAACAGAGTCTCAAAACAACACAAGTTACTGAACCTTTCCAAGCTCCAGCTTCATCATCTGTTAAATACTGATAATACCTACCTCACAGAAATTCCATGAGGATAAAAATGAGATGGTATAATTAAAGAACCTACCATAAAACCAATGCATGGGGCTTCCCTGGTGGCACAGTGGTTGAGAGTCTGCCTGCCGATGCAGGGGACACGGGTTTGTGCCCCGGTCCGGGAGGATCCCACATGCCGTGGAGCGGCTAGGCCCGTGAGCCATGGCCGCTAAGCCTGCGCGTCCGGAGCCTGTGCTCCGCAATGGGAGAGGCCACAACAGTGAGAGGCCCGCGCACCGCAAAAAAAAAAAAAAAAAAAAAAAATGCATGGGTGAAGTTCAGCTGAAGATATTTATGACCATTGTTAACGGAGCACTGGTGGAGGTCACGTTGACAGGCCAAAGTCCTACAACAGATACAGGGAAAGAGACCACCAAATGGGTCACATGCCAGTTCTGGGAAATCCAGATCATCGCTTAAGATACAAAGAACTGTCCCTGACTCTGCACCGTGGTACAATACAGCCACCACGCTTAAAAATTACACCAGCAAAACCAGCCTTTCACTGGAGAAATGGGTGGGGAGCTTCCATCACCAGCATGGTATAGGGTTTAACGGTGATGGTCATAACAACCCCATTATATGTAGACAGGCTTTCTAGCATTCCAACAAGAAAACACATCCTATGCATACAGCCAAATCATGATTTCAACCATCTGGTCCCAATGGAAGACCGTACTAGACAATTCCTCAGCTCAGTGGCTATTGCAATGTCTGTCAATATGTATAAGAAGAAATTCTGTAACAAGGACTCAACATCTTGGCTCCCCTTCAGAGTCCTAATATCTATCTTGCAGGCTTATTATAAAGATTAGCAATAATGTGACACGAAGTGCCTGGCACAGTGGGTACTCAATAAATGGTAGCCAAGGTAAATTTTATTACTAGAAAGCAACAAAATCAAAAGGATGAACCTGTCATGATGCAATTGGGAATACAGTTGTTCCTTTTCAACCGAGAAGTTAAGCTGCATGAAAACGACTAGTTAAAGAACACAGTAACAAGCCTTACAACAAGGAGTAAATCAGTAAACAGCAGGTTAATCAGTTTACCACCCAAGAATGAATGTCAATGGGCCCATCCCTCTGGGTCAAATAAACAAAATGAGAAATGGTTCCTATCCTCAAAGAATCTACATCTGCCTGAGGAGAAATTACAGGGTGTTTCACGGTCTGTCTGTATGCCCCCCTTGACTCGAGGTCCTACGAAAGCAAAACCCACAATTTTTCACTGCCACACGATGCACGCATTCAATAAAAATTTGGCAAACAAATGCGACATTCATTGGATCTTGGCCCTAAAAGTGTTATCTAACTCAAAAGTTTCCAAGCCTGGCTTCACTACTCAATCTGAACTTTCCAAAGACTGAGAATCTGAGTACTTAAAATGCTGCCCAGGTGATTCTGATACTCCAGGGAGACTGAGAACCATGCATCTCACTGAGCCCCCGTGCACTGTATGTATGAATGGCCTTTACCATGACCCGGTCCTAAATGATCCTGTCTATGCGTGCGATAGGGGACAGAACATAGCCTGGCACACCTGCATGCAGCTCTAGAAAAGTCCTTTCTGATGCTCAAACACCTGTATTTACCCATTTCTACCCTGTGGGGTCTGAGAAGACAAAGGATTTCCAAATTGCCTAATGGCAATTTATGACTGATGTCTTCCCTATGACTGATTTTCAATTCCTGTGACAAGGGATGACGTTCCTTCTGAGTCATCTCCAGGTTAAACATCCTTGATGAATTATGCATTCATTATTAAACTGTAAGCTCTTTAAGTATACAATACAGTACACCAGCATTCCACAAACAAGGGAGAAATCGAGGTGAGTTACAGCAACCAGAAAGACAGCAATGAAGGAGGTGAGCCTTGAAGGTTGAGAAAGTTACAGATAAAACTAGAGTTCAGGGGCTGGAATTGCCTCAGCAGGGACAAGGGAGACAAGATAATGATGAGGAGAAAGATACACAGGGAGGGGGATAAGAGAGAGAAAGAACTGAGTATACTGATTTCACCTACGTTTTGAATTGAATGGAACTAAAATCGAAAATGAACAAAGGCTCAAAGGAAGTCAGAAATAGTTGGCAAGAGGAGAGAACAGAGGCCTTGCACATGAAGGCAGAAACACAGTCCTACAGTCCTGGGGAGGCCAAAGAAATCAGATGAACAGTAAAGGAGAGACCCAAAAGAAAGGTCACGAAGCAGGCAGGAAAGCGCAAGTTTTGATGTGCTGGAACCACTTAAATTCCTCCAGGTGGCACACGTACCTAAACGATCCATCAGAAAGAATAATCGGGCAAGACTCCCGGAGCCTGGGGCAGCAAGAGTCAAGCTGGTCAGAAAGGAGCTGCTCCAGCCACCCAGGTATAAAGGTCAAGGGTCTGTATCAGATGGTGGCCATAAAACAAAGAGGACAAGTTGAAAACGGTCAATTCAAAAGGAAGAAAAAAAGGCAAGGCTTACTCCTGGACCAGACCCAAGGTAAAAGAAAGGCAAGAATCAGAGATGACTTCTCAGAGGTATCCGAAATGGTCAAAGAAGAAGCAGGCAGTGGTCAGGCAGAGAGTCAAGCAACCATGCAATGGAGAGTAGTGAGCGCGTTGGTGGATTAGTGACAGGGTGGCTTTGTTTACAAAAGCTTCAAAGTTCACTCCCGGTTCTACAAACGCACCCGGCAACAGGTGGTCTTGCTATTTTCTCTGGTCCCAGCACAGGCTGTAGTTTCTGTGTCAGCAGACAGGGAATGTCTGCTTTTGACTCTGAAATACGTAACATTACCACCAAAGTTAAAGTGCTTTGACAAGGCTCGGTGAAATGAGCCAGGCACAAGAGAACACATATCGTACGCTCCCATTTATAGGAAACGTCCAGAAGAGGCAAATCTGTAAAGATGGACAGTAGGTTAGTGGTGGCCTAGGGCTGGGCGCAGGGAAGTGGGGTGGGATTGGGGAGAAATGGGGAGTGACTGCAAATGGGCTGGAGCTTCTTTTGGGGTGATGAAGATGTTCTAAAATTGTTTATGGTGCTGATTACACTACTCTATGAACTACTGACCTGTACACTTCAAGCAGGAAAACTGTACAGTAAGTGAATTAAAACTCAATAAAGGTTATTAAAAAAAAACCTTAGGAGTGCAATAAATGGGTACTATGACTTCAGAAGCTTAGAGACTCTCTCCCCAGTAAAAATGATTATTAGACTAGAGTTCAAATAAAAAGCCATTAGGCAATTTGGAAATCCTAAAAGATTTCAGAAAGTCTAGTAAGTTGTATTCCTCCTTGGAGAAAAAAATTAGGCATGGAAAAGATACAGAATTAAATATATAGATACCTTTCAAATTATTTCGTACAACTGATGTAAGTTTTCTAAAACATACTTCAAAAGGAAAGACAAAGACTTAGGGTTTTATCAGACAATTATGTCAAGTGATACTGTACTGAATACCTATAGTTCAGTTTCTTAGAAGCTGAAATAAAATAACGTATAGTAAGCCGATTCAATGAAAAGCAAAAAGATTACGTAACTTAATAATTATTGAGCAGATGGATCAACTTATTTTATAAATTTGAGTACCTGAGAAAAGCCCTAACATAAAGAGATGTCCTCTTACTTGAAAGATACCAGAGAACTACCCAAGCAATTTCTCCTCCACAATATCTACTGAAAAACATAGTTCCTGTTCCCCCGACGCCTTGCTTCAGTGTTAAAGCCATTACTGCTGTTTCCACTGAACACCCAGAATATTTTTTAGACCAAGTTCACAAAGATTGTCAGTTATTCATCAAACGTTACATTCGTTACATGTGTCGGGCTCTCAAAGGCACCCTTTTCAAATGGCTTTACCGGGGATTCCCTGGTGGCGCAGTGGTTGAGAGTCCGCCTGCCGATGCAGGGGACGTGGGTTCGTGCCCCGGTCTGGGAAGATCCTACATGTCGTGGAGCGGCTGGGCCCGTGAGCCATGGCCGCTGACCCTGCGCGTCCGGAGCCTGTGCTCCGCAACGGGAGAGGCCACAGCAGTGAGAGGCCCGCGTACCGCAAAAAATAAAAATAAAAATAAATAAATAAAAACTAAAATGGCTTTACCTTCTCTTTCTGCGTCACATAACCTGCAACTGAACACACATGGCCGATGCCAATTGAATCTTGTGAACCAAGGATGAAACCAGGAGGGCAGTGAAGAAAGAGCAGTAGTGTTTCTGTTCAAACTGCCTTATGGATCAGAAGAACCAAGAACCACCATCCTATCTCCTGACTGAAGATGTTCCTACAGAAACATCTAACTGTTGAGAAGTATCCATTATCAGCAAATACTGCTTTTCAAAGATACAACCATCTACTACGACCTCAAAGGAAAGACATGTAATAACTTCAAAATACCACTGACTGAAATATGACTGATGCTTTCAACACTTTTACTTGAATCTTAAATGAAGTTTAATTCAGTGGACTCAAATATATATTTAGCATAGTTCACCTGCCCAGAAGAAAATTTTAAGCAATCAAAAAACCTAGGAATACGTAAATAGGCATTCTGAATCAGAAAACAAGGAGAACGGTCTCCCTAATAAATATGGCCTATGAGACCCTATTTGTTAACTGATCCAAGTTATGGAACGCATAAAATAACAGAGACTTTGAGAAAGGAAAGAGCCAGGGCTTTTTCCTACTACAACATCCTCCCACGTAAATAAAATCACTCTGGCCTGAAGCCATGTTTATTAAGGGGCCAGTCTGGTACCACACACCACGTACTGCCCCAGTGGCTCCACACAAAGTGAAGCCCTCTGACACCCCAGAGGGAACCAAAATACCAAGTTCTCCCAAAAGCTGCTCAGGAATCACAGAATGGATCAAAGAGAAAGCTTTTCCATCTATCCAGAGAGAAAACCAGCCTTTGGAGGGAAAATGCCAACTTTCCACAATACATTCTGGCCCATGAGTTAAGCAGTTCCACAAAGTATATAAGATGGAAATCAGTCTACTTTCCAGAAATAATACCATCACAACGGGACATTACTTTAGAAGTCTGAACTTTTTTTCTCTCATTTGATCTCAAGAATTCTGAGAAGGGCAAACGCTTTCCCCATTTCACACAGATGAGAAAACTGAAGCTCGTGAGGATTAACAGACCTGCCTAGCTGCCAGCTTGACCTCATCCACGGATACCTCATACCCAACATGTACCAATCAGCTCAATTCTCCACCCAAACCTGCTCCTCCAGCCTTCCCCATTTCAATACCTGGCACCACCAGTATTCCAGTTGCTCAGGCCAAAAACCCTGGTGTTCCCCTTAACTCCACTCTTTCTTTCACTGCATATCATTCACCCTTCTGTGAGCCATGTTAGCCTCACTTGAGATGAGTCCAGAATCCAGGCACTTCTCATCTCCTCCACCACTGCTATCATCATATCCCACCTAGGTCATTGTAAGAACCCTTAATATCTCCCTGTCTCCACCTCTGACCCTACAATGGAGTTCTATTCTCCACACAATGGAGTTCTGTCCTTTAAAAATGTGTCAGATTGGGGCTTCCCTGGTGGCGCAGTGGTTGAGAGTCCGCCTACCGATGCAGGGGACAAGGGTTCGTGCCCCGGTCCGGGAAGATCCCACATGCCGCGGAGCGGCTGGGCCCGTGAGCCATGGCCGCTGAGCCTGCACCTCCGGAGCCTGTGCTCTGCAACGGGAGAGGCCACAACAGTGAGAGGCCCGCGTACCGCAAAAAAAAAAACAAAAAAAACCTCATTCTATTCTCAAGTATGTCAGATCAAAACCCTGTGTACAAAACCCTCCAGTGGCTTCCCTTATCACTCAGAGTTGTTCACTGCTGTATATCCAGGATGAGAACAGTATCTGCCATCTAGAAGGTGTTTACCGAATATTGCTGATTAGTAAGTGAAGGAAAAATGGCCACAGTCACAGAGCCAGGGCTACACAAATATTCCAATGTTCTTTTGGTAACAGGAGACCAGATTTATAACAGCCAACAATCCACATGAGAGAAAATTCTTAAATTTCACCCTGCATAACTGAACCTTGTAACACATAACACATAATCAATACTGTGTCAAATTTCTAACAACAAATTAAAATAAAAATATTATTTTATAAAGCCATGAAGGGACTGCCCTGGTGGTCCAGTGGCTAAGACTCCAAGCTCCCAATGCAGGGGCCTGGGTTTCATCCCTGGTCAGGGTACTAGATCCCACATGCATGCTGCAACTATGAGCCCCCATGCCACAACTAAGACCCGGTGCAGGCAAATAAATAAATAAATATTTTTTTAAAAAGAAAAAAAAAAAAGCCATGAAATCTCACACTAGGTTATCTGAGTATTACAGATTTGGCAGCATGGGCAACTGCCAGCTTATTATCACAGCAATGGTACGCAGATCTTCCATGTGACATGATGTCACCATACCTCAAGACCGCCTCACACATAAATGACAAGGGCTCTAAAAGACACAGAACTGAGCACCTAGGAGAAGAGGTGCTAAGCATTTCTAAATCTCTACACACTGGCACTACACCAATCATCTGAAACAGGAATTAAGTTTCTAGCGTGTTACAAGTAACATCAGAAAGGCTAGCTTTAAAATTGTCTCCTGCCAAAATTACAAGGAAAGACTTTCAGCTGAGTTAAAATGTTGATTATTTTCAGATCAGAGTGAAATTAATACTAAAATTATTCACCAATGAGGAATTTTCCCACTAAAATGTTTGAGTTAAAAACAAAAACTCTAAATTTCTTTTTTTAAGCTCTTTCAAAAACACTTCTACTATCTGCAAAAAAAGCCCTAAATCTCACTAAACCATAATAATAAATTCACAGAATTTTAACAGTTGGCCTTAAAGGAAACTTAATTCAACCCTCAACCTTCCTATTACAAATGAAAAGGTTACCTGGTATATAATAAATGAACAATGAAGACTTGTTAAATGAATGAACAAATCAATGAAGATCCAAAAGGGGTATATGACTTTTAAGATCTCACGATTAATGGAAAAATCCAGGATCAGCCAAAACTAGGTGTTTAGATTCTCTTGGAGTGGGCTTGGAAGTAGAGGAAAACCATATCTAGGTCCTCAGGAAAACCTTAAGCAAAATTCATTAAAGCCAGTTTCCTTCAGTTCTGTTACTTAGAAAAGCACTTGATAAAGTAAATTTAGCCAGGACAGATCTCCTTGGAAACCAAAAGGCAGAATTGTCTAGTGTTTCTTTCTTCCTCCACACAAAGAATATTTAATGTAGAACTATTTTCATAATAAACAACTACAATTGTTTGCATCAAAAGTAAAGCAGGTGTCCTTTGGCAAAAAAAGAAAAATCCAACCAGCTGAGAGCAATGGAACACTGAGAAGGACCACATCAATCACTAAAAGAATATCAGCCACATGAGGGCAGGAGCCATGCATCCTTTTTCCACTTGAAGCAGTCACTAGCCCCTGGCATATAGTGAGAGTCAATAAATACTTATGAAATAAATGAGTAAATTACTCCTTACAGACCCACCCATGTAGACTTAAATTCATTTGGTCACCACTAAACAACGCTTTACTACAGGCCTACTATATGCAAGCATACTACATTTTTCCTCCACAGAAATTCTACCAATTGTACCCTCAAGTAATACACCCAACCAAAATATCCTTAAAGTTTCATTAAGAAGGTGAGAAAGTATGTCTTAAGTAGCCTAAATTACTTACTAAAGCAGCCACTAAGTTTGCTGTTCTGGGTTCAATCTCTCTCCTTCAACTCATCCTATACAACCCAGCCAGGTTAATTTTGTGTTCTCTGCACATCCTAGAAAATAAAACCGTACTGTGGCTAAGTATTCTATCTCTGTATGTGGCCCACTGCTATTCAATGAGCAGAAATCAGCAACTATTGGATTGGAATGGGGAAGACAATAGAGTGTCAAGGAAAAAAATAGTGACGCATCTTATAATAACTGATCCCCATTGAAAATCTTGAGATGACTATCAGAGGCTTTCATTAAAGACCCCCTTTTATGAAGAACCTAGGGGTAAGACAGGAATAAAGACACAGACCTACTAGAGAATGACTTGAGGATATGGGGAGGGGGAAGGGTAAGCTGTGACAAAGCGAAAGAGAGGCATGGACATATATACACTACCAAATGTAAGGTAGATAGCTAGTGGGAAGCAGCCGCATAGCACAGGGAGATCAGCTCGGTGCTTTGTGACCGCCTGGAGGGGTGGGATAGGGAGGGTGGGAGGGAGAAGCAAGAGGGAGGGGATATGGGAACATATGTATATGTATAACTGATTCATTTTGTTATAAAGCAGAAACTAACACACCATTGTTAAGCAATTATACTCCAATAAAGATGTAAAATAAATAAATAAATAAATAAATAAATAAATAAATAAATAAATAAATAAATAAAGACCCCCTTTTAGTGCAGTGATAGAACTGACACAGATGGTTTGAGGTATTTATACCCATTGAGGTACACATCCAATCTTCAAGACCAATTCAAGGCCCATCACCTTTTTGAAGCTTCTGCAAGCCACTGGATTCAATATCCAATGAAGTGCTAGACTATAGCTCTTACTATACTAGTTGCCGATTGACAGCCTCACATACATTCTGCCATTTAAATCACCTTATGGAGGCTTCCCTGGTGGCGCAGTGGTTGAGAATTTGCCTGCTAATGCAGGGGACGTGGGTTTGAGCCCTGGTCTGGGAAGATCCCACATGCCGTGGAGCAACTAGACCCGTGAGCCACAATTACTGAGCCTGCGCATCTGGAGCTTGTGCTCCGCAACAAGAGAGGCCACGACAGTGAGAGGCCCGCGCACCACAATGCAGAGTGGCCCCGCTCGCCGCAACTAGAGAAAGCTCTTGTACAGAAACGAAGACCCAACACAGCCGAAAATAAATAAATAAACAACTATTTAAATAAATAAATAAATCACCTTACTTCATTCTTTAAGTGGGTCTAGTCCCCTGCAAAAAATGAAAAAATTCTTTGAATTGTTTTCTCAATTGTTAATTTCTCTATTACTTCTCTATTTCTCAGCACCTACAATAGTATAAGTTAAAAATAAGTGTCACTGGGCTTCCCTGGTGGCACAGTGGTTGAGAATCTGCCTGCTAATGCAGGGGACACGGGTTCGAACCCTGGTCTGGGAGGATCCCATATGCCACGGAGCAACTAGGCCCATGAGCCACAACTACTGAGCCTGCACGTCTGGAGCCTGTGCTCCGCAACAAGAGAGGCCGCGATAGTGAGAGGCCCGCACACTGCCATGAAGAGTGGCCCCCGCTTGCCACAACTAGAGAAAGCCTTCGCATAGAAACGAAGACCCAACATAGCAAAAATTAATTAATTAATTAATTAACTCCTACCCCCAACATCTAAAAAAAAAAAAAAAAACTATAAAAAAAAAATAAGTGTCACTCAAACTTCCTGATTTCAAAATGTATTACAAAGCTAAAGTAATCTAAAAAGCTAAAGGTGGTACTGGCATAAAGACAGACAAATAATAGATCAATGGACTAGAACAGAAAGCCCAGAAATAAACCACCATGTATATGGCCAGCTGGTCTTCAACAAGGATGCCAAGGCCACTGAAAGGGGAAAGCACAGTCTCTTCAATGAATGGGGCTGAGAAAACTGGATATCTGCACACAAAAGAATGAAGCTGGATCCTTGTCTTACACCACAGACAAAAATTAACTCAAAATGGATTAAAGACCTACATGTAAGAACTAAAACTATAAAACTTCTAGAAGAAAACACAGAAAGCTTCATGACATTGGACTTGGCAGTGATTTCTTGGATATGATGCTAAAAGCACAGGCAACAAAAGCAAAAACAGACAAATGGGATTACATCAAAATTTAAAACTTTCATGCAGCAAAGGACACAAAAGAGCAAAAAGAAAACATACAAAATGGGAGCAAATATGTGCAAATCATGCATCTGATAAGGTGTTAATATCCAGAATATATAAAGAACTCCTACAACTCAACAACAAAAAATCAAATAACCTGATCAAAAAATGAGCAGACTTGAAAAGACATTTCTCCAAAGATGATATGCAAATGGCCAACAAGCATATGAAAGATGCTCAATATAACTTATCAACAGAGAAATGAAAATCAGAACCACAATGAGACATTACCTCACACCCATTAAATGGCACTATCAAAGAAACAAAATAACAAGTGTTGGCAAGGATGAGGAATAACACTGGCACACTGCTGGTGGGGTATAACCTCTATGAAAAACAGAATGGAGGTTACTCAAAAAAATTAAATACCATACAATACAGAAATCCCACCTTTGAGTATATATCCAAAGGAATTGACAGCAGGGTCTCAAAGAGCTATGTGAAAACCCATGTTCATAGCCACACTATCCACAATAGCCAAGAGGTAGAAGCAACCCAAATGTCCATCTATGGATGAATGGATAAATAAAATGGGATATATACATACAATGTCATATTATTCAGTCTTAAAAGGGAAGAAAATCCTACCACATGCCAACATGTATGAACCCTGAGGACACTATGCTAAGTGGAATAAGCCAGTCACAAAAAGACAAATACTACATGATTCCACTTATATGAGGTATCGAAAGAGGTCAAATTCATACAAACAGAAAGTAGAATGGTGAGTCCCAGAGATGGGGAGAGGGGAAAGGAGAAGTTGTTTAATGGGTATAGTTTCCAATTTGCAAGATGAAAACAGTCTGGACTTCTGCTTCACAACAATATGAATATACTTCACACAACTAAACTGTATACTTAAAATGGTTAAGATGGTAAATTTTACACTATGTGTTTTTTATCCCAATAAAAAAAGTGCCAACATGCAAACACCAAGTTGGATTTACTTGTTCTACCTCCACTGCCGGAGTCTAAGCAGCCTGACCCTTTTACCTGCCGGCCGTCATTTCCAAATTTATTCCAAGTTGTCTTTTTTAATCAAGGGAACTGTACACATGATCGAAGGCCCTCCCTTTACCTTACTGTCGAGCATAAATCCAAAAATTACATAAAAGCCACTGTGTTCTCAACTGGGTGGGAGAGAAACATAACAGAATCACCTATTGAGTTTCTTCAAACCACCCAACCCATCCACCCAGAGTAATACCCCAGAGTTCACTGCGATCCTCCACCCTCCCACAAACACACACCTGGCCCAACCCGCTGGAAACCACTATTTTAAAGTGCTCCCTTGAAAATGACCTTCAGAACAATCCCACTGAAAGCGATTATTAGGCTGAGGCTCCAACTTTTAATAGGCCTTTTCTGTGAATCCTATAGCTCTCCAAAACCTATTATGTATCTACTGAAACATTATTTTGTCATGCAATTATTATACCTCATTTCCTATTACAAAGGATCAGTACTAAGATCCTAATTAAAAAAAAAAAAAAGTAACACTGAGACTCTCGGAAGAATCACAGGCATTTCTCAAACTGGAAAAGAGATGAGGGTCAGGAACCACATTCAGTCTCAAGCCTCCTAACAGGTTTCCCAAGGGCACATTCTGAGCCAGGAGTCAAACCCCACCCCAAACATATATACACACAGAGCACCCTCTCTTTACACATGAAATTCCAGCTACTCAGAAGTTAGACTCTGACAAAATATATGGGCAGTAGCTTCTGAGGTTTTCGCTGGGCCAGCCAGAAGTATGGTTAGGGAAAAGGGAGGAGTTAAATCAACTACACACTAACCCTCATTTCAAGAGTAAGAACATTTGTTTTCTAAGTCTTTGAAAGAAAAGGCAATATGGTTCCCAAAAGTCACATACTTATATTTCTTGCAAAAATATGGGAAAATACTTCTTTCCATTTTTTTTCCCTAACTATGTACAGGTGAAGCAAGGAATAAAAGTTAGTCAAACTGGGTGAAAATTTTAGAACATTCTATTAATATATAATTATATATCCTATAGGTATCTCCTTATAAGTACCCTCTCTTCTTGAAGGCATGAGATACCACAGTTCAGTTATCAGTTGCTTTGCTGAAAGCATCAAGAAATGAAAAGAAACTTGTAAAAACAAACAGTCAATCAATTCTGAGAACTAAGATGTTAAAGGAAATGCAAGGAGCTTAGAATATATCAAACTAGAATCCCTATCTAGGCAAATAATTGAGAATATGAAAAAAATGAATTAGAAAAAGATAATATAGAAGCCAACATAAATGATACTGATCATAGTCAAGTCTCGATTATAGGAACGTGGTCATTCAGCACATGGTCCTTTGCTTTTTACTTCTAAATAGCTTTATTCTGAGAAGTTTGGAACTCATTCTAAAAGGAAGCAAGACATTAAGCCACAAAAAAACTATCAATGACCATACTTGTAGCTTTGGTAAAAGGCTTCCTGGAAAAAACAGAAAGAGAAAAGAGGAATAACCAAAATTCACTCCGCTGTCTGCAAAATTCATTCTTAACCTAAGACCTGCTTTGGAGGAGGAGAGAGGAATAAAGGAATCCAGTGGCCGCCACGGTTGGATGGCCAGTCGGCTCAAGTTGCCTCTGAGTGACCCCTGTATGTGTACAAATCAGTAACTCTCCCTCTCCAGGCCAACGTTCTCCAGCAAGCATACATTCTCCTCGTGCCTCTCCATAATTGAAGAAAAGGGAAATCTAACATTATGTAATTGCCCGCTTCCCACAGTTTAAAGTCAGGCATACTACAATCCTAATTAGAGGGAGAACTTAGTGCAACATGACAAGTAACAAATTAGAAATCTAAAGGCTGAAAATTCTCATCCCAGACCTCCGGAGGCCAAGAGAAACAGCTTCACCTGCCTCTGTGGCACACCCCCAATGCACTACTGTCGACTAACGTCCAATGAAAGAAGCCCCTGACATTCCTCTGTGCCACTGTGGTGTCATCTCTCTAGATTTTCAAGAAAGCTTTCATGTTATCTTTGCAACTGGGGTTACCTCACTCCTCCCAGGCCAGAATAAAAGGAGAAAAATGGATGTGGACCAGTCCTTACCCTCAAAAGATACACCCAATGGATTTTCTTACCCACTTGATCACAAACCCAATCACACTTGTGCTATTCTAATCCTCACTCAAATCACCTGCCTTTAAGAGATCCAAAGAAAAGGGGCTCTTTCCCATGTTTCTATAACTCGCTCCACAGCTCATCAGAAACCCACCAAAAGAAAAAATGAGCTATCATCTGAGAATAAGTAATTTAATTTGTATTAAGCCTTTGGAAAACAAAGTGCCATCAAAGTGTGTGGGCTTTGTTTTGCTTTTTTTTTTCTTTATTAGCTAAGCACAGCAAAAAACTAAAAACAAAAATCCAATGAGGCCAATTTATTTCCCATACCAAACCAGTAAAAGCGCAGTGGATATAAGGTTGGACTGTCATTCTAAAGTGATAGTAGAAAACCCCTATTTTAAATAGCACTGTATGTGGAACAGACACAAAATTTTGTGTGAGTGCTGAAGGAATAACATAATGTTTTACCCTCCTCGGGAAAGGGAGAGTCCCTCATCTAAAGGGCAGTCACCCAAGTGGCAGGGATGTTTCTTCTCTCCTGGCTCAGATTACCCCAGCGGAAGTTGGGTGGTGCTATAGAAATCACTCATGTTTTCAACAGGAAGCTCCTACAACACTGTCCTGTTTTATGTGCAATTATACCTCCACCTAACAGATCCTCCCTAGCCCCTACCCCTGCCCCCAGTAACCCGTACATGTAGCCACTGTTCCAAAAATCACTTCAACTTTCTGGGCTTCAGTTTCCTCATCTGTAAAATGGGGAAGAAGGGTCAAATGATTTATACTCAAAATCCCTTCTAAACCCAACAATCTATGAATCTGCTCATCAGGAAGCAAGAACATGCAATTACAAATAAGACTACAGTTTACAAATTACCTTCATACATATATTCTCAATAATTTTTGCAGCAAAGCGGTGAAGCAAGCATTGTGCCCAATGCTGCAAAAAAAGACACTGTTTCAGAAAGTTCAGGAAGAGGTTCGATTACTTTTTAAGATCCCATAGCTGGAAAATTTGAAACCTTGGCCTTCTGAGGACAAATACTGGGCCCCATTATTCAAAAAATTAATTTAGGACTTCCCTGGTGGCGCAGTGGTTAAGAATCCGCCTGCCAATGCAGGGACATGGGTTCGAGCCCTAGTCCAGGAAGATCCCACATGCCGCGGAGCAACTAAGCCTGTGCACCATAACTACTGAGCCTGCGCTCTAGAGTCCACGAGCCACAACTACTGAGCCCACGAGCCACAACTACTTAGCCCACATGCCACAACTACTGAAGCTCACACGCCTAGAACCTGTGCTCCTCAACAAGAGGAGCCACCCCAATGAGAAGCCTGTGCACCACAACAAAGAGTGGCCCCCGCTTGCCGCAACTAGAGAACACCCGCACGCAGCAAAGACCCAATGCAGCCAAAAACAAACAAATAAATAAATAAATTTAAATTTATTATAAATTTTAAAAATTAATTTAAATAAGTTACAACTCAGAATTGCCTGCTCTGCAAAACTTTTATGGGGGCTTCAGCATATCAGAACACCAAACCAGGGAAGGTCACTACAAATGACCCCATTGCACTGTATGTTCCTTGAGGCAAGGAACACACTTTTACCCACCACTGGAATCACAGAACTCAACAGCATGCCTCCCAGACAGAGGCACTCAATGACCACCTTTTGACTTAATACAAATCTCAAAAGATTAGGAATATGGTGACATTATGAAGGAAATTTTTTTTTCTGAATTTGAGATATGAACTTCTGCGATCTGAGTCCAAAGGAAGAAAGAAGCATTCTATATCAGAGCACTAGCTCTATACGTGGGGGACGAGTCTATCTGTCTTCCTTAGAGAAAGTCCAGTTTGGTCAGTGAATCAAAAGGCTCAAATCTGCCACGTCACCTGAAAACCTTCAGGCTAGGCCCGCTTCATATGCACAGTGAAGTGGACCAACAGAAGTGACAGCAGGACAGTGAGGACCAGTAGAAGCACACAACCATGTTATCATCAATCACTACATACTTTCCCCTAAACTGGAAAGAGTCAAAGAATCCGTACTCTTACACTGTTCTAGCTCTTCTCATGCTCCTGTTTCACAGCTCAAAGAGATAGAAAACAGCCATGTATTGAAAAACTCAAACTGCAAAAGTAAGATAGAACAGACACACGTCCCAACTCATAGTCAACCAAGATCATCCAAAATTTACAGAATCGCTCATCTCAAGCAAAATCATGACTTCAATAAAGTTAATAGAGGGACTTCCCTGGTGGCACAGTAATTAAGAATCCGCCTGCCAATGCTGGGGACACAGATTCGAGCCCTGGTCCGGGAAGATACCACATGCCGCGGAGCAACTAAGCCCGTGCGCCACAACTACTGAGCCTGCGCTCTAGAGCCCGTGAGCCACAACTACTGAAGCCCGCGCGCCTAGAGCCCGTGCTCCACAACAAGAGAAGTCACTGCAATGAGAAGCCTGTGCACCACAACAAAGAGTAGCCCCCGCTCACTGCAACTAGAGAAAGCCCGCGCACAGCAACGGAGGCCCAACGCAGCCAATAAATAAATTAATTAATTTTAAAAAATTAAAAAAATAAAGTTACTAGAAAGTGTATTTTAAAAGTTGTTAAAAAAATCAAGATGTGGCTGGCAGGTGGGGGTGGGGAGACCTACACCAAAATTACACACCTAATTCAATGCAAAAGCAAAGTAAGTAAGAAAGTCAGGAAATAATAGCAAAAGGGTAGAGTTAAAAGATTCTTAATATAAAATTTCAGTGAGCTGCTTTGCAGTTATTACCAGGAGTTCAAGTCAACCTTGTCACAGAATCCTATGATGAACTCACAACTAATACTGACACTTCAGCTCTAAAAAGTTCACTGCACCAGAACTGCAATTTCAAACTCGAGGAGCAGTACCAGGAACCGCAGAGAAGCTAACAGCAACACCTACTGACTGTCTTGAGCCACTTGCCAAACTTGTTCTCTCGGTCAACTAGAGAAATCTAATGATGCAGTCAACTTCAGGAGTCCTTTACTTAAGCATAAAGAGATAAGAAAATAAGTTGTCAGCCACGTAATACCATTCACCTGGCAAAATCTCTTATTTTGCCCCTAACCATTTACGTGCAAATCATCACCCAAATCACTCTGAATGCACTGTTAATTGCTAATGCCTGAGTATAAATAATTTATTCCATAGGAAAAAAATGTTTTAATATTAATATTCTCGTTAATAACTGGTATGTCATCTAATAGTCAGACATTTCAGTGACCATAAACTTCTTTATGAAAACCTTTTATTTGAGACTACTGCTGTTTCTACTGTTCTATATTATTTCCATCGGCTTTTTTTTCATCCTGGTAAAGGTGGCTTAATTGCAGCTTTCAAAAAATGAAAAGGGGGAAAGTGAAGGTCATTAAATCAGGATTTTAGAGAAAATTAATACTGTTACTAAACTGGGTGCAGAGAATGATTGTATAGGACTTCATCTTGTACTTTTCCAAAAGATTAAGTCAGAGAATCTTTGTCTTGGATGAATATTCCATATGAGAAAACGAGAGAAACTGACACTTAACTCCCACAGAGTACCAGTATAAAAACAATGTCTTTAAGAGTCTGAGTCAGAGTTTCAACATGAAAGGTTTGCTTTATAGAGGAAACGCCAACCCCAGTCCATCCAGATAGACCTGGAACCTGATTAAAGTCAACACCTTTACTCTAAAATTTGCATCGCGGCACCGGCTCCCAGTTTAGAAATGTAATCGTTTAGCAGGTAGTAAGAATTTCAGTTAAGTGCTGCCTCTAAAGTACCCGTCACGATAAATAAAATCTGTAAGGTAAATGCAGTCTAGGATCCATCAGTCCCCAAATGCTTCTCTTCAAAACAAGCATCAACAACTCAAACATCTTCCTTGAAAGTGAACCATTTCCCTTGCCTATATGTTTTCCAAACGGTGAATTCGATGAAGTTTCAACCTGTCCAACAAGATTACTTGTCCACCTAGAAATGCCGTGGAGCGATAGGGAGCTTGGCAAATACCCTTTAAGGTCAGGATAGAAGTTGGAAACAGATGGGGCGAAGGAGAAAAACTTCTTTTTTGCAGTACCTTCTCGCCTCCCCAGCCCTCTTGTGGTTTACTTACTCCAAGAAAAGCAGGTTAGAGCAGCTCCGGCTTTCACCGCCCCCCCCCCCCCAGACCCCGGGAGAGAAACGAACCACCCGCGGGCAACGAGCTGCTCTTCCCCCTTTCTCACGATCAAACCTCTCGGCCTGTCCCTCCGGCATAGCCTGCAAAGCGCTCACCAGGTGACTGAACTGGAAGAGTCTCCCGGTGGAGACGAGAGCAGCCTGGGGGGCGCAGCCACCCCAAGGGGTCGCGGGTCTCCTGGCCTCCCTCACAGACGCCTGGCGGAGAGTTGTGCAGATTCGGATTCCGAGGTGCGCGCGCGTGCGCGCGCCGGGCGCAGTGCAGCTCGGACTCGCCCCCCGCCGGGCTGCGCTATCAGCACGCCACCAAATCGGAAATAAAACTTTGACCGGCCTCCGAGCGTCCTGCTCCGTGCCCTGGACCTGCGCCCCGGCCAGAAATGGGGTGCGGGCTGTCAACAGTCTTGCACCCCCGCTCCCCTGCCCGGACCCGGGGCGCGGGAGCCACTTACCGCTCGGCCCGGCCTCCCGGTGCCGCCGCACGTCCGGGGCGCGTCCGCCGCGCGCTCTCCCTGGGGTAAAAAAGAAACCTTACAGACGGTCGGCGCGCGCTCACTCGCCGCGGGCTCTGCGGAGAACGGCAGGCGGCGAAGCAGGGGCGGGCGCCGAGCTGAGGGGGACCCGGGGGAGGCGGGGGCGGAATCAGCCCAACTCCCGAGCCTGGCTCCGAAGGGGACGCGGAATGCCGGCTGGAGAGCAGCCGGCTGGGGCCGCGCTCCCGGCGGAGTGGGGGCGGAGGTGCCCCCGTCCCCGGGCATCAACTATTGTCTGGGCGCTCGGGTCCCCACTCACGCCGCCTCCGAGGCTCAGCGCTCCCCATCCCACCCGCCTGCCTCCAAGAGAAAAAGCTGAGGGGGCGGCCGGCGCAGGAAGCGAACGCGGGGTGGCTGAACGTCCGGGAGCCAAAGTCCGAGGTGGACGCGGGGGAAAGGGGAGGTGCGTGCCGAGTGGGGGAGGGGACAGGTAACTGCAGAGGGGGCGGGAAGGCCCGGGAGGATTGGTGGGGGGAGGAAATGGGGAGGGAGCCACGGAGGCAGGAGAGGGTGGAGTGGCTGAGGGGGGGCGGCCTCTGAAGCCCAGACCTGGCCCTCCCCGGGTACCCTCCTCCCGGAGACTCAGCGCCGCTCTGACTTTTCGCTCACTCGCTCACGCACACAGTGAACTCGCTCACAAAGTTGCCGGCGGTGGCGGCACTTCCCTCGCCCTTTCCCTCCCCGCCCCATTCCTTCCCCTCCTTCACTCCCTCCTCAACTCTCGGGTGAGATCACCGCTGTGCAGCTCAGCTCTGCGCTCAAATCTCGCGAGAGAAGAGGCAGCTCAGCCCAGACGGCGGGGGAAGTGGAAGGAATTAGAGGAAGGTGGGGGACCGCGGAACTCCTAGTTGCTATGACGACGGCAAAGCCCTGGATTCCTGTCTCCTGCAGAGAGCCCAGGCAGCAAACGTGGGTGCCGTTTGCAACCTGCCCCCTCCCTTGCCCGACGCCCTAATGGTGGGGAAAGCAAGGGCTAGAAGCTAGAACCTATTTGAGAGGGCATCTGGAGAAGACCAGCGTCATGATATCTGGCTAAATTTGGCAAATGAGGCTAATTATTTAAGAGATTCTGGGACAGATTTCTGCCATAGAAGTCACATATCTGAACCCCCAATTTCCTACCATATACTCAGTGTTTCGACCTTCCTGTCTAATCTCATCCCCCACCCTTCACCCACTCCATACGCTCCCTCTCTCCTCCCCGCCCCCCCCCATCACCACCGCCACCACCAGACTGAGTTCCTTGAGGACCTGCCTTATCCATCTTTGTATTCTCAGCGCCTCCACAGGCTTGGTACATAGTAGGTATTTACTTAATGTCTATGGGGGGAAAGGAACGCCACAAGCTGTACGTGTCCTCAGTACTTTCACCCTACCCTGGAAAGTACTTAGGCTTAGACTATGAATTTCTGCTCCACAGTTTGGCTTTTGACTTTGCTAAACTATCCGTCCCTTTCTGTTCACACAGAATTACCTATTTTTCAAGAGTTACAATCCCTCCTTTCTCTTTCTCCATCTTTGTCTCATAAAAACCCTATTCACCATGGGGGACCGGGTAATCATTAAGCTTCTTCAGATACCATCCTACGTACTCCAAAATGCTGCTGAGGATGAAGATGACATTTTCTCATCCCCTGTTTCTTCTTTTGATTGTAGAAACTTTTCTTTGGGTTTTATATACTCACTGCCTAAATAAAATGGATACTGTTAATAGAAGTTAAGCTTAAACTTTCGATATCAAAATGAATGAGTAAAAATAGATTCCATGGGGCTTCCCTGGTGGCGCAGTGGTTGAGAGTCCGCCTGCCGATGCAGGGGACACGGGTTCGTGCCCCGGTCCTGGAAGATCCCACATGCCACAAAGCCTGCGCGTCTGGAGCCTGTGCTCCGCAGCGGGAGAGGCCACAACAGTAAGAGGCCCGCGTACCACACACACACACACACACACACACACACACACACACACACAATAGATTCCATGGTATGTGAATTATGCCTCAATTAAAAAAAAATTCCATCTCTATTTACATAAATACGGATAAACCATTATTTAAATCAATCCCTTGGAACTAGAAACCCAAAAAGTACATAAAGATTCTTTTAGGTTACATGCAAGCTTAAATGTCATGTCGGTGAAAGGTTTTATGTTAGAAACCTAGTGATATAGTGATACAGTGATAAAAAACACTGGACAAAGTCAGGAAACTAGGGTTTGAGTTTTTCTGTGTTGCTAATAATTGAGTCTCCTTGAGAAGTTATTTAATCTTTCTGATTCTTCATCTCTAAAATGAGGGGTAGCCCACAAGTTAGGTCATTACAGCTTTAAAATTCTGTGGCTCTTAGACCTATACAAATTTCCAGTAAATAACAGATATTTTCCTTTTACATCAAACAGAATTTTTAAAATGAGTGTTTCATTTTACAGTAGGTCAGTTTCACAAAGTTCAGCTACATGTTGACAAGTTGCTTTTCAAGTTCTCTTGTCTCAACTGTAAAAACAACAGGGACTTCCTGATGGCGCAGTGGTTAGGAATCCACCTGCCAATGCAGGTGACACCCGTTCGATCCCTGGTCCAGGAAGATCCCACATGCCGCGGAGCAGCTAAGCCTGTGAGCCACAACTACTAGCCTGCGCTCTAGAGCCCACGAGCCACAACTACTGAAGCCCGCACACCTAGAACCCGTGCTCCGCAACAAGAGAAGCCACCCCATGAACAGTAGCCCCCACTTGCCGCAGCTAGGGAAAGCCAGCACGCAGCAATGAAGACCCAACGCAGCCAAAAATTAATTAATTAATTAATTTTTAAAAATGGACCCTGTTACAGTAATTTCAAAGGGAATCCATTGTTCTTTATTTACTTTTACACTAACTCAAAACAGATTTCTTGTTATTTAATAAATATGCTAACTCAAAGACCCAAACTAAATACATCCACACCCCCACCAAAATAACTATAAGAAGGAAGGAGGGAGGGAAGGAAGGGAAGAAGGAAGGAAGGGAGGGAGGGAGGGAGGAAGGAAGGAGGAGAAGAAGGGTGAGTCAAATTCACAGACTGGTATTTTTAGTATCAAATTTTTACAAAGAAACACATTGGAGCATCACCATCAATCCTGTTGATCTGTTTTCAGGAGCTATCTTTCATAACATAGCACACTATTGTAAATCAGTTGTTCATTTGCCCTGGCTCGGCTTTTAACATAGTTTTGCCCTTAAAGGATGGCTGCCAATCTGTACACCAACCCAGTACAATTTCAGAAGCACCTGTTTTATGACTCCCAGATAGCCATTTGATACATTTGAAATAACTGACCCAAGTGCTAGCCAAATCTATTAACTCTTTTCAGTGTTTCTTATGAGGCTCAAGAGATGGGTACTGGCCTCAAATTACAAAGATAATTTCCCTAACCTTCAGGCATAGTGGAAGAGTAAAGACTGTCCTAGGGTTCTAAAACTGCTCTTTCAAGACCCTAGGCTACTATTTACCCCTCACTGGTGGCAGAACTTTCAGCAGTATGTCTGAAGGAAATAAAAGGCAAAATCCACCAAAGCTGAGGTTTCAACTACCTGGTTTTCTGGGTCAAGGCACTCTGTCTGCATCTTCCCTGACCTTCCTGGGGTTTCAAAATAGCAGACAAGGAGAGCAGAAGAGGGAAAGTGAGACTAGAGAGTTTGTCAAGCACAGATTAGATCTCAACCACTTCCTGCCCACTCCATCTGTTGGCTCTCTATCCACTTCTGCACAGCCCCCTCCCCGACACGCTCAAGGGACATGTAACCTTTTCTCTGATACGAACTCCCTCCCTATTAACTTCTCAGTTTGTTAAAGCTCAGTTGAATTCACTTTCCTCTGGTTATTCGCTTCTACTCAACAACGCACCCTAACATATCAAATATGGAATGAATTTTGACACAAAAGGCCTACCAAGCAAGGAAAATATATGTTTTTATTAATATTATAAACATCAATTCACATTTGCACGTTTTACAGTTAAAATCTGGTCCACCCAGCCTATTATCATCAGTTCAGAACTTCCTGTTATTGGCTATACAGATACAGGGCATTACTAACTAATATTCAGAGAAATGACTCAACCATAAAGAAGGACCAAAGTGCTCCTCAAATCATCCAAGATTAAATTATATCCAGTGCTGTTTCACTCTTAGGATTTGATTGTTTCAGCCCTAGGTGATATAATTCTATTGACCTGAATACTAGATTTCTTAGAACACGTCATTTTCCCATTTACATTACAGTATTTATTACATGTTTAAAACATCAACTACTGTATAATCAATGAACATTCCTCAGCAAAGCTACTACACTTCCTGTCCACCCTCCCACTCTTCTAAAGGACTATTTCATACCTTCTCCTCCTCCATCAAACCTCCTGCTTATTACTCACAGATAACCGCCATGCACCTTTCATTGGTAAAATAGAGGCAACCAGAAGAGAACTCAGCACACACTCCATCCCTATGTCTCTATCTACTAACACACCTGTATCTGTCTGCATGTACTCTTCTGTCCTCCTGGCACTTAGGATAAACTCTCAGTGCTCTTAGCCAAGATTAACCTCTCCACCTGTGTACCCGTCCTATTCCCTCTGACTCCAGGACATTGATTCAGCAACTGTCACCTCTCTCTCTTGCATCAGGAAAATTTCCCTCTCTATGGAGTTGTTTCTGAGTGCTTACACACATGCTGTAACATCTGCTTGGTAGAAAATCAAACATTTCACAGATTCCATATCTCCCTCTGCTTCAATTCACTACTGGATTCTTCAAAAGGTTTTTCCACACTTGCTATCTTCAATTCCTCCCCTTCCATTGTCTTGAATCCTCTCTGAGCAGCCATTCTCGCCCACCACTCCAGAAGAAACAGGTCTTCTCAGGGTCCCTAGTGATTGCCTCATTGCTAAATCCAGTAGGCAATTCCCATCTTCACCTCACTCAACTTCTCAGCCACTGGGGAGAGGTTGATCACTCTTATCCTTGAAACAATTTCTTCACATGGCTTCTGGATTAAGAGTCTGTCTTGAGTAACCTATACCCATTACTATATATAAAATAAACAGCAAGGACCTACTGTATAGCACAGGGGGCTCTACTCAATATTCTGTAATAACCCATATGGGGAAAGAATCTGAAAAAGAATATGTATATATACATACATATACATATATTCGGTTGGTCAAAAAATTCACTGGAGTAAGAGCTTACAGAAAAACCCGAACGAACTTTTTGGCCAACCCACTATATGTACATATAACTGAATCACTTTGCTGTACACCTGAAACTAACACAACATTGTAAATCAACTATACTTAAATTTAAAAAATAAATAACGTGGGAGGGGAAGGGTAAATTAAGAGCTTGGGATTAACATACACACACTACTATATATAAACTAGATAACCAACAAGGACCTACTGTATAGGACAGGGAACTCTACTCAGTATTCTGTAATAACCCATATGGGTAAAGAATCTGAAAAAGAATGAATACATGTGTATGTATAACTGAATCACTTTGCTGTACACCAAAAATTAACACAACATTGTAAATCAACTATGCTCCAATCAAATTTTTTTAAAATTGTCTTTTCTATATAATAAATAAATAAATAAATTTAAGTTTAAGAAAAAAAAGAGTTTTTGTCTTGATTCTTTTCCTACCTTTCTGGCCTTCTCAGTATCGAATCTCTAAACATAGAAGTCCCCAGAACTCAGTCCTTAGACACCTTCTCTTTGTGGTCTCCAATTAGTCCATGGCAGTCTCACTGGTCCTACAGCTTAAATGCCATCCATATACTGACAACTCCCAAATGTACATCTCCAGTCCAGATGCCTCCCCAAACTCCAGACTTATACATCCATCTCTGACTCAACATTTCCAACTGGTTGTGTAGTTGGTATCTCCAACTTCACATGTCTAAAACTGGAAAGCTCTAGATAATCCTCCCAAACCAGTGCCTTCCTGCAGTTTTCCCTACCTCAGTTAAGGGTACCCTTCCAGAGATTCAGAGGTTTTTGTTTAGAGCAAAAGTCTTAGAGTTGTTCTTGATTCTTCTGTGTCTCTCAGATCACACATCAGACCAGCAGTGAATTCTGTTGGCTCTTCCTTCAAAATACGTGCAGAATGCAGTCATTTTCTACCCACCACGACTCTCCCTCTCTGATTCAAGCCATTTCTCACTTGGATTATCACAAGAATTTCCCTATCTGGTCTCCTGATTCCAGCCCTTTCCCTCAATATTTTATTCTACCCACAGAACCAGAGTGTGGAGCATAAGCAACTCAGATCAGGTCACTTCTCTGCTCAAAAGCCTTCCAGGCCTTCTCATCAAACTCAGAGAAAAAGCCCAAGTCCCCATTCTGGCCTGGAAAGCTGTTCATTCTCTGACTCCCGTCTGGAACTCTGGCCTCATCTCCTTCCTCCCACCCTCCCTCTCTCCTTCCCAGCCATACCCGCATCTCTCTGTTCTTTGAATTCACAAGGCACTCTCCTGCCTCCAGGCCTTGCTTTTGCTGTTCCCTCTGCCTGGAAAACTGTTTCCCCAAGTGTCTACGTGACTCACTCTCTGAGTTCCTTTAGGTGTCTGTTCCAAGGCAACCGTGTTGGTCACTTGTTGTC
This sequence comes from Mesoplodon mirus, assembly GCF_964341445.2. NCBI lineage: Eukaryota > Metazoa > Chordata > Mammalia > Artiodactyla > Ziphiidae > Mesoplodon > Mesoplodon mirus. The sequence continues at coordinate 157,706,238 of NC_138979.1, read as the reverse complement.
TTGCTCTTGGCTGCTGTCTTTCCTCCTGTGATATCTCCCTGGGAGTGGACCCCCATGGGTTGTGTTTCCCAGGCTTCCTTGTCTGGTGCCTCTAGCTGGTTGGGTTCCGCCACTGAGAAGCAGGAGAAGAATGTGGCCAGATAAAGAGGCAGACCTTTCTCCTCCTCTCTGTCTGCCTCAGGCAGTGTCTTAGCAGCAGATACATCTCCTCTTTGGCCCCAGGTTGTACTGGGTAAGAACCTTCCCCAGGCTCTGGTAGTATCTTTAGCTTAAGGGTGATAGCAACCTTCCAGTGTTAAGAATCTCTGGGTTGCCTCATCATCCTGGTTAGCTTCTCAGCCCTTCCATCACCTATGTAAGAGTTCCCCTGTGTTAAATTCCCTCTTTTTGAATTACCAACACTGGTTTCTATTCTCCTAACTGGACCTTGATTGTTACAGTCACCCTTTATGAAATAGCAATCCCCCCAATCTCATACTCCCCAGGCGCCTCACCCAACTTTATTCTTCTTTGGAGTCCTTAACACCCCCAGACATAGTGTTTACTTGTTTACTGGTTTACTGTCTATCTCTCATCTAGAATATCTGCTTTATTACCACTGTATTTCCAGCACCTAGAACAGTGCCTGCTACATAGTAGACACTTGCATGCTTGCCGAATGAGCAAACAGTGCTCTTCTAAAGACAAAGTAAAAGGGCTAGCAGAGTGTGGTAGGCAGACTAGCATTCCATGTCTGAATGCCTGGAACCTGTGCCTATGTTACCTTACATGGCAAAAGTTACTTTACATGTGTGATTAAATTCAAGATCTTGCAATGGGGAGATTATCCTGAAATTATCCAAGTGGGCCTAATGCAATCATAAAAGGGAGGTAGACGCGTCAGAGTTAGAGTTAGAGAAGGAGGACTGACCATGGAAGCAGAGTCAGAGAGAGAGTTGAAATGCTTCACACTGGAGGAAGGGGCCATGAGCCAAGGAGTGTAGGCAGCCTCCAGAAGCAAGAAAGGGCAAGGGAAATGGATTCTCCCCTAGAGCCTGCAGAAGGATTACAGCCCTGCTGACTTGTTTATTTATTTATTTATTCATTCATTCATTCATTCATTCATTCATTTTTGGCTGTGTTGGGTCTTCGTTGCTGCGAGCAGGCTTTCTCTAGTTGTGGTGAGCAGGGGCTACTCTTTCTCGTGGTGCACAGGCTTCTCACTGCAGTGGCTTCTCTTGTTGCGGAGCACAGACTCTAGGCACGTGGGCTTCAGTAGCTGTGGCTCGAAGGCTCTAGAGCTCAGACTCAGGAGTTGTGGTGCAAGAGCTTTGTTGCTCCGCGGCATGTGGGGTCTTCCTGGACCAGGGCTCGAACCCATGTCTCCTGCACTGGCAGGCAGATTCTTAACCACTGCACCACCAGGGAAGCCCCACTGCTGACTTCTTGATTTTAGCCCAGTGAAACCCACTTTGGACTTCTGACCTCTATAACAGCAAGACAATAGATTTGTGCTGTTTTAAGCCACTAAATTTGTGGTAATTTGGTATAGCAGTCATAGGAGACTAATACACAGAGTTTTCTCGGTATGTAAACTCTGGGGCGTGATATGTCTTGTTTCCTCTTAGATCTCCACTTTCTAGCATAGTTCCTAACACAAGCAAGGCACTCCATAAATGTTTGTGGAATAAATGAACAAAGCTTAATAGCAAAGGAGAATTAGGGCTCCATCCTGATGGAGTGGCCAAATCGCTAACTGGCTTTACCTGATCTTAGAAAGGGTAGAAAGCATCTTGCTACTAGGAGGCCTCCTTGAGCTTCTGAAGCCATGAAGATAGGGGGGTCTGGGGCAGGGAGACAATCCAAGGTTTAGGCACCAATGTCAGCTAGAGAGAATGAAGACCAGTCACAAGGGGCTTTGTGTGATACATTCAGGAGCTTGGGCTTTATTCTGTAAGCAATAAGGAGCCACTGAAGGATTTTCAGAAGGCAGAGACATATTCAAATTTGCACCTAAGAGGTTATAGAACACTTAAAGGATGATATTTAGAAATCCATGGGTCAGAGAAGAGGTCAGAACTAGAGTTATAAATGTGAGAGGCGGTAGCTTATAGCTGCTGATACGTCACATTAAATAACGTTTTAATTAAAGGCACCATCACAAATTTTCTTGTCCTTCTCATAGGTATCTTCTTTTGAAACATACTCCATTGAGCTGTTCAAGCTATTCCTGGCTTTCTGATGATTTTCTTATTAACATGGGCTCCATAAAAATCCCAGGAGGACTGAAAGTCCTGGTTCACCCATCCTTTTGATCCTTTTCTATGTAGGCATCAGCACATGCTACTCCAGCAGTCATTTTTAAAAGAAATCATCTTTGGATCATTTCAAATATTTTTATTCAGCCCTTCAATAGTACTTCCTTTCAGGGAGCTCTTTGCTCTTTTAAACAACTTGAATATTCTCTGAGGAGGTGGAAATTTCCTTCCACTCACCCTTGTCTCTTTATCCCTTTCATCAGATTTTATGGTCGAGGATGTGTCAGGGAAAGAAGGTGGGGGAAAGAAAGGTCTCTCTCCACTCCCTCGTCTTTTTAAAATCCCTAGAAATGAAAAGAGACTTGCTCGTGACTTGGAAGTTGTGGGCTGAGGCCTCCTAGAACCATCTGGCTTGTTCCCTTGCCAGCCAGAGCTGAGGCGACATTCACAAGGACCCAGGAGCTGCAGGGGCACTTGAGTTTGCAGCTGCCTCAAGGCATCCAAGGAGAGAGCAGCAAGATTCTGCAAGAGAAATCACACCTGGCGTGTTCCTGAGGGCATGGAACATATGTAACGAGGGTGTCCTTCGGTGGGCACACCAAGGAGCACAGCTGGATCGTTAAAGCCATCCTAGCCTTTATTGAAGAGCAAAGAGGTAAGAATGAATAATGCTGATGGTTCAAGTATATTCAGGACCTTAAAACAACTCAGCACTCACCCTGAATATCCTAAATTGTTTTTTAGAGATGAAACTTTTAAAAGTTTCTTTCCATATCACTGATTCTTTCTATTTGGGGGGTAGTGATGAGTACATTTACTCAGGTATGAGAAATGGCTGTGGCCAATACATGTAATTTTTTAATTTATTCTGTAGATACACAGAGAAATGATCACCCTGGGAAGTGAAGGAAGATCTACTAGACCTTGGATTCTGGTGTGGATTTCTGGACTCAAACACAACGCTAATATTATTTAATTTTCCTGGACTTCTGTTTCTTTAAATGCAAAAGGAGAAGGCCAGGGGCCCATCCCTTTAGACTAAACACTTATGTGTTGAGGCATTACCCTCTTTCAGAGGTCTCTATGCTCCTGGTCAAGAAGCTTTTGTTCCTGAAAAAGAAAAAGTTTCCTGAACCTCCCTTCATTCCCAAGGTTTTTGCCCTTTTAAACATGGTCTCTACCTTCCCCTCACCTCTCCTGCCCCTTCCCCTCACCCCATTGCACAAGCCCATCTCAGATATCAAGGGCAACCCTAACTCATGCTGGTAGGGTGGACTCTTCTCAAAGGCACCTCCTGCTGTGCTCTCATGATGGCTGTGGTTGGCACTGCTAGAGTGGATCTTCATCGTTGCCTGTGGTGCGGGTCGCCCACGTGAGCTGCTCTGGCTGGCAGTGGAGCTCTCAGGACTGCTGCCCCCAGCTGCTTCCACCTCTCAGGACAATCAGCTCCGGCTCCTAGGGATGCTGCGCAGTTATGAGTTCGTTGCTCCATACTTCCTCTAGAGGGCAGCACAAATCACAGTCCCTGCCAAGTAGCTGGGGACAACTCAAAGATGCAGGGTTGACTTGTAGAATTCATTCAAATCTCCCTAGTCCAGACTGATACTATGGGAGCAAGAATGAAAGTATCACACCCACTGGTCCTCACCTGAAGGCAGTTCAGCGTGGCGGAGGCAGAAGGACCCAGCCTCAATCCCACCTCCACCTCTGCCCTTAGTAGTCAGGTGGCTTTGGGATAAGTTACTTGACTTCTTTAAGCCTTGATTTTCTTACCTTTAAAACAGGAATAGTAATAATGATGGACTTTTTTAAAAACCACATAATTGTTTGGGGGATTAAATGAGATAATACACATTTTGTTAGACCCTGTGGCTTGGCTACCTAAAAGCCATCCACAAACCCCTGTTGCCCTTTTTTTTCTTTCCAGACATCCTCGTAGCCTCCAGAACTAGCTGGAATGAAACAGGGACTTTATTCCAAAAATTCTGATTCCAAGATACCCAGGGGTAGGCCCTTGACCCTTGAACAACACAGGTTTGAACTGCAGGGATCCACTTGGATTTTTTTTGGTAGTAAATACTACAGTACTGCACAATCCGTGTTTGGCTGAATCTGAGGATAAGAAGCAACTACAGATACCAAGGGGTGACTACAAATTATTCTTGAATTTTCAACTACTCTGCCCCCTTAACCTTCGCCTTGTTCAGGACTCAACTGTACAGTACCGTCCGCGTTCTCTCCATCACTCACGTGCTTCTCCCTCTGCATCTGCCTCTATAGCATCCTTCTCTCTTTCTGTAGGTTGGTTCCTCGACTTTTTTGTCCACATGGGGAAAATACCTTCTGGGTTCATTCAGAATTCAAATATCTCCCAAGTTTACAAAATTCCCTAAGAGAAAAGTTTACAAAATACCTGGCTAACCCAGCTTTGGATCAGGTGCCTGCCTCTAGTCCAATCAGCTGTGACCAGGAGCCCAGGGCCGTGTTGCACAAAAGAGCATAAAGGAACCATGGCATAGCTGTGGAAGTGGCAGTTCCCACAGAAGAGGTCCTGCAGGCAACAATAAACGTGCAAGATGGAAGAGTTATGTAAGAAGTATAAGTCTAGGTATCAGCCCTTAAGGAAATTAGTAGGTACTTGGGAGAAAACAGAAACATTAAGTCTTCAGTTTAAATTGATTTTGATGCTGAGGAGGATAATGTAGCGGAAAAAACCCCCCAAACAATCAATAGTGGTGGAAGAAGTCTTGTGCTTCTTGAGGTCCAATCACTGAAACCCAATACAATGGTGGGGGTGGCCTGTAGGCCAACCCTTCCTTCTGTCTTGGAAGATGAGAAGTAAAAACACTTACTCAAAATAAAAGGTGGCTGGGAGACAGGTCTTGCCAGAAAGGGGAACCATTTGAGGTGGGATCTTTCTGCCCTGGGCAGGAATTAATGGAATTAGGCCATGAAGGGGGATTTGCTGTCCATATCAAAGAGCTTACAAAGTAGGATAAGACAGGATTAAGTAGCATAGTTAGAGTTTATGGAAAAGAGATCAAGGAGTTGGGGATGGCTCCATGAAGCCAGTGGATCTTGGCCCATGTGGTGAAGAAGTAGAGGGGGTGGGGCGTTCCTGGAGGGAGAACAGCAAACACAGGAACCGAGGCTGGAGCACACTGGAGTATTTGGGAAGAGTCACGTGCAAGGGAATGCAGAGCAGCAGACCTGAAACTGTGGGATGCACAGGGAAAGCACCCAGCGTGCCTGTTAAACGTAGATTCCCAGGCCCCCGGGTCAGAGGTTCTGATTTAGTTGGTCCGGGTGGCTCCCGGGATTCAACATACTCAGCACCCCAAGAGGCTACAGAGCACACTCTGAGACGCACTGCTGTCCCCACCTTCTTCCGCTGAGGATGTGCTTAAGAATCTTCACTCAGTGACAGCAGCTGACTACGAGCCCAGGAGAGCTGCTCTCAGCCAGTGCCACTGTGGCCACTTCCTGGGGCTCCTTTGTGTCCCCAAAGCCCAGAAGGGCAGCTGGCTTGGTCTTCATCTCATTGTAGGGGGATTACACCCAGCCCAAGACACAGCAGAAAGAGTCTAGCTGTTGAATTCTTCTTAGACAATGTTGCTGTTTATATGACTCTCTGGTTCATTTACTGCCTTTCATTATCTAACCACAGTTTTGGTTTTTTTCTTTTTTTTTTCTTTTTTTTTTTTTTGCCGTACGCGGGCCTCTCACTGTTGTGGCCTCTCCCGTTGCGGAGCACAGGCTCCGGACGCGCAGGCTCAGCGGCCATGGCTCATGGGCCCAGCCGCTCTGTGGCATGTGGGACCTTCCCGGACCAGGGCATGAACCCGTGTCCCCTGCATCGGCAGGCGGACTCTCAACCACTGCGCCACCAGGGAAGCCCCATAGTTTTGGTTTTTTTGGGGGGGAGTGCCATGCTGTGTGGCATGCAGGATCTTAGTTCCCCGACCAGGAATCGAACCTGTGCCTCCTGCAGTGGAGGTACGGAATCTTAACCGCTGGACCACCAGGGAAGTCCCCACAGTTAATTGTTCATATAAATTTAATAATCAGATTTTATATAATAGTAAAAGAGTGATTTATCTTAATTTTTTTTTTAAAAAAGAGGTTGTTTGTTTGAAGAGTTTCTATTCCAAACTTCTCAAGAGTTGGTAGGTATATATCTTAATCCTACATTATTTCTTTTTCTTTCTAAGCCACTTCTTAATCTCCTCTCCTGCAATTCAATCCACATAATTTCCATTAAGGTATCATTTTACAAGAAAACAGAGTTAAGAAGAAGTCAAGGACTTCCCTGGTGGCGCAGTGGTAAAGAATCCGCCTGCCAATGCAGCAGACATGGGTTCGAGCCTTGGTTCAGGAAGATCCCACATGCCGCGGAGCAACTAAGCCCGTGCACCACAACTACTAAGCCTGCGCTCTAGCGCCTGTGAGCCACAACTACTGAGCCCGTGAACCACAACTACTGAAGCCCGTGCGCCTAGAGCCCACGCTCCGCAACAAGAGAAGCCACAGCAATGAGAAGCCCATGCACCGCAATGAAGAGTAGCCCCTACTCACCGCAACTAGAGAAAGCACGCAGCAACGAACACCCGACGCAGCCAAAAATAAATAAATAAATAATTAATTAAAAACATTTAATTAAAAAAAAATGTCAAATCATTTGCAAGGTGTTGGGACTGAAATGGAAGTTTCTTAATACCCCGCCCGAGGGTTTTCTTATTAAGCAATTATCTTGTCATTATTTTATTCTTGAGTTGTTCCCTTCAGTTGTTTTCAGAAAAATTTTAAATGTTGTTAAGATGCTTTCCAGTCTCTTGAACCAGAAATTCCCAGTATACAGACAATGATTAGATCCCCTTCTTCTCTGCTCGAATTTCTCTTATTCTTCATCCCACCCCCAGTCGATATTTGCAACCATATTTCTCTGGACCTACCATTAGGATGAGAAAGAAAAGGCATCTGCCTTGTGTCATTATGTTCGTTTAGTCCAGTGGTTCTCACTCCATCATCACCATGAATAGTCTGGGTCTTCTGTCTAATTTCCATCTTATCCCATTCTATTAGAAATGTTATTTCTATTCAGTGGTTAACGCTTCCAATATTCACAAGAAAAAACTAGGATGACTCAGTCCTCTTGGGTTCCAAGTGCCAGATACAATCCTATTTGAAATCTCTGTGTCCTGAGGTTGGTCTGGTTCTCTGGTCTACACTGCCCAGCAGCACACAGGATGAGAAACAACATTTATTGGGCCATAACTAGCTGGGGTGAATCAGCCCTACTCTTCTCACATGTGTACCACCCTGCTCTAGCCAGGTGAATGATAGCTATAAGGATACAAGTTGATCTCTAGGGTGCTGAATAATACATGTGGAGCCTCCCCAAGGATTCTGTTCTGGTTATTATTGTATAACAAATTATCCTAAAACTTAAAGGCTTAAAACAACCATCTTTTAAATATGCCACAATTTTGTGGGTTAGGGAATTCTGGGAGAGCCCAGCCAGGCCATTCTCTCTTGTAAGTGGTACCCAGCTGGTAGTCTGGAGTCTTCACTCACAGGTCTACATCTCGGTGGGGAGACGGGGGAAGGCTGAACTTCGCTGGGACTGCCAACTGGCTTCTTCACCAAAACTGTCTCAGGGTGGTTGGACTTACCTGGCAGGGCTTTCAGAGGGTTCTGAGGGACAGGAAATGGAAACCACCAGTCCCTTAAGGTCTGGGCCTGGAATTGGCATGACATCACTTCTGCCATATTCCTGACCATTCTAGACCATAACATTGGTCAAGAAATTATATCATCTGCCTATTCAGTAAGAGAGAGAAATAGTAAGTGACATGTTTAATCCATCTCAGAGGTTATGCACCAAACATTTGTAGAGCATGTAGTAAGGCCCAGGCCCAGTGTAAGACTCTGCATGTATGGAGGAAAGTCAACACACTCCCTGCCATTGATAAGCCCACAGCCTAGAGGAGAGGAAGCTGTGCTGTATAGTTCCTCCTCACAGCCTTTCAGGAACTCTCCCAGAGTGAAACCAGGTATCCGTTTTAGAAGGAGATAATTTAAAAAGAAAAAGAGAGAAAGATCCACTGTCTAATAATCTCCAGTTGCTTGTAATTCAAATGTCTGTTTATCTAACAACTCCTGGCATACAAATAAATCGTGATGTGGAGCCGAAGCTTGAAGTGTTAGAGGGGAAAATAAATGGCAGAGACAACTTCTCTGAGGAACAGATCTCGTGCTAAGAAGAAATTGGAGTCTGAGCTCAGCGATAGTGGGATAAATTCCAGACAACTTCCTTTCTCAACTGTAAGGCAAGCCAGTTAGGCCAGTTATCACCTTGCGCAAACCTATCAATCACAAATCCGAGAAGGCTTCCCCTTGTAACAGCGTGTTAGGATCATAAAGGAAAGGCAGAGCAATCATGCATCATCTTCTAGGGGAAAGAGGGAAGATAATGTTTCTAGTTCAGCAGCTTTGCAGCTAGGAGGCTGCCTCGCCCTGAAGCAGACCTGTTAGGCATGAAGCCACTTAACTTAATAGACTGATCTGTCACAGTTTGTTAAGGTTTGAGATTTCTAGCAAGAGCGGGAAAAGATGGTCACACTGTAACAGGACATTGTGTTCATGAAGCAAAAATATGGTTAAGATTCTGACCACGGAGAAACTGGTTTACGTTCTACTTTTTAGGGATGTTTCTAGGGGACCCAACCATCAAGTCACTAACCCACAAACCTTAATGCCAGGTTCTTTGGGGCCTCTGGGCTTTGCCCATGTTGCTCTTACCTAATACGTCTGGCTGGTATGGAAAAGAGAAAGGAAAACATGAGAAGGTAGTTGGGACCAGAGGAGTGGCCTTAGCAGCCCAGTATTTGGAAGGCACATGTTCCCAACCGTGATGTAGATGATAAACGCTGTTGTTTAGAAAAGAGAGAAATCAGTGAGGACTCTTATGGAGGGAAAAGGCCTCTTACAGGGTTTATAAGCTTTAGCTAAATAGAGATGTCCAAGAAAAGGATTCCAGGCTGGCAAAAGAGCACATGGAAAAAATGGGTGTGGTTCCAGCCGGTGGCACCTACTCAAGGGCAAACATTGGCTGCTAATGAGCAAAGCATGGGACCAGGACACACTCGGGAGGCCTCGAGGACACTAGCCCATTCTGGCTTCTATGGGTGTTTGAAGGAAGTTGGGAGATAAGGCTAGCAAGATAGGCGTGGCCAAGATAGGAAGCACTTGAGTCCATTGCCGAAGTCTTTGAAGCCAGTATTCCTTATTCTAGAAATAGAAATTTCTTTGTTGGGTTCAAAGAACTCTTGATACATTCCTTTCCAAAGGTATAATCCATTCTTCACAGAAAAAAGAAGAGCACCGGTATGCTTCATATATCTTTGTTGTAATCACTGTTAAACATCATTTACACACGGGATCAAATGCCTACTGGTTAGGTACCTATCCCTGGGCTCTGTTTGATTTCTTGTTCTTATATGTTTCTTGGTTTAGACATGATCTGAACTGTGTGTTGAACAATGACTTAAAAAATATCACTGAAAGTGCTTAGATGAGCAGTTATGAAATAAGGAATAAACTATTTCACACACTGTGTTTTTCTAAATCACATTATTAAAATATTCAGTTTATTTCAGGAGAAGGAAAAATAAATGACATACATAGTCTCCTGATAATGAAAGATACTGGTAATCCCCTGTCCTCTCTCCATTCCCCCCACATCCATTCTACCCATCACCTGAAATCCTACTTCCTCCACCACGTTCCCCCTAACCTTTCCAGCCTCAGCTGATTATTTCCCTCCCTGATCTCCTCTTGCACATACATCATTTTTGAATTCTCTCGGGTTTTTTTTAACGCCTTTATTAGAGTATAATTGCTTTACAATGTTGTGTTAGTTTCTGCTTTATAACAAAGTGAATCAGTTATACATATATCGCCACCTCTCAGTTTTTAGAAACTAAAATAATAAGCATTTTGAGAACAAGAATTCGATCAAGTTTTTATATTGCTCAAGGTCTAGCTAACAATAATAAAAGCCAACATTTATTGGGCACTTAACTGTGCCAGAAGCTTCACTTCCACTATTTAATACTCATAATTATCCTTTGATGGTGGTGCTATCATTATCCCCATTTTACAGGTGAGGAAACAGACGGACTCGAGGTTATATGGCCAGCAAATGATGAATTTAGGGTTTAATTCCAGGTATTCTGACTCCAGAGTCCATGTACTTAATTACTTCTCAAAATAATACCAATAACATTTATTGAATATTTACTGTGTTCCAGGCATTGAGTTAAGTGTATTACAGGGATTATTTCATTTATTTTTCACACATATCCATGAGCTTGATTCCATTATTGTCTCCATTTTGAGGATGAGGATATTGAGGTTTTGAGGTATGAGGTAGTGGGGGTTTGTTTTTTTTGTTTTTGTGAGAGCATTTAAGTTCTCAGCAAATTTCAATTATATAATACAGCATTATCAACTACAGTCACCATGTTTTACATTAGAGAGACAGTGAGCTTTAACAGCTTCATCAAGATCATGTGGCTAATAGGGGCTGGAACCCAGATTGGGACTAGCTATGACTGAGTCTAGAGACCACAAGATTGCTGCCTAGTATAGTAAAGGTGAAGTACATAGAATGCTCTACCTAATGCAACAACGCCTTCCATTTATCAACATCCTTCTTGCTAGAATTCTCTTATTTCAACCCTTCTTTTCACGGCATGTTTTCCAACGTCTTGACTATCCTAGGCTAACCTTAGATAATGTCCATCTTAAGAAACGTACTTCGGAACTAAAGCAGATATTTCAGATGGGATCTGATCAGACCATGTCACAGGTTTGGTTTCCCAAACAAAAGTATGAGGCTCTTTAACCAGAATCACTGCCTTTTCCCTTTCCACGGCCCTGAACCCTAAGCACAGTGTGCCATGTCTGTTTCCATCTTCTGTCACATGCATGCTCAGCTCCAGTCGCTGAACGTGATAGTGGTTAGGATTTCCATTATCATAGTGAGTGGGGTATCAGTTAGGAATGCTCTCCACTGTGAATAATAGAATATCTATCAATAGTTTGAACAAAGAGGTTTATAATTCTTACATCACAGCAGTCTGGACAAAAATGGCTGCTGGCATTAGTTTATTGGCTCAGTGATGGCAGGGCTGACCTCCCTATGATTCTCTTTACCTTTTCTTCCTGGTTAACAAGTTGCAGGCAAGTCAGGAAGAAGGGCTGTGCCAATTCTGTTCCTTTTAAAAGAAAAACAAAAGTTTTTCCAACAGCATCTTAAACAAATTCCCCCTCTGTCTCATTGGCTACAACTGGGTCACATGGCACTTACTGCTGCAAGGGAGTCTAGGAAGCCAGGAAACGTGACTGCTATAACTAGTTTCTTAGACCTTTCATAATCCATTGCCTTGGGCTGGGTACATCTGCCCAGAACAAAGAAGAAGGAAGAAAAAGGTCCTGGATACCAGAGAGGCATGTAACCGTGTCTACCATGGTAGAGCATGAAAGTCATCTATGGCCCTATATCCAATGTCTAATTTGCTTGGGGATGAAATTAGTCTTTGAGCAGCAATATATACATCCAGCTACAGCCTTCCTCCCTACCTTGCTAGTATCCATTTCAGTTGCCTGCTAGAACTGAAGTCCAGCTATGAATAGAAGCCATGAACTCAGCTAATTCCTGCTAATCTCTCTGAACCTTGTACCAGTTATAACTTCCGGTGATCTGAACAGATGTCCTGGTCTTGGACTCAGACTTGACCTCTAAGAACTACTGCTGTTTGTTACTGATGAAGGTCTGCATCACGCCCCATTCTACCTTTCCGAATCAGACTTCTTGATTTTGGATTTGGACCTGGATTGTGTTTTGGTCTTGGCTGACTTTAGCTCAAATCCTCTTCCTAGCTGGGAACCCCCAGCATGCCTTGAAGTTCAAGCCACACCATTTATGACACATAATAGATTGCTAAAAAAATTCATGTTGAATTGCTTTGAACATTTAAATTCTCAGGATGTCAACAGCTGTTACTAACAGCAATAGCCATCTTTCAGAAATGCTATTAAGGAAATAACCTCATTCAATGAAGATGTGTAGCAAGTTAACTTCATATTTATTAGGCAATATGGTCAAAGATAAATGAAGTTTCATTTATAAAAAGGAAACTTTTGGATGTTTCATACACTGAATAATGCCACAACAACAGACAATGATAAAACAGGACAAATCTTAATATGGGTTGATCTTGTGCTGTATGGCCAATCTACATTGAATATTGATGACTAAGCTTTCAGATTTACCTTAAAGAAGTAAAAAGAGAAAGTCAGAAGTCTTAAAGAATAACAGGGTAGCAAATAGGGTGACATCATATATGAATCCTGATGCTTATATTCCAGGAGAGTGTCTCCTCTGAAGAGTGGAAATACTTTGTTTTACCCAGATAATGAGAATTATTTAAACTACCATATTTCTCTATAGCTCAGAGCCAAGAATATGCTTAACCACAATAACCAATTATACTAGAGTCCTAGTACATGTGCAGCCCTGAAATTCTGCAAAGCTTTTGGTTTTCTATTTTTTTCTCTAATTGGTTTATCATATATATGTCTTATTGAAAGCCACCTCAAAGTCTTTTTTCAAAAGATAGGGTTTTTTAAGGTGGGATGGCAGCAATCCAAAGGAATCAAAGCTAATCAGGTCACAGTATACAAATTTGTTGTGATCTGTTTCCCATAAAATGCAGCATATTAGAATAATTAGATACAGGTAAGTAAGTAGATAGCATGTGACTTTCATACTATGTCAGTTGGACATTTAACATGGTCTGAAAGGATTTTTTTTTAAATAAATTTTATTTATTTTTGGTTGTGTTGGGTCTTTGTTCCTGCAGGTGGGCTTTCTCTAGTTGCAGTGAATGGGGGTTACTCTTTGTTGCGGTGCGCAGGCTATTCATTGCAGTGGCTTCTCTTGTTGCGGACCACGGGCTCTAGGTGCACGGGCTCAGTAGTTGTGGCTCACGGGCTCTAGAGCACAGGTTCAGTAGTTGTGGCGCACGGGCTTAGTTGCTCTGCAGCATGTGGGATCTTCTCAGACCAGGGCTCAAACCCGTGTCCCCTCCATTGGCAGGCAGATTCTTAACCACTGAACCACTAGGGAAGTTCTGTCTGAAAGGATTTCAATGGCAATTATGTCAAGGTTGAGCTCTCTGGCAGGAGCTTGTGCTACAGACACTGTGCCTGTGTTGCTAACTGGGGGAAATTTCATACGCTGTGGTTACTGAGCATGCATATGTCAGGGAGGAGAGGTGATTATGAAAGTTCACCAAGTACTTTCTTGGTGTCCTGAGGGTCTCCTGACCTCTTAAGGTAGAGGCACAATTTTCCTTCAGGGAAATTCAAGTAATTGAAAGAATGCTTGGACTTCCCTGGTCCAGTGGTTAACACTTCACACTTCGAACACAACGGGCGCAGTTTTGATCCCTGGTAGGGGAACTAAGATCCCACATGCCACATGGCATGGCTAAATAAAAAAAATAAATAAAAGAAGAAAAAAAAAAAAAGAATGCTTAATTGAGACCTCAGAGTACCATCCCCTGACCAGCCATGCCAACTTGGATTGATTTGTAGTGACTGTGGACACTGTATTGAAAAGGGTTCTACGATTTCATCCAGACTCAGTGGGAAAGATGCTCAGTTTGGGACTTCTCTGGTGGCGCAGTGTATAAGACTCCACTCTCCCAATGCAGGGGGTCCAGGTTTGATACTGGTCAGGGAACTAGGTCCCACATGTATGCCACAACTAAGTTTGCCTACCACAACTAAGGAGACTGTGAGTTGCAACTAAGGAGACCTGGAGCCGCAACTAAGAAGCCCTGGAGCCACAACTAAGGAGCCCGCCTGCCACAAATAAGACTCGACACAACCAAATAAATAAAAATCAACCAATCAATTAATTAATATTAAAACAATCTTGTAAAAAAAAAAGAAATGCTCAGTTCCATTAACTGTATCTGTCAGAGAGAGGGAGGAGGTAGAGTGCAGTGGGAAGCACGTATCTATGTGCCATCCATGCTATAGATCAGTGTCACCTGAGGGCTGGTTAAACCACAGGCGGCTGTGTTTTAATAAGTCTGGGATGGGGCCCCAAAGTGTGCATTTCTAACAAGTTCCCAGTTGATGCTGATGATGCTGATCTAGGGACCACTCTTTGAGAATGGCTTCTATAGGTTATACCATAAATCATTTTACCCAGGACATCTAAAAAACGCCAATTGTTTCCAATTGTCTTAATCACAGAAGAGTCTTGATATATCACTTGAAGATTTTCTAATTTTAATTAACAAACATCTCTCCATAAAGTCACTTGGAGGGGTTAACAGCCCTTTGTGCCCTGCAGAAATGGGTGTGCTGGATGAGTTGCTTAATACTGATCATTTGAACTTTAAGGAGATATTAGCTGAAGATAGAGCTGTTTGGAGTGTTGTCTAACTAACAGAATTGTTCTCTCAGTGCTAATTCAAAGTCAGGAGAATCTGCATATTGAGCCCTCTCTTGGTTCATGGATCATGTAATCAGAACAGAACATGACACCTGTCTTATTTGCTGAGTTTGAGGAAATGGCATTCTGCTCATCTAACAGTTATTAACAGGACTTGATAACTTAGTATGTGCCAGACAGGTCGGGTTTTATATATATTATCATATTTAATATACTATTACACTTAATCCTAATGTGAACTATTTTCCAGAGGAGAGAACAGAGGCTAAATAACTTTCCCAAGGTCACAGAAAGAGTAAGGGGCACAGCTGGGACTCAAATCCAGGCAGTCAACCTCCAAGGCTTATACTCTTTAACTCCTACAGTTGACTGCAACTGCAGGCGGAATTGAATTAAAGAAGGGTTGGCTGAAGGGGCGAGGACAAAGACAAAACCTGGTTTCATAACATTTGAGTCAGACAATGTGTATTCAAAGATTCTTTCTGTCCACTGTGATTCTAGAAATGCTATTTTAATGCAACCTTGAGTCGCCTGGATCTCCATCGCTCTTGTCTGGCAAGGCCACCACGATGACATGTATGGGATGCATAGCCCAAGAGCTCCACATGTGTCATGCCATTGTCAATCATATCTCCTTTTAAACATGCCAGGGGAATTGGTTATTTGAAGGAATCTACTGGAAAATGCTCTCCTTGAAAATGAAAAATCTTCTTGTAATGAAAATAATCACTCCATAGTCCAGTTTATAAGTCTGAATCTTTTTTTTCTTGGCAAGTAGGAGGTGTTTGGTTTGAGTGGGAAGAATTTAGCCCAGAGGACAAATCAGGAGCCAAAGCCAGAGCCCATTTGCTTTTTTAATCCTTCTTCTTAAAACAAA
The DNA here is from genome assembly GCF_964341445.2 of Mesoplodon mirus. Lineage (NCBI taxonomy): Eukaryota > Metazoa > Chordata > Mammalia > Artiodactyla > Ziphiidae > Mesoplodon > Mesoplodon mirus. Next base: position 157,690,589 of record NC_138979.1, on the reverse strand, counting down.
GGTAGCAGGAGTGGGCATGGTTGCCCTGGAGGTGAATTTCTCTGCCTGAGGAGTTGCTGCCCACATGCCAGGGGGCAGCTGCCTTACCCAGCAAGAATCCCCACAGTGGACTCCACGGCAGCCTAGCGAGCACACTGGACCAGACCACCAGCATCTGGAAGGCCAGCCTCATTCAATTTTTGGTGAAAATCAAGGAAATGAGAGAAAAACATGAAGCAGTAGTTCTCCTACTGGAGGCCAAAGAGATCGTCTGTAACTCTTCCACACTTTCATCCAAGGGTGAACTATCAAAAAGTTCAATGGCAGTTTCTCACAGGGAGGTCTCATCTTGGGAATCTTAATGGGATCCTTCTCACGGATGTGAGTTTGCCTGGATTTGTCTCTGTGTCCTTAACTGATTTACAAAGCCATTTTGAATGGTGAAAATTCTGGGGCCATGAATAAGAAAGGGGAGGGAAGACATGACACCCAGACTAAAACCTGTGCTCCCAGAATAATTGCTCTGCTGCACCAGCTTCTTTACGACTCTTCACTTATTGTTATTTATGTTACAAAGCTGAAAGTTCCTCCCTAATACCTGAGCTATATATAGAACAATGCCTCTCAAACTTTTCAACTGAAGTACCTCTAACAGCAGAAGGGTTGAACCCACACTCTGCCTCAGCCCCCATACTCTTCTGATATCTAAGGGTCCTGGAAGGAGCCTGTTCAAAGGCACATCCTCCTCAAGATCACATGTTTTAGCTAAAAAATTCATGTAGTTTTGCATTCCTGCTTTGGCCCTGGGGATGTGAGTTACGCCAGCATGGGAATGGGTGCAGGTCAGGCATCTATCTACCTGTTGAGCCATCAGACCAGCTCTGGATTATCCAGTTTGGGCTTTGAGGTCACATGTGTGACCAAAAGTCATAGACCTATTTCATTTTACTTAGAGCAGTCTAAGTAACCAGACTGTGCTACAGTCAGAATTTCAGATCCTTTCTCAAATACGAAAGGATACACTGAAGTCAGGTTTCGTTTTGCTGATTATGGTTAAGGACAGAGGAGATAGTAAAGGGAGAGGATGTGTGTAACTTTACAAATCCTGGTGGAAGGATTTGTAAAAACATAAACATCTTAAATGAGGGTTGAAAGGAGAGAATACAGTATGCAATGACTATATTCTGAATCATAAACACAGAAGTATTTTTACAAGAGGGATTTTGGAATGAGCATATACTAAGACATTTTAACTCTTTTTAGTGATCATATTAGTGGTGAGAGTATTGGTATAGTTATTCTGAGTCTGTTGTGTACAAGGTGGGATGAAACCATAGCACTCATGAAAATGAGCCACTTTTTCAGATCTTCAGCTTCCTGGAGCGTAGTTGACTGACAGCCCCAATTTCCACCCTCTGGATCTCCCATTGCCATGCGGCCTCCTCCCAATGGATGAATGAGCACTGGGTGGGGGAGGGGGAGGGGGCGGGGTACATTAGTACAGGCCTGTTCCTGCTGGATGCAGGACTCCAACTCACATTTTGGTTTGAGGGCTCCCCATCTGCTTGGCCCAAACTTTCTTAGAATTGGGCTGTAACCTGGGGCTCTTCCTACCCATCCTCCTTCCTTCCCCAGTCACTTTCCCAGGTCTTAGACTTGCACTGTAGTCTGCAGACTGTCCCTGCTACTCGTTTCCTCCCATTACTCTTTCCAGGCTTTTCCCCTCCAAAATCTTTTGCATGTCTAATCCTATCTTGGTGTTTGCCACTTGAAAGACCTGAACTAACCTAAGAACAAATGGGTAATTATGAGATAACTCTAATTGCTAGGATTCTCAGTATGAAAGGAAGGCAATATAATATAGCATAAATAAATAAAAACCCTGAGTCTTACATGTGAAATGGAAGTATCAGTAGTAATGTGTGTGAGTTATTTTATCTTCAAATATCAACCATCCTCCAGGATGGTCCCCAGTGATTCTGTCCTCTGGATGTTTGTGACCTTCTGTCATCCCCTCCCCTCTGCCGACCCTTCCTGTGTAACTAGGAAGATCACTTGGGATGAGAGAATGTGACTTCCAAGGCTAGATCATAAAAGACATAGTGGTTTCTGCTTTATTCTCTTAGATCACTTGCTCTAGGGGAAGCCAGCTGCCATACCTTGAAAACATTTAAGCAGCCCCTTGAGAGGAACATGTGGTAAGCAGTTGGGCCTCCTGCCAATAAGCAGCACCAGATTGCCAGGTTTGGAATGCCCTACCTTGGAAGTGGATCTTCTAGTCTACTCAAGCCTTCAGATGACTGCAGACCTGGCCAACATCTTGACTGTAACCTCATGAGAGACCCTAAATCAGAACCACCCAGGTGAGCCTGTTTTGGATTCCTAACCCACAGAAACTATTTGAGATAAGAAATGTTTATTGTTTTAAGCATCTGTGTTTGGGGGTAATTTGTTACACAGCACTAGATACTAACACACACACACATAAACACACACACATATTTTATAACTTTCCCCATTTACTGAAAAGGCCTAAAAACAATGTCTCACCCTAGTGGGTTCCTCTAGTGCTCAGACTGTGGTTGTGAAACACCATTTTACTCTAAAAGTAGCCAGGGCTTCTTAAAAAGTGATTTCAGGTCCAGGGTAAGAAAGGTACAAAATGGATCTGGAACATCTTATTATTCCAGATAGCAAGGAAGCTATAAAAGACTATTAAGGTCCTCACAGAAGGACTCAGGAGTCAACTTAAAGTGACTCCCACTGGCCCAAGATGGAATGGTTTGAGCTTCAAAAATGATCATACTAGTAATGGATTGAAATACATCAAATATGTGTAAATCCATGAGCCATAATGATACTAAAAAAATAACTGGTCACCTTTGGAGGATAATGGGGAACTAATTTACTATCTTCAAACCTGGTTTAAAAAAATGGGAAAGAAGCAAACATTTATTGCTGGGGCCTCCCTGTGGTGCAGTGGTTAAGAATCTGCCTGCCAATGCAGGGGACACGGGTTCAAGCCTTGGTCGAGGAAGATCCCACATGCCGCGGAGCAACTAAGCCCGTGTGCCACAACTACTGAGCCTGCGTGCCACAACTACTGAAGCCTGCATGTCTAGAGCCCATGCTCCACAACAAGAAAAGCCACTGCAATGAGAAGCCTGTGCACCGCAACAAAGAGTAGCCCCCACTCACCACAACAAAGAGTAGCCCTTGCTCGCCACAACTAGAGAAAGCCCACGCGCAGCAACACCCAACACAGCCAATAAATAAATAAATAAATAAATAAATAAATAAACAAACAAACAAACATTTATTGTCTTTTCTATATAAATTGTATTATCAGATTAATAGATGAGGGAAACATCTCTGTAAAAGTATTCTAGCTAATAAATAAAAAAGAAATGATAGAATTCGTACATCATCATTTTTCAGCCCATAATAAATTAATGGATCTAGACATTATCATCAGCTTCAAGGAGGGACAACCAGACTTTATATGATGAAAGAACAGAACACCACCTATAGGCTTGCCAATGAGATCAAACTGAAGTCCAATTAAGCTTCTGGATCCAGCTGCCAATTTGCAGGAAATACAGAGGACAGAAGAATATGTTGCACTGCACAGTGAATATTCATGTATTCATCAGCAAATTCATGTATTCAAATTCAAATTCATGTATTCCATCAGCAAAGTCCAAACAATGGGAAACTTTACGGGTCAGATAGCCTGAGTTATTTAACACACAAATTGTAAGGAAAAGAAAGGGCTGATAGGGAAACACTTAGATTAAAAGATGTAAAAAACATATTAAATCTTAAAAATGGGTAAGAATAAAGGACAGTATTAGGGATGCATGTTTTGGTGATAAAACTATAAAGAGAAACAAGGAAGACATTACTATAAAGCAGTGGTTCTCAAACTTTAAAAATTTTTATTTTATTAAAGTATAGTTGATTTACAGTGTTGTGTTAATTTCTGCTGTACAGCAAAGTGATTCAGTCATATATATATATATATATATATATACATATATATATATATATATATATATACACACACACACATATATATGTAAATGTTCTTTTTCATATTCTTTTCTATTATGGTTTATCACAGGATATTGAATATAGTTCCCTGTGCTATACAGTAGGACCTTGTTGCTTATCCATTCTATATATAATAGTTTGCATCTGCTAATCCCAAACTCCCAATCCATCCCTCCCCCATGAGTCTGTTCTCGACATCTGTGAGCCTGTTTCTGTTTCATACATAAGTTCATTTGTGTCATATTTTAGATTCCACATATAAGTGATATCATATGGTATTTGTCTTTCTCTTTCTGACTTATTTCACTTAGTATGATAATCTCTAGGTCCAACCATGTTGCTGCAAATGGCATTATTTCATTCTTTTTTTATGGCTGAAGAGTAGTCCATTGTATATATGTACCACATCTTCTTTATCCATTCATCTGTTGATGGACATTTAGGTTGCTACCATGTCTTAGTTATCGTGAATAGTGCCACTATGAATATAGGGGTGCATGTATCTTTCGAATTATGGTTTTCTCCAAATATATGCCCAGGAGTGGGATTGCTGGATCATATGGCAACTCTATTTTTAGTGTTTTGAGGAAGCTCCATACTGTTTTTCATAGTGGCTGCACCGGTTTACATTCCCATCAACAACGTAAGAGGGTTCCCTTTTCACCACACTCTCTCCAGCATTATTTGTAGACTTTAAAAAAATTTTTTTGGGGGGGTACTAAGTTTTTGTTTTTATTTATTTATTTATTTGGCTGTGCCACGCAGCATGTGAGATCTTACTTCCCTGACCAGGGATCAAACTCGGCTCTGGGCAGTGGAAACACAGAGTCCTAACCACTGAACCACCAGGGAATTCCCATTTGTAGACTTTTTACTGATGGCCATTCTGACCAGTGTGAGGTGGTACCTCACTTTAGTTTTGATTTGCATTTCTCTAATGATGATGAACATCTTTTCATGGGTTTGTTAGCCATCTGGATGTCTTCTTTGGAGAAAGGCCTATGTAGGTCTTCTGCCCATTTTTTAATTGCGTTGTTTGTTTTGTTGTTGTTGAGTTGTATGAGCTGTTTATATATTTTGGAAATTAAGCCCTTGTGTGTCTCATTGTTTGCAAATATTTTCTTCCACTCTGTAGGTTGTCTTTTCATTTTGTTTGTGGTTTCCTTTGCTGTACAAAAGCTTGTAAGTTTGATTAGGTCCCATTTGTTTATTTTTGCTTTTATTTGTATTGCTTTGGGAGACTGACCTAAGAAAACATTTGTACGATTTATGTCAGAGAATGTTTTACCTATGTTCTCTTCTAAGAGTTTTATGGTGTCATGTTTTATATTTAAGTCTTTAAGCTATTTTGAGTTTACTTTTGTGTATGGTGTGAGGGTTTGTTCTAACTTTATTGATTTACATGTGGCTGTCCAACTTTCCCAACACCACTTGCTGAAGAGACTGTCTTTTTCCATTGTATATTCTTTCCTCCTTTGTTGAAGATTAACTGACAGTAAGTGTGTGGATTTATTTCTGGGCTCTCTATTCTGTTCCATTGATTCATGTGTCTCTTTTTGTGCCAATACCAAGCTGTTTTGATTACTATAGCTTTGTAGTATTGTCTGAAGTCTGGGAGGGTCATGCCTCCTGCATTGCTCTTTCTCCTCAGGATTGCTTTGGCAATTCTGGTATTTTTATGGTTCCATATAAATTTTAGGATTATTTTTTCTAGTTCTGTGAAAAAAGTCATGGGTTATTTGATAGGGATCACATTAAATCTGTAGATTGCTTTGTGTAGTATGGCCATTTTAACAATATTAATTCTTCCAATCCAAGAGCATGGGATATCTTTCCATTTCTTTGAATCATCTTCAAATTCCTTTGTTAATGTTTTATAGTTTTCAGAATATAAGTCTTCACCTCCTTGGTGAGGTTTATTCCTAAGTATTTTTTTTGATGCAATTTTAAAAGGGATTTTTTTTTCACATTTCTTTTGTGATATTTCATTGTTACTGTAAAGAAATGCAACACATTTCTGTATGTTAATCTTGTATCCTGCTACCTTGCTGAATTCAAACTTTAAAAACACATCAGAATCACTTGGAAGATTTCTCAGAAAAACAGACTGCTGGGCTCCACCTCCAGAGTTTCTGATTTAGTAGGTCTGATGGAGCCCAAGCATTTGCATTTCTATCAATTTCCTAGGTAGTGATGAAACCGCTGGTCCAGGGACCACTCTTAGAGAACCACTGCTATAAAAATCAGGACAGTGGTTACTTGGGATAGGAGAGTGAGAAAGAATGAAGGGAATTGTAATTGGGACAGGATACATGGAAGGGTTTCTGGGGTGGCTGGTCAAGTTCTATCTCTTGACTTTGGTGTTGGTTATAACAATGTTAGCCATGTAGGGATTTCCCTGGTGATCAAGTGGTTAAGACTCCATGCTCCCAATGCAGGGGGCTCGGGTTCGATCTCTGGTCAGCAAACTAGATCCTGCATGCTGCAACTAAGAGCCCACATGCCGCTACTAAAAGATCCCACATACCACAACTAAAGATACCGGATGCTGCAACTAAATATCCCACATGCTGCAACGAAGATCCCACAGGTGGCAGTGAAGGTCCCACATGACGCAACTAAGACCTGGCGCAGCCAAGTAAATAAATAAATAAATACTTAAGAAAAAGAATGTTAGCCATATAATAATTCTTTAGACTATACATTTGTTTTAAGTGGCTTTTTTGTATCTGTGTTTTATTTTACAATAATAAGGTTAAAAAATTAAAACTGTGCAAAATTAAACAAATAACATAGACTTCCAATCTTCACAGTCCAATTGAGTGATTTCCTCACGTTCCAAAACCAGAAAGTAGGTGTGACATATATGTCTCATATTTTGCATAGTCTATATTCTAATTCATGACTCAACATAATCTGTCATGTACCCTACTACAGAAATTAGATAAATCAGTGAAAAATGGAACAATCTCATATATGAGAGACATTTGATAACTTATTCATAACTAGATACTTCTCATTCATCTTTATCAGTAATATTTCTAAAGCATCAATGAAAGTTCAGTATACTGAACCCTGTGCTCAGTATAAAATGTTGGGAACAAGAAAGGAACACATAAACAAAAAACATGGGTCCAACCTCAAGGCACTTTTGGTCTGTTGGGGGGAAGTGGATTTTTTAAAGCTACAAATAAAGCTACATAAAATTAGAAACATCGACTATACTTTTGGTTGGTCTCTTCAATACATTTGTTTAAAAAAATTTTCAGGAGCATAAATTTAGAAATCACATTTATAATTCAGTTGCTCTCTTCAATACATTTGTTTAAAAAAAAACTTTACAGGAGTATAAGTTTAGAAATCACATTTATAACCCAAGCCCCCAAATATTCTTAAAATATTTATGACTAAATTAAGTTCTAGCAAAACTTTTATGGTGATATCTTTACAGTATCTTATTTTTATTTCATCTTGCTTCCTTCTTGTTACCATCAAATATTTAGGCAGTATTTTCACTTTGTAAGACACTGTGTTGAGGGTTTTACAGTAGTTTGATTGCTGTGAATTAAATAGATAACCTGAGCACGTTGCCACTGAGCTGGGGTGAGAACATAGTATTAAGTGACAGTCTTCCTATCCCTTGCCACTTCAGTGTCAGCAAGATGGTCATGGTGTTCACCTTTTTCTTTTCTCTCTATTTTATCTCTTTGCATTTGGTATTAAATGGACAATGCAGATGTTGTGAAACGGTGTAGGTTCCTCCAGAACTCTGGCACTTCTGAGGAACGACCAGAATTAATTGATAATGTTGAGAGAGAAGAGTTGCAGCTGCACAGTCATTCAATAAACAGATATTAAGAGCCCTTTTATGGTTTTTAACTGTTTTTGTTTGTTGGTGCTTTTGTTTCTGTTTTTTGGTTCACACCATCGAAAATCAGATGAAAGCTATAGACTTACATCTCAAAAGATGCCGAAATGCATCACAAAACTTCACGACACTTCCAGGCTGCTTGTCAGCATGCATGGATTTCCCACTGGGTTCAAGGACCAGGCAGAGAATACCAGGCTTCGTTATACTGTACTATGCCGAGTGTTGGAATAGAAATATGTAAACACATGGTCCCTGTTTTCAAAGAGCCTTCATGCCAGTGAAGAATAAAATAGACACAAATATTTTTACTGCAGTAAGATCATATTTTAATTGAACTATGTACAGAAAAAAGCCTTTTGGTAAACACCACTATTATTTGTACATGCTTATACCTTTTTTGAAACAAAATGCCTAGAGCTCTTTATAAACCATATTATCTAGATGGAAAAACCAGGAGAGGTTCTGAGCCTGACAAATATGACTCAGCAAGTCAGTGATATACCGAGAAATAGAAAGGAGAAGTGAAACCAGTTTCCCACTATCTACCTTGAAACAAGCGCTCTCTCTGTTAGCTCAGCACTGCAGTTGGGAGAGAGACACGGTCCTCTGACACCGTAGGAGGAGGAAGCCAGTGAGTCAACTCAATGTGGAGACCGGGTTTGAAGAGAGTCCTCCTGTATGGGACAGAGCAGAACTCTGACTCCCAGCCTTAGTCACTTCCTCCCTGGTTGCTGGCGAGTCCCGACCAGGATACATGCAGCTGCCCATCCTGGCACCTGTGTTTGCTTTGATCCATAACACAGAACCTGTCACTTCTGACTTCTTAGAACAGCTCTTGCTTCCTGCAGGTAGACCAACTGGCTGGAGGTTGAAGGGGAAGAGAGTTCCAGCCTGTGAACTCTGTCCTGCAGAGTCGGGCAAAACTTGAAAGCCCTGAGACCTCTTGGTGAAAAGCTCTCCAGATGAAATGATGTGTTTCTGTCCCCAGCACTTGCCTAGGGCTTGGCTCATATGTGGATGTTTAATGAAATGTGTTGTGAAATTGAGTCAGTTCTTCATAACATGTTAAGTCAGGAAATGGCGTCATCATACGCATCAGAACGTGTTAGAGTTGTGTGCTTAGTATTCTTCTCTAAATTGTGGTTTCCTAAAAGGTCAACATGACATTTATTTATTTCTTTTCTTTTTTTTTTTTTTTTTGCGGTACGCGGGCCTCTCACTACTGTGGCCTTTCCCGTTGAGGAGCACAGGCTCCGGATGCACAGGCTCAGCGGCCATGGCTCATGGGCCCAGCCGCTCAGCGGCATGTGGGATCTTCCCAGACCGGGTCACAAACCCATGTCCCCTGCATTGGCAGGTGGACTCTCAACCACTGCGCCACCAGGGAAGCCCTATTTATTTCATTTTTAATGCCTAACATATGACCTGGAGCACAGTAGATGCCCAAACGATTAATGAATTAGTGACTCGAATTATGGAGGTTCTATATGATGCTAGTTCTTGATAAAGGAAAAAAAAAAGGGAGTTGCAGAGAAAGGATTCAAACCAAAAATTTAAGGACATTTTTATTAGACTTACTGCTTCTTTTTAAAAATCCAAGCAATAACTGGAAGTACAAAGAATAAAGTAATTACCAATTGCTTGAATCCAAAAGTAACCTTGATGAAAATTTAGTGGATATCATTCCAGACATACCTTAATGCACAGATTAACAGCTAATATTTTTACATATGAAACTGATCCATTCTAATTTCCTTCTGAATTGGTTCTCCAGCAGCCTTCCCTCTTCAGAGTTGAGTTGTTGAGTTACAAGGCTTATTGTTACTGGGGAAGAACAAGTATGGCCTCGAACAGGGAGCATGGATCACAGCTAACTTCCTTGACCTCTTGATTTCAAACAAGAAAATATTCAGGAAAGCCAGATGTAATCAAGAGAGAAAAGGATTTTTAAGCTATGTCATCTCCCCCTTTAACATCAGTACTAGATCATAGAGCTTCTTCTCTGGCATACAGGGGCCCTCTCTCCGGTGTGTGATGGTCATGTCATGAGGCTGGCTACCCTAGGAACAGCATGTCAGAAGACAGATGTGCTACAAATGAAACAGAAACCCCCAAACCTGTCCAATTCTCACTCCAGGAATTATAGGAGAAGAAGGGTCAGACAGAGATGGAGAAGGTCAGACACAAAGTTCTGGTTTTCAACCTGCCTCAGAACCAAACTTATATGCATAGAGGGAATCTTAAAACATCCACATAGCTAACCGAAGTCAAAGAACTGGAGGGCTTCCCCACCCATCCTACAAGGAGGTTGTCAATCTCTAGAGCGGCACTGCATGCCCCCGCCTCTGATAGGGCACAGGGCGATAGTGCAGCAACTTTGGTGGGGCTCAGGAGGATAGTTCAACCTGATGTCGTGCTCCTCATCCCCCATGGCTTGGTGTGGCCTGCAAGGGGCCCAGAAGTTCCTGCATGACTGAGGGCAGGAATGCAGAGGAGCTGACAAGGTCAGTGGACAGGCAGAAGCCTGCTCGTGTGGGACTTCAAGACCAGAGGCAACAGGCCAGTGCCATAAATGCTAGTGGTGGGTGCCTCAGAAGCCACAGTCCAGGAAAGAGCCGACAACTGCCAGTGCAAAGCAGAGATCACTGGTGATCAGAGGGTTGAGCGTGGATTTGAGGACTTTGTCTTTCCCTCCCTGCTGATGACACTATGAGGCCATAAAATCCACAGACTCCACCTTGGAGAAGAGCAAGGAGAATCTGAGAGACTGAGAATTTACCACAATGAACTCCTTAAACCACTTCATTATATTAAGTTTACCAGATTGGAGTAAAATTTCAATCCCTCCTTCTTTGTATTCCATCCACCACAACATAGCTGAAGAAGCTTACAACCAATACCAGGGCATTTATTTAAAACAAAGTGGTGTCTTTTCTTTGTACATAGGAATATAGTGAATGTGCAGCCCAGCTATACAGATGTATAGATAAAAGTATACAGAGGTAAATATAAACAGTTGTACCAACATGTGACCATGTTTGTATGTATCCATTAGGACGCAGTTGCAGGTAACAGAAAGCTCTTGTAGTTTAAGCAGACAGGGAGTTGTGTGCAAACAGAATTCAGGAAGGACCCAGGGATCAGGCTTCAGGCTTGGGCCTCTAGGTATAATCTCCAGAACAATGCTTTAGAATTAGTGTGTCAGGCAGTGTCTGCTTCTGCCACAATCAGGAATCTGGAGAACCAGTAAGATACTGCCCAAAATTCAGGCTCCAGGATCATGCCATTTACGGTATACTAAAAGATAGCCCTAAAATATATCCACGTCCTAATCCCTGGAACCTGTCAATATTACCTTATGTGGAAACAGGGTCTCTGCAGATGTGATTAAACTGAGGAGATGATTATCATGGTAGGATTATCCTGGATTATCAGGGTGGACCCTAAAGGCATGGATACAAGTGAATGAATCCTTATAAGAGGGAGGAGAGGGAGACAACACAGACAAAAATGGAGAAGGCAACTGAAGATAGAGGCAGAGATTAGAGCGATGTGGCCACAAGCCAAGGAATGCCGGCAGCCAGCAGAAGACGGAAGAAGCAAGGAACAGATTTCTCCCTAGAGCCTCTTGAGGGAGCCTGGCCCTGCTGGCACCTCAGTTTCAGCCCAGTGATACTAATTTCGATCTTTGGGCTTCCAGAACTATAGTACAATAATTTTCTGTTGTTTTAAGCCACCAAGTTTGTGGTAATTTGTTACAGGAGCCAAAGGAAATTAATATACCACCCGAAGGTGATCTGGCCACAAGGAAGTCACCACCTTAGTTCTCAGTGGTGGCTCAGGAACCACGGGGTTGCCTTAGCTGCAACACAGGAGTCAGAATCCCCAAAGGAATTGTGGGCTCCAGAGCCATGATGTAACTGCTGAAGCTCCAATGCCACCACCTTACCCTCACTGAACTCTGTGCTGAATTCATCTCACAGAAGTGTATCTGATTGGTGGCTGCTAAATTCTATTGGAACAGGAGCTGCAAGAGTGTGGAAATACAAATCCACTTGTATCATCCAAGCCCCAGAAGAACAGGAAGACACAGAAGACTGAAACTGAAGACATGTTAAATATTGCATCTACCATACTATCCACGTTATTTTTAGGAAAGTATTAAATTTAATATTACTCAAAAAAAGGAAAAAAGAAAATAAATGAGCTTGAAGTGAAAAGAGGAAAGCGCCAAACTTCAGATAAATGTTACCTTCACCACTCAAGATATTGCTTCCTCAAAGAGCCCCCTACAATTAAGATGAAAATATTATTCAAAACAAAACAAAAGTCAACAGGTTAAAGTGCCTTTAAACAATTGTTTTAATTTTAGACAAGATATTTTGACTTCCTGGTATACATTCATAGCTTGTTCCCAGTGCCCCTCTGAATACAACTGAAGTTTGATTATATTAAATTTACCTTGTCAAGGTTTTAACACTTACATCGACATGTATAGCATAAATCGCATAGGATTCAATGTTAATTTCTGATTCTTTTTCCTTTTTTTACTTCCCTATTTTGATTCCTCTCCTAGGGTCTTGCATTTCAACTTTATCAATAAGTAATTTATTCAAGAAGGACCCATAGTAATATATACCAAGCTCTTGCACGCTTGAGAGTATGTGCCTATTTACTTTAGGTCACAAATCTTTTCTTTGAGAAGATGGTAAACGTTCTTCAATTGTCACCTAGCATTGAGTGTTGGGCAGGGTTTTCTGGGTTTTTAAAAAATTATTTATTTATTTTATTTATATATTTGGTTGTGTTGGGTCTTCATTGCTGCACGCGGGCTTTCTCTAGTTGAGGCGAGCGGGGGCTACTCTTTGTTGCTGTGTGCGGGCTTCTCATTGCATTGGCTTCTCTTGTTGCAGAGCATGGGCTCTAGGCGCTTGGGCTTCAGTAGTCGTGGTGCACGGGCTTAACTACTCTGTGGCATGTGGGATCTTCCTGGACCAGGGCTTGAACCCGTGTACCCTGCATTGGCAGGAGGATTCTTAACCACTGCGCCACCAGGGAAATCCCTGTGCAGGGTTTTTTTGTTTGTTTGTTTGTGTTACTGCAGTTTACCTATTCATCCCCTGTCTAACTGGATTTCATAAGCCTTTAAAAAATTTTTGGCAAGAAGTTGTACTTAAAAAAAATTTTTTAATTTATTTTTAAATTTATTTATTTTTTATACAGCAGGTTCTTATTAGTTATCTATTTTATACATATTAGTGTATATATGTCAATCCCAATCTCCCAATTCATCCCCCCAACGCCCACCACACTTTCCCCCCTTGGTGTCCATCCGTTTGTTCTCTACATCTGTGTCTCTATTTCTGCCTTGCAAACTGGTTCATCTGTACCATTTTTGTAGATTCCACATATATGTGTTAATATACTATATTTGTTTTTCTTTCTGACTTACTTCACTCTGTATGACAGTCTCTAGGTCCCTCCACGTCTCTACAAATGACCCAATTTTGTCCCTTTTTATGGTTGAGTAATATTTCATTGTATATATGTACCACAACTTCTTTATCCATTCGTCTGTCGATAGGCATTTAGGATGCTTCCATGACATGGTTATTGTAAACAGTGCTGCAATGAACATTGGGGTGCATGTATCTTTTTTATTTATGGTTTTCTCTGGGTATATGTCCAATAGTGGGATTCCTGGGTGATATGGTAATTCTGTTTTTAGTTTTTTAAGGAACCTCCATACTGTTCTCCATAGTGGCTGTATCAATTTACATTCCCAACAACAGTGCAAGAGGGTTCCCTTTTCTCCACACCCTCTCCAGCATTTGTTGCTTGTAGATTTTCTGATGATTCCCATTCTAACTGGTGTGAGGTGGTACCTCATTGTAGTTTTGATTTCCATTTCTCTAATAATTAGTGATGTTGAGCAGCTTTTCATGTGCTTCTTGGCCATCTGTATGTCTTCTTTGGAGAAATGTCTATTTAGGTCTTCTGCCCATTTTTGGATTGGGTTGTTTGTTTTTTTAATATTGAGCTGCATGAGCTGTTTATATATTTTGGAGATTAATCCTTTGTCCGTTGATTCATTTGCAAATATTTTCTCCCATTCTGAGGGTTGTCTTTTTGTCTTGTTTATGGTTTCCTTTGCTGTGCAAAAGCTTTGAAGTTTCATTAGGTCCCATTTGTTTATTTTTGTTTTTATTTCCATTACTCTAGGAGGTGGGTCAAAAAAGATCTTGCTGTGGTTTATGTCAAAGAATGTTCTTCCCATGTTTTCCACAAGAGTTTTATAGTGTCTGGTCTTACATTTAGGTCTTTAATCCATTTTGAGTTTATTTTTGTGTATGGTGTTAGGGAGTGTTTTAACTTCATTATTTTACATGTAGCTGTCCAGTTTTCCAAGCAGCACTTATTGAAGAGACTGTCTTTTCTCCACTGTATATCCTTGCCTCCTTTGGCATAGATCAGTTGACCATAGGTGCGTGGGTTTATCTCTGGGCTTTCTATCCTGTTCCACTGATCTGTATTTCTGTTTTTCTGCCAGTACTATATTGTCTTGATTACTGTAGCTTTGTAGTATAGTCTGAAATGAGGGAGTCTGACTCCTCCAGCTCCATTTTTTTCCCTCAAGATTGCTTTAGCTATTTGGGGTCTTCTGTGTCTCCATACAAATTTTAAGATTCTTTGTTCTCGTTCTGTAAAAACTGCCATTGGTAATTTGATAGGGATTGCACTGAATCTGTAGATTGTTTTGGGTAGTATAGTCATTTTCACAATATTAATTCTTCCAATCCAAGAACATGGTATATCTCTCCATCTGTTTGTGTCATCTTTGATTTCTTTCATCAGTGTCTTATCGTTTTCTGACTACAGGCCTTTTACCTCCTTAGGTAGGTTTATTCCTAGGTATTTTATTCTTTTTGTTGCAATGGTGAATGGGATTGTTTCCTTAATTTCTCTTTCTGATCTTTCATTGTTAGTGTATAGGAATGCAAGAGATTTCTGTGCATTAATTTTGTATCCCACAACTTTACCAAATTCATTGATTAGCTCTAGTAGTTTTCTGGTGGCATCTTTAGGATTCTCTATGGATAGTATCATGTCATCTGCAAACAGTGACAGTTTTACTTCTTCTTTTCTGATTTGTATTCCTTTTATTTCTTTTTCTTCCCTGACTGCTGTGGCTAAAACTTCCAAAACTATGTTGAAATACAGTGGCGAGAGTGGACATCCTTGTCTTGTTCCTGATCTTAGAGGAAATGCTTTCAGCTTTTCACCATTGAGAATGGTGTTTGCTGTGGATTTGTCATATATAGCCTTTACTATGTTGAGGTAGGTTACCTCTATGCTCACTTTCTGGAAAGTTTTTATCATAAATGGATGTTGAATTTTGTCAAAAGCTTTTTCTGCTTTTGATCATCTATTGAGATGATCATATGATTTTTATTCTTCAGTTTGTTAATATGGTGTGTCACACTGATTGATTTGCATATATTGAAGAATCCTTGCATTCCTGGGATAAATCCCACTTGATCATGGTGTATGATCCTTTTAATGTGCTGTTGGTTTCTGTTTGCTAGTATTCTGTTGAGGATTTTTGCATCTATATTCATCAGTGATATTGGTCTGTAATATTGTTTTTTTGTAGTATCTCTGTCTGGTTTTGGTGTTAGGGTGATGGTGGCTTCGTAGAATGAGTTTGGGAGTGTTCTTTCCTCTGCAATTTTTTGGAACAGTTTGAGAAGGATAGGTGTTAGTGCTTCTCTAAATGTTTGATAGAATTCACCTGTGAAGCCACCTGGTCCTGGACTTTTGTTTGTTGGAAGATTTTTCATCACAGTTTATATTTCATTACCTGTGATTGGTCTGTTCATATTTGCTATTTCTTCCTGGTTCAGTCTTGGAAGGTTATACCTTTCTAAAAATTTGTCCATTTCTTCCAGGTTGTCTATTTTATTGGCATAGAGTTGCTTGTAGTAGTCTCTTATGATGCTTTTTATTTCTGCAGTGTCCATTGTAACTTTTCCTTTTCGTTTCTAATTTTATTGATTTGAGTCCTCTCCCTCTTTTTGTTGCTGAGTCTGGCTAAAGTTTTATCAATTTTGTTTATCTTCTCAAAGAACCAGCTTTTAGTTTTATTGATCTTTGCTATTGTTTTCTTTGTTTCTATTTCATTTATTTCTGATCTGATCTTTATGATTTCTTTCCTTCTATTAACCTTGGGTTTTGTTTGCTCTTCTTTCTCTAGTTCCTGTAGGTGTAAGGTTAGATTGCTTATTTGAGATGTTTGTTGTTTCTTGAGGTACGCTTGTATTGCTATAAACTTCCCTCTTAGAACTGCTTTTGCTGCATCCCATAGGTTTTGGATTGTCATGTTTTCATTGTCATTTGTCTCTAGGTATTTTTTTATTTCCTCTTTGATTTTTCAGTGATCTCTTGGTTATTTAGTAAGGTATTGTTTAGCCTCCATGCGTTTGTGTTTTTTACATTTTTTCCCCTGTAATTTATTTCTAATCTCATATCATTGTGGTTGGAAAAGATGCTTGATATGATTTCAATTATCTTCAATTTACTGAGGCTTGATTTGTGACCCAAGATGTGATCTATCCTGGAGAATGTTCCCTGTGCACTTGAGAAGAAAGTGTAATCTGCCCTTTTCAGTTGCAATGTCCTATAAATATCAATTAAAGCTATCTGATCTACTGTGTCATTTAAAGCTTGTTTTCCCTTATTAATTTTCTGTCTGGATGATCTGTCCATTGGTTTGAGGTGTTAAAGTTACTCACTATTATTGTGTTACTGTTGATTTCCTCTTTTATAGCTGTTAGCAGTTACCTTATGTATTGAGGTGCTCCTATGTTGGGTGCATATATATTTATAATTGTTATATCTTCTTCTTGGATTGATCCCTTGATCATTATGTAGTGTCCTTCCTTGTCTCTTGTAACATTCTTTATTTTAAAGTCTAATTTATCTGATGTGAGTATTGTTACTCCAACTTTCTTTTGATTTCCATTTGCATGGAATATCTTTTTCCACCCCCTCACTTTCAGTCTGTATGTGTCCCTAGGTCTGAAGTGGGTCTCTTTTAGACAGCTTATATATGAGTCTTGTTTTTGTAACCATTCAGCAAGCCTGTGCCTTTTGGTTGGAGCATTTAATCCATTCACATTTGAGGTAATTATTGATGTGTATGTTCCTATGACCATTTTCTTAATTGTTTTGGGGTTTTTTTTCTTAGGTCCTTTTCTTCTCTTGTGTTTCCCATTTAAAGAAGTTCCTTTAGCATTTGTTGTAGAGCTGGTTTGGAGGTGCTGAATTCTCTTAGCTTTTGCTTGTCTGTAAAGTTTTTGATTTCTCTATCGAATCTGAATGAGATCCTTGCTGGGTAGAGTAATCTTGGTTATAGGTTCTTCCCTTCCATCACTTTAAAAATATCGTGCCAATCCCTTCTGGCTTGTAGAGTTTCTGCTGAGAAATCAGCTGTTAACCTTATGGGAGTTCCTATGTATGTTATTTGTCATTTTTTCCTTGTTGCTTTAAATAATTTTTCTTTGTCTTTAATTTTTGTCAGTTTGATTACTATGTGTCTCGGCAAGTTTCTCTTTGGGTTTTCTGCCTGCGACTCTCCGTGCTTCCTGGGCTTGGGTAGCTATTTCCTTTCCCATGTTAGGGAATTTTTTGACTATAATCTCTTCAAATATTTTCTCAGGTCCTTTCTCTCTCTTCTCTCCTTCTGGGACCCCTATAATGCGAATGTTGTTGCATTTAATGTTGTCCCAGAGGTCTCTTACGTTATCTTCATTTCTTTTCATTCATTTTCCTTATTCTGCTCCATGGCAGTGATTTCCACCATTCTGTCTTCCAGGTCACTTATCCATTCTTCTGCCTCAGTTATTCTGCTATTGATTCCTTCTAGTGCATTTTTCATTTCAGTTACTGTATTGTTTATCTCTGTTTATTCTTCATTTCTTCTAGGTGTTTGTTCTTTAATTCTTCTAGATTTTTGTTATACATTTATTGCATCTTCCCAATCTTTTCCTCCATTCTATTTCTGAGGTCCTGGATCATGTTCACTATCATTATTCTGAATTCTTTTTCTGGAAGGCTGACTATCTCCACTTCATTTAGTTGCTTTATGGGGTTTTATCTTGTTCCTGCATCTGGTACATGGTCCTCTGCCTTTTCATTTTGTCTGTCTTTCTGTGAATGTGGTTTTCATTCCACAGGCTGCAGGATTGTAATTCTTCTTGCTTCTGCTGTCTGCCCTCTGGAAGAAGTTGTACTTTTCTCCTCATCTGGTTGTTGTTAGTGAATCTTGTTTGTTTGTTTATTGGTTAGTTGGTTGTTTTTGTTTTGTTTGTAGGTTTTATTATTTGCATATTATTGCATATTAATCTGGGAACCAGTTTTCTTTGCCATCTTTACCTGAAACTCTCCAAAGACTTGTTTGGAAGATTAGCATTGGAAACTCCATCTGGTAGCCAGGTCCTGGGGCCTCTATTGGTCATAAATATTGAAGACACACAGTCAGAGTTTCCCTACAGGCTGGTTCTCTCTGCTAGAGCAAAGTACACTCCTGCTACAAGTAGCAACCTGGGAAGTGGCCCTTCATATATTTGCAAATGGCTCTCCTATTCCCAGTCTCTACTTTTTCTAGGATAAGTATTCCCAGATCATTTCCACATCTTTTGCCATCTTGACTGGATTTCTTTTTATCACCATCCCTCTTCTAATGTGAATCCCAGCACAGAACACTGCAGTTATGACAATGACATATCTGCAAGGACACTGCAGGTCTGAGCAGACTTGGGCCTTCCTTTGTTTGGGACCCTCTAAGCCTATTAATATGGCTCAAGTTCATATTAACAATTTTGGCAGCTATATTTCACCATTTACTCATGACAAGTCTGTCTTTAATTAAAACCTCTATGACTCTTTTACACGTGCTGATGTTAAGCCATATCTCTCCTATCTTGGAGGTAGGTAGCGGGTTTATTTTGCTGTTGTTTTTTGTTTGCTTTGTTTTAGACCTTCAGTTATTCTTTCTGTTTACATTCATTATTTTAAATGTGATCCACCATTTTGAAATGCTGATCTTTTTGGATGATAATTTTATTATCTGACTCATTACTTATCCCTGATGGTTTCTTGTCATAAGAGTGTCACCAATGTCTTCATCTGGGTAAGAGCAAAGTTTTTGGAATCCATTAGGCAGAGTCCTCACTCCTCCACTTGCTAGTTATATGATGTTGAATAAACTAATTGTCCATTCTGAGCCTATGAAGTGGAGATAACAATGGTACCTGCCTTTAGGATTGAATATAAAGTGCTTAGCACCATGCCTCGAATATATTAAGCATCTAATGAAAGGTAATTATTGCTAGAGTTATTGATTAAAATGTCAAAAAAGAGCCCACTGAAAAGAGCCCCTTGGCAGGCCATTAGAAATTCCCCCGAAGTTTGCATTAACCCTTTAACCAACAACTTTTGGGGATGGTCTTAATAGTGTTGCATCCACCCAATGGCATCATTATAGAAAGTTCATTTTGTTTGTAATGCTATAATGAAAGATGTTTTTGTACATGTTGCTCAAGTCTTGATGAACTCTGCCGTAGCATTCCACCAATAGCCTATGAAAAAGGAAATGAAGTTGGTCTGGCCTTGTTCTTTCTTAGGCAACCCTAGCTTGCTGGCCTCCAGGGTTCACTGCTTCCCTTTATAGGAGCTAACGAATGATTTATTCAGCAAATGTCAACTTTCCTGATCTAGAGAGGTGGTTTTCACTCTAGGGTTCAATAGAGTGTCTCAGAGTATTCCCTCTTTCCAGGGGAAGAGGGGGAGGCAAAATGGGGGTGTTCTTAGCCTCCTTTCCCTGTGACATCCAGAGCATCTCTGCTTTGACCAATTTTCTATGTTTGAGTTCTATAGCCTCAGACTGCATTTTTACAAAAAGGGCATCAGGAGGGATCTGAGAGCCATCATTTGAAAACAACTGGTCTGAGCTATATTGAGATCTCCCTTTTTATCCTTTGCTCCCCTTGAGTTTAAAAACAACATTCCAGGTCTTTATGGCCTGTCACAGGTCACGAGAAGAGAACAGCAAGTTTATCTGCAACAAGTTCCTTCTGACTTCTGAGATGACATACCTTACTTGGGCGGAGAGACACACATCCACCTGGGATGCTCAGAGATCTGGACCCCTGGCTTCCATTTGTGCTCACTACCTCCTGTAGCTCCCCTTCCAGGATGAAGAGCTTCCTCTCTTCCTGGGAGGCAGGAGCACTGCCGGACCCAGTAGCTCTGTTTTCTCTGTCATCTGTTATAATTACACATCCTGCCCCAAGCAAAAGGACTGTGTCTTCCTTGTTCTTCCTCCTATAACTGAAAAAGCCCATTGCATTGTCTTAGCAGGACCCAGGACCCAGCTGTTCTGCGTTGTAGAATCCCTATGGCTTTTACAAGTTGGGAATGACTCTCTCAATTTCTCTCTTTTTCTCTCTGTCTCTCTCATTTCTATTCTTGCTCTTTTCTTTGATTATTTACCATGTATATGTGGTGACCTGTCTAATCCTCTTCGAGTTTTAAAGACATTCTTCTCTTCCTTGTTTGTGTGCTTCTATTTTTTGTTCTTACACTCAGTTTCTCATAGTGCTCTCTGTATAATCACGTCTAATTCTTTGGCCATCTCCCCATTTTTCCTCACCCGTTTCCAATCATTTTGAAAATATTTATCAGGGTTTAACTGTGTGCCAGACACTGTGTTGAGCACTGGGGATATAACACATGGTTCCCATTCTCAAGAAGCTGGAGGAAATAGACAAACAGGAAGTTCCAGTACAGTGATTATTTTGTCACAATTCCATTTTTGGTATTTTTACTCTCTTTTGAGCCACTTTCTTTTTAGAACCTGAGAGCATAGGATAACTCTGGAGCAAGTAATGACCTCTACCAGATGTAAAAAACATGACTTTATGCTGATTGGAGCCTGAGCAATGGGTTTATATGAAAGACTGGAAAGAGGAAGGGAACTACCACATATTAAGTGCCTACTGTATGCTAAGCACAATGCTGGGCCCTCTAATATACATTATCTTATTTACTCTTCACAATTACCCAAGAAGGAGATATTATAATGCTTACTTTACAATGATGGGAAGGTCAAGTTGAGAGAACCCTAAAGTCACAGAGCTGTAAATCAAGCTGTTGGGATTCACATCCAAGTTTGTCTCTCCAGTGCATCATGTTGCAGAACTCAGCCTCCTTTGCAGGGGGTGTGGGGGGAGGGATGGAGTGGGAGTTTTGGGTTAGCTGATGCAAACAAGATAAACAACAAGATCCTACTGTATAGCACAGGGAACTATATTCAATATCCTGTGGTAAACCATAATGGAAAAGAATATGAAAAAGAACGTATGTATATGTATAACTGAATCACTTTGCTGTATAGTAGAAATTAATACAACATTGTAAATCAACTATATTTCGATTAAGAAAAAAACTCAGCCTCCTTTGAAATGGCGCCTTAACCTTCCTTCTCTCTCCTTTACTCAGAGTACATCTATCATCCTCTTCTCAACTCAGCCTGGCTCAGAACTCACTTCTTAAGCAGCCTTCACCAACTGCCCCAGAATATTCTTTACTTCTATGCAATCCCTCTTTGGGGTTTTTCATTATTTGTACTGGTTGAGTTTTGCTTTATAGCTGTCCTGGTGGGCCAACAATGTCAAATGTTACAAAGTTCAGATAGAACGAACAGTGAAAGGTGTTGGTTGAATCAGGGCATTAGTAATTCATTTTTAGCCATAGGGAGGGCAGGCCTTGGGAGTCTCTTCTCCCAAGAGTTTTAGATGTGAAGTGAAGCAAAAGAATGGTATTTTGGAAGGGAGCCAAAGCTGAAGGAAAATTTAAAAGCTGTTTTTAAACACTCCCATTTACCATTGCAACAAAAAGAATAAAATACCTAGGAATAAACCTGCCTAAGGAGGCGAAAGACTTGTACTCAGAAAACTGTAAAACACTGATGAAAGAAATCAAAGATGACATAAACAGATGGTGAAATATACCATGTTCTTGGATTGGAAGAATCAATATTGTGAAAATGACTATACTACCCAAAGCAATCTGCAGATTCAATGCAATCCCTATCAAACCAATGGCATTCTTCACAGAATTAGAACAACAAATCTTAAAATTCGTATGGAAACACAAAAGACCCCAAATTGCCAAAGCAATCTTGAGAAAGAAAAACAGAGCTGGAGGAATCAGGCTCCTGACTTCAAACAATACCACAAAGCTACAGTAATCAAGTCAGTATGGTACTGGCACAAAAACAGAAATATAGATCAGTGGTACAGGATAGAATGCCCAGAGATAAACCCAAGCACATATGGGCACCTAATTTACGACAAAGGAGGCAAGAACATACAATGGAGAAAAGACAGCCTCTTCAATAAGTGGTGCTGGGAAAACTGGACAGCTACGTGTAAAGGAATGAAATTAGAACACTACCTAACACCATACACAAAAATAAACTCTAAATGGATTAAAGACTTAAATGGAGAACAAGAAACTATAAAACTTTTAGAGGAAAACATAGGAAAAACACTCTTTGACATAAACCACAGCAAGGTCTCTTTTGACCCACCTCCTAGAGTAACAGAAATAAAAACAAAAATAAACAAATGGGACTTAATTAAACTTAAGAGCTTTTCCACAGCAAAGGAAACCATAAACAAGACAAAAAGACATCCCTCAGAATGGGAGAAAATATTTGCAAGTGAAACAACAGGCAAAGGATTAATCTCCAAAATATACGAAGAGCTCATGGAGCTCAATATCAAAAAAACAAACAATCCAGTTAAAAAATGGGCGGAAGACCTAAATAGACATTTCACCAAGGAAGACATACAGATGGCCAAGAGGCACATGAAAAGATGCTCAACGTCACTAATTGTTAGAGAAATGCAAATCAAAACTACAATGAGGTATCACCTTATGCCGGTCAGAATGGCCATTATCAAAAAAGCTAGAAACAATAAATGCTGGAGAGGGTGTGGAAAAAAGGGAACCCTCCTACACTGCTGGTGGGAATATAAATTGATACAACCACTATGGAAAACACTAAGGAGGTTCCTTAAAAAACTAAAAATAGAACTACCATATGACCCAGCAATCCCACTACTGGGCATATACCCTGAGAAAAACATAATTCAAAAAGAGTCATGTGCCACAATGTTCATTGCAGCTCTATTTACAATAGCCAGGACATGGATGCAACCTAAGTGTCCATCAACAGATGAATGGATAAAGAAGATGTGGCACATATATACAATGGAATATTACTCAGCCATAAAAAGAAACGAAATTGAGTTATTTGTAGTGAGGTGGATGGACCTAGAGACTGTCATACAGAGTGAAGTAAGTCAGAAAGAGAAAAACAAATACTCTATGCTAACATATATATATGGAATCTAAAAAAACAAAAGGCTCTGAAGAACATAGGGGCAGGAGAGGAATAAAGACGCCGATGTAGAAAATGGACTTGAGGTCACGGGGTGGGAGAAGGGTAAGCTGGGACGAAGTCAGAGAGTAGCACTGACATATATACACTACCAAACGTAAGGTAGATAGCTAGTGGGAAGCAGCCGCATAGCACAGGGAGATCAGCTCGGTGCTTTGTGACCAGCTAGAGGGGTGGGATAGGGAGGATAGGAGGGAGACGCAAGAGGGAGGAGATATGGGGATATATGTATACGTACAGCTGATACACTTTGTTATAAAGCACAAATAACACACCATTGTAAAGCAATTATACTCCAATAAAGATAAAACAAAAAACAAAAAAGTAGTAATAGTAGCAGCAGAGGTAAAGCTAATATTAGTTAAAATTATAAGTAAAATTAATAAAGTAATCTACATTTCGTGTTTTACAGCTTACAAAACTTATGATAAATTCTTTAATAAAATATAGTTTTTCCAAGTACTTTACCAAACTAAGATGTAGTAACAATAATAGTATTCATAAATACAAAATACACATTTTGGTATGTCAAAAAAGAAAAGGAGATGGAAGGAGAAAGAGATGGAAATGGTTACATTTGGAAAGAAAGATGGTCCCTTCCTCCTCTAAGAATGAATAAGGCAAGATGAATTAAGGTATGGCAGAGTTTACACCCCACAGCCTCTATTCTGTTTGGGAATTGAGAGGAATGTAAAATAGGACCGCAGTCGCTTAACCGAAAAGGGGCTTATTTTTCTAGCATAATAAGCAGCAACAAGAAGAGCCAGTCTGAGGCTGATGCTGGGGCTCAAAATGTCACCAATGCCCAGACTCCTTCTATAGTCCTTCTCTGTCACCATAGGGACAATATGGCAGTTGACACTCCAGATAGCGTGTCTTCATTTCAGGAGGAAACATGGAGAAGGGTAAAGAAATTGCATGCCAGCTACATAGCCTGCTCTTTTTAAATCAGGAAGACAATGGCTTTCCTGAAAGCCCTCACCCAGTGGATTTCCATTTATATCTCTCTGGCCAGAATTAAGTCTGGCTGCAAGGGAAGCTGGGTAGTTAGTGTTTTTAGGAAGGAAAAAAGAGATATTGGGTAAACAACTAGCTATGCCTGCTGCACTGACAATAAGTAAGAATGAATTCTCAGGCAATGTAAAGGACACAGTTGGGTTTTGAGAACACAAACTGCTAATAGCACTAATTTGTCCTGGGTTCCATCATCAGCTAGTTGGGTAACTGGGGGCCTAAATTTTTCTCATCGATAAGAGGAGATGCTTAAGCCACATTATTTGTAAGTTTTTTAAAAAATTGTACAGTCTAGGGGCTTCCCTGGTGGCGCAGTGGTTGAGGGTCCGCCTGCCGATGCAGGGGACACGGATTCATGCCCCGGTCTGGGAAGATCCCACATGCCGCGGAGCGGCTGGGCCCGTGGGCCGTGGCTGCTGGGCCTGTGCTTCCGGAGCCTGTGCTCCGCAATGGGAGAGGCCACAACAGTGAGAGGCCTGCGTACCAAAAAAAAAAAAAAAAAAAAAATTGTACAGTCTATAATTCTAAGGGCTTATATAACATCTATTTCTAAAATAGCAGACTATGACTGACTTTCTTGGAAGCCTGAGAAACCTGTTGATGATTCTTCAATAAATTAGTTCAGAAGGGCACAGTGTAGGACCCAGGGAAAATGTTGTCTATAGGTATGTTTAATAAGGCTTACTAGCATACGAAATTCAAGTTTTCAGTTAAATATGCACTTATGAATAGTTCTCTAATATAGACACCCAGAAGTGCAATTGCAGGCTTGAAGCCCATGAGATTTAAAAAATTTAACAGAAATGGCTGTCCAAAAAGACTGTACAAATTTATATTCCTTCCAGCAGTGTTCTACAGTGCCAATTTGCCTAGCAGAAAACATATGTAAACATGAAGAAATAAATATTATGAGTTCTTTTATTTTTTGTCAGATACCATCATATGCCCTTAAAATCATTACTTTATGTGATTCTCCTGGCTACCCTATGAGGCAGGTAGTGTTATTATACACATCCTAGAGATGAAGAAACTAAGGCTCAGAAAGATTAAACAGCTGCCCGAGGCCAGTCACTTCATCATTGGCAAAATTGAAACTGGAATCTAGGCTTATTTGACACCAAGTCCATTGTCTTAAACCCTGTACTCTACTGCCTTACAATTTCTTCCTACTGGGTCTTTAGTCTACATGGAAAAACATGGAAAGACTCGTCTATCTTGCCTCAGGATTCTGTCCAGAAGCCCTAACACTGCAAAGGCTAGAATCTGGTAGAAATCAATACTACCCAGAGTAAGTCTGAGACACCACAAAGCCACAAAGCAGTATTATTCAATAAGAAAACCTTCAAGAATCATACATAAAGAGGTCTCCTTTTTATGGTTTTCAGCAGTGTGAATAACATAGGAATAAAGGAAACTAATTTTCACCTTTTCTTCCCTTTACTCAGTAGGAACTAACTGTGACTTCTGGTTATGCTTTTAAAGAAAATATCAGGCTTTTCCTGTTCTTTGTCATAGACCTAAGGTGAGGTTCCCACAGGGCCTTCTCTGCCTATTTGATCCTCCTTGGATATGTGTTCACTCACAGAACCAGGCACTGAACTTCATTTTGTTATAATACATCACCACCACAGGAGGAAAAAGAAACCACTGAATGGAATGGAATGGTTTTGTCACAACAAGGTCAATAAACTGTAGTAGCAGTTAGTCAGTGGCCTGTTCTTGGAATCCTGCTAAGACAGAAGTGGCTAGCAGAAGCAAATCTTCAGAGTTTCACCTGGGCCTTTTCAAGTGAGAAAGAAAAAGGGTAGAGGCAGGGTGGGAATGGTCATTACAAATCATGGGGTGCCTTGATGAGAGGAAATAACATGGCCTTTGAAAGATGTACAGTCTCACATCATGGAGATGGACAGGGATCACTCTTACCAAGCAACGGTCAAGAAAGATGCTTAGGGCCTCCCTGGTGGCGCAGTGGTTGAGAGTCCGCCTGCCGATGCAGGGGATGCGGGTTCGTGCCCCGGTCTGGGAGGATCCCATATGCCGCGGAGCGGCTGGGCCCGTGAGCCATGGCCGCTGGGCCTGCGCATCCGGAGCCTGTGCTCCGCAACGGGAGAGGCCACAACAGTGAGAGGCCCGCATACCGCAAAAAGAAAAAAAAAAAAAAGAAAGATGCTTAGATCAGTGTGCAAATAACTAATTTAAGAGTCCTCTATCTCAAAGTCTGGAGAATTGTCATCAGCTGATATAATCACATGGCTTTTCTTCTTTATTTTATTAATCAAGTAGATTACACTGATTGTTTCTTTTACAGCTTTATTGAGGTTTAACTTGCTTACAATCAAATTCACCCATTTTAAGCATATAGTTTACTGAATTCGGGCACATATACTTACAGCCATGCAACCACCCAATGTCTGCAGGACTTGTGTTTCTCTCTCCCATTCCTGACATAGGTAATTTATATGTTTTCTCTTTTTTTCTTTATCAGTCTTGCTAGGTGTTTACCACTTTTACTAATTTCAGAGAACCAACTTCTGGCTTTATTTTCTCTATTGTTCATCTGTTTTCTAGTACATTGACTTGTGCTCTTATCTTTTATTTCCTAATTGTTACTTACTTTGGGTTTAATTTGCTCACTTTGTTTCTAGTTTCTTATGTTGAATATTTAGATTTTTTTTTGGTAACAGCTTTACTGAGATAGAATTCACATTCTATACAATTCACCCATTTAAAGTGTACAGTACGATGGTTCTTAGTATATTCACAAAGTTGTGCAACCAAAATCAAATACATTTTACAGTATTTTTATCACCCCCAAAAGAAATCCTATACCCTTTATCAGTCACCCCGCCCCTTGCTAACTTCCTCACTCAGCTCTAAACAACCACTAACCTAATTTCTGTCTTTATAATTTGCCTGTTTGGGACATTTCTTATAAATGGAATCATACAATATGTGGTCTTTTGTGACTGGCTTCTTTCACTAAACGTGTTTTCAAGGTTCATCCATGTTGTAGCATGTGTCAGCACTTTATTCCTTTTAACCACCAAATAATATTTCATTGTATGAATTCACCACATTTTATGTATCCATCAATCAATGTATGAATAGATGATTGATTTTAACGTTTTCTTCATTCGTAATATATGAATTTGAAGATGTAAAATTCCCTCTGAGAACTCCTTTAGCTGAATCATATGAACTCTGATATCTTATATTTTCATTATAATTCCATTCAAAATATTTTCAAATTTCCGTTATGAAATAAGTCATGGATTTTTATAAATGTATTGATTAATTTCCAAATGTGTGGGACTTTTGTCTATGTCCTGTAGGATGAATAATCTCTAAGATCTACCTTTATGTTCACTGTTTCTTCAGCTGCCTCCAAAATGCTGTTAAAAATATCCAATGGGGCTTCCCTGGTGGCACAGTGGTTGAGAGTTTGCCTGCCGATGCAGGGGACACGGGTTCGTGCCCCAGTCCGGGTAGATCCCACATGCCGTGGAGCAGCTAGGCCCGTGAGCCACGGCCGCTGAGCCTGCGCGTCCGGAGCCTGTGCTCTGCAACGGGAGAGGCCACAACAGTGAGAGGCCCGTGTACCGCAAAAAAAAAAAAAAAAAAAAAAAAAATCTAATGAATTTTTTATTTCAGTTATTGTACTTTCCAGCTCTAAAACTCCATTGGTTCTGTTTTTATAGTTTCTATATTTCTGCTGTGATTATCCCATTATGTTCATTTGCTGTGACTATCTTTTTCTTAAATCCTTGAACATATTTATAGTGGTTGCCTTAGTCCTGTCTATTTATTGCAACAGCATCTAGATAACCTCAGAGTTCCTTTTTTTTTTCCCCCTGAGTATGGGTCACATTTTCCTGTTACTTTGCATATCTAGTGATTTATAATTGGATGCTGGTTATAAAGGAACGTACAACGTAGAGACTAGATTCTGCTATGTTCCTTTGAAGAGTAATCATTATTAACTTGGCTAGACTCAAATTCCAAACTATGTTTTCCTGCACTCAACAACTGTTGAATTTTCTGCTCAGTTATTTCAGCTTCCAGTTGATGCCTTTTCCTTCCCTTCCTTCTTTCTTTTTATTCTTTTTTTTTTTAGATATTTTTTTGATGTGGACCATTTTTTTAAAGTCTTTATTGAATTTGTTACAATATTGCTTCTGTTTTATGTTTTGGTCCTTTGGCCGCGAGGTGTGTGGGATCCTAACTCCCCAACCAGGGATTGAATCTGCACCCCCAACATTGGAAGGTGAAGTCCCAACTACTGGACCACCAGGGAATTCCTTTCTTTTTATTATTTTCTTTTCCCTTTCTCTCTCCCTCCCTCCCTTCTTCCTTCCTTCCTTCCTTGTCAAGAAGTTGGGTGGATGTTTTAGATAGATTTTGGGTTTCATACCTCCTGCAGTTCATTTTGTTCTAGGATTTCCCCCTTAATTCTGGCTCATCTGCCAGCCTGAACTCTCCCCTGACAACCCAAGACAGTGGATTGTGGGTGTGCTCAGGTAAAAAGTTGCAAACTTTCAAATCTCACAGGTATACTTTCTGCTTTAATGGTGGACTGCTCTCCACTTTGTTTACTTTTGATAGGTCTCCAGTGTATTCAAATTGTTTTTTTAAAACATTTTGTTCAGGTTTTATAATTATTGTTTATGAGAGAGTTAGTCCAACCAAGCTGCTCTGCCATTATCAGAAGTCAAAATTTGTTTTCAAACAATTTTTTTAAAAGCATACCACTTGCAAAGATCTTACAGGGAAGGGATATAGGTATGATGGATCATGAGAATGTGGTTTTGGAAAAGAATCAAGATTAACTAAGAATATAAAAATTAAGGAAATTAAAGTCTTTATGGGAAAATTACATTCGTCTCTCTGAGGTGCTTACATTAGTTTTTAAAAGGGAAAGAACACTGAAAAAGAAGTAAGCAGTCAAGCGATTATACCAAACTTAAAAATCGGTATTTTTCATAGAAGACTTTGTTTAACATTGAAGAGATTGATGCATGGCTGCATGTAATTCTAAGTCTTAAATTTTAAATGTACTCTCTCAAATTGTGGTCACTTGCTATGTTAGATGTCTTCTAGTTGATCCCATCACACTCGAAATATCTATAGCTATAAATGACAAACAACAAGCATTCCTGAGGCTGTCACTAAAGCAGCTGCCACAGAGCCAGTGAGGCTGACAGTGGTAGGCCACAGAGTGATCCCACAGACTCAAGGTCCTAGCTGCTGTGGGGAACAGCAGCACATCAAAGATTGGCCTGTTGGATGAGCAGAGGTCATGACAGATTTTGTCCCCACAGAAAAACTCAGGTTCACTCTTTGGCAAGAAAATTTTATAGTAAATATCTCATGCAGATCAAAATATTTTAAGTCACATGATTGAAGCTGGTTTTACAAGCAGATAACTGGTTAATGGATTAGCAAGATGGGCCAGTTAAAAACTCCACTATTATCATGGGTTCCCTTGGGTCATGAGTGTTCTCTAGGATTCCTCTTAAAAATGAAGCTCTTCCTGTTAAGATCTTAACCATTTGGAATGAAAATATTTTTTAAAATCTTTCTTCCTCTAGAGCTGTGTTATAGCAACATGGGGACTATTGAGTTCAAAGTATCATAATTTTTGCCCTGAAAAAACAGAGCTAATGACCCTAATTTAGATTTTTTTTTAAAGCAAGTTCACATGATCCAATGAACCATCAGGATTTAGAGCCAAAGAGAGAAAGACTTGGCTCTCAAAGATAAACTGAGATCCTGACTAAAAGACAGAAGGGATGGGGTACCCCATGAAAATATTATGACAGGAGATAAGAGAGAGTTAAAAGGAAGCAAAATAAAAATTCAGTACCATTGTAAAGAGTCATCAACATTTCAAGTTCAAAGCCTTTTAACTGGTCAGGTATTGCCAGTATCTTTAAAAAATTATTTAAAATAATTTAATTGTGGTAAAACACATATAACACAAAATCTATCATCTTAACTATTTTTAAGTGCACAGTTCTGTGGCATTACATGCATTCACATGGTTGTGCAACCATTGGTATAAACATTATAGCCTTTATGATGGCTCTATGACAGTGTTTCCTAAGGCTAATAGTTTCTCCTTAAGGAAAAAAGACTCAGGGAGAAGACCTTGCTGACTGATGGGTGAAAGTTACAGGGAGGAAGAATTTTGGCTCAACATGAGAAAGAACTTTCTATGTTTAGATCTGAAACAGAAGAACAGGAGGCCGGGGAGCTCTCTTTGAAGGTGAAGAGTGTTCACACAGGGCTCTTAGACCATCTGTTGGGCGTGTTTTGGAAGAGATTCCTGTCCTGGGTGGGAGAGGGCCCACTTGACTTCCTCCAACAATGCGATTCGATAGTTGAACTGACTTAGAAATCGCTGTACAGTCAGGCTTCAGATGAGCTTATTGGAGTTCAAGTACACTAGATTTGGGCTTTAAAATAGTCACACTTAAAACCACTTATTGGCAGGTTATATCCTTTCCTGGCACACTGTCTGCTGTTTTTGTCTAAACTATGAAGAAATAATTAAAAGTAGGATACTTAGGTTTCATGCTTGGTCCAACCACTTATTAACCAAGGGATATGGGTCAGGTGACTTTCACAAAAAGTCAGCTTTCACTCAAATGGGTTCTGCTGGCTTCAGGTTTGCCCCATTCCAATTCATTTTCAAAGTTGCTGCCACGATAATTTTTCTGAGATGCAAATCTAAGCACGTTACCTTTTCCCTCTTAAAAAATAATCTTTAATGGTACCCTTTCATTTTCAAAATAAAGTTCAAATTTCTAAGTGTGGCATCCAAGGCCATTCTGCTCATCTCTTGAGACTCATCTCTAAGTCATTCTCTCTTTGAAATGCTAATCTTTAGCTAGAATGAATTATTTCAATTCTCCAGTCATTATTTGTCTCGTTAACTCCTACATATTCCTTAAGACTTAGCTCAGGTATGGTGTTTTTCAGGAAGATGTCCCCATTTTCCCTTATGGCTTAGCCAGAGCACCCTCATCATCTGTGGCCATGACTATGAGCATCATAGAATAAGCTTGGGGGGGACTTCCAGCTCTTTGGGAAAAAAAATAAAGTTTGATCCCTACCTCAATCCATACATCATAATAATTTCCCAGTGTATTAAAAAATAGGAGGATTAAAAAATAATCTTGGGGGCTTCCCTGGTGGCGCAGTGGTTGAGAGTCCGCCTGCCGATGCAGGGGACACGGGTTCGTGCCCCGGTCCGGGAAGATCCCACATGCCGCGGAGCGGCTGGGCCCGTGAGCCATGGCCGATAGGCCTGCGCGTCCGGAGCCTGTGCTCCGCAACGGGAGAGGCCACAACAGTGAGAGGCCCGCGTACCACACAAAAAAAAATAATAATAATAATCTTGGGGTGTTGAAAATCTTTGAATATATGACATAAAACATAGAAACCAATTTAGAAAGACTATTAAATATAATTATGTAAATGTTTTTGAATTCTCCATGTTAAAAACATTATAAAATATCTAAATATAAGATATTTAGATATATCTCTAAATATATCTCATATAGAGCCTCTACACATCTCATATAGAGCCTTTACATATCAATAAAGAAAACAAACACATAGAAAGGGGCAAAGAACATAAATAGTATGCATAAAAAATTACATGTGGCTTTTAAACAAATGAAAAGATAAAATTTATTATAAACTGTATCAATAGTAAGAGAAGTGCAAATTAAAACTGCAATGGAATACCAGTTTTCATCACTTGATTAGCAAAGATTTTAAATTTGAAGACACTGTTGGTAAAGATATGTGAAAAAAGGCATTCCATTCATACACTGCTGGTGGAAGTATAAATTGGTATGATCTTTATGGTAATACTTATCAAAATTACAAGTGAATATATCCTTGATCCAGCAACTTTACTGGTAGGACTTTATTAATAAATTTGCACAGGAGCAAAGTGACAGATTGATGAAGATTTCCCTCTTTTTCTGTTCACTGCAAAAAATTTTAAACATAGGAATTATCTGTTTCATGAAAGTCTCCTAAAACTTGCCTGTAATACATTTGGTATTTTGAAGGTGGTGGGTTTACGTGTACTTTAAATTATTGATTCAATTTCTCTAGTAAGTATTGGTTTATACAGATTTTCTACTTTTTCTTAGGTTAATTTTAATAATTGATTCTTAAGGTAATTTTGGTAATTCACATTTTTCTAGAAAAAATACATATTTTATCTAAGTTTTTCAATTTAATGGCCACATTCATTTGTATCACTATCCTATTGATTTTTAATACAGTTACTGTGCCTGTTATTACATCCTCCTTTTTGTTAATATTGTTTTTTGAACTTCTTTTGGTTTTGTTTCAGTCTTTCTAGGTATTGTATCTCTTAATTTTTCCGAGTGAAAGTTCTTGTTTTTGTTGAATCTCTCCATTGTTTGTTTTTATATCATCAACATTTTTTCACACCTTAAGGTTTTCTTCATATTACTTTCTTTGGATTTACTTTATTATTCAATTTTTTTAGCTATCTGAGCATAACGATTTACTTGTTTATTTTAAATATTTCTTTTTTGTTTTTGTTTTTGTTTTTTGTGGTATGCGGGCTTCTCACTGCTGTGGCCTCTCCCGTTGCGGAGCACAGGCTCCGGATGCGCAGGCTCAGCGGCCATGGCTCACGGGCCCAGCAGCTCCGCGGCATGTGGGATCTTCCCGGACTGGGGCATGAACCCATGTCCCCTGCATCGGCAGACGGACTCTCAACCACTGCGCCACCAGGGAAGCCCTAAATATTTCTTGTTTTAATAAATTTCTTTAAAGCTATAATTTTCCCTCTAAATACTACTTTAGCTGTTTTCCACAGGTTTTAACATGTCATGTTTTTGTTTTCCATTTAAATATTTTATAGTTTCTTCTGATTTCCTCTTTAGCTCATGAGTTATTCAAGTTACTTTTCCCCAACATTTTGCTTTGTAAAATTTTATTTTGAAAAATTTCCAGAGTAGAAAAACTGAAATACTTACACAATGAATTGAAATAATTGTAAAATGAACACCCCTATACTATTTACTTAGATTTACAAGTTATGAACATTTTGCCACATTTTTTCTCCATTAACTTTTTTTTTTGATGAACCATTTGAATGCAAGTTGCAGACATCATGCCTCTTCATCCCTAACTAAATATTCACTGTTATTGTTATTGGTAGACTTTTTATTGTTAGGTAATATCTCTCTTAAAGCCTATTAAACACTTTTTTCTTAAATTCTATTTTGTCTGCTATTAATATTGGTACATAGGCTTTCTTTTTTTTTTTACATCTTTATTGGAGTCTAATTGCTTTACAATGGCGTGTTAGTTTCTGCGTATAGGCTTTCTTTTGATTGGCATTTGCATGGTAATTTATTTTCACTTCTTTATTTCAAACCTTTTTTGGGGGGAAGTAGTTTGTTTAGGCATGTTTCTAATAAGCTGTTTACCTGGGTTTTACACCAACTATAACTATCTGAGAAAGAAATTAGGAAAACAATCCATTTACAATAGCATCAAAAACAAAATACTTAGGAATAAACTTAACTAAGGAGGTGAAAGGCTTATACATGGAAAACTACAAAACATTGTTAAAAGAAAAGAAAGAAGACACGAACAAATTGAAACATCCCATATTTATGGACTGGAAGACTAAATATAGTTAAAATGTTCATATTACTAAAAGCAATCTACAGATTCAATACAATCCCTATCAAAATCCTAATAGTACTTTTTACAGAAGAGAACAATAATTCTAGAATTTATTTGGAACCATGAAGGACTGCAAAGAGCCAAATTAATCTTGAGAAAGACGGACAAACCTGGTGGCATCACACTTTTGTAATATATTTTGATTCAAAATATATTACAAAGCTACAGTAATTAAACTGATATGGTACTGGCATAAAGGCAGACATGTAAACCAAGGGGACAGGAATACATCCATGCATGTAGTCAAATCATCTTTGATGAAGGTGCCAAGAATGCACATTGAGGAAAGGATAGTCTCTTTAACAAATAATGTTGGGAAAATTGAATATACACATACATAAGTGTGAAATTAGACCCTTATCTTAAGCCATATGCAAAAATCAACTCAAAATGGATTAAAGACTTATAAAGTAAGAATGAAACTGTAAATCTCATAGAACAAAACACTGTAGAAAATCTTCAGGACATTGGTCTTGGAAATGATTTCATGGCTATGACATCAAAAGCACAGGCAACAAAAGCAAAAATAAATGAGTAGGACTACATCAAACTAAAAAACTTCTGCACAGCAAAGCAAACAACATAGTGAAAATGCAACCTACATAATGGGAGAAAATATTTGCAAACCATACATCTGGAAAGGGGTTAATTGCAAATATCCAAGGAACTCTTATAACTCAATAGCAAAAACCCCTAATAACCTAATTTAAAAATGGACCAAAGGCTTGAATATTTCTACAAAGAAGACACACAAATGACCAACAGGTATATGAAAAGATGCTCAGTGTCACTAGTCATCAGGGAAATCAAATCAAAACCACAGGGACTTCCCTGGTGGTGCAGTGGTTAAGAATACCCCTGCCAATGCAGGGGACATGGGTTTGATCCCTGGTCTGGGAAGATCACACATGCTGTGGAGCAACTAATCCCATGCACTACAACTACTGAGCCTGCGCTCCAGAGCCTGTGCACCACAACTACTGAGCCCACGTGCCACAACTACGGAAGCCTGTGCACCTACAGCCCATGCTCCACAACAAGAGAAGCTACCGCAATGAAAAGCCTACCCACTGCAATGTAGAGTAGCCCCCACTCACCGCAACTAGAGAAAGCCCGTGCTCAGCAACAAAGACCCAATGCAGCCAAAAAAAAATCCAATTCCTCTTACATTTAAAAACAAACAAAAAACAAAACTACAATGAGATATCATCTCATATCTGTTTGGATAGCTGTTATCAAAAAAAAAAAGACAAATGTTGGGGAGGATGTGGAGAAATTGGAACCTTGTACACTGTTGGTGAGAATGCAAAATGGTGCGGCCACTATGGAGAACAGTATGGAGATACTTAAAAGATTAAAAATTACAACTAGAGCTACCATATGATCCAGTAATCCCACTTCTGTATATTTATCCAAAAGAATTGAAACCAGGATCTTGAAGAGATATTAGCACTCCCATATTCATTGTAGCACACAATATCCAAGATGTGGAAACAACCTAAATGTCCATAGGCAGATGAGTGGATAAAGAAAATGTGGCATAAACATACAATGGAATATTATTCAGACTTAAAAAAACAAAGAAATTCTGCAATATGCAACAACATGCATGAACCTTGAGGACAGCATGCTAAGTAAAATAAGCCAGTCATAGAAGGACAAATACTGAATGATTCCACTTGCATAAGCTATCTAAAATAGTCAAACTCGTAGAATCAGAGAGTAGAATGGTGGTTACCAGGGAGCGGGGGTAGGATGGAAATGAAGAGTTCTACACACTTAAAAATTTAAGAGGGTAGATCTCATGTTAAGTGTTTTTACCACAGAAAAATAAAACAAGCAATTTGTTAATCTCTATATTTTTATTGCAGAGTTAACTAACTTACATTTATTGTTATTTGATATATTTGGAATAATTTCTATCATTTTATTTGATATTGATATTTTCAGTTTGCTATTTTTTTCCTTTGCTTCTTTCTTTCTTCTCTTATACCTTCTGTGGAATATGACAAAATTGAAGATACTTTTCTTTTTTTCCCTTCTTCTGGATTTGGAGCTATACATTGTATCATTGCATTTCTGTTCTTTTAGTGACTACTGTTTTTTTGGGTTTTGTTTTGGCTACAAAAAACTATGTCACACATGTATATTCAGATGTTACCATTAATATTTCTAAATCTTTGGTGGCCAGCTGTAAGCAAGAGAGAACATAGAGGTTCTGCAGTGCTTGGGACCTCTCTGCAACTTTGCTTCTCCAAATGTGGTACAGGACCAGGAGAATGGTCATCACTTGATTGCCTCAGGTTAGGAATGCAGGCTGGCCCAACCCCAGACCTACTGAATGAAAAGTTACTTTCAACAAGATCTTTGGGTAATTTTGCATACACATTAAATTTTGAGAAGCACAGTTCTAGACATCATCATACCATTGTGATGTTTTCTTTTTATCTCCTGCTAGAATGTGACCAATATACATAGAACATCATCTCTTATAATTCTATCCCTTAGACCTACACAGCAATTGGTACAGAGTGGATGTTCAATAAATGCTTGCAGGATGAATAAAATGGGGATAATGACACTCCTACTAAGAAGTTGTTTGCTTTTGGTGAGGGCTGCACCTAAGGCTGGCTGCTGCTTTCTTACCAAGGTTTGTTTTAACTATCACCCTCTAGCAAATAATTGGACCCACTCTACCTTGGGCCCACCAACACTATCTGTCATTTCATAACCACATAGGGAAAGTTCTTTCACCTCTTGATGGAGCTGTTAACTTGGGGATTTAAGAAAGATTTTTTAAAAGTCAGAGATCAGAGAGCTGTTTATTTAGTGGCATATGTTAGGTTAGAATATTAGAAACATCCCAGAAAAAGTCCTTAAAAATAGGCCCAAGGAGAATGGAATTAGATTTCGCCACAGCCATTGCTCCTTGCCTAGAGGAGAGGAGCAAGATGAAAGGAGTCCTGAAATTTATCAGGAATAGAGTAAGAAAGGGGAGAAGCAAGGGAAGAATACGGATGGCAAAGGGGGAAGAGTAGAAAGAAAAATATATATGGGGAGAAATGAAAGTTTCCATCAGCATCAGGTGCAAGGACAGAGAAGAAAGAGAAGGAAATTTTTAGCATCCCATCTAGTGCTTACTGCTTGATAAGTGACCACTGAATTAAATGCAAATGCTTTAGCCTAACATTCAGAATTCTCCACTTAACATCCAAATCTCTCCCTTCAGCCACATTTTCCATTATCCCTGTGTGTGTGACCCACTTCTGCCAAACTACGTCGCTTATATTTGTCCTTGTTGATCTGGGTCATTGCTCACAATGCTCTCTTGATCTGGACTGTCCCCTTGCTATATTTCCTTCTATAAAAATTCTACTAATCCTTCAAGGCTCTTCCAAAATGCCCATCTTCCTTGAAGGCTTTCTTTTATTCTCTCCGATGGATGCCCTAATCTCCCTCCTTGCAGAGAATCCTTTTCTGTGACTTTTATCTTCAAGTCCAGTTATTTGTGTACTTGTTTTCTCTTATTCAACTGCAAATGTCATTGATCATTTTGTCTCTCAGTCTCCTAGAGGACAGCCCAGTGCAGATCAATGCAGAAGGCATCTATTGGGCATGGAAAGTGAAATGATTTCAGTTTATTTGCAGTGAACTGATTTGGACCTTACCTGGAGATAGAGTGAATTCCTTCTCAAAAAATTACCCCTCACTCTATTTTAAAACAATATATATGTTTAAAATTATATACTTTTTTTTTTCTTTTTTTGGCCAGGTAGATCTGTCTTCTTTTTTTCTGACTGAACGACAGCTTGGTCCCATGGAGAATTCCTCTCCCATCTCCTACTGCTGATGGCTCATCTTCATACATGCATTTAAGTTGGATTACTAACATAGCAAGCTATTCTCACCCATAGTTTTGACCACTCATGAGTGGCCTAGGAGGTTAACGATGTGTCATAATTTATGATCTTCCAGGGACTTGGATTTATAAGAGCTGCCTCATGTGAAAGTGTAAACCACTTGAAGATAGGCATACCCAGCTGACCACCCACCATATTTCAACACAGATTTGTTGTTTGCTAGTCACTTTATAATTCTGTTGACTCAGGAGGGGAAAGCCTAGAGTCTCAAAGAGGTAACTGGACTCAGATATGTTTGTTCGGCCTGCTCAGTGTTGATTTGTATCAAATTTAGAAAAACACATTGGTTACCAAGATTTTTTTAAATTCCGATATATTTTTATTAAAGTCCAGAGTTAATATTAGGGCTCATTCTTTATATTGTGCAGTTCTATGGGTTTTGACAAATGGATAATGTCATGTATCCTCCACTGTATCGTACAGAGTAGTTTCATCACCCTAAAGATCCCCCATGGTCCTCCTTTTCATTCCTCCCTCCCTTCTTCCAACCCCCTGGCAAACACTGATCTTTTTAGTGTCTCTATAGCTTTGTCTTTTCCAAAATGTTATATGGTTGAGATCATACAGTGTGTATAGAGTTTTCAGACCAGCTTCTTTTACTTAGCAATATGCATGTCAGGTTCCTTCACGTCTTTTCTTAGCTTAACAGCTCACTTCTCTTTAGCGCTGAATAATATTCCACTGTTTGGACGGATCACGATTTGTTTATCCATTCACCTGCTGTAGGATACCTTGGTTATTCTAGGTTTTAGAAATTATGAGTAAAGCTGCTATAAACATTTTTTTGTTTTGAATTTTATTTATTTTTTTATACAGCAGGTTCTAATTAGTTATCCATTTTACACATATTAGTGTATACATGTCAATCCCAATCTCCCAATTCATCACACCCCATCCCCACACCACCGCTGCTTTCCCTCCTTGGTGTCCATATGTTTGTTCTCTACATCTCTGTCTCAATTTCTGCCCTGCAAACCGGTTCATTTGTACCATTTTTCTAGGTTCCACATATATGCGTTAATATACGATATTTGTTTTTCTGACTTACTTCACTCTGTATGACAGTCTCTAGATCCATCCACGTCTCTACAAATGACTCAATTTCGTTC
This sequence comes from Mesoplodon mirus, assembly GCF_964341445.2. Classification (NCBI taxonomy): domain Eukaryota; kingdom Metazoa; phylum Chordata; class Mammalia; order Artiodactyla; family Ziphiidae; genus Mesoplodon; species Mesoplodon mirus. Next base: position 157,651,367 of record NC_138979.1, on the reverse strand, counting down.
TGTTTTATGGCTGAGTAATATTCCATTGTATATATGTACCACATCTTCTTTATCCATTCATTTGTCGATGGGCGTTTAGGTTGCTTCCATGTCTTGGCTATTGTAAATAGTGCTGCAATGAACACACACATGCACAGTGGGGTGCATGTGTCTTTCTGAATGATGGTTTTTCTGGGTATATGCCCAGTAGTGGGAATGGGAATGCTGGATCATGTGGCAATTCTATTTTTAGCTTTGTAAGGAACCTCCATATTGTTCTCCATAGTGGCTCTATCTATTTACATTCCCACCAACAGTGCAAGAGGGTTCCCTTTTCTCCACACCCTCTCCAGCATCTGTTGTTTGTAGATTTTCTGGTGATGCCCATTCTAACTGGTGTGAGGTGATACCTCATTGTAGTTTTGATTTGCATTTCTCTAATAATTAGTGATGTTGAGCAGCTTTTCATGTGCCTCTTGGCCATCTGTATGTCTTCTTTGGAGAAATGTCTATTTAGGTCTTCTGCCCATTTTTGGATTGGGTTGCTTGTTTTTTTAATATTGAACTGCAGAAGCTGTTTATATATTTTGGAGATTAACCATTTGTCCATTGATTCCTTTGCAAATATTTTCTCCCATTCTGAGGGTTGTCTTTTCGTCTTGTTTATAGTTTCCTTTGCTGTGCAAAAGCTTTTAAGTTTCATTAGGTCCCATTTGTTTATTTTTGTTTTTATTTCCATTACTCTAGGAGGTGGATCAGAAAAGGTGTTGCTGTGATTTATGTCAAAGACTGTTCTTCCTATGTTTTCCTCTAAGAGTTTTATAGTGTCTGGCCTTACATTTAGGTCTTGAATCAATTTTGAGTTTATTTTTTTGTGTATGGTGTTAGGGAGTGTTCTAATTTCATTCTTTTACATGTAGCTGTCCAGTTTTCCCAGCACTACTTATTGAAGAGACTGTCTTTTCTCCATTGTATATCCTTGCCTCCTTTGGTATAGATTAGTAGACAATAGGTGTGTGGGTTTATCTCTGGGCTTTCTGTCCTGTTCCATTGATCTGTGTTTTGGTTTTTGTGACAGTACCATATAGTCTTGATTACTATAGCTTTGTATTATAGTCTGAAGTCAGGGAGCCTGATTCCTCCAGCTCCGTTTTTTTCCCTCAAGACTGCTTTGGCTATTTGGGGTCTTCTGTGTCTCCATACAAATTTTAAGATATTTTGTTCTAGTTCTGTAAAAAATGCCATTGGTAATTTGATAGGGATTGCATTGAATCTATAGATTGCTTTGGGTAGTATAGAAATTTTCACAATATTGATTCTTCCAATCCAAGAACATGGTATATCTCTACATCTGTTTGTATCATCTTTAATTTCTTTCATCAGTGTCTTATGGTTTTCTGCATACGGGTCTTTTGTCTCCTTAGGTAGGTTTATTCCTAGGTATTTTATTCTTTTTGTCGCAATGGTAAATGGGAGTGTTTCCTTAATTTCTCTTTCAGATTTTTCATCATTAGTGTATAGGAATGAAAGAGATTTCTGTGCACTAATTTTGTATTCTGTAACTTTACCAAATTCATTGATTAGCTCTAGTAGTTTGCTGGTGGCATCTTTAGGATTCTCTATGGATAATGTCATCTGCAAACAGTGACAGTTTTGTTCTTATTTTCCAAGTTGTATTCCTTTTATTTCTTTTTGTTCTCTGATTGCTGTGGCTAAAACTTCCAAAACTATGTTGAATAATAGTGGTGAGAGTGGACATCCTTGTCTTGTTCCAGATCTTAGAGGAAATGCTTTGTTTTTCACCATTGAGAATGATGTTTGCTGTGGGTTTGTCATATGTGGCCTATTTATGTTGAGGTAGGTTCCCACTATGCCCACTTTCTGGAGAGTTTTTTTTAATCATAAATGGGTGTTGAATTTTGTCAAAAGCTTTTTCTGCATCTATGGAGATGATCATATGGTTTTTCTTCATCAATTTGTTAACGTGGTGTATCACACTGATTGATTTGCATATATTGAAGAATCCTTGCATCCCTGAGATAAATCTCACTTGATCATGGTGTATGATCCTTTTAATGTGTTGTTGGATTCTGTCTGCTAGTATTTTTTTTTTTTTTTTTTTTTGCGGTACGTGGGCCTCTCACTGTTGTGGCCTCTCCCGTTGCGGAGCACAGGCTCCAGACACACAGGCCCAGCGGCCATGGCTCACGGGCCCAGCCGCTCCGCGGCATATGGGATCCTCCCAGACCGGGGCACGAACCCGCATCCCCTGCATCGGCAGGCGGACTCTCAACCACTGCGCCACCAGGGAGGCCCTGTCTGCTAGTATTTTGTTGAGGATATTTGCATCTATATTCATCAGTGATATTGGTCTGTAATTTTCTTTTTTTGTAGTATCTTTGTCTGGTTTTGATATCAGGGTGATGGTGGCCTCATGGAGTGAGTGTGGGAGTGTTCCTTCCTCTGCAATGTTTTGGAAGAGTTTGAGAAGGATGGGTGTTAGCTCTTCTCTAAATGTTTGATAAATTCACTTGTGAAGCCATTGGGTCCTGGACTTTTGTTTGTTGGAAGATTTTTAATCACAGTTTCAATTTCATTACTTGTGATTGGTCTGTTCATATTTTCTACTTCTTCCTGGTCCAGTCTTGGAAGGTTATACCTTTCTAAAAATCTGTCCAATATCACTGATGAACAAAGATGCAAAAATCCTCAACAAAATACTACCAAACAGAATCCAACAGCACATTAAAAGGATCATACACCATGATCAAGTGGGGTTTATTCCAGGAATGCAAGGATTCTTCAATATACGCAAATCAATCAACGTGATACACCATATTAACAAATTGAAGGAGAAAAACCATATGATCATCTCAATAGATGCAGAGAAAGCTTTCGACAGAATTCAACACCCATTTATGATAAAAACGCTGCAGAAAGTAGGCATAGAGGGAACTTTCCTCAACATAATAAAGGCCATATATGACAAACCCACAGCCAGCATCGTCCTCAATGGTGAAAAACTGAAACCATTTCCACTAAGATCAGGAACAAGACAAGACTGCCCACTCTCACCACTCTTATTCAACTTAGTTTTGGAAGTTTTAGCCACAGCAATCAGAGAAGAAAAGGAAATAAAAGGAATCCAAATCGGAAAAGAAGAAGTAAAGCTGTCACTGTTTGCAGATGACATGATACTATACATAGAGAATCCTAAAGATGCTACCAGAAAACTAATAGAGCTAATCAATGAATTTGGTAAAGTTGTGGGATACAAAATTAATGCACAGAAATCTCTGGCATTCCTATATACTAATGATGAAAAATCTGAAAGTGAAATCAAGGAAACACTCCCATTTACCATTGCAACAAAAAGAATAAAATATCTAGGAATAAACCTACCTAAGGAGACAAAAGACCTGTATGCAGAAAATTATAAGACACTGATGAAAGAAATTAAAGATGATACAAATAGATGGAGAGATGTACCATGTTCTTGGATTGGAAGAATCAACATTGTGAAAATGACTCTACTACCCAAAGCAATCTACAGATTCAATGCAATCCCTATCAAACTACCACTGGCATTTTTCACAGAACTAGAACAAAAAATTTCACAATTTGTATGGAAACACAAAGGACCCCGAATAGTCAAAGCAATCTTGAGAATGAAAAACGGAGCTGGAGGAATCAGGCTCCCTGACTTCAGACTCTACTACAAAGCTACAGTAATCAAGACAGTATGGTACTGGCACAGAAACAGAAAGATAGATCAATGGAACAGGATAGAAAGCCCAGAGATAAACCCACGGATATATGGTCACCTTATCTTTGATAAAGGAGGCAGGAATGTACAGTGGAGAAAGGACAGTCTCTTCAATAAGTGGTGCTGGGAAAACTGGACAGGGACATGTAAAAGTATGAGATTAGATCACTCCCTCACACCATACACAAAAATAAGCTCAAAATGGATTAAAGACCTAAATGTAAGGCCAGACACTATCAAACTCTTAGAGGAAAACATAGGCAGAACACTCTATGACATAAATCACAGCAAGATCCTTTTTGACCCACCTCCTAGAGAAATGGAAATAAAGACAAAAATAAACACATGGGACCTAATGAAACTTAAAAGCTTTTGCACAGCAAAGGAAACCATAAACAAGACCAAAAGACAACCCTCAGAATGGGAGAAAATATTTGCAAATGAAGCAACTGACAAAGGATTAATCTCCAAAATTTATAAGCAGCTCATGCAGCTCAATAGCAGAAAAACAAACAACCCAATCCAAAAATGGGCAGAAGACCTAAATAGACATTTCTCCACAGAAGATATACAGACTGCCAACAAACACATGAAAGGATGCTCAACATCTTTACTCATTAGAGAAATGCAAATCAAAACTACAATGAGATATCATCTCACACCAGTCAGAATGGCCATCATCAAAAAATCTAGAAACAATAAATGCTGGAGAGGGTGTGGGAAAAAGGGAACACTCTTGCACTGCTGGTGGGAATGTGAATTGGTACAGCCACTATGGAGAACGGTATGGAGGTTCCTTAAAAAACTACAAATAGAACTACCATATGACCCAGCAATCCCACTACTGGGCATATACCCTGAGAAAACCATAATTCAAAAAGAGACATGTACCAAAATGTTCATAGCAGCCCTATTTACAATAGCCCGGAGATGGAAACAACCTAAGTGTCCATCATCGGATGAATGGATAAAGAAGATGTGGCACATATATACAATGGAATATTACTCAGCCATAAAAAGAAATGAAATTGAGCTATTTGTAATGAGGTGGATGGACCTAGAGTCTGTCATACAGAGTGAAGTAAGTCAGAAAGAGAAAGACAAATACTGTATGCTGACACATATATATGGAATTTAAGAAAAAAAAATGTCATGAAGAACATAGGGGTAAGACAGGAATAAAGACACAGACCTAGTAGAGAATGGACTTGAGGATATGGGGAGGGGGAAGGGTAAGCTGTGACAAAGTGAAAGAGCGGCATGGACATATGTACACTACCAAACGTAAGGTAGATAGCTAGTGGGAAGCAGCCGCATAGCACAGGGAGATCAGCTCGGTGCTCTGTGACCGCCTGGAGGGGTGGGATAGGGAGGGTGGGAGGGAGACGCAAAAGGGAGGGGATATGGGAACATATGTTTATGTATAACTGATTAAATTTGTTATAAAGCAAAAAATAAAAAATAAAAAATAAAAAAAACAAAAAAAACTGTAAAAAGAGAAAAAAAAAAGTGACCAGTTAACATTAATTGGTATTATAATTACATTTTCTCTTCATAAAGGCACATTTTATTGATTTTTTCATTATAAAGTATAAAAGTACCTCTTACTTTCAAGATGAGCTCTAAGATTACTTGTTAATGTTAATATGGTAATTTAAAATACGTCTAGATATAATTTAATTTTAATTGCCTAACACAAATATGTCTGATATTCACCATTATGAGTTCAAACCTTTTAGTAAAGATGTCAAATGAGTCACCAAAACATTTTTGTTTATTGCCTCTCATTGAACCCTAAATGCTAACAAGACTTTTTGTTGGAATGAGGGATCAACATTTTATACTCTTTAAGAACTAATGCCATAGCTGTTTTATTTTTATAAATAAAGCTCTTTCCGTTTAAAAAAAAATAAAAAATAAAAATCTGTCCATTTCTTCCACATTGTCCATTTTACTGGCATAGAGTTGCTTGTAGTAGTCTCTTAGGATGCTTTGTATTTCTGCAGTGCCCATTGTCACTTCTCCTTTTTATTTCTAATTTTATTGATTTGAGTCCTCTCCCTCTTTTTCTTGATGAGTCTGGCTAAGGGTTTATCAATTTTGTTTATCTTCTCAAAGAACCAGCTTTTAGTTTTAGTGATCTTTGCTATTGTTTTCTTTGTTTCTATTTATTTCTGCTCGGATTTTTATGATGTCTTTCCTTGTACTAACTTTGGGTTTTGTTTGTTCTTCTTTCTCTAGTTCCTTTAGGTGTAAGGTTAGATTGTTTATTTGAGATGTTTGTTGTTTCTTGACGTAGGATTGTATTGCTATAAACTTCCCTCTTAGAACTGCTTTTGCTGCATCCCATAGGTTATGGACCATCGTGTTTTCATTGTCATTTGTCTCTAGGTATTTTTTGATTTCCTCTTTGATTTCTTTAATGATCTCTTGGTTATTTAATAACGTATTGTTTAACCTCCATGTGTTTGTGTTTTTTACGTTTTTTTCCCTGTAATTCATTTCTTTTTTTTTTTCTTTAAGAAGATGTTGGGGGTAGGAGTTTATTAATTAATTTATTTATTTTTGCTGTGTTGGGTCCTGTAATTCATTACTAATCTCATAGTGTTGTGGTCAGAAAAGATGCTTGATATGATTTCAATTTTCTTAAATTTACTGAGGCTTGATTTGTGACCCAAGATGTGATCTATCCTGGAGAGTGTTCTGTGCACACTTGAGAAGAAAGTGTTATCTGCTGTTTTTGGATGGAATGTCTTATAAATATCAATTAAATCTACCTGGTCTATTGTGTCATTTAAAGCTTGTTTTTACTCATGAATTTTCTGTTTGGATGGTCTGTCCATTGGTGTAAGTGAGGTGTTAAAGTCCCCCACTATTATTGTGTTCCTGTCAATTTCCACTTTTATAACTGTTAGCAGTTGCCTTATGTATTGAGAAGCTCCTATGTTGGGTGCATTTATATTTATAATTGTTGTATCTTCTTCTTGGATTGATCCCTTGATCATTATGTAGTGTCCTTCCTTGTCTCTTACAACATTCTTTATTTTAAAGTCTATTTTATCTGATATGAGTATTGCTACTCCAGCTTTCTTTTGATTTCCATTTGCATGGAATATCTTTTTCCATCCCCTCACTTTCAGTCTGTATGTGTCCCCAGGTCTGAAGAGGGTCTCTCATAGACAGCATATATATGGGTCTTGTTTTTGTATTCATTCAGCAAGCCTGTGTCTTTTGGTTGGAGCATTTAATCCATTCACATTTAAGGTAATTATTGATATGTATATTCCTATTACCATTTTCTTAATTGTTTTGGGTTTGCTTTTGTAGGTCCTTTTCTTCTCTTGTGTTTCCCATTTAGAGAAGTTCCTTTAGCATTTGTTGTAGATCTGGTTTGGTGGTGCTGAATTCTCTTAGCTTTTGCTTGTCTGTAAAGCTTTTGATTTCTCCATCGAATCTGAATGAGATCCTTGCTGGGTACAGTAATCTTGGTTGTAGGTTCTTCCCTTTCATCACTTTAAATATGTCATGCCACTCCCTTCTGGCTTGTAGAGTTTCTGCTGAGAAATCAGCTGTTAATGTTATGGGAGTTCCCTTGTATGTTATTTGTCATTTTTCCCTTGCTGCTTTCAATAATTTTTTATTGTCTTTAATTTTTGCCGATTGGATTACTATGTGTCTTTGTGTGTGTCTCCTTGTGTTTATCATGTATGGGACTCTCTGTGCTTCCTGGACTTGGGTGGCCATTTCCTTTCCCACGTTAGGGATGTTTTTGACTATAGTCTCTTCAAATATTTTCTCAGGTCCTTTCTCTGTTTCTTCTCCTTCTTGGACCCCTATAATGTGAATGTTGGTGCGTTTAATGTTGCCCGAGAGGTCTCTTAGGCTGTCCTCATTTCTTTTCATCCTTTTTTCTTTATTCTGTTCCGCAGCAGTGAATTCCACTATTCTGTCTTCCAGGTCACTTATCTGTTCTTCTATCTCAGTTATTCTGCTATTGATTCCTTCTAGTGTATTTTTCATTTCAGTTATTGTATTGGTTATCCCTGTTTGTTCACTCTTTAATTCTTCTAGGTCTTTGTTAAACATTTCTTGCACCTTCTCGATCTTTGCCTCCATTCTTTGTCCGAGGTCCTGGATCATCTTCACTATCATTATTCTGAATTATTTTTCTGGAAGGTTGCCTATCTCCACTTCATTTAGTTGTTTTTCTGGGGTTTTATCTTGTCCCTTCATCTGGTACATAGCCCTCTGCTTTTTCATCTTTTCTATCTTTCTGTGAATATGGTTTTTTTTCCACAGGCTGCAGGATTCTAGTTCTTTTTGCTTCTGCTGTCCGCCCTGTGGTGGATGAGGCTATCTAAGAGGCCTGTGCAAGTTTCCTGATGGGAGGGACTGGTGGTGGGTAGAGCTTACTGTTGCTCTGGTGGGCAGAGCTCAGTAAAACTTTAATCCGCTTGTCTGATGATAGGTGGGGCTGGGTTCCCTCCCTGTTGGTTGTTTGGACTGAGGCGACCCAACACTGGAGCCTACCTGGGCTCTTTGATGGGGTTAATGGTGGACTCTGGGAGGGCTCACACCAAGGAGTACTTCCCAGAACTTCTGCTGTCAGTGTCCTTGTCCTCATGGTGAGACACAGCCAACCCCTGCCTCTGCAGGAGACCCTCCAACACTAGCAGGTAGGTCTGGTTCTTTCTCCTATGGGGTCACTGCTCCTTCCCCTGGGTCCCAATGTGCACACTACTTTGTGTGCACCCTCCAAGAGTGGAGTCTCTGTTTCCCCCAGTCCTGTTGAAATCCTGCAATCAAATCCCACTAGGCTTCAAAGTCTGATTCTCTAGGAATTCCTCCTCCCATTGCCAGACCCCCAGGTTGGGAAGCCTGATATGGGGCTCAGAACCTTCACTCCAGTGGGTGGACTTCTGTGGTATAAGTGTTCTCCAGTTTGTGCGTCACTCACCCAGCAGTTATGGGATTTGACTTTATTGTGATTGTGCCCCTCGTACCGTCTCATTGTGGCTTCTCCTTTGTCTTTGGATGTGGGGTATCTTTTTTGGTGGGTTCCAGTGTCTTCCTGTCGATGATTGTTCAGCCGTTAGTTGTGATTCCGGTGCTCTCACAAGAGAGTGTGAGAGCACATCCTTCTACTCCACCATCTTGAACCAATCTCCTCTGCTATAAACATTTGTGTGCAGGTTTTTGCATGGACAGAAGTTTTCAACTAATTTCTGTAAATAGCAAGGAGCACGACTGATGGATTGTATGGTAAGACTGTGTTTAGCTTTGTAAGAAACTGCTAGCCTGTCTTCTAAAGCAGTAATGAATGAGATTTTCTGTTGCTCCACATGTCACCAGCATTTGGAGTTGTTAGTGCTTTGGATTTTAGCCATTCTAATAGATGTGTAGTGGTGTCTCATTGTTTTAACTTGCAGTTCCCTAATGACACATGACGTAGAGCATCTTTTCATATGTTATTTGCCATCTGCATTTCTTCTTTGGTGAAGTGTTTGCTCAGGTCCTTTGTCTATTTTAATTGTGTCATGTGCTTTATTGTTGAGTTTTAAGTGCTCTTTGTGTATTTTGGATACAATCCCACAAAATATGTGTTTCGTAAAGATTTTCTCCAAGTCTGTGGTTTGTCTTTTCATTCTCCTAACAGTGTCTTTCAGAGAGCAGAAGTTTTAAATTTTAATGAAGCCCAACTTATTAGCTTTTTCTTTCAGGGATTGTATTTTTTGGTGTCTTATCAAAAAAGTCATCACCAAATCCAAGCTCACCTGGATTTCTCCTATGGTACCTTCTAGAAGTATTGTATTTCAAACTTAGGACTATGATGGTCCATTCTGAGTTAATTTTGTGAGAGGTCTCAGGTCCGGATCTATGTTAATTTTTTTTTTGCCCGTGAATGTGCTGTTGTTCTAGCATCATTTATTGAAAAGACATCCTTTCTCCATTGAATTGCCTTTGGTCCTTTGTCAGAGATCAGTTGGCTATATTTATGTGGGTCTATTTCTGTGCTCTCTGATTTGTCTCATTGAACTATTTGTCTATTCTTTTACCTATACCACTCTGCCTTGATTACTGTAGCTTTGTAGTAAGTCTTGAAATTGGGTTGTGTCAGTCCTCTGACTTTGCTCTTCTTTAGTATTGTGTTGGCTATTCTTGATCTTTGGCCTTTCCATATAAACTTGAGAATCAGCTTATTGATGCCCACAAAATAACTTACTGGAATTTTGACTGGGATTGTGTTGAATCTACAGGTCAAGTTGGGAAGAACATACATCTCAACGATGTCAAGTCTTTGTAGCCATAAACATGAAACACCTCTCTGTTTTATTTACATCTTTGATTTCTTTCATCAGAGTTTTGCAGTTTCCCTCATATACATATTATACATATTTTATTATATTTGTACCTAGGTATTTAAATTTTTTGTGCTTATGGAAATGGTGGTATTTTTTCTAATTTCAAATTCCCATTGTTCATTTCTAGTATATAAGAAAGCAATTGACTTTTGTATATTAATTTTGAATCCTGCAAACTTGCTATAATTGCTTATTAGTTCCAATTCTTTGGGATTTTCTACACAGAAAATCATGTCATCTGGGGCTTCCCTGGTGGCGCAGTGGTTGAGAATCTGCCTGCTAATGCAGGGTACACGGGTTCGAGCCCTGGTCTGGGAAGATCCCACATGCCGCGGAACAACTGGGCCCGTGAGCCACAGCTACTGAGCCTGCGCATCTGGAGCCTGTGCTCCAGCAACAAAAGAGGCCTCGATAGTGAGAGGCCTGCGCACCGCGATGAAGAGTGACCCCCCGCTTGCCACAACTAGAGACAGCCCTCGCACAGAAGTGAAGAACCAACATAGCCAAAAATAAATAAATAAACAAATGTGGGTTTAAAAAAAAAAAATCATGTCATCTGTGAACAAAGACAGTTTTATTTCTTCTTTCCTAAATCTATATATCTTGTATTTCCTTTCCCTGTTTTATTGCATTAACTAGTATTTCTAGTCTAAAATTAGGATATTTAATATAAATATCTATATTTCTGGCTTCTCTTGAAAAAAATAGAGAAATGGGCAAGCAGCCTGTCTTGGAAAAAGTTGGCTGGAGTTGAGATGGAGTAACTGCTTCTAGTTTACTGCAGTCCCCACCATTCATGGTCACAACACTTTGCTCCTTTGTGAAAAATGGCAATCAAGAGAGGATTAAAATTTCTGTTTAAATTGAAAACATGGTCAAGGTATACCAAGATCATGGTAAAATCAGAGAATAATCTCCATAGGCATGTCATTTGTAGGAAAGCCAGACCCTCCATAAACAGCTCCTGTTCAAGTATTTGGGAATTTTTAAGATCTCCAAATACCTCCTTGTGGATGTCAATGGTCTACTAAACAGGCAGCTCCCATCTCATACCACCTCACTCACAGCTGCCTCAGCCTATCCCTTAGATCTCAAAGTTCTGCTCTTGATCTATCCCTTTCCCTACACCATTGCCATTTCATGTCAGTCTTCCTGCTTCTGCCATTATTCTTTCAGGGAACACCTCGCTATATCAGGAATCCAGCAGGGTGGACACATGCTGTTAGTGCTCTAAACCCATGATTGCCCTAGAATTTTTTGTGCGCTTTGGTCCAGATGTATTATGGGTTAACAGGCTGCACTGAGCTGACTTAGGAACTTTATCACCACGATCACACCATTTCTATGAGAACATGTATTGGAATTCCAAACAAGTAACTTAAGATGGAATACAACTTGTCACTAAGTTGAGCCCACTTGCAGCCGAGTAAGGGCAGGAAGACCATTTTGACAAAGACACATCAGCCACTTCGCTGCTTTGTGCCAGGTTGGCCAAAGCTGGAGTTTGTGCGTAGAGCTACATTATGTCACTGTGTGTATGTGTGTGTGCGGGTGCGCCCACACGCATGTGTGTTGCACATGCATGCAAGCACGCATGCACATGGAGGAGGAGCAGGGAAGGAGGGAAGGAAGCATCATCACAGTTTGCCCAGCGTTCAGATTCTAATATTTGACTTTTCAGAACTTTGGCCCTTATTATCTTTAGGTGTTACACTTCCTTTCTCCTTCATTGCTGGTTGTCATTGGCTGCAGACAGGCAACCAGTTTCAAGAATCTCCTTTTGAATTTCAGAAGACAGTTATCTAATTCATAGGGCAACAAAGCCAAGTATGGTAATGGTCAGATTTCTTCTTGAAACTATGAGCCAGTGATTCTCAACCTGGATGCACGTTAGAATCACTAGGGAGCTTTAAAAACCTGCCAGTGCCTGGCCCTACCTCAGAACAATTGAATCAGATTCTCCAGGGTGATGCCCAGGAAATCAGTGTGTATGTGTATGTGTATGTATGTGTGTGCACACGCACACACAGACACACACACGTGGTTCTAATGTGCAAATTCGGTTAAGAAGTACTGCTCTAAGGGTATGATGCTCAAGCTTGTACCCTTTCAGATGTGATGCTAAGATCTAATCATCTTGCCCCCTAACCTGTTCCACTGTGTGAGAACTCAGACAGAAGACAGCCATTTATGAACCAGGAGGAAGTCCTGTACTAGATACAGAATCTGCCAAAGTTTTGACCTTGGACTTCCCAGAATCCAGAACTGTGAGAAATAAATGACTGTTGTTTGGAAAAAAAGATCTAATCATCTTATCTGAGCAAGGATCCTACGCCCACCCCTGCAGAGGAGGCTGCTTATAGACATTTTTCTTTAGTGACATGACAGGCACCTGATACTTTAGAAGGGAACTGGATCTCCTTTTTAATAAACAATGTTCTCTCTTTCAAGAGAAGAGGAAAAGGTGAAAGTGACATCTACCAAGATAATTGAAGCAAATAACTCCAGGCACAGATGACAAAAAGTTCTTCCACATATCCATTAAATAAAGGTAACTGCTGCTTTTACAAGAAATGTAATTTGTCCTAAATCTTCCCCTGTTTGGAACTATCTATAAATTTCTAAATTAACTTGTAGCTGCTGACACATTTCTTACTGTTGAGAGAACATCTTCTTCCCTCCCCCAGGTGTGCTTTTCTTTTATTTCTTTTGCTACAGTTGGAAGAGCGGAAGAAGAGGAAGGTTTTTATGTGTTTATTTTAAAGGTAACACCTAAAATCTTATCAAAACAGGACCCAGTTAAAAATACTTTCTCTCTCGCTCCTTCAGCGGTTGAGTAAGGGGTAAGCAGGGGAGGGATTCACTCATTAGTTCCCTTGGAACAGAACTGGTGAGTATCTGGCATCCTTGTGTAATGAGTCAAGCCATCAGAAGAGTGTAATTTGTGGAATAAACAACCAGGAATGGCACCCAAGTTTGTAAGTAATCAAAACTGGAGGCCATATTGGTTACTGTCTCAAGGTAAATTAGTGAGGAAAACTGATCTACTTTGGAAACTAAGCTGGTTTTCTTCTGTGACTGGGAAATGTGTTCCACCCCTCAAAGGCAGGGAAGTCTGGTTGACTGTGTGGTTCATCCTACCCGAATCCATAGGTGGGGGGCACAGAGTAAAGAGGCGATAAGGAAGGCAAAAATCTGAGGCAGTGGGGAGAAGTGAAGAAAGGTGAAGTGGGTGAGAATGGGAGGTGTGAGAAGGGTGTACCTTTAAATGTCCATACTCATCAGATCCCACTTGTAATTCATTGACCCTCATTGACACTGAATCATCTCTGAGCTAGGAGAAACCTGCATGGGCTGCAGAAGTTTGGCTCTTGAGTTTAAAATGGAATAGTGACCTGTCATCACTCACTGGTCACTGAAGGGTAGAGAGAAGAGAGAGTGGCTGTGCTGAATGGTTGGCTGGAATCACCATCACTTCAGAAAACACCATTCAAGATGCATGCACTGTTGATGCTGCCATCCCAGCTGAAGACAGATGGCCTTCCTTGCTGTTATTACCACAGCTTCTGTCAGACGTGTTTATCGAGTGTCTGGCTATACTGCCAGGTCAGTTTAGTTAGAGGGGAGGAACTCATTTGGCAGCAAGAGACAATCTGTGTAGAGGGGGGGCCACAGTGCATTTACAGCGGCAGGAAGATCACAAAGCTATTCTAAACACACTTTTCACAACTCTCCTCAAAGAGCTGAATCTCAGTAGATACTAACTTTCTTTTAACATGCCTCGATCTGTGGATGAGAGAAGTGAGGAGCAGGAAGGTCGGGAACCATGATCCCTAACATACAGCCTAGGGCACCTAGCTTGTTTCTTATACATGGGAAATTTGACTTTTCTTTTTTCCAAAACTTGACTTCAAGATTATGAAAATAGGGCCTCCCTGGTGGCGCAGTGGTTGAGAGTCCGCCTGCCGATGCAGGGGATACGGGTTCGTGCCCCGGTCTGGGAGGATCCCATATGCCGCGGAGCGGCTGGGCCCGTGAGCCATGGCCGCTGGGCCTGCGCATCCGGAGCCTGTGCTCCGCAACGGGGGAGGCCACAACAGTGAGAGGCCCGCATACCGCAAAAAAAAAAAAAAAAAAAAAAAAAAAAAAAAAAAAGATTATGAAAATAAAAATAATATTCATTTACCTGCATACATCTGGTAGTACGTACCAGGTGCATACAAAAAGTTTGCTGGCTAGTCTCCTTTGCCCCTCCCCCATCCATTCTCCACCCTTGTCTCTTTGGCTTCTTGTTGGGTTGGGCCAAGGTGGGGGAACAGTAACAGAGATCAGAAGGTGAGAGGAGAGGAAAATGGGGACATTTGTTTCCCCCGCTTCCTTGTCCACAGCCTCTAGGCCAGCACTCTTTTTTGGGGACTTATAAAATGCCTCATTCATTACTGTGGTATTCCTCACAACATTGCCTCCCATGAAAGAACTCATATGCCAAAGGAATAGTGGCAATGGAAATGGGTCTAGAGAAACTAAGTAACTGCCCAAGGACTGTCAACTAGAAAATGGAGTCAAGAATAAAACCAAGTCTGTCTGATTCTTCACTGAAATGGCTACATCTCATTATTGCTATGTTGGATATGTCTTCCAATTTCATGGCAACATCAGTTTTCCCTGACCTGAATAATATTGTACAACGAATGGCACTAACAGACACATACAGAACATTCCATCCAACAGAACACATATCCTTCTTCTTTTTTTTTTTTTGCAGTATGCGGGCCTCTCTCTGCTGTGGCCTCTCCCATTGCGGAGCACAGGCTCCGGATGCGCAGGCTCGGCGGCCATGGTTCACGGGCCCGGCCGCTCTGCGGCATGTGGGATCTTCCCGGACCGGGGCACGAACCCGCGTCCCCTGCATCGGTAGGTGGACTCTCAACCACTGCACCACCAGGGAAGTCCCACACATCCTTCTTAAGTGCACATGGGAAATTCTGCAGGATAGATTATACGTTGGGCCACCAAGCAAGCCTTGACAAATTTAAGAAGACTGAAATCAAATCTAGTATCTTTTCCAATCACAATGGTACGAAACCAGTAATCAATAACAGGAAGAAGACTGAGAAATTCACAAATACATGGAAATTAAACAACACACTCCTGAACAACAAATGGATCAATAAAGAAATCTAAAGGGAAATCAGAAAGTATCTTGAGACAAACAAAAATGAAAACACAGGGCGGGCACCGCGGGGCGGCTGCGGGGGCACAGGGCCTGTCGCTGGGCTGAGCCCCGGTGGCGGTGGTGGCGGGTGGCAGCAGAGGCGGCTGCCGCCTCTGTGCTTGGGTGCGCTCCGCACTGCTCCCTGGCGTTGATTCTTCCCCACCTGCTGCCTAATGGAGTCCAGGCTCTCGCGTCACAGGAAATGCCTATACTGCCCTCCTCACTCACTTCCAGTGGCAGCTGCACCACGTGGCTTGTGGGATCTTAGTTCCCTGACCAGGGATCAAACCAGCGCCCCTGGCAGTGAAAGCATGGAGTCCTAACCAGTGGACCACCAGAAATTCCCATGAATGACACACAATGCTAACACAGAGGAAAATAAAATGGAAAGATAGTGAGAAACTTGGTCCAAATGAAATTGCTTGAGCCCCTGTATGCAGCTATGACAGATTTATACTAGGACTATTCAGTTACATGACCTAATAAATCTTCACACACACCCTTTTTTTCATATAAGCTAGTTTGAATTGTGAATGATTCCTGATAGGTATCAGTACCTAGCAGTGAAGTGTTACAAATGATAGACTTTAAAAGGTACCATCCAAGGTAGGATTGAAGGTCAGTGAGGATTTGTCTACCCCTGGCTAAGTTAGCTGTTTTTGTTATGCTTTAACAAAGCAGCTGGTTAAATTGTCGCCCATTCTCTCTTGGGACTCAGAGCACGTGCCGTTTGACACCGAATCATTACTTAGCAGAACTTTTCAGGCTGTAGAATGTGTCTGCTGCTTCTTAAAGCTCTCAGTGAGTTTTTATGAGAAAGAGATAAGCTTCTCTCAAAGTTTGTCCTCTACAAGTAGAAAAAGAAGAAAAATATGTCTGATAAAAGGTCTTTTCTGCCTTTCATAGCTGACAGCCAGGTAAAACTATACCTTGCAGGATTGGAAGAGGCGAGTTCTCTGTTTTATGATGAAGTTTGTTCCAGCAAAAGCAGGAAGACTAGAAACAGAACAGAAGATAAGACTAAAACCAGGAAGGAGCCTGAGCTTGATTGCCATTCATCCTCATGGTCATCAAAAGACATCATGGCAGAGTGAAAGCACAAGCCACAGGATGGGAGAAGAAATTACAGTACATATGACTGACAAAGCACTCATATCTGGAACTGCTATAAGCAAACAAGAGACAATCCAATAGAAAAGTGGGCAGGATTGATCAACAGACATTTCACAAAAGGGGATATCCAAATAAACATGGGAAAATGCTGAATCTCACTTGTCATGAGAGAAGTGCAATGAAAACAACTAGGGGGTCCCACTATAGACTCTACCAGAAAAGCTAAAATAAAAAAGACAGATCATATCAGTGTTGTTGAAGAACTGTTGGAGCCCTCAAACACTTCTGGTAGAAATGTAAATAGGTGCTTTGGAAAAGTGTGGTATTATCCATTAAAATTGAATGTGTGTATATCCTATTACCAAGCAATTCCACTCCTAGATATATGAGTGCATATGTACCAAAAGACACAACAATATTACAACATTGTTTGTAACAGTCCCAAATTGGAAAACCCTAAACGCCCATCAACAGCGAATGGGTAAATAATTGCAATGAACTCTATACGCCAATGAACATGAACAAACTATCGCTACAGTCACCAGCAGGACTAAATCTGGCAGATACAGTTTTGAGTGAAGAAGCTTGACATAAAAGAACACATCCTGTAGGGTTCCATTTATGTAAACTTCAAAAACAATATGTGGTGTTAGAAATGAGATGAATGGAGATCTTGGGGAGAAGGGAGGGGGTCTGATTGGGGGCACACTAGGGGCTTCTGAGGGTCCTGATATAGTCCTATTTCTTGACCTGGCGCTGGTTACACTGGTGTGCTCACTTTGTGATAATTCATGTGTGATTTCAGCACCTCTCTGTCAATAACATTAAAATAATCTTTTAATCATAGACTATGGAAGAAGAAAAAAAACAAAAATGAAAACACAACATACAAAAACTTATGGGTTTCAGCAAAAGAAGTTCTAAGAGGGAAGTATTTAGCAATTAATGCCTACATTAAAAAAAAGAAAGATCTAAATAAACAACCTAGTTTTACATCTCAAGGACTTAGAAACAGGAGAACAAACTAAGTCCAAAATTAACATAAGGAAGGAAATAATAAAGATTAGAGCAGACACAAATAAAATAGAAAGTACAAAGACAATTTTAAAAAATCAATGAAACTGAGTTGATTTTTTGAAAAGTTAAACAAAGTTGACAAACCTTTAGCTAGACTAACAGAGAGAGAGAAAGAGAGGTTTCAAATAAAATTATAAATGAAAGAGGAAGCATTGCAACTGAGACCATAAAAATATAAAGGATCATAGAGGTCACTATGAACAATTACACATCAATGAACTGGATAACTAGAAGAAATGGATAAACTCCTAGAAACACACAACCTACCAAGATGGAATCATGAAGAGACAGAAAAATCTGAATAGACCAATAATGACTAATGATATTGAATCAGTAGTCAAAACCTCCCAACAAAGAAAAGCCAAGTACCAGATGATCATTGGTAAATTCTACCAAACATTTACAGAAGGATTAATGTCAATCCTCTCAAATTCTTCCAAAAAACTGAAGAAGAGGGAACACTGCTAAATTCGTTTTATGAGGCCAGCATTACCCTGATACCAAATCCAGATAAGGACACTATAAGAAAAGAAAACTACAGGCCAATATACTCGATAAATATAGATGCAAAAATTCTCAACAAAATTTTAGTAAACTGAATTCAACAGCACATTAAAAGGATCCTGTACCATGATCAAGTGGGATTTATCCATGGGATGCAAGGGTGGTTCAATATACACAAATCAATAAATCAATAAACATTATACACTACTTTAATAGAATAAAAATCATATGATCCTCTCGATAGATGCAGAAAAAGCACTTGACAAGATTCAACACCCTTTCATGATAAAAGCTCTCAACAAATGAGGTATAGAAGCAACATCCCTCAACATAAAGGTCATATATGAAAAAATCCACAGCTAACATCATACTCAACTGTGAAAAGCTGAAAGCTTTTCCTCTAAAATCAGGAACAAGACAAGGGTAACCACTCTCACCACTGTTTTTCAACATAGTACTGGAAGTCCTAGCCAAAAGCAATCAGACAAAGAAAAAGAAATAAAAGGCATCCAAACTGGAAAGAATAGCATAAAATTATCTCTATCTGCAGATGACATGATCTTGTATATAGAAAACCCCAAAGACTCCACCAAAAAACTCTTAGAATAAATGAATTCAATAAAGCTACAGGATACAAAATCAACATACAAAAATCAGTTGCATTTCTATACATTAACAATGAAATATCTGAAAGAGAAGAAAACAATCCCATTCAAAGTAGCAACAGGGGAAGGCCCCACAGAATGAACTTTTATCAGTCTCAGCTGGTCTGTTTATCTAGCTTCCCTTGCCAAAAGATTGCTTTCAGCAACTGCATGGGAGTGTAATGCAATTATGGTTGAAAAGATGTGAGGAAAAATTATGAGAAGCACTTCTGGGAAGGGATTCTTTGCTGTTAAGAAGTTACACAAGTGAGGGACTTTCTTTTTTTCCTGTCTTGAACACTGTTATCTCCATGGATGCCTAAAACTGCAGAAGCCATGAGGAGGGCCACCCTAAGAGGACACCACTTTGAGGATGGGGGAGGCGAAAGATGGAAAGAATTGGGTTCTTGCAGGAGGCATGGGGACCCTGATTGGAGGAACCCTGGAATTGCCCTATCTCACCTAACTTCCTGTTTTATGAGACAATAAATGTTCCTTATGGTTCAAACTCCTTTCTGCCGGGTTTTCTGTTACTGTTAGTAGATGGGGGTTGGGGGCTGCCCAGAGAAAGAGAACCAGTCATGGCTTTCTTGACATAAGAGAAGCCATTTTGTGATCTGAGCCTGGCCACAATGCTTGTCCTTGAGGAGGTCTCAGTAATTAATGACCTTTGGAGAACAAAGGAATGAAAAGCAGTCAAGAAACAACAGTTCACCAATGAAACAGAATCCTACTTCCTCCTCACGGGATATACATCACAACCTGATACACACCTTTGAGTTCTGCAGGAACTGAGGTCCCTACCTAGGTGGAGGATGGTAACTGCTTAATAAGACCCCAGTCTGGTCAGGACCTAAGGAATGATGACATTGACCTTTTCTGACCCTTATGACTTCAATCAACTAAAGCTTGGACTCTGTCAACCTCTGCCCCAGTTCAATGCTGAATTCTCCTCTGCTCAAGCCCCTTCATGAATATGCATATACTGCCCAAACTCCTTCAAGAATATGCATGTACCCTTAGCTTAAAATTTCCCCGGTGTTTTCCTCACTTGCTGCAAGTAATAAATACTTCCTTCTCCTGATCTTTTGCTCCATTTTATCTCTTGGCTTGACACCCACCAAAAGATGAACCCAGTTTGGGGGTAACATTGCTTGTAGCCAAAATAAAATGAAGATAGATACATATAGATTGTGGTTCTGGTATTAACTTCTAATATTTAAGGACATTGTCTAAAGGAAATAATTTTGTCATGATCCTGTTTGGGTCCTCTTATTTGTCCAAACTTCTATGTAGTTCCTCTAAATGGTCACCCTAGCCATGGATCAAGCATCATATAAAAGAATTCCAGAAATTTAAGACTCACTGTCTTTGTTCTGAGTTTGCTGCTTTGACCCTTCCCTTCCCTCAGTTCTTCCAGCTTGCCTTTGACTTCTTTTTTCAGTCTCCAGTATTCAACTTCCTCTCGTTCTCAGGCTTGACCGTGAGTCCTGCCTTCTCCATTACAGCTTACACTTCTCACTGGTTAAGACTAGGGGTCTCCCTGCAACTACATGGCCTCAGTAGGACTTAGGAAAATGTCCCTGTGATTTCCCCTCTCATCTCATACCTCACTTGGGTGATCTCAGGACTTTTGCTTCTCATCCTTTTTGGTTTGGATTTCCCTTCTGGGTTCTACAGCTACCATATCTGCTTACTCAGACCAGAGGTTTTATCCAACTGCTATAACTCCTCAGTCGGGCTGAACTGACTCAATGTTCCCCCTGTTAAGTCTGAGTTGACTTCAACTCTATTTCCACGGAGGGTGGCTTCTTTTCCGTGTGTACTTTATGGAAAAAGCCAGCTGCAGCTGTTACCTGGGAAGAATTCTCCCTCTGTGCAGCTCGGCACGGTTACCTCTGCCCCGTCTCTGACAGACAGGAATTGCAATCTTGCTATGGCTGTTTTTGATAGAAAGGGAAGCGCTCTCAGATTGCATGCAGTTCTGTTTGATGCTCCCAAACCCCTCCTCATTCCCAGGTTTAGCAACCAGGGCTTCTTCTGTTCAGTTTTTCAGGCCAACAATATGAAAGCTACATTAGGAGGTGATAGGTATGCAAAAGTGCACGCAAAGTTCCCTGCCCTTATTTTAGTAGGTGATGCCTGCCTACCTCGAAGGTCCGTTCCAGCTCTTAAATTCCATGCTTCCAAATAAGATAGTAAAATATTCAACTTTACGGATTGCTAACAGATTCTTGGACTGAAGCACGAGCCACCCCCAACATGCCTGATTGGATAACAATGCAAAGTACAATGGTATAACATGTGCAACGCATTGTCTTTCCTTTTTAAAAACTCATTTTGTGAAACCCTGTAATTGAATCAGGCTTGAACTTCCCGTGACATAAAACCAAATAGAATTACACTGATGCTAAAAATGTAAATGTATCCCAGATACCACTGAATGATGTATTCATGGGAACATTCAAGCCTGAAGAGTTGTGCACACACACTGTGATGATAAAGCAGAACCTGAAGATCAGGCATTTGAGATATAAACATTCATGGGAACTTTTTTGTTTGTTTTATTGTTGCGGTACGCGGGCCTCTCACTGTTGTGGCCTCTCCCGTTGTGGATTTAATTCCCTGCTTTTTGAAAATTGTAAGACCACTTTTGACCTTGAGACCCTAGAATGTTGGACTTGGGACAATCCCTAAGAGATCATCGGTTCATTCTCCAGATGGTAAAAAGGATGCCTGGAAGGGTAAAGAGATACACTCAAGGGCACTCAAAGTACAAACAGAGCCAGGTCCAGGTTTGGCTCAACACACCTGTATGAGGCTGCTACCTGGTGTCTATTGCTGCTCTAGGCATTGGGATCCAGAGGTGAAAAAGAACCACTGCTCTTGACGTAGCCCCACATGTGCAGATGTCTAGATCAGTCCTTGTTCCACTTTCTCCCTCATTCTGAATAGACTCCTTGAGAAACAGGAAACTCTATATTTAGCAGCACATGCCTAAAAGCTTAGGAAAAAATAGAGGAATATTTCCCTGCCTCCCTAGTCTTGAGCCCTACTCCCTTAGCAGAGTCCTACGCTGAGTTGCAGAGAGTCAGTTAGCTCTGCTTCTTTCAGCTTCATCTTCCTGCCTCTCACTGCACTGCAGAGACTCGTCTCTTATTATTCACGTATAACATCTCCATGGACAGACCCAGCCCGGTGACATTTCAGTTTATTGCAGTCTCCCTGTTTGATGGCAAGTTAGGGGATATCTTTTGGAGAATGCATGTACAAAACACTTATTTTCCTTTTTTTTTTTTTTTTTTTTTTTTAAAAAGAGGGTAGTCAGCCCACCAAGGAGGAAAATTGTGCAGTGTGATGCTTCTCCACCGGTGTGGAGATGCTGGCTCTGATCTTGGGGCCTGGGATCTCTCCTAGTGCTGTTGCCAGGCAGACTTGTTACTGACACACATTTCCTCCCCGATAAGTAGAGCTCTTCCCCCCTCCCAACTTCATTATGCCTGCAGCCGGAGCTCGGCTGCAGAGGGAGCCATGCCAGACACTCTGATTCACGCTCCTAAAATATCAGTCGGCCTGGGTATGCGAGTGATGCGGTAAATCTGGAAAACATAAATCAAATCGTTGGATGCTATATCTGTTCGTACACATAGGCTGCTGCAGCAGGCACGGTGACATGCCTTCCAACTCTTTGGGGGCTACAGCCAGGAGGAGGTAAAAGGACGTAGTTTCCAGACCTGGGAAAGGAGGGCAGGAGCTGACATGCAGAAGAAGCTTTAAACATGCTGACATACATCCCAGACACCAGACGTGAAGTGGAGTTCAGGCTCAGAGATTGTTGGGAGGGGCTGGAAAAGGATGCCTAAGGAGTGGCCCCAATGTTAGCAAATCTTCCAGCGTAAAGAGCTTGTCAATTCCCTGCATTTAGACATCACAGGGAAGGCTTCAGCTTTCCTAGGAACCCAGACAAGATGGAAAATCAAATATATAGAATCTGGAAGGTGGGAAACTTCCTTAAAGAACATTCTAGAAAAATCCAACCAAGAAGGCCCTTCCTTCAGTGAACAAAGAAAAGTGCCTCCATTGAGCCACTTAATTGTTTCAAATTCTGGAAAAGAAGGGCCTTGTCCATTTAGCGGAGTTCAGGCCATTTGATCCCAGGGCTTCTTGACCTGGGCCTGGGGACAGCTGGCTTGTCACAAATGGCAGTACTCCTCTGGGTCAGAAGTGCCGGGATTCCTAGTTCAAAAGTAGTTTTAGAATTGTATGAAAGTAAGGAGGGTTCATACCTTAGATTCCCAACCTTCAGTCACTGCTTTGCTAGGGTTAGGTCCTGCTATATCAGTGGGACTCTGCCCTAAAATCAGATCAGATTCCCTGGGGCTTTGTGCCTAAGGATGTAGGAGAACATCTAGGAGTGAACAGGAGACAGGGCTGGGATGAGATGGGAGGTACCACCTAGGAGCGGCTGTGAATGTAAATTAAAGGAAATGAAGGAGCAATCAGTGGCCCACCCAAGAGTGTCCAGGAGTTACATCTTGGGGAGTCAAGGAAGACCCATGAACAGACTACCAGGTGGTAGGGCCAACGGCTCCACTTGACGTTATGGTATCAGATGAGTGAGCCCAGCTCACCTGTCTCCAGGTGTTCAGATGAATGAGACCATCCATGTGCAACAAGGTGAGATACTGAGAAATTAATCATAGCTTATCTTTTGTGCTATCAGCAAATATGATGGAAAGATAATTTCCCCCTTTCCCTCCAGGAAAGGCAGCCAGGGCTTTGTGTTCCCAGACCTGGGTATCCTGACCCCAGGCAGGGAATTTCCAGCTCTTTGTGAGTCAGGCCCACCTGGGGAATTAAGGAGGCTTCCAAGAAGGGAAGAGAGTAGAGGTTTATGTGCTGTTTGGGTAAGAGAGTCAAGGTCTGACCCCAGGTAGGTGATAGAATCCTGGGAATTTGGAAAATGAGATAGGGTACGTTTGTAGGATTCTCCACATGGCCCGTCCCCTATACTTTGTGCTCCTGCCATGGCCAGATGAGCTTTGGCTGCGGACGCTCATGGATCCTGGACACTTCTGTGGCCTTGGGAGCAGGGTTAAAGTTCCTCTTAGGGGAGCCTGGGGATGCAAAGAGGAGCCGTAAAGGCCATCTTTGTGGTTGCCAGAAATAGAAGTGCCCAACAGAAGGCAGGGACCAGCACAAGGCAGAGGATTCAAACAGCAGAAACAGCTGCAGTGACAAGAGTGACCCACACCGATTGACAATAAACTAGTGAATGAGTTGATCTTGATGATCTTCCAGGTCCAAGACATGTAATTCTACACGCTCTCTGTCTCCTCCTCGCAAGCTGATCCCCCCCCCACCAATCCCATGACTCAGAATGACTGACACAGTACCCACGAATTTCCAGCACACCAGCACGCTCTGTTCTCCCCCTGCTGGGGCCAAGGCACTGGTTGTACAGCTGTGCACCATTTGCACTCCACTGCCCCACGCAAGTCCATGTGTGTGGGTACTGGGGGGAGACGTGTTGCAGAACGGCCAAGTCCAAGATGCCGACAAGAAACATTACATAAGCTTTTGCAGTTAATGAAAAGCACTTCTACTCCATTCCTTCAGACTGCAAAACCAACAGCTGCACACAATCAGGCACCAACATGCAGGGAGCCATTCCCCTGTTTGCACAGGAAGCCCCAGCATGCTCCATGTCCCTCTAGAATCACACCACCGAGCCAGCCAAGGTCTCAGCTCTGGTCCTGACACATGGCTGGCTTGGACTTAGCTTTCTGAGTTCAGCCCACATCCTGGGTCATCTCCCCAGGAAAGACAACGCTGCCACGTCCAGGCCTGAGCTTGCCCCCCTGCTGGCATTCAGCCAGGTGTGTTCAGGGTCCCATGATGCCCTAAGACTGGGGTCACTGATTTCCTCCTGTCGCAGTGCTGTCCCCCATCTCTATGTCACTTTCCAGTGTGCCCCCCATGCTCATCCCATCTTTTTCATTAGTTAATTCGTAAGGGTTTTTCAAAGTCCAGTTTAAACACCTCTTTCTCTGAAAAGCCTCTTTAACTACCCAGGAAGAATTCACTGCTTGTATCTCTACACTTGGCCACTATTGCATTTCCCTGTGGATTGTAGTTAATTGTTTACCTGTCTTTCCCACTTATTAGATGGCAAATCCTTGGAGAAGAGAAGCCATATCTTATTAAACCCCTGAGCCTTATGTAATACTGGTAAAATGAGTATTTCTTCTTTTTTACAAATTCATATAAAAAGGCATACTGTGTAGGTGGAAAGCCCAAACTAGGGAAATATCTGGTTTTCAAAAGAGATCACAAGCTATCCAAGTCAAAAATTCTTGTAAAATTGCCTATGGAAAGATAAATTCTTTTTTTAAAAAAATTATGAAAAATATACATAACATAAAATTTACCATGTTAACCATTTTTAAGTGTACAGTTCAGTAGCATTAAGTACATTTACATTGTTGTGTAACCATCACCACTATCCATCTCTAGAACATTTTCACCTTTCCCATCTAAAACTCTATACCCATTAAACACTAACACCCCGTCCCTGCTTCCCCTAGCCCTGGTAACCACCATATTACTTTCTGTCTCTGTGAATTTGACCACTCTACATACTCATATAAGAGGAATTATACAATATTTGTCTTTTTGTGACTCCTTATTTCTCTTGGCATAATTCCTCAAGGTTCATCCGTGTGCATGTTTCAGAATGTCCTTCCTTTTAAAGCTGAATAATATTTCATCATACGTATATGCCACATTTCATTTATTCATTCGTTGATGGACATGTGGGTTGCTTTCATCTCTTGGATATTGTGAATAATGCTGCTATGAACATGGCTGTACAATTATCTCTTCAAGACCCTGCTTTCAGTTCTTTGGGGTATAAGCCCAGAAGTGGAGTTGCTGGATCACATGATAATCCTATATTTAATTTTTTGAGAAACCACCATACTGTTTTCCAGAGTGGCAGCACCATTTTACATTGCCACCAACATGCACAAGGGTTCTAATTTCTCTGCATCATTGCCAACACTTGTTATTTTCTGTTCTGTTTTTTTTTCTCCATAACTGCCCTCCTAATGGGTATGAAGTGGTATCTCATTGTGGTTTTGATTTGCATTTCCCTACTGATAAGTAAAATTGAGCAAAAGACAATTTTCTTTGCTTTTTTTCTTTCAGATTAAAGAACTACATCATGTACTTTAGAAAGTTTGAAAGATCGGGAAACAGAAGTTAAAGTACAGGAACACACAAGAGGAAAAAACCACTTGCAATCCAGTTACCTAGAGATAAACACTGTTAACATTTTGGGAATATCCTTCCAGTCTTTCTTTCTATGTAAATGAATTTTTATGGCAAAAATTCATTTCCTTATTTAGCAACTCCCCACCCAGCCCTGCCCCAAGAAGAGATCTTTTTTGTTCAGTGAATGATCTGCTAAGTCCCCTGAGGGGTATGCTGGAGGTAAAAATATCTTGTTTGGTTTTAGGCTTAGTATCAGGTTTTTGTTTTGCTGAGTGGACACATAACAAAGGGCAAGAGCCAACTGCTCAGTGAGGACACTTTTAGAGGCTGGAGATGGCGAAAGGGAAGCATGTGGCCGAGAAGAGGAACAAGTGAGGTGAGTGTGCTACAAGGGAAGAGAATTTTGGAGCAAAGAACAGATATCCATGGAGGAATTTGATGACATTTCTGTCTTCCTCCAAGAACTTCAGTGACATCCATATTGCCATCAGGGGATGGTGGGGTGGGTTTGCTATAGAGAACATCATGAATGTACCAACATGGCTGGAAAAGAGCAAGAGCAGAGCCTTGCCACAGGGCTGGAACAGAAAGAGACACAGCTTATGCTATGTGGGACCTTAGAACCTTAGAGATGGGGACCTTAGAAAACCTGGGCTCATACTATGCACAATGCTCTGTTGGCATTTTCCCATGTATTTAATAGTCTCCTAAAGTATTCTATCTCTAGGCCAAGACTAGGAACTAGTTACCAAAAATCCACTTCCTCTTCCTGGGTTCCTTTGCAGTTAGATGTGCCCATGTGACTAGTTTTCGCCAAGGGAGGGTATAAAGGGTTTGTCCCATTTCTAGGCCAAGGCTTTTAAAAAGCAGTGGTGTCCACCTCAGCCTCCTTTCCCTCCCGCCAGCTTGATAAGGGTGATGACAAGGCCCTAAGTGACGAGGGAGCCAAAAGATGGAAGGAACCTAGGTTCCTGAAAAACCAATGAAACCATGCAGAAGAAAGCCAGCTGCTGACCAGGAACACTTGTTTCCAATTGTTATGTGACTGTCATTTCTATTTATCACAGCCTAGTCTGTCCTGGCTAATATATCATCATCGAATGCAATTTAATTATCCAGTACTCTACTGTTAGATGGTTAGACTGGATAAACTGCATTTTGAGGTGTAATATTGTGTTTTAGTTCCACTGCCCAGTAGTCGGGGGTATCCAATAAAAGGGTTTTGGCTGCAAGTAACAGAAAACCTAATTGGAATTCACAAACAAGAAGGGATTTATCGGCTAACTGGGAGCATAGAGGTAAATGGACTGTACTGATGGCTACAATGATGTGAAGACTCAGTTTCTTTCTACCTCTCTTCTTTTTTATACCCAATGTTCGTTGCCTCCTAGGGCTAACTTCCTGGTGATTGTAGAAGGATTTCACGCTCTCTTGTTCTCACGTGACAAGAGAGTTTGTCTCTCACGATCAACCAACAGCAGCTCAAAGCTTTGCACTGACAGGCTCATCCCTGAACCAAACCTTGTGACCATGACAATTGGACTTCCAGTAGCCTAGACCAATCAGGGCTATCTGCTGGAGCTGAGAGTAGGTTTGATCCCAGCCAACAATGGCTAGATGGCTGCCACCAGTGGTGCTTACCTTTATACAGAGATGGAGAAACTGCGTTGCTCAGATATACAGAGGAGAAAGTCACTTGATGCCAGCTTTCCCTGAAACAAAGAAAGTTTCGGGAGATGCTAAATAAAAGTGAAGTAATTTCCCCCTTCTATGCATTGAAATACGTCTTTGGAAAAATTACTTTCTGCAAAAAAGATAAGAAAGATGGAAATGGTGAAAGAAGTAGATGATTTAAAGACAAGGACACAGAGTCAACAACCTGGGGAAAATTAAATGACTTGGAAACGAAGTCCGGATATTTGAGAAAGAATATTTTATATGAGACACTCTCATGGTGGGATGGTACAAGACAGAATTTAAGAAAAGGACAGTGGTATATCTTGATGTCATGTGTGGGAAATTAAAGTTCAAATCTCTTTCTTGGCTGGTTCCCTCTCTGCTATTGGAATACCTTGCACACTTATGCACATTGAGCATGACTGTCAAGGACACTGTCTGTATGCTAAATTCAGGCTAGTTATGCTGATCCCAGCCTTTCCTCCAAGCAGTATAAATTCATTTTCCTGGAAATCATGGAATGGACTAGAAACAGAAGAGAGGTAGGTAGGTAAAGGCTTTTCCTCCTATACTGCATCACTCTTTACCTCTAAGACAGGAATTAGATAGGTTTTACTTGTTGGTTCACAGAGAAATTGGGCCAATTACTTTTATGCACACAAAAATAATTCCTTTCAGCACATTGATTGACTTAAAAACCCCCGTGTGTAAAATCTGCACAAACAAAAGGCATGCAAAGAGATCTGCTACAATAAGATTAAGTTCAAATGGCAAGGCAGGTGTTGAATTGAAAGTTAACTGGCAATGTCAACCACAAAATGGTCTAATTCACCTTCTCTACAGAAGCAAGGGAGCCTGCTCTGTTTGTTTTTCTGCCTGACTCCGTCCCCAATGCAATTCTCATATTTCCAATGCAATCCTCAAAATCCAACTCATCTTCCACTTCCTCCGTGGAATCTTCCTGAACTACTACAGCCTCTATCTCCAGACTCCCTGGCACTCACTGAAAAGGTACTAAAGAATAGGGGTTAAAAGCTCAGACTGTGATGTCAGCCCTGAGATTAACCTAGATCCTTAGTCCACTAGCTGTGTGACCTGGGGCTCATCCACTCTGAGCCTCAGTTTCCTTGTCTGAAAAATGGGACCAAGAGGGTGACTGTAAGAATAAAATGAGATAATGCATGCAATGAGATAATGCCTGGAGCAGGAACTCAAACAGGACTTTAAATGTCAACACATTGTTCAAAAGTGCACCACTAGTCAGGACTTCCTGTTTGATGGCTGGTCAAACAGAAATTTGGATCATGAAGCAATTTAGAAATGGGCCAAACTCACTTATGAAAATTGTTTTTGTGAGATTGTAATGAGGTTGGGGGGGAGAGGCAACATTTAACAGATTTTCCATCACCTAAAAAAATGAATGAACCAATGAGCCACTTACAAAGGATCATTATGAATTTGTTCATTGAAACAAATCTGTAAGGCCCTGAATTGAGCAACACAAGCTAACCAGCACTTAAAGTGGTGAAAGTTTCTTTCTTTTTCACAGATGTCTACTGCTTGCGTAAGCAGCTTTTGGCAGGGAAGAGCTCTTTGCAGGAGGTACCCTTTTGTCTTGTCACTAAGCTTACACCAGGCACCCCCATGCTCCACCCACCTCCGGCCCTAGCACCTCTTTCAAATCTTTTGATCATCCAATACCTTGTCTAATTTGTTGGTTCTTTCTGTAGATCAAAGAAATAGAAATGAAGAATAAGTAATTATCAGATGACCAGATCTCTTCCCTAGTTTCCCCTTCAGTAATCCTGCGAACAAACTGTGTGAACAAGATAGCATAGAAAGAAAAATCACAAGAAGTCGACAAGCCTGCACGCAGTGGGGAATGGAAATGACTCTGATCCCCTATCTCAACGATTAATGGAGATTACTTCCCTTTTTCCCTTTAAAAACTTTCATGACCGAGCAGCATCTTCGGAGATGCTTTTCGAGGACACTGAGTCCACCGTCTCCCCAGACTGCGAGCGTTCTGATTAAAAGCAACTTTCCTTTCTACCAACATATCTTTCTTGGGTATTGATTTTCGAGCGGCGAGCAGCCAGACCTGATTCGGTAACACTTGTGCACGTCCAGTGGTAAGAGAATGGACCACAGAACGGTATAAATCAGCACCAGAGCTCTGGCCCAGTTCCCCACTAGGCCTGATCTTGGGAAAGTTACGTACTCCCTCCCAAGTAACAGTTTCCTCATCTATGAAATGGGAATAAAATTCTCCCTGTATCAAATGGTCTCTGTGAGAATTAAACAAGCCAATTCATGCAAAGAAGTCAGTTTAGTATCTAACACAATATATATTCAATAAATGTAAGGAATTATGGTAAAAATAACTATCCCACAATTCAGATTTCTTACTACTTTTCTTTAGCCTTGCCTTCAAATGTGGACTCATTTGTTTAAGCACACCTTTACATGAAACTTGGAGCCAGCACTTTGCTGTTTTGTGGAATTTACATTTTTTAACCAATAAATCTTTTGAATAGTGCTCTGTGGATATCAAGAATGATAATGATAAGGGTTGTCACAGAAAATGCATGTAAGAGATGGCAGGACTAGACCCATAGGTGAGGGAGACTGGTTTGATTTATAATTATTTGAAAAATCAGCTCCTCTCCCACATTGAGTTGATTTCGTAACATCAGCAAGACATGCTTTAAATTCTTCTTGGACAAGAAAATTTCTAAAAATCTTATACCTAACCAAATCCTCTATGCCCTTGAACTAAATCTGGGAAACTCTGAGTTACGATATTATGCACCTAATACAGTAGGAATGAGCTTAAAGTAATGCTCCATAGAGAGATTTACAGAAAGGCTGTTCTTTGTATATATTCTGAGATGATGTCATCGTCTCCCTTTCATTGGGAGGGGGCCAGGAATGGTGATAGGGCTGGGGCCCAGCAATGATGGATGGCTCCTCTCACCTGGACCCTTTGAGAACAATAACCCCTTTGTGAGTTATCAGGCCTTTCTTCTGGTGAAAGGAAGAACAGACTCTTGACCTACAGGTCTCTATTTGTAAGAAGGCTCTAACTACCAAGGCTAAAGGCCACAGACAGGCACTGGCCAGCCACTGAGAATGCACTGAGCCAGATAGGCATGGCCACTACCCTCCTGGAGCTTACACTCTAGTGGGAAAGACAGCAAATACATGATGGGCAAACATAATTACAACTGTAATGAACCCCGTGAAATACAGAGCAGCACTGGATTTTATACTGGGACCTGATGGAAAGGGGAGAGGGGAGGTTAGGCATGAGATTGCAAACACAACTTTTATATCAAAACGAGCATAGACACATGATGTAGAACACAAACTTGCTTCCGTGTTAGAGATAAAGGTGGAGACGGCAGAGAAATCGCATTTGCCTGGAGTGGGACTGGCTATGCCTCATCCTCTCCTGAGTTCTGGGTTGAGGCTTCTAGCCTCAAGGGGTGGCTGAGTTGGAAGAGTTTGAGAAACTCTGGCTGGGGCACAGTGGGCTTGGGCTCCAGGGGTGAAGCCCTCGAAAGACATGAGAAGACACCTTCTGGCTGGCTGGGAGGCAGCCCAGGGCCAGGAGATCCCTGGCCCAGATTGGCAGCCAGCAACTCATTTACCTTCTGTGGCATTCTCCAAATTCTTCACGAAGCTTTCAGTGTTGTCTCCTCAGCCCAGGAAGCCCCTCTTGTTTTAAGTTATCATCTAATCTTCCATCAGGGTGTAGATGAAACTGTTTGTCTTGGGACACAAAGGAGCCAGTGGGGCATGTGGTGGGGGGAGAGGAGAGAAAGAGAGGAGATGGACCTCTGACCCACTCCCCTTTCCTACTGCACTCTGTTCTCTTTCTTTAGGCAATTGTCAACTCATCTGCTAATTATCTAAGTCCACCCCCTGGGACACAGTAGGCTCAAAGCATCTGCTGTATGATGTCAACCATCCTCTGAATACTACCTGCACTCCTGTACCCCCCACCCCACCACCAGCACCTTTAAACTCCTCTGACTAGACCAGCATGAGGCATTTCTGAGGTGTGGAGAAGGGCCACTCAGATTGCCATGGGATGAGGAGCCACTGGTGGTGAGAAATGGACTCACAGAAGGCAGCCTTCTCTCTCACACAACACGTGGGATGGAAACGCTTGGAAAAGTCTCACCCGCTTCCGCCCCCAAGGTGGTACCAGTTTCAGGAGAATCTCCAGAACCAGGAAAGCTCATGGCACAGTAGAACCTGAATGTGTCCAGGGACTCAGCCCAGAACTATTGAATCCTTGAATTCTTGAACACCATCAAACCCAAACAGGCCCTGCGTAAAACATATTAAAGGATAACTGAGAAATTAAAACAACCCCTTAAAAACTTTAATAATTCTATTACTACAGGACTCTAGTTATTTGTAATGGTCTTTCACTTTCTTAGATCCCTTTGAGATCGGCTGGGACCTGGCACCTGGGACCCTTTACCGGAGTGCTTGCACCTGGACTAATGTCTCCTGCAGCAACAGAATACAAAGAAACTATAAGGGACTAAAAATAACTGCATGCATGTGCAGTTGGGACAAGTTATGAGCAATAAGATACAAAAAAGCCACAAACCAACTGCCATTTCTTAGGTGTGAGGAGTAAAAGCAGGACACTGCCCATGATCCCTGCACACAGCACCACCAAGGGGGTGGGCAGATCACTTAAGCCACCCCTCCAGCTTGACCCACAGATCTGCCCCTACCCTCACCCCATTTAAGGAACCAGCCCGCCATCCTCGGAGAGCAAGCAAGGGAACCTGTTACCTGTCTTCACTCCCAATAAAGCCTTGCCTGAATTCCTAGTCTGGCCTGTTATCAATTTCTATTGATTAAAGAGTCCAAGGACCCAAGTCAGTAACACCTTGACATGCATCATTAGCAGTTGTCTGGCTATCAGAATCGCTTGTCACACATAAGAAAGTTTTTACGTTTGTGAGAATAATCACAATGTGCAGGGAATGCCTGTGTTGATCCATGGATGCTGTAGTTAACCTCATGCTCCCTGAGATTTGCACACCTGTACACCAGCTCCACCATAAAATCTCATGCCTTAAGATACAGAATTCCTTTTTTTTAATGCTGAGAATTTAATTCATGGTACATTTCAAACCAGTTGGAGAAAGAAAGAAATACCCAATAAATGGTATTCGGTTGATATGCTACCTGCTTCAGGGCAGAGAAAAGGTAGCCTAGCCTTCTCTACCCCACCTCACATCTTATCCAATAATTAATTCCTTATGATTAAAGAGCCAAACAAAAAACAAAACTAACAACTTAAAAATATCTGTATATATAGGATAATTTCAAAAAGAAATCCTGAGTTAGGAAAAGCCTTCTTAAAGCAAGATTTCAAATCCAGGAATATTAAATAAAAATAACTGAGGTTTGATTACATGAAAATGGCAAACTGTGTGACTAAAAACATGCCATGAACAAAATGAAAAAAAAATGGCACAGCCACAGTGGAAAACAGTATGAAGTTTCCCCAAAACATTAAAACTAGAACTATCCTATAATCCAGCAATTCCACTTCTGGGTATATATTTAAGTGAAATGAAATTACTATCTCCAAGAGATATCCACACTCCCATAGTCACTGCAGCATTACTCACAAGAGCTAAGACTTGGAAATAACCTAAGCTTGTTTGAGGGATGAATGCATAAAGAAAATATGGTATATATATATATATATATATATATATATATATATTCTTCAGCCATAAAAAAGAAGGAAATCCTGCCATTTGCGAAAACATGGGGGGAACTTGGGGGCATTATGCTAAGTGAAATAAGTCAGACAGAGAAAGACAAATACTGGATGATCTCACTTATATGTAGGATCTTAAAAAGCCAAACTCATAGAAACAGTGGGATGGTGATTGCCAGGGGCAAATGTGGATGTGGGGAGATGTTGATCAAAGGGTACAAACTCCAGTTACAAGATGAATAAGTTCCGTGGACCTCATGTACAGCATGGTGACTATAGGTAACAATACTGTATTGTACACTTGAAAGCTGCCAAGAGAGTAGATCTTAAATGTTCTTACCACACACATACACACATAAGATATTTTCATGAGGTGATGGACTGTGATGAACATTTTTCAATATTTTACATATTGAATCATCACACTGTACATCATAAACCTACACAATGTTATATGCCAATTATATCTTAATAAAGTTGGGGAAAAAAAGCCAAAAACAAAATTGAAAACTAAATGGCCAAACTGGAAGCAAACAGAGATACAGCTCACAAGCTGCCTCCCTAGCAATCTTTTCTCAGTAGAATCCCTCTTTATCAACACTCAGATTTCATAAAGCATACATACCTCTCCAATGTAACATATTTAGGGCCTAGATTTATATAGAAAACTTTATTTGTACA
Organism: Mesoplodon mirus; assembly: GCF_964341445.2. Classification (NCBI taxonomy): domain Eukaryota; kingdom Metazoa; phylum Chordata; class Mammalia; order Artiodactyla; family Ziphiidae; genus Mesoplodon; species Mesoplodon mirus. The sequence continues at coordinate 157,617,313 of NC_138979.1, read as the reverse complement.
TCTCCCAAACTCAATATAACATTTTAAACAAAGTATTATATTTATGGTGGAGGGGGCAGGAATTCTTTAGTTACTTTCCAAATATAACTGAAGGAATTTCAAAATCATATGCAGATGTTTTGAAGAGGGCAGAATGTCAACAAAGGGATGTGAGTCAGATGTTGACGGTGCTGAGAGGCCGTGCGGCTGCACACATGCAAATGCCTGTTACAAGTCAGAGTCACTGTGTGGTCAACAGGAAGCAATGTTTTCTACATCTGACATACTAAGTAATTTGTTACGTTTACTGACTTTCTCTTTGTTTTAGGAAACTGGTTGGTAGTGATGGATTAGCAAAAAAGGGGCTACTGGTTAATATTTTCACTCTGTGTCTGGCCTTTAGGAAGGTTCCTGATGGTAAATGAAAGATACTCATATTCACAAGCAGTAGTACAAAGGATTAATATTGAAAAAAACTATAATTCTACATATTCAAATGTGAAAGAATAAACAACCACTAGAGAATGGGTGAAGAAGGCAAACAGACAACTCACAAAAGAAAAAACTGTGAAATTAGCCAATAAATACAAACGACACTCGACCTCACCAACAAACAAGAAAATGCGCTATATGCATTAAAACAATGAACAGCCATTTAAAAAACTTATGAGATCAACAAAAAGAAAAAGTTTAATAACATTAAGAGTTGTTGAGGATTTGGGAAATCAGGCATATTGCTGATGTCTGTGTACACTGATGAGGTATTTTTCCAGGCAAATTGGTGGTATCTATTAGAAATGGTAATGCACACATGCTCTACTTTAACAATTTCCAGAAACCTATTATTCAGAAATACACATGTGCACAGACATGTGCATAAGGATAAATATCACAACACTATTTGTAATAGAAAAATATTTTGAAAAGATCCAAAAGTACACCAAGAATTTAAATATATTATGGCATGAAATGTCATATAGTTGTTAGAAGGAGTGGGGCAGGCTTATATATATTGATATGAAAAGGTCTCTGAGGTAGATTAAATGAACAGAGCAACCTGCAGAACATGTGAATATTCTACATTTATGTGCATATATATATTCATTCATACACACACACACACACTTAGGCAAGTACATAAGAAAGGGGACTGAAGTGCTGAGAGCAGTTACCTCTGGGAGGGAAGTTGTCCTAGGAGGAGGCAGTGGGAGATGTCTTCTTGTTCACCAAACTTTCCAGTTTCTTTCCCAGCTGTGCTCCTCTCTGGAGGATATATCCCCACACCGTTGACCTTGGGAATGGCCATGTGACTTGCTTTGGCCAAAAAAGAAACGTTGATCACTTTTGTGCTAAGTTGTAGAAGTCAGGGCCTCATTTGTCTTGTCTTTTTCTTTCTGCCAGATCGACAGTGTTCCAGATAGAGGTTAGGTTTTTCCATCAGCTTTGGTTCTGGTGTGAAAAAGGCAATAAGCAGAGCTTGTAGCCAACTCGTGATAAACATGTAGTGTGAACAAGAAATAAACATTTGTTGCTATAAGCCACTGAGATTTTGGGGGTGTTTGTTACTGCAGTATAACGTGGCCTACTCTGACTGATACAAATAAAGGAAGACTTCTACACATTTTCTTTGTGTACTTCTCAACTATATAAGCATTTTGCAATATATATATATACACTCATATATTACTTGTATAATAAACTAATTTTTAAAATATTTTAATTATTTTAACATTATTTATTCATTTTTGGCTGCATTGGGTTTTTGTTGCTGTGAGTGGGCTTTCTCTAGTTGCGGTGAGCTGGGGCTACTCTTCATTGTGGTGCGTGGGCTTCTCATTGCAGTGGCTTCTCTTGGTGTGGAGCATGGGCTCTAGGCACGTGGGCTTCAGTAGCTGTGGCATGTGGGTTCAGTAGTTGTGGCTCGCAGGTTCTGTAGTTGTGGTGCACAGAATTAGTTGCTCCACAGCATGTGGGATCTGCCCAGAGCAGGGCTCAAACCCATGTCTCCTGCATTGGCAGGTGGATTCTTAACCACTCTGCCACCAGGGAAGTCCATAATAAACTAATTTCTAAAAATTGACATCTTTGCAAAATTACAAATGACTATATGTCAAGGACCTTTGAGATTGTTGACAAATAGAGACTGCAAAGCTAAATCCAGGAATTCCAAGGGCAATTGAAGTGCCTGCCTGAGATCTGCAGGCCAACATACCATGGCTACAACCTGAAATGCTGGGAAAAGGTAAAAGGTGTGTTTTATCAAACCAGTGGCCAAGAAATACAGTGGTTAAGTGGATATGTGAGAATTCTTCTTGTGTACGTTAGTTGGGGAGGTCAGGGCAGTAAACATACCACCCCCCAACCACAATGACAAAGGGCATCCAAATACATGGTGGGACCACAGTGGTTGCTTTCATAGATATTGGGAGACTTCGTTCTTCCATAGCAGGGATTGAGTGGCAATTACTGCTGACTCACAGCTGTCTGAATGTATCAGTCTCATCAGATGTGTCCAGAACACAAAGAATTTGAGAACTACCAACCCAGGAAATAGAGCAGGTAATTGCATGTAGACTCTTATTTCCTGGTGGGGCTGATGTTCCAGGCTTATTCATTGATTGCACACATCCTCTGTGTCAGGCACTGTCATTGCCTTCAGCCATGCACACAATCTTAGCTCTCAAACTCACAGCCCAGATCAATAACACATACCCTGAGGCAGGGATAATGGTAATAACAGTAGCAACCTTTTCTTAAGGGGGTAGCAGTTCCAAGCATTGTGCCAGGTATATATTATTTTTAATAAAAAAAATCCTGCATAATTATGCCTACTTTTTTGAATGAAGAAACTGAGGTGGAGAGAAATTAATGAACCTCCTTTAGTTCTGAGAACCCCTAGGTAAGGGTCCATCTCAAGTTCCTTCTGTTGTCTAAACAAGTCACCTCCTCTGCAAAGGGATGATTAATAATAGCATCAAAGGGGGAGTGACAGCCTTGAAACAGAACTTTAACCTAGAGAGCAGGGCGCAAAGACCCAGCTTTTTGCCTATGCTATCTGCAGAGGGCGATGCAGAGCCTGGCTAGCGGCCAGCCTGGTGATCTGACTTAGGTTAGCTATGGTTAATATTCCTCCCATCTCTGCCCTCACCCCCTCCTTCTTCTAGTGCTGGAAGTAAACATCTGCCTTGCTCAGGGCATGAGGGTGGGAGTAAAGAAAGTCCTCACGACAGCAACAGTCCTTTGCTGTTGTGCAAAGAATTCTAGAAGACGCAGATCTGGGTTGTGGCAGCACGAGAGGTCCCAAGGTGCAACCCCTCAAGTCCCTTCCATGGCTGAGGTTGGGGAATCAGTCCCATGTATTTGCCATCAGCTCAGTACTCTGTTTAACTTTCTTCCCGGTGAAGCACTCAGCACAGAGAAATACCCTAGGAAATCTAACTCAGGGCTGTTCTTGGTTTCTTAAGGAAATTTAACCTAAACAAGAACGTGGCACGCCTCTCAGCCCCGAGACTGTAACCATGTGGGGCTCATCTTCCCACCCAACAGGGGAGCAGAGAACAGTGAGTAGAGGACGGTTCACCAAAGAGCCTGAAAGCTCCCGAGCAAGAGGCGTTGGGGGTGGTCTCCTTTCCCAGGCTCTGCTTCAGGGCTGAGGTCACAGGGTTCAGCTGCCTTTGCACCCGAGGACCGGCAAGGCCCCCAGGGCACTCAGAACAGAGCCAGGGGCTTCTCAGTCAGATGAGAGAAATTCTGGGCAACGTACAGGATGGCAAGTCAGATTTTGATGAGTGGCTCAGCTCTGTATTGTGGATGGAAGTAAGGAGAAAGAAAGAAATTCATGTAAATCTCCCAACGGGCAACCCAGCTGGCACTGAAATGGCCAATAAGAGAGAAAACTTGAGCAAGAGGTGAAGGGGATATGAGGATGCTCCTGGGACACATGGGTTTCTCCCCGGGATGTGAGCAAACTGCACAAACGTTTTGGTGGAGCACCTGGTGGCGGAGGTTTCATCAGAGTTATGATTCAATGAAATGGAGCACCGAGTTTATACTAGGGTCAGATTTCATCTTAATAGTGCTATAAATGACTCTACACCTTTATTTATGGACTCATCAAAGGTCAGAAGGGGTCAGTTTTTAGTTGTACTCAACTATGCTTTTTAGGAGAAATTTTGTGCCCTTCTGAAGCTAGTGTGCAAAATCTCAGGGGGCAGTCATTCTCAGGGTTGTGCAAATGGGCACCCCTTACATCTTACCTGTCCCCAGGTGTCTCACTAATCTCACTCTAGACATGGCCCTGGGGTCAAGCACAGTGCCAAGGGGAGAATAGGAGCTCAGTCATTGAATGAATAAAGGCACAAACAAATGAGGTAGAGAAGAAGGACAGTCATTGGAAAACTCTAGATACTGAATGCTTTCACAGCCTTTGAACACCCTGTTTTCCAGAAGGCTCGTGTGAAGGTAGATGAATGGGACCTTTGGTGTTGTAGTCATCTTAGTCAGCTTGGGCTGCTATAACAAAATACCACAGGCTGACATCTATTTCTCACAGTTCTGGAGGCTGGAAGTCAAGATGAAGGTGCCAGCTAGTTCAGGTCTCAGTGCGGGCCTCGTTCTGGCTTGCAGACAGCTGCCTTCTCACTATATCCTCACATGGCAGAGACAGAGGGCTGTGGTCTCTCTTCCTCTTCTTATAAGGACACCAATCCCATTGTGAGACCCCCACCCTCATGACCTCAAATAAACTTAATCACCTCCCAAAGGCTTTCCCTCTGAACATCATCACATTGGGGGTTAAGGCTTCAACATATCAATTTTGGTGGGACATAAACATTTAGCCCATATCAGTAGCGTATTAAGATTACGTATTTTGGATCCCTGCTTCTGTACGAAAGTTTGATCACTGAGGTAGACAGAATTCTAAGATGGCTCCCAAGATTCTCACCCCCTAGTGTGCATACTCATGTAATCTTCCTTGAGGTGAGTGCACCTGATTTAAACAGGTGAGCTCTTTAAAGAGGGTCTAGCGGTCAGAGATGGAAGAAGACAGAAAGACTGGAAATGTGAGAGGGATTTTCCTGGGGCCTTGAGGGAGCTAAGAGCTATGTCGTAAGAGGGCCTATGGAGGGGATCACATGGTGAGGAAACGTAGGAGGCTTCTAAGAGCTGAGAGCAATTCCCAGCGACAGCCAAAAAGTAAAGGAGACCCTCAGTCCTACAACCAAAAGTAACTAAATTCTGCCTAAAGCTGTGTGAGCTTGGAAGAGGACCCCATACTTCAGATGAGGCCCCAGGCTGGCTGACATCTTGATTTCATGTCATGAAACCGTGAGCAGAGAACCCAGCCACACCATGACTAGACCTCTGATCTACAGAATGCTGTTATAATAAATTCATCCTGTTTTCAGCTACTAAGTTTATGGCAATTTGTTACACAGCCTAGAAAAGCAATACAATCTCCTTTCTACAGGAGATCAGCCCACATCTCTTGAGTCCCTTTATCTTACTAAAACCAGCTTCTGTTTGGTTGTTGATTACATTTTCCCTTATATTAACACACAACCTCCTTTCTTTCTTCTTCTTTCTTATTTTCCCCCTACTGTTTCCTTTGGGAATTTACACAGTAATTCAAATCTGCTGTGTACACATTTTTATTTTAACACTATTTAACGCAGAAACTATATTATCTTCTCCCCAACCTCTACAAAGCATCTGCAGGGCACACATCATTGTGAGGCTACTGTTTTCCTCCTTCCCAACCAGTGTTCAAGTCTTCCAAAGCTTAACATTATGTTTATTACATAACAGCACGACATAAGCCCAAACAACCTGCTGCTGGGCTTTTAAATATAGCAACTGCAGAAATCTCTTCTGGGCTTGATGAAGAGCCACTTCAAATGTTTCCTAATTTCAGCAATTTTCTGGTCTATAGAAAACAAGGTCCAAAAATGGCTCTGCAGGTAAAGTGCACACACAAGAAACCTACCCCTCCCTCAACAATGACACAGAGGGTGGGAAGTGGGGAGGGAGCCGAGGGCCCTCCGGTTGTTGGGATTTGCAGGCGGCCTCTCAAGGAGTATTGCCTCTGTGTGAAACCCTCTCAGGGGTGAAAATGGAAAAGGCCCAGAAGTGGAGGCCTTCCAGGTTGGCACCTCAGTGATGGTCCCTCCCTTTGTTCCCTTTTCTAATTGCCGGGACCACTGGCAGTTGTATTCACCAAAGGGACTCTTGGTTGCATTAAGAGCTGACTCAATCTGGCTTAAGAACAGGGAATTTCTTGGCTTGGGAATCTGTTGAATAAGGGTTGTGCTGCTCCCTTTGACCTCCCCATGTTGGTTCTATTCTCAGGCACCAACACCCCACACAGCACCCCTCTCCTCCCCACCCCACCCAGAATCCCTGGGCTTGCCCCATGGGAAAAGGGTGCCTCTTTCTCCTATTCCAGTCATCTACCCTGGGCTGACTGGTTGGGCTTGGGTCTCATGCCCTTCTCCTAAATCATCAACATGGCCAGGGGGATGGCCACTGTTTGGCCACAGGATGGGAGGTGTCCACTTCTAGAGCAGGAGTATGAGGTCACAAGGACTCGGGTGGGGGAGGGGAAGGGTGGATGTCCAAAGGAAAATCAAGGTGCCATTGTCAGACAGGGTGGAATGGACACTGGGCAGGCCAGAACAACTGATGTCTTCAGCCGTCTGACCTATTCTAATGCAGGATATTTGGGAACAGCTGGGACCTGGAGAGGCAATTGGGAGCAGGGGTTCTCTCTCCACCTCTGTGCTTCCACTGAGCCACCGGAATCCTATATGTTCATCTGTATGTGTGTGGGCACTTCACCCAGCTCATCAGCTGAGAAGCAGAGTCAAGGTGTAACTTGATAACACATTTCTGCTCTGCCCTGGGCCTTCTAATTTCCTCTCCTGGCTACAAGGTGGTAGAAATTTCTGTGCTCTTATATCTGTACTCCTCTGAGAGTGGACTGCCTTCCCTCAATACACAGAAAATCTGGGGCCTCATGAGGACTTCACACCAGAGACCTGGCCCGCCATGTGTGGGAGTCTGGGTGCAGCAAGAAAACGGGAAGCTGGGGTAAGCCTGTGTCCCAGGCTTTGGGGGGCCCCTGGAGCTACTGCTTCTCTCCATGGGGTTGCTCTGTCTCCACCTGTGACCTATCAGACCCGCCACCTGGTAGGACCTTTCTGTGCCCACTTCTAATGGGTTTTCCTTGTGCATCTGTCAGGGGTGCCATGACCCCTGCTTTCTGGATTGGGGCAGGGAGAGGGCTCTCATAAGTTCCTTCTAACTGAGCTCTGGCCCATGGCAGGCAGAACAAATACTCACTGACGGTTCAAGGTGACCCCCCACCACCACCACCAACTCCTTTGAACAGCTTCCATTTGTGCTCTGCCAGTGAGATTTTCCTATTCCATCAAAGAGTTAAACAGTTTTTGATGGGGAAGGCAGGAGATCTTCCTTATATAGGACACATATTTGGAAACCGGTCTCTTAGCAGTTGGGTGTGCCGTATGCAAAAGGAAAGTGTCAGTTAGTTTAGCCCAATTTTATTAATATTGGGGTCTATTATAAAACCACTCTAAAATGCACATCAAAACTACAATGAGGTACTATCTCACACCAGTCTGAATGGCCATAATTAAAAAGTCTACAAATAACAAATGTTGGTGATGGTGTGGAGAAAAGGGAACTCTACTACACTGTTGGTAAGAATATAAATTGGTGCAGCCACTGTGGAAAAAAGTACGGACGTTCCTCAAAAAACTAATTAGTTAGCCATATGATCCGGCAATCCCACTCCTGGGCATATATCCAGATAAAACTCTAATTCAAAAAGATATATGCACCCCAATGTTCACAGCAGCACTACTTACAATAGCCAAGACATGGAGACAACTTAAGTGTCCATCAGCAGAGGAGTGGATAAAGAAGATGCGGTAAACATATACAAAGGAATATTACTCAGCCATAAAAAAATAATGAAATAATGCCATTTGCAGCAACACAGATGGGCCTAGAGATTATCATACTAAGTAAAATAAGTCAGAAAGAAAAAGACAAATACCATATATCACTTACATGTTGAGTCTAAAATATGACACAAATGATCTTATTTACGAAATAGAAACAGACTCACAGACATAGAAAACAAACTTATGGTTACTAAAGGGGAAAGGGTGTAAGAGAGGGATAAATTAGGAGTTTAGGATTAGCAGATACAAACTACTATATATAAAACAGATAAACAACAAGGTCCTACTGTATAGCACAGGGAACTATATTCAATATCCTGTAATAGACCATAATGGAAAAGAATATGAAAAAGAATATGTATATATGTATGTATAACTGAATGACTTTCCTGTACACCAGAAACTAACACAACATTGTAAATCAAGTATACTTTAATAATAAATAAATAAATAAATAAAACCACTCTAATATATAACAGTATACCTTAAAATGTATCCCAGTGGGATTATCTATTTGATTAATGATACTTAAAGCACTAATTTTATATTTAACATAAGGAATGTGATTGAATGATTCATTTATGTATTAAACTTGTATTTATTGAATATTTAATAAGTGTATGGTTGTGAGCCAAGGGATACAAAGGTATTTAACACTTAAGTCTCCTCCAAAAGTTTACAATCTACTAGATGAAATAAGTGCATAGCACAAAAATAACTAAATATGATTCTATATCAGAATCAGTCTGTTTCTTTAAAAAGACAGCTTACTAAGTTCACCTAACTCTCAGCTTGAGGAGTTTAACTGAAATTAGCTAAGGTTTGACTCAGGTATCCGGTATAAAAAGGGCCACTCAGAAGCTCTGAATACCAGGAAAGATTCCGGAGGTTGCACAGAGAGCTGTAGTGTTGAAAGGAGTCCTTTGACTTCAAAATGAAGTCAGAATCTTTTGACTGCCCTGAAAGAAGCTGTGTGAAAGCCAATGAAGAAAATGACTAAATCATTCTTGATTTTTGGCTTTAGAGCAAGGCATACGTGGAAAAGAAGCAGGAACATCAGATTTCCAATGGCATGTTAACCATTTGGAGAACGCGCTGGTCAATGGATAGAGAATCCGTTACAGGAGATGTGTCATATGAAGTCAGAACAGAAAGTAAGAAAGAGGGGACACATGCTGAGCACTGGCAGGGTGGGCGAGAGTCACCACGGAGAAGGTGTCTCAATGAGTTGGGTCCCAAGTTTAAACATCTCTGGGAAGGGCCCTGGTCAGTCACCCTGGTCAGATGTTGCCCTTGGACCAGTCAACTGGGGCCATAGGGGGAGGGGTATGTCATATAAAATAGCTGATGATTCTGTAGTAGCTGTGCAGGGAAGGTAACGATGTGGATCATGTACTATCAGAGGGTGGGGGGGCTGGGGAGGAGTAGGACAGACAAAAACATGTGTTCAGTATGCCTGCCTTTAGCTGGAGAGATTTCAGTAGCTCAACTTCAACGTCCTGCCACTCAGCACTGTGTTACTCTTGTTGCTTCTGTGACTCGGATATTAAGCCCCAGTTCTAAAAAGTGAGTGAGGATGAGAAAACAAATCCCCACCCAGACTGCTGAAACTAATTATCGTTCTTCACCCTGCACCATGTGAGTCCCCACTTGTGTAACCTGCCCCAGTAACTCGGTCTTTCTAGGACTGGACTTCTTGGGGCAGAGGTCCTTATTCTGAACCTGGACCTATGTCCCCAGCTTCACTATCTGCTGAGAGACTTTCCTTATGTCAACACACGACCTCTTGCCTTTTCCTGGATCCCCAGCGGCCATACTTTCAGCTCCACGTCTGCCCCCTTCCTGCTGCAGTTAACTGAGTCTTGATCACTACCTAACCAAGGCTGCTTTCAAGATCGAGCTCAGTGTGAGGGCTTTGCAGGATTTGGTGAGGGTGACGCGATATGAGACTGAGTCAGTGTTCCTGGAGGCATCTGGCGCCAAAACTGTCGGGGGGGGGCAGGTGGCCCCGAAAGACCATCGAGGGAGTTCTTACATTTTTCCTGCTTTCCTTGCCTCTCCATACAGAGGCATAGGGAATTTGAATGGGCTGGAGTGGCTGGGTGAGGTGGTGTACGAAAAAGAAATCTTTTTTGACCCACCTCCTAGAGTAATGGAAACAAATGGGACCTAATGAAACTTAAAAGTTTCTGCACAGCAAAGGAAACCATAAACAAGACGAAAAGACAACCCTCAGAATGGGAGAAAATATTTGCAAACGAAGCAATGGACAAGAGATTAATCTCCAAAATATACAAACAGCTCTTGTAGCTTGATATCAAAAAAACAAGCAACCCAATCAAAAAATGGGCAGAAGACCTAAATAGACATTTCTCCAAAGAAGACATACAGATGGCCAAGAAGCTCATGAAAAGATGCTCAACATCGTTAATTGCTACAGAAATGCAAATGACATATCACCTCACACCAGTCAGAATGGCCATCATCAAAAAATCTACAAACAGGGCTTCCCTGGTGGCACAGTGGTTAAGAATCTGCCTGCCAATGCAGGGGACACGGGTTCGAGCCCTGGTCTGGGAAGATCCCACATGCCGCGGAGCAACTAAGCCCGTGTGCCACAACTACTGAGCCTGCACTCTAGAGCCTGTGAGCCACAACTAGTGAGCCTGCGTGCCACAACTACTGAAGCCTGCAAGCCTAGAGCCCATGTTCCACAACAAGAGAGACACCGCAATGAGAAGCCCACATACTAAAATGAAGAGTAGTCCCTGCTCTCCGCAACTAGAGAAGAGCCCACGCGCAGCAACAAAGACCCAACACAGCCAAAAATAAAATAAATTAATAATAATTTTAAAAATCTACAAACAATAAATGCTGGAGAGGGTGTGGAGAAAAGGGAACCCTCTTGCACTGTTGGTGGGAATGTAAATGCATACAGCCACTACAGAGAACGGTATGGAGGTTCCTTAAAAAACTAAAAATAGAACTACCATATGACCCAGCAATTCCACTACTGGGCATATACCCTGAGAAAACCATAATTCAAAAAGACACATGCACCCTGATGTTCACTGCAGCACTGTTTACAATAGCCAGGTCATGGAAGCAACCTCAATGTCCACTGACAGATGAATGGATAAAGAAGAGGTGGCACATATATACAATGGAATATTACTCAGCCATGAAAAGGAATGCTATTGGGTCATTTGTAGAGACGTAGATGGACCAAGAGGCTGTTATACAGAGTGCAGTAAGTTGGAAAGAGAAAAACAAATATCGTATATTAATGCATATATGTGGAATCTAGAAAAATGGTACAGATGAACCTGTTTCCATAGCAGAAACAGAGACACAGACATAGAGAACAAACGTATGGACACCAAGCGGGGAAAGGGAGGGCGGGATGAACTGGCAGACTGGGATTGACATATATACACTAATATGTATAAAATAGATAACTAATGAGAACCTGCTGTATAGCACAGGGAACATTACTTAGTGCTCTGTAGTGACCTAAATGGGAAGGAAATTCAAAAAAGAGAGGATATATGTATACATATGACTGATTCACTTTGCTGTGCAGTAGAAACTAACACAACGTTGTAAAACAACTATACCCCAATTAAAAACAAAAATCAAGACTTGACAGCTTCAAACACCAGAATAACAAAATCATACTGTGGATCCTGCCATAGATATTTGGCTAGTTTGTGGGAATGCTTGAAAACTACATGCAACATGCAAATCACATGACAACCAACAGACGGACCTCCAGTGCTGTCCATTTTCCTGATGGGATCCTTCAGAAACCTCCATGGGGGTCTGTGCCATCTCCTGCTCTTCCAAGGGGATCACAGGATGAAAGAGGGTCATGAATGAAGCTTTTCAGTAGACTGACAGTGTGAACCACTTTTTGGACCACTGAAACCCCCTCTCCAAGGATGTGAAAAGACAGCCCAGCATCCATACTGTTTCCAGGACTCCTGGAGATGACTTCTGAGACAGAGGCCAAACCACAGTGCTCAAGTGGTGGTGTCAGAAAAGGTTTCTCCTACCCTCTAGAGGGTGAAGAAATGTTTAAAACATCCAGTTTTTAAAACTCCAGGAATCTGAGACAATGATCTCCAATCCCTGGTCTTAGAAAGAATCACTAGACTTAAAAACAACAACAACAAACCCCTAAATGTCAAAAGGAAGGGGTGGTAGAGAGAGTGCTAAAGCCCTAGATATTTCTTTGTTCTTTTTGTTCTGAGTGTAGATAGCCAACTGCCGAGTTTTGGTGGCTACAATGGAAGAAGGAAGAAGGTGGGTCTTGAAGGCAGTCCACCTGGGAGGGATCCCAGCTGGGCCCTTTCTTAGCTGTGTGAGCTTGGACAATTTATATAACCTCTTAAGCTTTAATGTCCTTATCTGGAAAATGGACATAATAGAATCTGCCTGATGTGAAAACTTAAATGAAAGAATGCACGCAAACCCTTAGTTCACTGCTTGGCACACAGAAGAATCTAAGGAGGACACGTGTTCTGTGAAAGGGAGAGGGTAGGAGGTGGAACGGGATGAAAGCAGGTATCTTAGGAAGGTGTCGCGATTGGGCCAAACCCACGGACAGCAAAGCTCCCTGAGGTTCTGACTTTGTCCTACTTGTCCTTGAAACTCCAACACCCAGCACGGGCCTTGTACAGAGCTGGCACTCAAGAAATGTTTGTTAGACTGAATGGAGCCCTAGCTGGGCCTGAGTCAGGGAGAGGTTTGCAGAAGGGGAAGGAAGGCAGGTGAGAGAGAAAAGGACACAGAGTGACAAAGCCTGAATGATGGAGATTCCAGATGATAAACGCTAACTTTGCCCTGTCTTTAGAGTCCCCATAAAATTAATGGACTTGAGATGGAATTGTTTCAAAAGTGTTTGGGGAGCCAGATGGGAAGCTTATGTCATTGTGTTCCCTTGCGAGCTCAAAATAATGGGTCGCGTTCCTGCCTGCGGGGGAAGGTAGGCATCCTCCACCTCTCTCTGTCCATCACTGCTGAAATGGAGCCTTCCCATCCTCTCTGCAGATGCCTTTTGGAAATGCTACCTGCTCTGCGAGGCTGTCCTGGGCAGCTGGGGAGTGGGGCAGGTGGGGGGAAAGTGCTGTGAGGTGGAGCCAGGCAGGGAGAACTAGACGTTCCAGCCTCACAACAAAAGACACATCCCACATCCCCTACGGGAAGTGAACGCAGCACCAAAAGCTAACCAAGTTCTCAGGCTGGGCGCCTGGGCGTATTTTAGGTCTTAGCTGCACAGGAAAGCTGTCAGAAAACTGTGAACTGCTCTGCAAATATAGCGATTTGTTAGTTAATAGTGTGGGGAGAAGAAAATAACACCAGACCAAGAGATACAACAGGGTCCTTCCACCGCTTTGCAGCTCACCCCGTGTCAGACGGGGCCACCAACCTCTTTGGACCTGAGTGCTTCACCGACAGAACAAGGATAGCTTCCTCGAGCCCACCTGGGTCAAAGTGACCCCGTGCTTTTCTGTGCTCCAAGCCACGTAGCCCAGATTTTTATGTGACATGTATTTTGCTCTCTCTGGCATGAGATTTTTTTTGATATTTCAGTTAATTGTTGGTATAGCTCTTGACTCGGCCGATTATAAGCTCCCTGAAGGCTGGGATTGGTGGGAAACGCAGTCAAGAATTATTCATTTTCAAGCATCCACTTAACCAGCATTGACTGAGTCCACCAGGCACTGTGCTAAACTCTTAAGATGATAGTGTTGAGCTACTCAGGTACCATCCCCGCACTTGGAGAGTGTTTCTTCTGCTGGGGAAAATGGGTATTCATGATAAAATAGAACAGACCAAGAAAAACAGAGGCGGAGCTCCCGCGTCACAAAACTCCAGGGGGCAGATGCATACAGAGCACAGCGTGAGCGATGTCCCTCAGATTGCGCAGGGCAGCAGCCCTGGTGTCACCACATGCCCAGGGTCTGGCCTGATGCCTGATGCTGTAAAGGTTTGTTAAAGAACAAAAGAGGATTAAATGAGGGGTCTTCCCCAGTGTGGTGATGGCTTTTAATGTCTGACTGTATCCATTTGTCTCTCTGCACACACCTCCTGGCCCCTGTGACTAAATCTGCCCAGTGTAATGCCAGAAGAAGTGCCAGGATTCACTTTTTGGGCTGGCGGGGCGGGGTGGGTGGGCGGTGCCTGACCCCCTCCAGCTGTTTCTTTTCCTGCTGCGGTGACCAAGGCAGCTATAAGATGATGGATTCTATCACCCTGAGCCCCTGAGAGATTCTGTGGAGCAAGGCAGAGCAGTCCCTCATTGGCTAAGAAGCATTGATTAAAAGAAGCCTTTGTTATGTTAAGCCACTGAGACAGTGAGGTCGTTTGACACCCTGGCATAGACTGATCTATTCTGACTAATGCTCTCACTTTCCTGTGAGTTGGGTCATGGGGCCATTTCTAGGACCAAGCACAGAGGTGATCAGTAAATGTTAAAAAAAAGAACTGAGAGGTGGAAGAGGAATGTACATTGATTAATAAGTATTATCAGTGCCTTTTCCCTCTGCTGGAATTCCTCAGCTCTTAGGAAATGTGCTCTGTGGGCCCTAGGCCCCGGACACAATGGCTGGATTGTTCATTTCCAATAGGTGGGTTTCCTTTTACCCGCAAGGCCCTCTCTGTGGTAGGTAAGGTAATGCTGCCTTTTCCACATAGAAAAAAGCACACCAGGTTCTTTCCATTGATGCAAACAATCTGGAGGAAGGACGTAATGGAGGAAAACTCCAGGCCCCCAGAGTTGGAGCAGTTGGGGTCTTTGCCTACCCAAGCCCCCCCAGTGTGGCTCACACAAAACAGAGATGCTTGCAGCTGTGCCGTGACCAGAGCCAGAGGTAAGGACCAAAACACTCCGTCCCCACTGCCACAGACCCACTTCCTTAGACCAGGGGTTCTCAAACTCTGGAGTGTATTCGAATCACCTGGAGCACTTGTTCAAACACAGACTGTCAACCCTCATTCCCAGAGTTTGGGATGCAGGGCTCTGGGGTGGGGCCTGAGAATTTGTATTTCTAACAAGCTCCCCAGTGATGCTGATGCTGGCCCAGGGAATATATTTTGAGAAACCATTGCCTTAGATGGATGTTCTGCCTCTCAAAGTCAAGGATAAAAGCAATACCTTTGAAATTAGCCCTATAACCTGCTATTAGCCTTAATGATACAGAAGGAAGGAACTCTTTTTTTTTTTTTTTTTTTTTTTTCCAGATTACCCAGTTCAGTAGAGAGGAAAGGATGAAGAAAAGATAAGTTTCAGGGAGGAGAAGGCCTGGGAAAGAACCCAATTTGAGGACTGTTGTCCAGAGGGGAGGGCTGATGGGTGTCACAAAGGAAGGTCCTGGGATGAGCCAGAAGGAACCTGGGTGCTGAGGTAGCCAGAGAAAGACAAGTTTGACAGCTGATCGTTGGGTAGTGAAAAAGAGCACTGGATTTGCAGTCTGAAAACCTGCATTTCTCTCCCATAAGGCCTTGCAGCTACTGGCAAGAGCCAAGATAAAACCACTCTGAATTCAGTCAAAGTTGATCTAACAGCTCTCATGGGCAGAGACTGCCAGTTTTCTAGGTGGGTAAGCCCAGTCCATGGCCCTATGCCCAGTGCACTATTCGTACTGGGCCTGAGACCCAGGGCAGGAAGCCACCAGGCACTGCCGAGCACTCCGGCAACCTCCTGCTGATTTATCCCTGCTCCCGGCAGGACTGTGCTGTGCCACGGGTTAGCGTGGGCGGCCGTGACTCACCCAGCCTCGTGGGGAAGCAGATGCTGCAACTGCAACCAGCGCTGCCACGGAAACAGGCTAAATCAATCTCAGATCCCTGTAGGGGCAGAGAACAAGCCACCTGCCGCCAGGGAGCTGGGGCTGCTCCGGTGGTGGTCTGGGTTCAGACACCAAATTGGTGAGCACAGCCCGAGCTGTGCTGGTCACGGAGCTGGCTGGAGAGCCAGGTCGGGGTCAGCAGCAAAGAAGCTGGTGCAGCGACTAGACCATGTGACAAGGGGCGGACAGACTCCCCACCCCTGCTGCCTGTGTCTGATGACGGAAGCAGGGTTGGGGGGTTGGGGGGGTGGGGGACAGAGGGCCCTGGATGGACCAGTTCACGCAGATCCTGTCCCTAAATCTGTGGGATGTCTGCGCTGATGCGGGGGGGTGGGGGGGACAAGAGATGTGGACCTGACTGACCCTTGACTCTCTGCTCTCAGCTTTGCTAAGACCCAACTCCTATGAAGTTGCTCCCTCACCAGATGATGTGACCACAAATACACCCCCAAGAAGATGAGGAAACGGAGGCCAATGACCTAAGCAAAGTCCCACAGTTTTCTGAGGCAGTCAGGCTGGGCTCCCGATATCCTGAGCACCAATCCTTCATCATTTGCCACTAGACACTGCATCCCAAGGAAAGAATTCAATGGGCCTTGCAGGATTTGCTTTGCCTTCAATATCTGCTCTCCGGGGCAGTGGGTGGTGCCATTAATAACGTACTCTGCTCTTCCCAAGAGCTACAGTGAGTCTTTAGCCAGCTTTCCCCACCTTCATCAACTCCTAAGCCAGGCGATGAGTTTCCACTGGCTCTACCAACCAGACAGAGGAAACCTCAAGAGTCTCCAGGTTCGCCCAATATCCCATCATTATGGCATCATGGGAACAGAGCCAGAAGTGGGCCCCTGGGGTTTTCAGGCCAGCCCTCCCTGGGTTGGCGGGGGGAGGCGGGCGGTGAATGTCTACACTCAGCAGTCCCTCCTGGGGACTCTTGGGCCATTTCCCTAGTTGTCGCCTCTAGGGATTCCCAGCCGAGGCTCACAGCCGGCTGTGGTGGCTTCAGCACACCTTCAAGCCCTGAGGTCCCCAGGTCCCAGGCAGCGTCTCCCCAGCCCCACTGCAGCCACTTCAGACCTTCTGCTTCCTCGAGCCCCTCGCCTGCAGAGGGTGCTGTGAGGGACCTTCCCCTTCCATTTCAGGGGTGGGGTGAAGGCTACCCGGTGGGTCTCTACCTCTTTCCTGCCTTCCTCCTCCCTTGTCCTGTTTAAGGAAAATCTCTTCTGCCTTCAGGATCCCTTCCCCGCCCTCGCTGTGTCTTTGATCCATTAACTATCTTTCTCCTAAGGATTCACCTTCGGCTTTTCTGTGAGCTCTTCCTCCTCAGTCTATAATCACATTTCTGTCTCTCCTACATGAAAACAGCTAAACCAAACATGTGTTCCACTCTGGCTACTCTCCTTCCCTAACCGCAAAGCTTCTTCTCAGAGCAGCACTTTTTCTCTCTCCTCTCTTACCACCCAAGGGGTCCAAATGTCTCTGTGTGCTGCCTGGCATCTCTGCTTCCTCCCCGGCTCAGTTCCCCCCACTGGCTGGCATCCACCATGGGCACATCAACACCTGGGGCTGTCTCAGATGTTCCCAACATGTCTAGTCCCCGGGATGCCAGAGCGGGCTGGGCTTCAAGCAGGGGAGGAGGGGAGGGCCCCCTGACCCCCAGCTGCACGTCTTCTCTTGAGCCCCAGCGCAGCTGTACTTGTGTTCAAGGTTTCCTCAACGGTCTCCTTCAGCTCCAACTCTGCCCTCCCTACCTAAGCCCCACTGCCACGTTGGGCGATACACCAGCTCCCACAGGACCAGCCAAAAGGAGGGATGTCAAATAACCCCTTTATCTCCTCTGGCCTTTCCCCTACCCAAAATATTTTATTCTCGCCAAGTTACAGAAGAAAATCTCCCTTGCATGGAGGGTGGGCAGCAGAGACCGGAGGGTGCGTACGGTGGGGAGAAGTGTACGGTGGGGAGGAGAGGACCAGGCTCCTGCAGGGGCGCTGATGGCAGGAGCTGTCTGTCCAGCCACCCTGAGTCAATTCTTGTGGAATGGGAGAGAATCCTCCCAAAAGGACCATTAGGGAGTGGAAGGAGAGGGTCTGATTCTCAGTCTTGGAGCCGAGGGGTAGGCTTTGAAAGATGTGAAAGATAACTTTTCCTTTGATCAGAGTTTATAGCTAAGAACCACCAGGAAAGAAGGGTGGGCTTGACTCCCGGGGAGGCCCCCGCTTGTACCAGATGTGCAGGGTCTGATTTCACGGTGGAGGACACCTGGCCTCCCTGTCTGAGCGCTCGCATCTCCTTGAGGGGCCCGTCTCACCATCGGCCTCCTCCCTTGGGAGCATGCGGTCCAGCCAGAGGAGCCTGGGCTCTAGGGGTCCTGAGAGCCGGTTCCCACTAGAGTCAGCCCACGGCGGGGACCTGAGCAGAAAGTGCCTGTGCTCTCTGTCGGTGCACTTGCCAGACGCAGAAGCTCTGGACTCCAGGTGCTGCCCGCAATGGCAAGGTCACTCTGTGATGCCAGAGCCCAGGTGGTCAGCTGGCTCTCCCCTGGCTTTTGGGGCCCATCTCCCGTCCCTGAACCTGGCCTGGCTTCTGGGAAATGCGCAGAACGGCCAACGTACTTACAGCCTCACTGTAGATTCTTCCCAAAGCCCTTTGATATCCACCAAAATGTAGCCGCTCGCATTTCAAAGGGACCTTACAGCCCAGGGTTCAGCACCCCTCATGCAGGACTTCAGTCAGCTGATCCACCTGTCTGTCTTGAGTGGTTCCCAGAACAGAAGGCTCTCTGCTTGATTAGGTGGCCTATAGAAGGCACTTTGGTTAATGGAAATTTCTTCTTGATTTTGACCTAAAATCTGCCCCCTTGTGACTTCCACCCACCTGGTTCTGTTCTCTGGTCCTTGGAAGAAAATATCTCCTCAGTCATCTAATTGGTCTCACAGTAGCCAGAGGAGGTGAGGATGGAACTATTGGCCTCTTTTATAGAAAGTGCATGACTGGGGAGGTTAAGGAGCTTTGAAAAAGCTACAGGTGGAATTGGAGATAGAATCCAAGTGTCTTAATTTCCCAGACCAGTTCTCCTGCCATTACTCTGCATTTCTTAATCTTTGCCCATTATTGTTGAGTACCTACTGTGTGTACCTGGAATACCAGGTAAGGGTTGGAGGCATGGGACACCTGGAGCCTCTCTCCAGAGTCATTGATTCCAGCTCAGAGGACACGGACACACACACACACACACACACACACACACACACTTCAAAACACCTGCTCAGCCAGCAGATTGGGTGGCCTCACCTTCACCCTCTGAAGTTCAGCCTAGAAAATCAGCCTTCTTCCTTACTTTTGGCTGCTCCCCCCACCAGCACAGGCTAACAGGCAGGAAAGGGAAAATGTAGAGAAGATGATTTTAACCACGGAAGAGCCTGAACTTGAGAGGAAGAAGGAAGGCCTGAAGAGGAGTTTGAAAATGATAGCTGTCAACACTAGGCTTGGAAAGACGGCGGCACAGAGAGCTCGTGGGTGGGTGCGTGGGAGGGATGCTCACCGGTGCCAAAGCTCAGTCGTGTGGCAGCAGGGAAGGAGGGACGCAGGGCCGGGGCTGCCAGAACTGCAAACCAGAACCGCCAAGGCCTGGTCTCAACAAAGGCAGGCCCTAACAACTTCCCAGGACCTGGATAATTGGGCCAGGCTCCACCCCCGAGATGTGCTTTCATCTTTCTTAAAGGCACAGTGCCCTGATTCGGTGTCGGCTGAGTATCCAGCAACATCACTAGCGCTCGGTACTCTAGGCTTCAATTTCTCTCCCTTGGACGGCAGCACTTATTCTACCGAATCATTTAGGCACAGAGAGACCCAGGCTCTGCTCTCTGCAGCTTGGGGATGCAAAAGCTGACCAGAGAGGGAAAACCCAGGGTTTTGACTTTAGCTGTGCCCATTGCTCGACAGTCACTGAGCCCTGGGGGACGAAGTCCTGTAAAAGGACAGCAGCCCTCACTCCTTAATTTGGCAAAGTGGAGGAAAGAGCTGCCCCCCTCAACATGGGCAGATAAAACTCTCCTTCTCAAACCCGGGCACCTTGCTAAGGGGCAGATTGCTTCCGTGGGGCTGGGCCTGGAATTCTGCATTTCCAACCTGCTCCTGGTCGAGGTCGATGTTGTTGGTGCCCGAGTACTTGCATCCTTTGGAAGAAAACCTCTACAGGGTAAGGCAGGGTGGACTGAAAGAGGAAGCGTTTGGGCCGTTTCAAAGAGCTCTGGTAATCAAAAGAACTTCCGTAGAGTCCCTGGGGTGAAAGCCAAGTTACTGAGAGCTGAGGATGGGGGTGGCAGCTGGGGGAGGGAGAGCAGATGTCACAGGGTGTGGGACTCCTCATCAAGTGACAGTAGCTGCCCACCTCCCGTCACCTGCCCTCCTCAGGATGTCAGAGGATGTGCTTCTCAGAGGAGCTCTCTGGATAAAGATGCATCAGTGTTCATGGGGGGACGACAGGAGTGTGGAAGCCTGGCCCACTCAGTCCTGCCCAGTCTTGCCTTGAGCTCCTCGCAGCATCAAGCAGGCTGCACCTCCTGGGCCTGGGGCGTCGTGGCCTGTCCCCTCTGCTCACTGGGTGTTCCTGGCTCCTTAGGGGCTTTCCACACTTTCCTCTCCTCTCTCTTCCACCCTATCCCACGTCTTCTCATCCTCCCCGTGACCTCAGAGAACACGCTGACCTAAAGCAGAGGCTCATGTGTTTCCCTGCTCAACACCATCCAATGGTCCTCACGTTACTCAGACCCTTACAATGGCTCCCAGTGCCTCGCGTGACTCACAACCCATTTCTCTCAGCACTCGTCTCCCTCCCTCCGTCTCTGCCTCACAGAGGCCTCCTTGCTTTTCCTCACACACACCATGCAGGCTCCTGACTTACGGGCTTTACGCAGTTGTGTGTGGTTAATTCCTTCATCTCCTTTACATCTTTGCTTAGAAAACTTGTACACAAATGTTCACAGCAGCACTGTTCACAACTGCTGAAAAGTGGAAGCAACCCAAGTGTCCATCAACAGGGGAGTGGATAAAGAAGATGTGATGAGTCCACAGAGTGGAATACCATGAGGCATAGAGGGGCCTGGGGTACCAACACGTGCTACGACGTGGATGCACCTTGAGAACATTGTTACCTGAAAGAAGCCAGTCACAAAGGTCCAGATGTTGTGCCATTTCATTTATATGAAATGTTCAGAATAGATCTACGGAGAGAGAAAGTAGATTGGTTGCCTATAGTTGGAGGGAGGGAGGAATGGGTACAGAGTGGGTACAGCCAGGGGGCACAGCTAGTGGGTACAGAGTTTCAATCTGGGTGATGAAATGTTCTAAAGCAGATTGAGGTAGTGGTTGTGCAAATCTGTGAATATACTGAAAACCATTTAGTTGTACATTTTAAATGGGAGTGTAATAGGGAAGAAACTTTGTACTCTAGTACAAGTTAATCACTACAGGGATGTTGCCTATAAACTTAAATTATGCATAATGGCTCATCTCTAGGAACCCTGCCTCCCAGGTAATGATCATTAAGTTAAAATACCTTTGTTTAGCTCACAGGGAAACATCCTGACCAGGCTCACCTGTGAATGGCTGCAGGAAGGAAGAAATTAACACATCCCCTCCAAGTCTGGCCAGAACCAGGACTTTCCCCTTTCCCCTTTTAGTATAAAAGAAGCCTGAATTCTAACTTGGGGAAGATGGTTCTTTGGGACACTAGTCCACCAGCTTCTCAGTCTGCTGGCTTTCCAAATAAGCTGCTATTCTGAGGACCCAACAGCTCGTCTCTCGATTTATTGGCCTGTTGTGTGGCAAGCAGTGTGAACTTGGGCTGGGTAACCCTGGGACATTTAGCTCAACAAGAGATGCCTGCAAAAGCTCAGCTTCACCCTCCAAGGGCACAAAGGCTGTGTGAATGCACCACAGCACCTGCTGGAGGTGTCTCAGAGGTGATGACACCAACCCGGTGCTGCCCAGGGTCCCTAGAGCACTGCCCCCTCATCAGAGGATGTGTTTCCACCGATGGCCCTGTGAGGGGGGTTGTGTCAGAGCTGAGCCCATGCCCACGTGGGCAGGGGTAAGGACACCTCCCCAGCTTGGTGTGGGGTGTCTCCCTCTGAAGAGAGAGCTCAGGAACCCCCGAGCTTGAAGCAGAGAGGGGTGGGGGGACACGACCCTATGTCTCCCCTGCCCCCACATTCAATGCTCAATCCTAGTGAAGATCATTCTAGATTTGTTTAAAGCAAAATTATCTATTTTTTAAATGACAGAATTCTTTCATTTATATTTTATGTAGTTTTAGCTTTAACTTTCAAGAACTTTAAACTTTGGTTTGCTTTAATCAAAGAAAGTGCTGCCTGGTGATGAACAAAGGTATGCTTTTCTGTGCAGCAAAATGAGCTCTTTCAGTTGTACTTGGGACCAGAGAATCTGATGGGCAGGGTGGGCACCTTAGGGCTGGCATCAGCCCTCATCTTCCGCCCTGCCCTTTGCCCTACTGTTGCTTGCACTCTCCTTACCTGCCTGGAATATTGCTAGGGGTTCCTATCTCGTGGAATGGCTCTCAGATCTCTCTCCCTCTTCAATTTCTTCAGCCAGGTTCAATTCCCCCAAACACACTCAAGTTATTTCCCTATTAACGGCCCTTCATGGCTTATCACACAGTGTTGCAGACACTCATCCGGCTCCAAGCCATCTCCTCAGCCTAACAATCAGCTACCACCCTACCTGGGCCTTGTGCCTCAGTCAGGCTGCACTTCTGTTCCCACACTTCATGTTTCCTCTCCTTAAGCCAATCCTTTCCACCTGGAGTGGCTTCCCTGTGGCCTCCTCTTCATAGCACCTCCTCCAGGAAGCCCTCCAGGGCCTCTCAGTTGAAGTCATCTTATGATATTTGTGCCTCCCTCGTGGTGCTGTGCACCTTCTGCCCAGCTGGAGTCGTTCTCATCCATGATTTCTCCACAAGGCTGTGTGGTTCTCAAGGCCAGGACTTTTTTCATCCTTCTTTGTAATTCAATACTTGGCACACAGCAGGCCCTCAACAAGAGCATTTAAAGTGGTCTGACTCTGATCCCACTTCTGATCACCAACTAAAGATTCTAGCCACCAATTTTCAATGTGTGTGTTGGTGGGGGGAGGGGGGTGTCCCCACACATCCAAGCAAGTCTCCCACACCAGCTGGGCATGCTACGGTCGAATTCAATTCTGACACCGTCTACCCAGCGATAGCGTCAGATTCCACAGGTGAAGGGCTCAGTCCTATAAGACTGTCCCCCCCACCTCACCACACACACACTTCAGACGCCACTTCACAAGTCCAGGTTGTCACCCGTGTTTCTGACTGACTGGCTATAGATTGCAGGTTTCAATGACCCCCTCTTTGGGTTCAATTAATTTGCTAGAGCAGCTCACAGAACTCGGAGAAGATTTTACTCACTATATATCCTGTTTGTTATAAAAGGATACAACTCAGGAACAGTCAGACGGAAGCGATGCATAGCGCAGGGTATGGGGGCGGGTACAGAACTTCCATGCCCTCCAAGCTGGACAGTTTCCCTGCACCTCCATGTGTTCACTAAGCGGGGAGCTCCCCAAACCCCATCCTTTTGGGTTTCTTTGGAGGCTTCATCACATAGGCATGATTGATGAAATCATTGGCCAAGGTCAACAGATTCAGCCTCCAGCCCCTCTCCCTTCCCCCGAGGTCAGGGGGCTAGGACTGAAAGTGATTAGTCCTGGCAACCAGTGCCATCCACAGGTGTGGGCTCAAAGTCACCCCATATCTCTCTCTTCACAGGAAATTCCAAGGGTTTTAGGAGCTTTGTGCCAGAAATGGGGATGAACAACAAATATACATTTCTTATAAATCACAGCAGCATATTAAATAAATGGATGTTGGGTTTGTTGTCTGATCTCTGTCCCGCTCCCACCCCGCCTGGCAGGTAGGGGCACTGGGGCTCTATTTACTTACTTTGCTGTGACCCACAGCTGCCAGGGGCTCAAGGGAGAGTGACTGCTTTGTTATCATCAAGGACGCTGCTGGCCGGCATTAATGCCAGGGCAGTCTCACTGCGGGCAGCTGCCTGCCCCCTCCAGGAAGCGACACAGGTGTGAACGGGCTCCCCTCGACATCTGAGGAAGCAGCCTTAGGAGCTGCAGCCCTATGTCACCATCATCATAACCCTGTCCTGAACCGCAGCTCTCTGCCCAGCCTGGAGGGAACAAGACCCTCCCTCCCTGCTCCCCAGGCTTTGGAGAAGGTCAGGGAGACATGCTAGCTCCACTTCTCTAAATTTTCAGGGGGTTCAGGGAGTCCCTCAGAAATCAGTCTACAGATCAAGCTGAGGTCAGGTGGCAGGAGTCCACGTTTCAGCACCTGCCCGGGGAAGTCTGGCTGCTTCCTCAGGTGTGAGAGTTGCTGGAAGACCGCATTTCCTCTCCAAACTCCAAAGGTAGGGATCAGGCTGTCCAAGGAGGAGCTGAGATCTGGGGCCTGATTAGCTTCTCCTAAAGCCTTGGGGCTGGGGATGGGCTCTATATCCTCCACCCCCTTGTCTCCCCTCCACTTAAGTCACATGAGATCAAATAAGTGCTTTCTGTAATGCTTAACAGACAGTAGGTGCTCAGGAAATGGTACTTCCTTTTTTCTTTTTGATTCATGCCCATTTTCTGCTACAATAAAAATTTTGATGGACTGTGTAAGTAACAGAAGACCCAACTAACAGGGCTTAAATGATATATCATTCTCACATAACAAGGAGTGTGGAAGTTCACAGTTCTTGGATTATTTTGGTAATTCAACAATGTAATCAACATCCCAGGTTTGTTTTTTCTTATCTCTCAGCTATCCTTGACACGTGGCTTTTCATTCTCTTGCTGTGACCTAATAGTCACAAGAGGGCTGCCACAGCCCTTGCTATCATGTCTATTTTCAAGGCAGAAAGAGGAAAGGGTGGAACCAGCCATGTTTTTTGGTTGTTTAATCAGAAAAGCAAAAGTTTTTGCAGCAACCCCCCCGCAGAGTTTCTCTTATGTGTCTGTATTAGTTTCATAACACTGCTGTAATCAATTACCACAAATTTAGTGGCTTAAAACAACATATATTTATTTATCTTCCAGTTCTGGAGACCAGAAGTTTGAAATGGGTTTCACTGGGCTAAAATCAAGGTGTCAGCAGGACTGCATTCCTTCTGCAGGCTCTAAGGGAGAATCTACTTCCTTGACTTTTCCAGCTTCTAAAAGCTGCCCACACTCCTTGGCTCATGGCCCCCTTCCATCTCCAAATCCAGCAATGCCTGGCTGAGCCTTTCTCATGCTGCATCACACTGACACTGACTCTTCCGCTTCCTCCTTCCATGTTAAAGGACACTTCTGGTTATACTGGGCCCACCTGGATAATCCAGGATATTCTTCCTATGTAAAGGTCTGCTGATTAGCAAACTTAATTCCCTCTACAACCTTAAGTCCTCTTTACTGTGCAACATAGTCTCAGTTTCCAAGGATTAGGATGAGGACATCTTTCTGAGGTCGTTATTCTGCCTACCATAGCGTCCTTGGCCAAACCAGATCCCGTGGCTACCACCAATTGCAAGCGAGATTGGTAAATCAATTAGCCTGTGAAAGGGAGTAGGAGATCACGACTGGCTTCGACTAATCACGTTTCATCATCTGAATCTGGTGTCTTTATTAAATCAAATCAGGGCTGCATTTGCAAGGAAAAGGGGTGAAGGAATGGATATTGGATTGGCTGCCAACTGCCTGCCACAGCATGCAGCAGCTGACTTTGGGCAGATTTCCCTGTCACATGTCAAGTTTGCATTTTGTAATGCGATGGGATGTGAATGTTCCCAGGCTGTACACAAACCCCCTGTGCATTCCAGTGGACTCTAGTTCTGCCTGTGAATTTTCACTCCCTCCCCTGCTCCTGGCTCCAGCCCTCCAAAGAAAGAACCTGCCCACACAAAATGATTTTCTTGGGCAAAGAAAACTATTCTGTAATGGGCAAAGAGGAGTGAATTAGATGGGAGAAGCAAGGTAGACTTTATTGAGACAGTGTGTCAATATACCTCATAAAAGTCTGATAGAAGGGGAAAGAGAATAGAATTAGGAAGGTAGTTAGGAGTTTTCCCAAGGTCTCTGAAGAGAGAGCACAGGAGCTGGGGACTACAGTCCTTGTCACTGGGTTAGAAAAATGTAAGTAAAGTCATGAGGATTTTGGAATGACTTTGCTGGCACAGTTGATTGTGACTCCACTCTGGAACTCAACCAAATGATAGATTCAACAGTAATTATTACAAGTAACTCCCCCACTCCACTCCTCCCCCCGGCGCTAACTTGCTAGTCAGTGGTGCTAGTCAGTGCCTGGCAAATCGTTAACACTTGTTTCAGAGTCTCAAACAGGTGAACAGATCTAAAACAGGTATTTGTACAAGAGGATATCTGAGTGCCCTTCCAGCTTGGATAACTGACAAGCCTGTCATCACGTGTGGGGTCCACATCAAGCTCCTTTCTGTACCCCCGGATGTCTAGGGTGTCACTTATACTCTAAAAGATGGGCTCAGAACACAAAGAAGATGTAATTTGGAACTCTACCACTCATAGGGTCTCTTGACTTCTCTTAGCTTGAGTTTCCTTAAATGCAAATGGCCTTACTAATGCCCACATCAGGGTGTTGATATGAGGATTAAAGATAACATGTGCAAGGCCTATGGCCCATAGTAGGCACTTAAGGAATTTCCACTCCTAAAATAAAGGAATTGAAGATGAAACGTGATGATCTGCGATCAAAGGGAAAACGCGGTTGTTCTTTGGGTGGTGACAACAACAAAAAATTATCAAAAGCAAACATCTTGAAATTTTTAGTTTTGGGTCTCAGAAGTATTCAATTTTTTTCTGCTCTATCCTTTCCACACTCAAGCTGACTGGTCATCCCCGCATCTGATAACTAACACGTTTACAGAACAGCACACCTATTCATTGGAAAGGGGAGTACTAGCTTGCTTGTCCCCTTTCAAAACACTGCATAAGATTCTCCCATTCTCTATGACCAGGGTCCTCTGTAAATATGACAAAAGACTCAGGCACTGTTTTTGTGTTTGCAAATTTGTGAGCCTCTTCATTTTGACCAAGATCCCCCATTTGTTCAATATGGTAGCCACTAGACACAGAAATCCAAATAAGTAAAAATTATGTGAAATAAAAAATTCAGTTTCTCAGTCACACTGGTCACATGTCAGGAGCTCCATAGCTACAGGGGGCTGGTGGCTGTCACATTGAACAGAGCAGATTATAGAACATTTCCATCACCACAATTCTACTGGACGGCACTCTCCCAGACTGATTCACCTAGCTTTTAATAAAAATAAACTTTAAAAACCCAGTCTGGGACTTCCCTGGTGGTCTAGTGGTAAAAAACATCCACCTTCCAATGCAGGGGAGGCGGATTCACTACCTCGTTGGGGAACTAAGATACCACGTGCTGCAGTGCAACTAAGCCAGCGCGCCACAACTACTGAGCTCGCGCACCTCAGCTAGCGAGCCCATGTGCCGCAAACCACAGAGCCTACGCGCCCTGGACCCCACGCGCCACAACTAGAGAGAAGCCCGCACGCCGCAACAAAGAGCCCGCGCACCACAAGGAAGATCCCTTGTGCTGCAACTAAGACCCAACACAGCCGAAAAAGTAAAAAAATTAAAAAGAAAAGAAAACAAAAAACCCCGCCTGACAGTTGAAGTATTAGTCCTGATAAAAGGGCCATCTAGCGAGGACCGTTTTCCCAGGAACGCACTGCACGAGAGCAGAGTCCACCTGGTGACCTGCGGGTAGGAGAAGTTGTGTAAAGCCCGTGTCCCTGGGCTCACAAGGGCCCCAACTGGGAATGCCTTTCAGGCCACGCTATGTGCCAGCAGCTTCGTGACTGGTAGCTTAACTAGTCACGAGTTCAGATCCAGGCTGCAGATGAAGTTGGGTGAAAAGGCCCCCTCGGTGCTTTCCACGGAGCAGTTAAGGGCTGCTGGCTTTCCTCACACTCTTCCCCGGCCACAGATGAATAGACAGCCATGTCCTTGACACCTTTCCTGCCTGTCAAAATCTCCCCCATTCTTCTCCATGGTCTCAAATGCCACCACCTCCAGGACCTCCCTGACTCTCTGTGAAGCCCCACTTAGCTCTTTCTTTGTAAATCTCCAAGAGTACTTATGCATCGTGCCTTGAACCCGAGGTAGTCTGTCGGCCTCCTCTTCTCCTCTATTGGAGAGCAAACTCCTTGGAGTGGAAGGCTCCATGTTTGTCACCCAGCCCAGCACGGGGTGCCATGTCTTAACATGGCAGACATTAATTAGCAGGACTTGATCTTTGTAAACCCCGGAGGGTCCACCCTGAAGAGTTTTGTGGGATGGCTCTGACCTATACACTTGTCACAGGGAGACCCTAATGGTGGCCTCTGTGCTTGCCACTGACTGCAGCTTCATTCAACCACCAGCCAGGGCCCCTGCTTCGGGAGGGGCTGGAGTGTCACTACAAGCTCAGACCCCACCTCGGCCCCTTACTCACTGGGTGACATCAGGAAAGTTATCTCACCTCTCTGGGCCTCATTTTCTGTAAAATGGGGATATAAATACAGATCTTCCTCTACAAATGATGGGGTTACAACGAATAAGCCCATTGTAAGTTGAAAATACTAAAATACTAAACATGATAGCTTAGCCCAGCCTACCTTAAACATGCTCGGAATACTGACATTAGCCTACACACTTGGACAAAATCATCTAACACAAAGCCGATTTGATAATAAAGTGTTGAATAGCTCATGTGATTTATTGACTACAGTACTGAACGTGAAAAACAGAATGGTTATCTGGGTCCAGAATGGTGGTAAGTGTATGGGTTGTTTACCCTCGTGATGGTAAGGCTGCCTGGGAAATGTGGCTTAATGCCCTGCCCAGCATCAGGAAAGAGGATCGTACCGCATAACACCAGAAAAAGATCAAAATCTGAAACTCAAAGTATGGTTTCTACTGAATGTGTATCACTTTTGCACCATTGTAAAGTTGAAAAATCATAAGCCGAACCATTTTAAGTCAGGGCCATCTGTAGTATATATCCCCTGGAGCTGCCGAAAGAATTAAAGAAAATAATGCACCTAAAATACATATTAAATGCCTGGCAAACAGTAAACACTCAATAAATCATAGCTATTGCATTATTATCATCGTTCTCTGCAACAGCCTAATTGTTCTGGGAAGTAGCTTCCTGACTTCATTCATACCCATATTCCTGCCTTTGATATTCAATTTCCTGGTTTCTGTCATTATCTATTCAACCAAGCATCTCCCAGACCCTGCTTGTCTTGGTCTGCCTAGCCCCCATCATGGGCACCTACCTGCCTCCTGTGAGACCCAGGATGCCCAGCCTCTCCTGGACATGGCCCAACTCAACACTGGGTAGCGATGCCTTGCTCAGGCTGAGGGTACTCAGTAAATGTTGGCTGGTTGGAATTGCTGTTCTCAGAAAAACTAGCTCCTGGCAAACATGTTGGGTTGAACTCTGAGCACAGGATTCTAGCTCAAATGGGGCTATGTTTCCAGGAAAAATGAGCAGGGTGTCAGGAAAATCAAAGGAGTGAGCCTTCTGAGGATATGTTATTAGGAATAATAAAACAGAAAGTATAAGCTGATTCTAAAAGCTTTCACTAAAATGGCATTTTGGAAAAAAGAATTTGGGACCCACCAAACTGTCAGTGATCGGAAAACAATGGTTTCCACTGTTGGTGAGCATGCCATTGTAATGGGTATTCTCTTAATGATGGGCCTCCAAAATGTGGAAGTAACAATGCTTACGAAAAGGTCCATATCTTTTGAACCAGAAAGACACTTCTAGAAATATAGTCCAATGATATAGTCAGAGTCAAAATTTATATATAAGAATATTGGTGGCAGCATTATTTACAAAAAGGAAACTTTGGAAACAGCCTAAATAGCCAGTAATGTTAAAATGCTTTCGCAAGAGTGAAAATCCATCCTTTACTCAGTGGAATATCATAAAACACATTTGGTCTCTTCTGCTGCCCAGAAAACTCTTGGACCTGCAGCCTTCTCTTTTCACTCACTTCAGGACCCTGGCTGGCCAAGTTCTTTGCACTGCAGAAGTGGCACCATGAGTCTCGAACAAAAGCCCAGCCCCTGCCAACACCAGCAGACTTCCTCTGCGGTGTACCTTGCTGAGCAAAGAAACTGGGACCTTTGCAACCCTGCGGCATTCACTAATTATTACAAATTCCCTGGGTGAGAAACATAGCTCCTTCTCCATCATTTAATCTCAAGCAGGAGACAGAGAGTGGGGCGGATGGACTGACCCACCTCGGGGACATGGGCAAGTGAGTTCTGGTCTGGAGACAGGGCTGTTTTCTCAGAGTGGTAACCCAGTTTGGGCAGTGACCCCACGCTGAGCCAGTTCTTTTGTTCCATGGGGTCAAACTTCCCCTCTAATCAGGTGGTAATTGAGAGGCTCCAAGGGAAACTGGGAGAGGAGGGAATGTTACTTGGCATTTGCAACACATTAGCTACAGGGGATTTCAGAGAGAGACTCTGACCCTCACAATAGCCCCATGAAAAGTGGGGTTCTTGGGGCTTCCCTGGTGGCGCAGTGGTTGAGAATCTGCCTACTAATGCGGGGGACACGGGTTCGAGCCCTGGTCTGGGAGGATCCCACATGCCGCGGAGCAACTGGGCCCGTGAGCCACAACTACTGAGCCTGCGCGTCTGGAGCCTGTGCTACGCAACAAGAGAGGCTGCGATAGTGAGAGGCCCGCGCACCACGATGAAGAGCGGCCCCCGCTTGCCACAACTAGAGAAAGCCATCACGCAGAACCGAAGACCCAACACAGCAAAAATAAATTAATTAATTACTAAACTCCTACACCCAACATCTAAAAAAATAAAAGTGGGGTTCTTGACCCATTTCAGAGACAGGAAAACTGAGACTTGCCCAGGATACTGCCAGTTACTGTTCCTGCAGGGTCTGAAGGGCATGGGGATCAGCAGCCAACTCAGATCCTCCCTACTCTCTCTTCCAAGCCACCTCATGCAATTAGCAGTGTTTCAAGAGGGCTGGCAGGGCAAGCGGGGGAGCCAGGTTCCAATCCATGGGCACCTTGTGGACTGAAGTTCCGAAGATTCCAAAGCTCAGAGCATCCTGCAGGGTGGATGACCCCTCCAGCTGAGCTGTCAGGCTAACCTTTGAATGCCCAGGCAGCCCTGAGGATAGGAGGGGAATATTTGCATGTGCACTGTTTTTTCCTACACCAGTATTTTAATCTAATTACTTGTGATTGATTCATTCATTCTTTTATTCACTCAATAAAATGTTATTGAATTCTCTCTCAAGGGCAGATCTAGCTTTTGCAGGGCCAGATACTTATTTGGGAACCCTCTGTAAGAAAAATTACAAGTAAAAAGTTAAGTACAAAAATGAATATTTAGAATGAGAAGGGAAATCACAACATATTATTAGTGTCTTGGACATTCAGCTCCCTAATTCTGAGGTTTCTTTCGGCAATGATGTGCCAGGCTTGAACAGAAATGCTTCCCTCATTGCAGCCTGCCACGCTAGAATGTTCTGTAACTCCCAGCCCTCACAGGGCCCATGCAGGGGAGGGTCCTGAAGCTTGACCTTTATTAACTGCCGAGAAATTCCATGTGCTACGTGCAGGGATGAGCAAACACAGATACAGTCTGCTCTCTTGGCACTTGCCATCAAATACCATCAAATAATCACACTAAATGTTTATAATTAAAAACTGGGGCTTCCCTGGTGGCGCAGTGGTTGAGAGTCCGCCTGCCAATGCAGGGGACAAGGGTTCGTGCCCCGGTCCGGGAAGATCCCACATGCCACAGAGCGGCTGGGCCCGTGAGCCATGGCCACTGAGCCTGCGCGTCCGGAGCCTGTGCTCCACAAGGGGAGAGGCCACAGCAGTGAGAGGCCCGCGTACCGCAAAACAACAACAACAACAAAAAAAAAACAAAAAAAAAACTGATTAGTTCCATGGAGGAGAAGAACACAGAGCCATCTCTGAAGTTGTGTGACAAAGGGAATGACACCTTTAGGACACCTCTAAGGCAGTGACACTTGGGGAGGCGGTAACAGGGTGGACAGTAGAGGGTTCCAGGCAGCGCATTACACTGTTCCCCAAGTGCTTGTTCATTCCTCAGTGCTGGTGTGTGAATGTGTGAGCTTTCCCCTGCCAAGAAGGCCCTCGCCGGGTCCCCATTCCACCTGCACTGCTGATCAGCCCTGAGAGGACAGGGGAGCTGGTCTGGCTCGTGGGGCTGCCGTGCTCAGTGCCCAAGAAGGCTGCTCCCACTCTGACACCTGAGGAACCGACGACATCCCTCCCTCCATCCTAACCCTCTCCTTCTCTGGCTTGGATTTCATTCCAGTCTCCATCCCCAAGACACCTCCTGCCTGTCCCAGCTGCATCCAAGTGGCATGCTGATACAGGGCGCTTGGAAGGCGGCATCTGGCACCACACAGCATGCGAGAATAGAGCTGCAAGGCTCTGTGATCTGGACTCTGCTCTACCGCTGCTTACATCCTGTGACCTGAGAGGTCAGTCCCTGGAGTGATGCAGTGAGATGAGGACTGGGGGACAGGGACCATCATAGAAGCCAAAACTCAAAGATGGGGAAGTCCATGCCAAGCACCCTTGAGAACCACTGATTTTAGTGGAAAACTGCATTCCTATGTAATTGGGAAAGGAAGAAGCCTTTGCACCTAACTTTGTGCCTGGCACACAGCAGGCTCTTGGCAAATGGCTGGCGAACGAAGGAACGAATAGATGAAAGAACACAAGTCCTGCTCGGTCCTCCCTGGAGAAGGAGAGAGAACACGGAGGGCGGGCTAGGTGTGTGCCCTGACTGGATCCCAGTGTTGTTTCTGCATCCTGACCTCAGGCTTGCAGGAGATGCTCCTCAGGCCGCCCTGAGGGAGAGGAGAAAAGCAGCCAAGGAGGCAGCTCCACTCCCAAAGGGGGAGGGGAGGAGAGCTGTGCCTCCAGCTAGAGCCCTGGGGCCCTCCCCCACTGGCATCTGGGACACCCTCACAGACCCTGCACCCCACTGAGCCCAAATGTGCGCTGACTGGGGTCGGGGCCTCTTGCTGGGAAGGGGTGAACTATTCCACGTGGTCTTCTGCAGAGAGGCTTCTGCAGCTGTTGCTTCCATCGGCCTCCAGCTCCCTCTTTTCTTGTCAAAACTTCACTTGAAAATTACTCTGTCTTCCCCATGTCTGATGAGTCCATGGCTCTCCCCATGTCTGATGAGTCCATGGCTCTCTTTTCGTTGGGTTTTCCCCTTAGTATGAAGAGAAATATGGTACCACACTACGGAAGGTTTGAGGAATAGAGAAAGGACACCTCTATGGCGCTACCATCCTAATACCCGCCCGTCCTCTGTGTTTGGTCTTCGCGTTGCTTATGGCAGCCAGGCAGGACTCTGGGCTCCAAATGCCTGCAGGTGAGCCATTGCGGCCACCCCCAGGCTCTCCGCTGTCATACCCAATCCCCAGGCCACCTTCTGAGCCAAGGGCAGGGCCATCGCTGGGGTGGATGGGGAGAGCTGGTCTGAGTCTGGGGGCCCCTCAAAGGGCTGCAGGGCTCAGCCACAGCCATACTTTCATGGAAAACATCAGAAGCCAAGGAAAGCCCTGGCTGGAAGGGAGTGAATTACTGGGAGAGAGTCACGCCTGGGCTGAAGGGCTGCCCAGCCATGAGGGGCCCCAGTGAGGAGTGATTTTTTTTTTTTTTTTTTTTTTTGCGGTACATGGGCCTCTCACTGCTGTGGCCTCTCCCGCTGCGGAGCACAGGCTCCGGACGTGCAGGCTGAGCAGCCATGGCCCACGGGCCCAGCCGCTCCACGGCATGTGGGATCTTCCTGGACCGGGGCATGAACCCGCGTCCCCCGCATCAGCAGGCGGACTCCCAACCACTGCGCCACCAGGGAAGCCCAGTGAGGAGTTATTTGCTCAGGGACTGCAAGGCTGCACTTAGGTTTGTCCAAGGTGCCCTGAGCACACAGCCTGCCCTGGGTGGCTGTCAGAGATGGGACAGGGAGCAGAGACCGCAGGTCTACCTGTGGGCCTGCAGCTTTCCCACTTCCTCTGGCTGGTTTGCCTCTCATTTCTCAAGTCTCCTGTCTCACTTTATTACGGGGCTCAGCCTTCTGGCAATTTCCAGACGTTAGCCCCACCTTCTGCCCCAGCAGGGGGTTGCTGATGGCAGCCCAGGTGGAAGAGGGAGGCCAGATGGCAGGCGGCAGTGCTGAGCCACTGTCACTCCAGGGATTCTGGGTGCCTGGTGGAGACTGTGAGAACCTCGTGCTCGGCGGTCCTGTGCGCTTTGGGTCAAGTTGGGGATGAAGGTGGGGGGAGGCTGGAGACATTCCCGTTTGAGTCGGCTGCTCATAGCACACGGCATGTGCCTGGGAGGCACACACACAGACTTTCTTTCATAAAAGAACAATATGAGGTAGTAATAACAATAACCACAACTCATATGAATGCAGTACTTTACAGTTTACAAGGAGCAGGAATAGCATGGGTAGAGTCGCTCTTCTGCAGCCCAGCCGGACACACTGTGCTTAGTTTGAGAAGAATAATTAGGAAGGGGAGGCAGACAGATGATGCTTTCTAATGAAGTGAGCACAGCATTAGGAGTAAGGACCTTGAGCTAATTTTTTTTTTTTTTTTTTTTTTTTTTTGCGGTACGTGGGCCTCTCACTGTTGTGGCCTCTCCCGTTGCGGAGCACAGGCTCTGGACGCGCAGGCTCAGCGACCATGGCTCATGGGCCTAGCCGCTCCGCGGCATGTGGGACCCTCCCAGACCAGGGCACGAACCCATGTCCCCTGCATCGGCAGGCGGACTCTCAGCCACTGCGCCACCAGGGAAGCCCTGAGCTAATTATCTAACCTCTCCAAGCTGCAGTTTGTTTCTCTGTAATATAAGGATAATATTAACTACCTGAGCACACCTGGCTCCCAGATCTTGGTTGCTGGTACTAGTCTCCAATAAAAGGAACCAGGGCTCCTGGGAGAAATGGCTGATTGTAGGACTAGAGCAGGAAATTTCCAAGATAAGCCTGGAGTACCTTGTAGTGCCAGAAAGTAAGGAAGTACTGAAAAAACAAATAAAACAAAAAATTACCCAATTCACAATGATGGGGGAGGATGGGGATGGGGAGTTCTGTGAAAGGGACACAGCAGGGAACTGAAAGAACTCTCAATGACCAAAGTTGGGACAACTTGACAATGAGATAAATAGTGTTATATTATAACCCAAGGTACAAAATAAATTTCCATGAGCCCATATTGATACAAAGAAGTGATCAGAGAACAGACTTGTGGTTGCCAAGGGCGGGGGGAGGGATGGATTAGGAGTTTGTGACTAGCAGATGCAAACTATTATACAACAAGGTCCCACTGTATAGCACAGGGAACTCTATTCAATATCCTGTGATAAACCATAGTGGAAAAGAATCTGAAAAAAAAGTGTGTATCTGAATCACTTTGCTGTATACCAGAAACTAATACAACATTGTAAATCAACTATACTTCAA
The DNA here is from genome assembly GCF_964341445.2 of Mesoplodon mirus. Taxonomy (NCBI): domain Eukaryota; kingdom Metazoa; phylum Chordata; class Mammalia; order Artiodactyla; family Ziphiidae; genus Mesoplodon; species Mesoplodon mirus. The sequence continues at coordinate 157,581,876 of NC_138979.1, read as the reverse complement.
TAACTTTTTAAAAACAGACTGCAAAGTAACACCAAGAAAAAAAAAAGAAATGATTAGAAACATAAATAAATGGGTGGGAAGAGACAAATCTTCCATGCAGAAGAATTCCAAATAATATATATAGATGCTCTGCCTTCAAGGAGGCATGAGTTGTGCCCAGTGACTTCCTTCCAAAGAGGACAGTATGCAAAGGGAAAAAGAGAAAGCCTAGAGCAGAGAAACCGACAAAGCCTCTCTCAAGCCAGGTGACCAAGATTAACATCAACAGTGATACCTCATGTTATCAGCATGTGCTCTTGATAGGATGTGATGAAAACAGCACGTTGCCTCTGAGGTCTTCTTCCCAGAACACATGAAGTCTGATCTAATGGCAAGAAAAACATCAAATTACAACTGAGGGCTATTCTACAAAATACCTCCTCTTCAAAATTGTCAAGGTCATCAAAAACAAGGCAACTCTGAGAAACTATCATGGTCAAGTGGAAGCAAAAAGTAATGTAATATCCTAGATGAGATCCTTGAACCGAAAAAGGACCTTCTATAAAAACGAAATTTGAGTCAAGTACAGACTTTCGTGAATAAAAATGTATCAATATTGAATCAATAGCCGTGACAAATGTACCATACTAATGTAAAATGTTAATAATAGGGGAAACTGGGAATGGGTTATATGGGAACTCTCTGAACAATCTTCACTTTTCTATAAATCTAAAACTGTTCTAAAACTAAAACTTTAGTTAAAAACTATTGTCTGCCTCTTAGTGTTATGAGGATTATGATAAGGCATGAAAAGTGCTTAGCACAGTGCCTGGTAGATGGTAAGTTCTCCACAGATGGCAACTCGGTTATGATCAGGTACCAGAGAGGACAGAAAGCAGAGGAAGAAACACACTGGAGAGCATATGAATACAAGACTTATGAGTCGGACTTCCCTGGTGGTGCAGTGGCTAAGTATCTGCCTGCCAATGCAGGGGACATGGGTTCGAGCCCTGGTCCGGGAAGATCCCACATGACGCGGAGCAACTAAGCCCGTGCGCCATAACTACTCAGCCTGCGCTCTAGAGCCCGCGAGCCACATCTACTGAAGCCCGCGCCTAGAGCCCATGCTCTGCAACAAAAGAAGCCACCGCAATGAGAAGCCCGCACACCGCAACAAACAGTAGCCCCCGCTCGCTGCAACTGGAGAAAGCTGGCTCACAGCAACAAAGACCCAAGGCAGCCAAAAATAAATAAATAAATAATTTTTTAAAAAAAGACTTAGGACTCTACGCCCAGCTGTGGCCACAGCACCTCATTAACAACTCCAGGGAGCTGCTGGCCTCCTGGAAAGGACTGTCACACCTTATCTCAGCACAACAGGGTTGCTTAATATGCATCGCTGTAAAAACCTATAGCTCAATGGATGGGACAGTGACTGCAGGTGCGCTAATCAGAGCCAGGAACAACAGGTGATGGCTGGCTGATTTGCACACAGCCAATCAGAGCTAAGGTATGAACGTCGACACCCCCTGGGAAAGGAGGTCCCCCTACAGAGCTTTCAGCATGTGCTGGCACCGGCTCCCCCTGCGGGGCTGCACACTGCCTCTCTGATTCAAGTTGGAGGCTGGCCGGAGGCTCTGAATCTTGTGCTCTAATTGATCCCTTGGACCAGCCAACAATGAAATACCTCATGCCAACCACCATCCTGTGCTAGCTACCTGCCATGAGGTGAGACCATCTACACCTATCAGGTGACATGGGTCACTCTAGGCTAAGACCCCACAGCTTTGATTCAATTCTTGCCCCCAAGGGGTGCTATCCAGACATAGACCAGAAAGATCAGTGAAGATTCCAGGGGGCAGTTGATGGCATTGGAGAAATCCAGGACACGGAGGAACAAACCCAGAAACCCAATACCCAGTGGGTTACTTTGCATCCTTGGGGTTGCAAGTGATAGAAACCCAACTCACCTAGGTTAGGGGCACAAGGGAAGGAGGTTAGTTCACACAACCAGGCTTGAGAAGCAGAATCAGGGCTGCTCCACGGATTACCCTTTGGAACTGGGATTCCAGGGCTGAGAGGAGGCATTTTCTGTGGGTTTCTCAGATCTGCACCCCACCCCCAGTTGCCAGCTGTGTCCTTTCAGACCTGCTTTGTCCAGACTCAGACAGCTCCCAGGCCCACCATCAGCCCATGTCACCCACAGAGGGGACGACTCACTTCTCTCCTCTGACCAAGCTTCAGTTAAATTAAAGCACGGGGAAGGACTCTGATAAGTCCACCTGGGCTGCCGCGCTCACCTCTAGACAGGTCAGGAACCGACAGCTCCTGGAACAGAGAGGAATTTCTAGACAGAGTTTCTAATTATGTGTCAAGTTGTTAACTGAGGACCTGGAAAGGTAAAAAGAGAATTCTAATGGATCACAGAGTTAGCAACTGCCTGAAACAGCTACTAATCCTAGGACTGGGGAAGAAAGGGAAGACGTTGGAATTATTTACATGTAGAAATTGAAAGATGGGGACCCTGGGAGCTGGGAACCAGACTTCCAAAGAGGGGGGCACCAGCTGGTTGGTATCTCTGAGGGGGATGCAATAAAACTGGTTTAACTCGGGTTGGAAAAACTGCTAACTGAATTCAGCTGCTGCACAAGACTGCATTGCTGCTGATGGATGAACAAATGTGGTATATTCACCCAATGGAGCACGTACTATTCGACAACACAAAGGAACAAAGTCCTGTTGCCTGCTGATAACATGGAGCCACATCAAAAATATTAGGCTAAGTGAAAGACGCCAGACACAAGAGGACACAGGTTGTGTGCTTCTATTTTTATGAATGTCCAGAAAAGATAAATCCATAGAGACAGAAAGGAGACTAGTGGTTGCCTCGGGTGGAGAGTGATTGCTCACAGGCTCGGGTTTCTTTACGAGCTGATGGAAATGCTGTAAGATAAGATTGTGACATGGTTGCACAACTGTCAATAATACTAGCAATTATTGAATGGCACACTTTAAACAGGTGAATTTTATGGCATGTAAATTATACCTCTATAAAATCTTTTAAAAAAATAAGCAAAGATGATCCCATTGCTAGCCAACACTATGGTAGTAATTATTTTGCAAGATAGGAGTGTATTAAATCAACACATTGTACACCTTAAACTTACAGAACGTTATACATCAGTTATGTCTCAATAAAGCTGGGGGGGGGGAAGCAAGTAGACAGAAAACCATAGGCAGGTTTTAACCCTTCACCCTCCTCCCGCTTCTCAGAGCCCCTTTAAGGACTCTTCTCTGCAGAGCCGAGCAGGGAAGGTGCAGAGTCCCAAAGCATCATAGGAAAGGGTGAGTGTGAAGCAGAAAGGCAATTACTTAATTAGTGTCACAGGGAGGTAAGTGCTCCCCAAAGAAAGGAGGTTTCTGACTTCTGAAAAAGGTCTGAAGGAGATGCCAGGCAATCAGAGCAATAAACATTCACAGCAGAGGGCCCAGGAGGCTGGGGAAGTAGGACAGGAACTCAGTTGTGGAAATACTGGGGAACAGGGCAACTATTGAGTAAGAGAGAGTCTGATGATAGCAGGAGTCACAGGCAAGGCAGGAGCTCCTTCTATCCCCATGGCCCAGAGTCAGCAACCGGAAGTTCGGTGGAATATTTCTAGCTCTGACGATTTGTAGGCAGGAGGCACATGGTTCTGGAAGCCATCACGTCCTGGCGTGCAAGGAGCTCGCCAGCTGCACCGCACTGGGTGCGTGTTTGTGAGGGCCACCGGGCCTCAAATACCCCCATTCAAGGGCTCCTTCCTTTGAGCTCACTGCTCCCTCCTCTTACAAAATGCAAATACACTTCAATGGCAGCTCTTTTGTTTTACTTCTGAAATATGTATCCCATGCCTACTATGCCCCAAGCACTTCTAAATCATTTTAGAAATCTAAACTCCAGGCATTTTTTTTTTGCGGTACGCAGGCCTCTCACTGTTGTGGCCTCTCCCGTTGCGGAGCACAGGCTTCAGACGCGCAGGCTCAGCAGCCATGGCTCATGGGCCCAGCCGCTCTGCGGCATGTGGGATCTTCCCGGACCGGGGCACGAACCTGTGTCCCCTGCATCGGCAGGTGGACTCTCAACCACTGCGCCACCAGGGAAGCCCACTCCAGGCATTTTTAAATCACTCCTTGCCCTGACAGGAGAAAACATCCATTGCTGAGCCCTGTCGGGGGAACTGGGAAATCTGGGTGAGAAAAGGGCCTGGACCCAGACTGCTGTGGACATTCAGGGAAGGAGGAAGAGAGAGCCAGAGAGAGACAGGGAGAGACGGAGACACAGAGAAGGGAAATTAGTGGTGCCAGGGCTGGGGGTGGGAACGGGGAGTGACTGCAGTGGGCACCAGGCTCCTTTTTGGAGTAGTGAGGATGCTCTGAAATGAGATGGTGGGGTGGTGCACAACTCTGTAAAGATACTGACAGTCACTGAACCGTACACTCAAAACGGGTGAATTTTATAGTATGTAAGTTAGACCTCAGTAAAGTAGTTTCAGAAAATGAAAGTATCTCAAAAGACAGTTTTTTTTATGGACACTTGAACAGATAAGGACAAGACACCCACCAAGGACTCAGCACTCTGCCAGCAGGCGCCGAGGCCGCTGCTGTTAGAGGCGTGAGCGCAGTTGCTCTACTCCTCCGAGGGAGGGGCGTAGCTCACTGAATCCGGATCCTCCTGGCATTCAGCTCTGCCCTCGGCTTTGTTTTTCTGTGCATCCTGAGACGGGGATTCGGGAGTGGGATGAGGGATGGTGGCTACGGGCTCCTACCCAGTTTTCACCCCAGTTCTGCAAAGAGGTTACTGAGTTGTGGCTCAGCTATTAATAAAGTGGGGTATTGATTCCTATTCTGTGTGTTTAAAAAATAAGACAGCATTTGAGCATTTCCGGTCTCCTGCCATAAAACAATCAAAATACCACCCAAGCCCAGTGTTACCCTCAGTGCAGGTTCTGATTCAGGATGTCCGGTATCGCCTTAGATTCTGCTGCTCTCATCAGCTCTGGGCGATGCTGATGCTACTGGTCCACGGACCACACGCTGAGCAACTTGCATCTAGAGCTTCTCTGCCAGAGCTGCAAAGCCTCTGCTGCTTCTCCTGGAGAATCCAGCACCAAGGGAAGGGGCAGGCAGGCGTTTTTTGAGCTGAAGCTCATGGGAGCCACCAGGCTCTCCGGGAGTACACCCGGGGATGCTTGCCTCTGCACCAAGTTGAGGCTCCAGAGAGGCTGCAGGCTGGGACGATGGCAAAGGCAGCAGCTGCTTTACCTGACCCTCCCCCAACCCCCAACAGAGAAAGCGATGAGCTGCTGATTAAGCAGGAAGGGACCTGCTCCACCTGAGATCAGCCATTCACCACGGACTCCCATTAGTGCGGGAGAGGACGGGCGCCATGTGTCCCCTCCTCAGCACCTTAGAGGCCCGACTCCAGCAGGTGATGGATGGGCCCTGGAGCACTGGCAACAACAAACAAGGAAGAATTCACTGCCAAAGACAGGAACAGCCACTGCTGAACTCACATGGCTATTCTCTCAGTCAGGGAACCTTCCTTCAGCATCACTAGGTGCAAAGCACTGCCGACGAGCACAGAGATGATTAAGACCTGGCCCGTGTTTCCGGGAGCCCAGGACCCTGGGGCAGGCAGCGTGAAGTGTGCATGACCTGTGATACAGTGCAGGGGGAGAAGGAGGCGCGAATACAGGGAAACTGTGGGGAAAGGGATACAGTTGTGAGCAGGGAAAGAAACTTCGTTGGAGGACGCGGCATCAGAACGGAGTCGCAATGGCTGGGTCGAGTTGTGGTGCGTGAAGAAGAGCCGAGAAGGGGATGGGCAGTCAGGAGGGGGAGGGAAGAGCACGTCTGCAGAATGGATCTGGTGGGTCTGATGCGGCACGGAGGTGTGTGGTTAATCGTGTCTACTAAGCATTTACTACGTGCTATAGGGGCCTCGGGAAATGACAAAAAAGCAAATGCTCTTACATGATAGCACATTCGTGCATTCCAAATATAGAGAAGTCCCTGGCAGAAAGGGCCGTGAGGAAAATCCAGAGCCATGTAGGGGTTCAGACGAGGGACCCATTTCTCTGGGCCCTGTGCTGGGAGAACTCTGGGAGCCTGGAGAGCAGACCCATAGGCGGACTGTCCAATTAACCAGGAATGGCCTTCTGGTCAAAGCACAGAACTGGGAAGTTTGGCCCTTTTCCCCTGGCGTTCTACCTCTGCTTTCTGCAACTTCTCCGCAGCCTGCCTGACAAAGCCTGATGTGTTCAGTACCCCACTGCGGTGAGGCCGTGCCCTTGACCAGCTGCTATGGCTGTAAGGGTCACCTGACAAGTATTAAGAAAAACTACCCAGAACCTGGAAACAAGGCCAACGGGTTATCCGCGTGTCCTTTTAATGTCATGCTGAAGTATTGTTTAACAGGCTCACCCAAGGATTATCGACATTCTAGGAGAATGTATTATTGCATGACTACACTATTTTCTATGAATTAAGGGCTCAGACTCTGAAGTTAAATGTTGTCTTGCAGAGTTGTATAGATGCAAATGACTCTTGTCTAGTAGAAAAGATAACCTCAAAGGTGAGGGCTAACTGCCAGGAGGACATTAGTGAGTTTTTTGTTTTGTTTTGTTTTGGTTTTTTGCGGTACGCGGGCCTCTCACTGTTGTGGTCTCTCCCCTTGCGGAGCACAGGCTCCGGATGCATAGACTCAACGGCCATGGCTCACGGGCCCAGCTGCTCCACGGCATGTGGGATCTTCCCGGACCGGGACATGAACCCGTGTCCCTTGCATCGGCAGGTGGACTCTCAACCACTGCGCCACCAAGGAAGCCCCATGAATGAGTTTTGTATCCAACCTATGTAGCCAATATTCTTTCTTTAGTACGATTATGTAAACCCCAAGGCCTCCAATGCTATTAGAACCAGCCTTACCGTTCTGCTGTTTCCCTCCTTAATGAATGAATTGAATAAAGTTTTTGACATGGGTTCATTCCATATTTGTAAGAAAGTCATGCTTTTAATTTTTGAACATTATACTTGCCCAGCTAAATAAACACTGAGGGCTCTAAGTATTATGAGAGACAAAAACATGTGAATTGGTAATGCTCAATAGTATTAGAACTTTCTAATGGGCTACGATGGTCATAACCCAGGTCCCCTGTGGACAAAAGGGATCACAGATCCCAAGGGGAAGTTAATCAGAAAGAAGAGCTGGTATAGACTAAATCAGTATGTTCCTACGTGAGGTTTGGGACCATTTCTCTCATGTGTGTCTTGCACTAGAAGTTCCCACAGACTTGCAAACCTTGACGTCACACTCATGCTTAGGAAACAACAGCAAAATACGTGAGTGTAACATACAAAGGCCGGAACCTTGGGGACTCCATGTTTGGGGACCTGGACAGGCTGAATGTCAGCCCAGCAGGGCCTGGGGCAGGTCACATTGGGCAGTACAGAACCTGCTTGCATCCTGATGCCATGTGGCAGTAACAGAAGCAGCAATAATCCAGCCCTTGGCCCTGCTGCAGGCTAAGCAGACACCTCCACTACAGTCTCTGCCTGACATTGGGAAGGAGGCGAACCCTTTGGACTGAATCCCCTTAAGTCCAAAGGACAATTCAAGGCCTCAAGAAGAAGGTGCTGCGCTTCCAGCAGGTGGGCACATGAATGACACATTGGAAATGAAAAAATATAGTTATCTGTACCCCGAACTGGTCACACCATTTTATATACACATGGGTTATGTAAGAGATTGCCTTTTAATAAGAGGCCACAGCTGAAGAGAAGTGTGCTCCCGAGCTGTGGGAAAGCATGGAAAGAACTGGGGCAGGAAGGAATCTCACCCATCCTGGGGCAGGAAGGGAAGGCCTCAGAGAGTACACATGGCCGCCAGCATCTCCCAGATCCATGTACGAGGTGCACCATGGAGACTGGGCTGGGACTGTGTATCACTTTGCACCTAGCAGAGCAGCCCACACCCCTGGCATAAAGTAACAATCCTTTGTTGTCATGGGTCAGGCCAGGCCGGGCTCAGCTGGTGGGACCTGCCCCTCAGTGCAGGTCTGCGGGCTGCTATGCTCCACCCCACACTCAGTCGGGGCTCAGGCGGAAGGTGGCCGTTACCTTCGCAAGAGAACAAGCAGAAGCATAGGAGGCCTCTTAGGCTCAAAACCACACACCATTCCTTCCATCCACATCACTGGCCAAAGTCAAGGTCAAGGGGTATGTGCCTTGCCTAGGATAAGGCCGTGGTAAGGGTCCTGGATGCAGGGAGAGGTAAAGGATTGGGGCCATTCGATCTGCCCCAGAGAAAGGCTGATGGCCTTGGGAGCCCCCATCTCCCATGCATCTGCCTCTTTCTGGCTGGGCAAGCAGAGCTGGGCCACCTCCAGCCCACAGGTCTGCGCGCCCAGCGAGTCTCCGGGGGGAGCAGGGGGTCAGTCCAAAGGCTGAATGGCATGGGTCACACCAAAACGTACAGTCTTCTCACGCATTCCTTTTCCCCCCTTTCCCTCTGGACTACCCTGGCGAACATTTAAATCATTCTAGAACTGTTTCCTTGGGCTCAGTAAAATGGTCCTCTTCCTACCTCATTGTGCAGGGGCGCTTTCAACCAGTTTAATGACTGTGCTGGTATCCCAGGGACGCTCAGCCTGTCAGATGGATCCTCACAGAGGCCCAGTGTCTACCATGTGGCCTCTGTGATCAGCAATAAGATCTCTACTGCCCCCTGCTCCCCCTTGTGGGGATGAGAAGAATTCTAATGACTAGACTGGGGACCAGGATTTGGGACCTCAGGACACAGACAGTCAGTCAGTCGGGGACTCAACCGAAGTTATTGTTGTTTATTGAGTGTGAGTCCCAATTACGTGTCAGGTGAGTGTCAGGGGGCTCTCTCAGCACGGAGTGGAGATGGACCTGTCCCTGAAAGAGGAGTGGGTCCTCTGGGGAAGCTGGTGGGCCTTGGGAGCAAGGTGGCCGCCATGGAGGGCATGTGGGGCTATAGGGTCACTGGCCAGGGATCTGGAGCTGGAGAGGGTAGTGGTTTCTGCATGTGGCTGAGGTTAGAAACGCTTTTACACCCTATTCACTGGTGCTGTAGAAGAGGGGCATGGTGTGTGTGTGTGTGTGTGAGAGAGAGAGAGATGGGGGAGGGGTGGGGAGGGGAAGGGAATGATTAAGAGATCAAATTGCCAAGTAATTAGAGAACACGCTGGATCATAATCCCATTTACGTGTTACATGTTACCTATGACCAGGGCCCCCAGCCAAGCTCCTGCAGATGGAGGGCAGTGGGACGGGCAGATGTGCACACCCTGCAGTCATGCCCCCCCCCATTGTCCCCGAGGGGACTGAGACCAGGGTGGACAGGACTTACAACAGCCAGCGGAGGCCTGGCTTCGGGGCTGTGGGGTGTGTGCCTAGTTCCCAGCAAGTCTGCGGGTGGGGGAAGAGGATGGTGCTGGGCCGCCACACAGCTCAGGGAGCCAGTTGTGACCCAGAGTGGCAGCAGTGGCCTAGACTCCTACTCCACAGCAGACTGGTGAGATCTGCCAAGCTCCTCTTTACGAGGAAACTGCAACCAAGACCAGATGGCTTAAACTGATTCTGTCCCTGGCAGTAGTGGATGTATCAGGGAGGGACCCCCAGGAGAGGAAGGCTAATACCATGATAGTGACCTGGGTGCTTAAGCCATTTATTTTGAATAGGGAATGAATGTGTTCTTATGTATATTCCACACTGGAGACACAGAGCATAACAGCTACAGATAACAGTTATACATCATCACCATCATCATCATCATCATCATCATCATCATCATAATATATCTCAAGGTTGTGTAAGAACTAACAGTTACACAGTTAGTTCTCCCTAATCCTTACACAGCCTTGGATATATAATAATTATTATTATTCTTCCCATTTTGCACACACACCCAAGTCTTCATTCAGCAAGCTGGTCAGTTCTGTGCTCACCGAGCCCTGGGAAAGGACAGTGGGGTGTGGAGAAAAAGTAGCCTGGAGGAGAGTGGATGGGCTAGTTGGGGGTGATGGGACAGGCTGGGTCCTGCAATTCAGTGCTGAGGTGACAAGAGACACTCAGACAATCCCTAGGGAGCCTCAGAAGGGCCTGAAGAACACTGGGCTTCTGGAAGCTCCGGGAATGCAGGTGTGAATCACCCTTATCTAACTCTCTAAGGGATATAAGGCTCCTAAGGGCTGGGAACAGGGCAACTACAAAAACCTGGACTGTATCTATGCACCGAGTCCCAAGTATGTGTTAGGCATCATGAACTTTAAATACATTGCAGGGTTTTTTCATTAAAATTTAAAACAAATACATGAATACAAGCTTGTAAAAATCCAAACAGTGCAAATGTGTGTGGTACAAAAGGTAAATCACCCTTGACATGTCCCATCCTCCTCTCCCACGGTTGACAGTTTGGTGTGTGCGCTTTCAGGCCTGTTCACAGATACATGAGACAGTGTGGGTAAGTGCTTACTAGGAACCAGAAACTACTCTGAGTTTACACACAGACACACATTCACACTTTTTTTAAAACACATAAATGGGTTCACATTCTACCTTTTTTTCTAAGTTGCTTTTTACTTAATATGTTTTTGAAAGCTTCCCAAGTCACTACTTATAAATATGCTGCCTTTAAAAACAACATTTTATCTTTAAAAAAGCAGTGGGTGCACATGGTAAGAACTTTAATCAGAAGGATGAGAAATGGTATGTAAAATTTCCTGACTGCCCATTTCATTTTGCTCTGAAGTCTATACCTTCATTAATTGTCAGCACTTCATTCACATATATGTATTTTCACAATTTTTTACTTAATAGTTTTGCAACTCCCTTTTCTCACTTCATATATGGGGATCTCTTTCCTCATTAGCAGATAAACAACTGCTGCTTTCATTTTTAACTGCCGTGTAATATTCCACTGAATAAAAATATCATTCTCTATTTAATCAGTCTCAGACTTGTAGATGTCATTTAGATTGTTTCTAGGGTTTTTCCAATTATAAAAAATGCTGCAATGAACACCCTTATGCCTATACCTATGCTTATGTATATGTGTTGTATTGGAGATTGTGCAGTGGTCTCTGTTAACCAACCTCCTCTGCTTTCTTTAGTCATATAGCCTCTGGACTTTTGAGGGCACATGGCTGCCCAGAATAAAGACTACATTTCCCAGTGTCCCTGCAGTTAGGTATAGATATAGGATTAAGTTCTAGTCAATGGGATATAGCAGAAGTGATGAGTGCGACTCTGGAATTGTGGCCTTAAAGGGAAAGGATGTGCCTCCCATCCCTTTCTCCATGTGGTGGGGAAGCTGCCTTCTGCCATGCAGATGAGGGCAGCACTCTAAGATAGTAGAGCAAAAATTATGGAACCTAGGCCCTCAATGCCATGGAATCATGACACCCCCCCACACACACACTATCCCAAGCCCTAGATTGATTAAGCTGAGCTGTCACGTTCCAGAAAGAAATATGTCTCTGTTATGTTTAAGCCACTGTTATTTTGGGTATTATAGCAATCAACCCAATATCCTAATTTAAATTAATATATTCATAAGATTAATTCAGAGCAGTGGAGCTGCTACATCAAAAAGTATATGCATTGAGGACACCTTCAAGATGGCGGAAGAGTAAGATGTGGAGATCACCTTCCTCCCACAAATACATCAGAAATACAACTACATGTTGAACAACTCCTACAGAACACCTACTGAACGCTGGCAGAAGACCTCAGACTTCCTAAAAGGCAAGAAACTCCCCACATACCTGGGCAGGGCAAAAGAAAAAAGAAAGAACAGAGACAAAAGAATAGGGATAGGACCTGCACCAGTGGGAGGGAGTCATGAAGGAGCAAAAGTTACCACACACTAGGGCCTCCCTGGTGGCGCAGTGGTTGAGAGTCCGCCTGCCGATGCAGGGGATACGGGTTCGTGCCCCGGTCTGGGAGGATCCCATATGCCAAGGAGCGGCTGGGCCCGTGAGCCATGGCCGCTGGGCCTGCGCATCCGGAGCCTGTGCTCCGCAACGGGAGAGGCCACAACAGTGAGAGGCCCGCATACCGCAAAAAAAAAAAAAAAAAAAAAAAAAAAAAAGTTACCACACACTAGAAGCCCCTTCACTGGAGGAGATGGGGGGGGGGGGGGGGGGGGGGGGGGGGGCGGGAGAAAGCTTCAGAGCCACAGAGGAGAGCGCAGCAACAGGGGTGCAGAGGGCAAAGCGGAGAGATTCCCGCACAGAGGATCGATGCCGACCAGCACTCACCAGCCCGAGAGGCTTCTCTGCTCGGCCGCCGAGGCGGGTGGGGGCTGGGAGCTGAGGCTCTGGCTTCGGAGGTCGGATCGCAGGGAGAGGACTGGGGTTGGCTGCGTGAACACAGCCTGAAGGGGGCTAGTGCACCACAGCTAGACGGGAGGGAGTCCGGGAGAAGTCTGGAGCTGCCGAAGAGGCAAGAGACCCTTGTTTCCTGGTGCGCGAGGAGAGGGGATTAAGAGCACTGCCTAAACGAGCTTGAGCTTCACAGAGAGGCGCGAGCCGCGGCTATCAGCGCGGACCCCAGACACGGGCCTGGGACGCTAGGGCTGCGGCTGCTGCCACCAAGAAGCTTGTGTGCGAGCACAGGTCACTCTCCACACCGCCCTCCCAGGAGCCTGTGCGGCCCGCCACTGCCAGGGTCCCGTGAACCAGGGACAACTTACCCGGGAGAACGCACAGCGCGCCTCAGGCTGCTGCAACGTCACGCTGGCCTCTGCCGCCGCAGGCTCGCCCCACCCTCCGTGCCCCTCCCTCCCCCCCGGCCTGAGTGAGCCAGAGCCCCCGAATCAGCTGCTCCTTTAACCCCATCCTGTCTGAGCGAAGAACAGACGCCCTCAGGCGACCTACATGCAGAGGCGGGGCCAAATCCAAAGCTGAACCCCGGAAGCTGTGCGAACAAAGAAGAGAAAGGGAAATCTCTCCCAGCAGCCTCAGGTGCAGAGGATTAAATCTCCACAATCAACTTGATGTACCCTGCATCTGTGGAATACCTGAACAGACAGCGAATCATCCCAAATTGAGGAGGTGGACTTTGGGAGCAACGATATATATATTTTTTTCCTTTTTCTCTTTTTGTGAGTGTGTATGTGTATGCTTTTGTGTGTGATTTTGTCTGTACAGTTTTGCTTTTATCATTTGTCCCAGGGTTCTGTCTGTCTTTATTTTATTTTTTCTAGTATAGTTTTCAGCACTTGTTATCATTGATGGATTTGTTTTTTGGTTTCATTGCTCTCTTCTTTCTTTCTTTATTTATTACTTTTTAATTTTTAAAAAATTTTAACATTTATTATTTTAGTAACTTTATTTTATCTTATTTATTTTTTCCTTCTTTCTTTCTTTTTTTCTCCCTTTTCTTCTGAGCTGTGTGGCTGACACGGTCTTGGTGCTCTGGCTGGGTGTCAGGCCTGTGCCTCTGAGGTGGGAGAGCCGAGTTCAGGACATTGGTCCACCAGAGACCTCCCAGCTCCATGTAATATCAAACGGCAAAAGCTCTCCCAGAGATCTCCATCTCAATGATAAGACCCAACTCCAATGACCAGCAAGCTACAGTGCTGGACACCCCATGCCAAACAGCTAGCAAGATAGGAACACAACCCCACTCATTAGCAGAGAGGCTGCCTACAATCACAATGAGGTCACAGACACCCCAAAACACACCATTGGACATGGACCTGCCCACCAGAAAGACAAGATCCAGCCTCATCCACCAGAACACAGGCACTAGTCCCCTCCACCAGGAAGCCTACACAACCCACGGAACCAACCTTACCCACTGGGGGCAGACACCAAAAACAATGGGAACTACGAACGTGCAGCCTGCGAAAAGGAGACCCCAAACACAGTAAGTTAAGCAAAATGAGAAGACAGAGAAACACACAGCAGATGAAGGAGCAAAGAACAAATGCACCAGACCAAACAAATGAAGAGGAAACAGGCAGTCTACCTGAAAAAGAATTCACAGTAATGATAGTAAAGATGATCCAAAATCTTGGAAATAGAATGGAGAAAATACAAGAAACGTTTAACAAGGACCTAGAAGAACTAAAGAGTAAACAAATGATGAACAACACAATAAATGAAATTAAAAATTCTCTAGAAGGAATCAATAGCAGAATAACTGAGGCAGAAGAATGGATAAGTGACCTGGAAGATAAAATACTGGAAATAACTACTGCAGAGCAGAATAAAGAAAAAAGAATGAAAAGAATTGAGGACAGTCTCAGAGACCTCTGGGACAACATTAAACACACCAACATTCAAATTATAGGGGTCCCAGAAGAAGAAGAGAAAAAGGGACTGAGAAAATACTTGAAGAGGCTATAACTGAAAACGTCCCTGCTATGAGAAAGGAAATAGTCAATCAAGTCCAGGAAGCACAGAGAGTCCCATACGGGATAAATCCAAGGAGAAACATGCCAAGATACATATTAATCAAACTGTCAAAAATTAAATACAAAGAAAAAATATTAAAAGCAGCAAGGGAAAAAAACAAATAACATATAAGAGAATCCCCATACGGTTAACAGCTGATCTTTCAGCATAAACTCTGCAAGCCAGAAGGGAGTGGCAGGACATATTAAAGTGATGAAAAGAAAAAACCTACAACCAAGATTACTCTACCCAGCAAGGATCTCATGCAGATTCGACAGAGAAATTAAAACCTTTACAGACAAGCAAAAGCTAAGAGAATTCAGCACCACCAAACCAGCTTTACAACAAATGTTAAAGGAACTTCTCTAGGCAGGAAACACAAGAGAAGGAAAAGACCGACAGTAACAAACCCAAAACAATTAAGAAAATGGTAAAAGGAACATACATATTGATAATTACCTTACATGTAAACGGATTAAATGCTCCAACCAAAAGACATAGACTGGATGAATGGATACAAAACAAGACCTGTACATATGCTGTCTACAAGAGACCCACTTCAGACCTAGGGACATATACAGACTGAAAGTGAGGGGATGGAAAAAGATGTTCCATGCAAATGGAAATCAAAAGAAAGCTGGAGTAGCAATTCTCATATCAGACGAAATAGACTTTAAAACAAAGACAATTACAAGAGACAAAGAAGGACACTACATAATGATCAAGGGATCAATCCAAGAAGAAGATATAACAATTGTAAATATTTACGCACCCAGCATAGGAGCACTTCAATACATAAAGCAAATGCTAACAGCCATAAAAGGGGAAATCGACAGTAACACAATCATAGTAGGGGATTTTAACACCCTACTTTCACCAAGGGACAGATCATCCAAAATGAAAATAAATAAGTAAACACAAGCTTTAAACGACACATTAAACAAGATGGACTTAATTGATATTTATAGGACATTCCATCCAAAAACAACAGAATACACTTTCTTCTCAAGTGCTCATGGAACATTCTCCAGAATAGATCATATCTTGGGTCACAAATCAAGCCTTGGTAAATTTCAGAAAACTGAAATCGTATCAAGTATCTTTTCCAACCACAATGCTATGAGACTAGATATCAATTACAGGAAAAAAACCTGTAAAAAATACAAACACATGGAGGCTAAACAATACAGTACTTAATAACCAAGAGATCACTGAAGAAATCAAAGAGGAAATCAAAAAATACCTAGAAACAAATGACAATGAAAACATGACGACCCCAAACCCATGGGATGCAGCAAAAGCAGTTCTAAGAGGGAAGATTATAGCAATACAATCCTGCCTCAGGAAACAAGAAACATCTTAAATAAACAACCTAACCTTACACCTAAAGCAATGAGAGAAAGAAGAACAAAAAAACCCCAAAGTTAGCAGAAGGAAAGAAATCATAAAAATCAGATCAGAAATAAATGAAAAAGAAATGAAGGAAACAATGGCAAAGATCAATAAAGCTAAAAGCTGGTTCTTTGAGAAGATAAACAAAATTGATAAACCATTAGCCAGACTCATCAAGAAAAAAAGGGAGAGGACTCAAATCAATAGAATTAGAAATGAAAAAGGAGAAGCAACAACTGACACTGCAGAAATACAAAGGATCATGAGAGATTACTACAAGCAACTATATGCCAATAAAATGGACAACCTGGAGGAAATGGACAAATTCTTAGAAAAGCACAACTTTCCGAGGCTGAACCAGGAAGAAATCGAAAATATAAACATACCAATCACAAGCACTGAAATCGAAACTGTGATTAAAAATCTTCCAACAAACAAAAGCCCAGGACCAGATGGCTTCACAGGAGAATTCTATCAAACATTTAGAGAAGAGCTAACACCTATCCTTCACAAAGTCTTCCAAAATATAGCAGAGGGAGGAACACTCCCAAACTCATCCTACGACACCACCATCACCATGATACCATAACCAGACAAAGATGTCACAAGAAAAGAAAACTACAGGCCAACATCTCTGATGAACATAGATACAAAAATCCTCAACAGGGCTTCCCTGGTGGCGCAGTGGTTGGGAGTCCGCCTGCCGATGCAGGGGACACGGGTTCGTGCCCTGGTCTGGGAGGATCCCACATGCCATGGAGCGGCTGGGCCCATGGGCCATGGCCACTGGGCCTGCGCATCCAGAGCCTGTGCTCCACAGTGGGAGAGGCCACAACAGTGAGAGGCCCGCATACCACACACACACACAAAAAAAAATCCTCAACAAAATACTACCAAACAGAATCCAACAGCACATTAAAAGGATCATACACCATGATCAAGTGGGGTTTATCCCAGGAATGCAAGGATTCTTTGATATATGCAAGTCAATCAATGTGATACACCATATTAACAAATTGAAGAATAAAAACCATATGATCATCTCAATAGATACAGAAAAAGCTTTTGACAAAATTCAACACCCATTTACGATAAACACCCTCCAGAAAGCAGGCACAGAGGGAACTTATCTCAACATAATAAAGGCCATATATGACAAACCCACAGCCAAACCCATTCTCAATGGTGAAAAACTGAAACCATTTCCACTAAGATCAGGAACAAGACAAGGTTGCCCACTGTCACCACTATTATTCAACATAGTTTTGGAAGTTTTAGCCACAGCAATCAGAGAAGAAAAAGAAATAAAAGGAATACAAATTGGAAAAGAAGTAAAGTTGTCACTGTTTGCAGATGACATGATACTGTACATAGAGAATCCTAAAGATGCTACCAGAAAACTACTAGAGCTAATCAATGAATTTGGTAAAGTTGCAGGATACAAAATTAATGCACAGAAACCTCTTGCATTCCTATACAATAATGATGAAAAATCTGAAAGTGAAATTAAGGAAACACTCCCAATACCATTGCAACAAAAAGAATAAAATACCTACGAATAAGCCTACCGAAGGAGACAAAAGACCTGTATGTAGAAAACTATGACACTGATGAAAGAAATTAAAGATGATACCAACAGATGGATAGATATACCATGTTCTTGGATTGGAAGAATCAACATTGTGAAAATGAGTATACTACCCAAAGCAATCTACAGATTCAACGCAATCCCTATCAAACTACCAATGGCCTTTTTCACAGAACTAGGACAAAAAATTTCACAATTTGTATGGAAACACAAAAGACCCCCAATAGCCAAAGCAATCTTGAGAAAGAAAATGGAGCTGGAGGAATCAGGCTCCCTGACTTCAAACTATATTACAAAGCTACAGTAATCAAGACAGTATGGTACTGGCACAAAAATAGAAATATAGATCAATGGAACAGGATAGGAAGCCCAGAGATAAACCCACACACATATGGTCACCTTATTTTTGACAAAGTAGGCAAGAATATACAGTGGAGAAAATACAGCCTCTTCAATAAGTGGTGCTGGGAAAAGTGGACAGCTACATGTAAAAGAATGAAATTAGAACACTCCCTAACACCATACACAAAAATAAACTCACAATGGATTAAAGACCTAACTGTAAGGCCAGACATTATAAAACTCTTAGAGGAAAACACAGGCAGAACACTCTATGACATAAATCACAGCAAGATCCTTTTTGACCCGCCTCCTAGAGAAATGGAAATAAAAACAAAAATAAACAAATGGGACCTAATGAAACTTCAAAGCTTTTGCACAGCAAAGGAAACCATAAACAAGACCAAAAGACAACCCTCAGAATGGGAAAAAATATTTGCAAATGAAGTAACTGACAAAGGAGTAATCTCCAAAATTTACAAGCAGCTCATGCAGCTCAATATCAAAATAAGAAACAACCCAATCCAAAAATGGGCAGAAGACCTAAAAAGACATTTCTCCAAAGAACATATACAGATTGCCAACAAACACATGAAAAGTTGCTCAACATCACTAATCATTAGCGAAATGCAAATCAAAACTACAATGAGGTATCACCTCACACCAGTCAGAATGGCCATCATCAACAAATCTACAGACAATAAATGCTGGAGAGGGTGTGGAAAAAAGGGAACCCTCTTGCTCTGTTGGTAGGAATGTAAATTGATACAGCCGCTATGGAGAACAGTATGGAGGTTCCTTAGAAAACTAAAACTAGAACTACCGTATGACCCAGCAATTCCACTACTGGGCATATACCCTGAGAAAACCATAATTCAAAAAGAGTCATGTGCCACAGTGATCACTGCAGCTGTATTTACAATAGCTAGGACATGGAAGCAACCTAAGTGTCCACTGACAGATGAATGGATAAAGATGTGGCACATATATACAATGGAATATTACTCAGCCATAAAAAGAAACGAAATTGAGTAATTTGTAGTGAGGTGGGTGGACCTAGAGTCTGTCATACAGAGTGAAGTAAGTCAGAAAGAGGAAAACAAATACCATATGCTAACACATATATATGGAATCTAAAAAAAAATGGTTATGAAGAACCTAGGGGCAGGACAGCAATAAAGATGCAGACATAGAGAATGGACTTTAGGACACAGGGAAGGGGAAGGGTAAGCTGGGACGATGTGAGAGAGTGGCATGGACTTATATACACTACCAAATGTAAAATAGATAGCTAGTGGGAAGCAGCTGTATAGCACAGGGAGATCAGCTCGGTGCTTTGTGACCAAAAATCACTGATCTGATCATGGGAAAGGGAGGGTGGGAGGGAGACATAAGAGGGAGGAGATACAGGGATATATGTATCTGTATAGGTGATTCACTTTGTTATAAAGCAGAAACTAACACACCATTGTAAAGCAATTATACTCCAATAAGATGTTACAATAAAAAAAGTATATGCATTAAAAAACTGATTTTTAATGCCAAATTGCATTCCGCAGCTATTGTACTAATTATACTCCTACCAACAGTATGTGAAGGCGCCTGCTTTTTCACACCCTTGCCAACACTGTCCATTATCACACTTAAAATATTTGCCCATGAGTTTATAAACTTCATAATTCAGAAGTCTGCATTAATTTAATGATGATGGAAAGTCGGTTTTGCCTATGTTCATTATCCTTTTTATACATTATCTTCAATCTTTATAAGAATTCTAGCGCATTTTATCATTATACTCATTTAGTTTACCTCTGAAATGTTAAGCAACTTGTCCAAGATGGCACAGCTGGTAAGTGAATGGAGCCAGCCTTGAATTCAGGCTGGACTCACTCTAGACAAGAAACCAGACACTTTTTCCTGCATCATACCTTTGGCCTTGACAAAGCTTCCACCTCCCCACTCACTACTTGCATATTTACTGAGCAAGTACTCAGGGGCCCAGATAGGCAAACCAGCCTCCACAGCCAGGTCCAGCTGGGCCCTCTGGAGTGCCCACACCTGACTGTCTCATAAGCATCTTCAAAAGAAAAACTTTTTCCTTTGGTTTTGTTTATTTTGTCTAACCCTGGATGAGAAAATTGTCTTTGCAAGTAAACTTTGTATCATCATTACAGTGCCCTATAGTCTAGGCAAAGAAAACAGCGTCCTGACCAATAGAAGAGGTACCTCATCCTTATGTTGAGAATAATTACAGCTTCTTATCTTTGGGGAGGTGTGTGTAAAAGAGAGGAGAGGAGAAATAATAAATGTAAAATGCTTGGCATATAGTAGAAACTCCATAAACTGTACCCATGTTTTTATTATTGGGGTTCCACTCCATCCCATACACCCTTGCAGCTCACAAGCCTGTGACATATACACATGTATATTTATCCTATTTTCCAGCCTCACAGAGTCATTCATTCAGAAAATATTAATGTTTGTTGCCCAGTCTTGGCCTCTTTGGGCGTGCCAGGGAATAACGGTCACAACGTTAGGAACACATGCATAATGCTTACTCTGGGCCAGCACTGTTCTGTCCTCTGACTTCATCTCATAACCACAGCCCTAAGCCATAGGCTCCCCACTGTACAGTTGCGGGGTCTGAGTTCAGAGGGGCTGAGCAGCACCCCCCCGCCGAGAGGTGGTGAGCAGCAGAGGCGGGACTCGAACCCCGGCAGGCTGGGGGAACTTCTATGTCTCCTCCAGGCTTGGCAGGCTTGTCATCACCACCTTAAGTGGCTGTCCCAGGTGCTCCTCCCCGTGGAGGACGTCCTTGTCACCTGCCCTGCCCGCCCGCATCCAGCATCACCCTCTCCTGGCCACCCTCCCCCCAGTCTTCTCAACTCCCAGCTCTATGGCAGGTATTCCCGACCCCTGACAACCCCACCACCAGCCCTGAGAGCTCCTCGAGGACAGGGATGTGTCTGATTTATCTGCGTATCTGGGCCTGGTCTAGCCTGGTCTCTAGATAAAGGAGGAACTAAGAATGGGGATGCAAGGGCCCAACTCAGGGGAACAAAGCTACCTTCACGCTCCCGCAGTGAGCCTGCCGCCGAAGGAAGGGGCTCCCCTCCAAGAGGTGGGGGAGTCTACAGGGGAGCGTTGGCAGGCCTGGGAGGATGAAATCATTAAAGCTTATTCATTTGGGAAAGATGTTCCAACTCTACAACCTCAGTGTCCCAATCTGTAAAATGGGGGTAAAAATTACAACCATCTCCTGAATTAAATGAAATATTTCATTTAAAGTGCTGAGCCTAGTTCTGAGCACCGAGTAAGTTCTTAATAAGTGTTACCATCCTTATTACCCTCATTACAGGTAGCACAAGATACCGTATCCATGGAATTTAATTCCTTCTACTTTCTGTGTTGTGTTACTTAGAGAATGGAATTTCCTCGCAATGTTATTCTTGCCTGCTGAGCACAGGTTTTCTATCTTTGAAAAGGATAGACGCCTCTCTCTGAAAGACAGAACCCCAGAAGGGTGAGCAGCTGGTGACCGCTGGCTCCGGAACGTGCTCAGCCCAGAGCAGGCTGGACTGTGAGGGCTACCGACCTTACAGGGAATGCGCAGGCAGCAAGGCCAGGCTTCCGATCCCTGCCTGGGTGTCCACCTGTGGTCCCTCTGGGCTCCCACATTACCCCCCTCTACACACACACACCCCTGCCTGCAAAGGCACCATTCTGGGCTGGGCTCTCAGGGAAGGCTCAGGGGGAGGGTGCTCTCTCTCAGCCCACAAGACTCCTTAACTGCAGTTAACTCCAGAGTCACAGGGTAGCTTCTCCTCAGGTTGTCAGCAGCCACCTGTGCCCCACACAGACCCGCCATCAGGGACCTGCAGACCTCACTCTGTGAAAGGGAAGAGCCGGGGCCAAGTCATTCGGCCAGATGGGAATTCAGGCCTTAAGGAAACAAGAAACAGGTCAAAGCCTGACTTACTACCTTTAACGGGCTGAATTTCCACGTGGGAGGGAAACAAGCACAGCAGCATAACATTTTGTTGCTGAACGGAACTTAGGTTGATTTGGTCGGACCCTCCTTTCACAGTTGAGGGCACCAAGAGGCAAGGTATCCCGGCCCAAAATCACAGAGGGAGTTTGAACAGAGCCAGGACCAGGCCTCAGGTCTCTCCTCATGGCTCGATCACACTTTTTTATTTAAGGTCTAGCTTTTGCACAAGGGAATTATCACACTTTGTTCGGAAAGCCAGGGACTTGTAGGTTGGTGTTATTGGCACCTACTGGATAGAGATCAGGGATGCTGCTAAACATGGTACAAGGCAAAGAACTGTCATGCCTCAAGTGTCAATGTGGTTGGCTGTGAGTGGGTGTAGGTAACAATCTAGGCTAATCACCCAGGCCTCCAGGAAAAGTGGAACTGCAAGAGGAGAAAAAAAGGTAGTAGAAACAGATTATAGTTTAACAGGGAAGTGTTTGGTGAGAAAAAGGGTAGTGCCTGCAGGGTATTTTCCACACCAACAAGCAATCCTCTGACACCAACTGGGTGTCCAACAGTTCAATCCCATTCTGACACTAACTGCCTCGAGTTAGCACAGACCCCACAGGTTGAGGGCTCAGCCCCACAAGACAGTCCCCACGTCAGACGCCAGTCACAAGTGCCAGGGGCCACCTGTACTTCTGACCCACCAGCTCTAAGTTCAGGGGTCCCACGACTATCTCCTCAGCTTTGATAATCCGCTGGACGGATTCACAGAACTCAGGAAAGCACTTTACTTACATTTACCAGCTTATTATAAAGAACACAACCCAGGAACAGCCAAATGTAATGGGAGAGACATACAGGGCAAGATGGGGGGCTGTGCGGAGCGCCTATGCCTGCTCTGGGTGCACCACCCTCCCAGGACATTGATGTGTTCACCAACCCGGAAGCTCTCCAAACCCCATCGTTTAGTGTTTTTAATGAAGGTGTTGTTACACAGGCACGATCGATTAAATCATTGGCCTCGTGATTGAGCTCAATCTCCAGCTCACTTCCTCTCCCTGGGGTTGGTTGTGAGCGGGGGTTGGGCTGAAAGTTCTAACCCTCTAATCACAGAGTTGACTCTTCTGGTGACCAGACCCTATGCTGAAGCCATCAACCCACCCCACCCCTGACGCCCACCATGAATCATCTCATTAGCACATAAGACAGTCAATTCCAAGGGTTTCGAGGGTCTGTCTGTTGGGAACTGGGGACAACCACATATTTATTTTGTATTTTCCCACAACAGGTTAACTCCAAGCCCTAGATGTCCTGGGCTGAAGGGGAAGGAGATTTTTTGAGTCAGGAGACAAGAGCCCGGCAGTGCAAGGTGTCCTGTGTGTTCCCAGTCTCCTGTGTGGTTCGGTGGCCCTCAGACTTCACAGGATTTAGGTGGTGTGGGACCCCCCATTAACTCATTGTGCTGTGACCAGGCTACCAGATCTCTCAGATGCCAGGCTTTTGGTAAAAGTTTCAGAAAAGACATAGCAAGCTTTAGTTTCTACTTTCTCCCCTTGCAACTGGACAATCTGCAGACAGGAAGAACAACTGAGTTTGCTTTCTCTCTGCAAACTACCATGCTGATACTGAGTGGAGCAAGGGAAGATAAGAGCCTGCCTTCCCTCTCCAGACTGTTTACAACATATTCCAGAACCCAGCAAAGAAGGCAGGAAGCAAGCCTACCAGGCAGGTCTCCTCAGTTAACATATGTAAAGATGAGGTAAATGATGAGGGGACTGTGGACACGGGTGATAACGTTTCCTGCTGTTGGTGTCAGTAAGATGTCATAGGGGCCTTTTCCTGTCTTCACTCAAAATGAAATGCATTGACACCAAGGGAAGTGGTAAAACCATGGGCCATTCTATGTTTTAGAAATCTGATATTTGGGAACCTGCAGGTCTGACCTGCAGACCCAAAGAGTCAGGCTTCTTATGAAGATCTGATACACAGGGGGTATCCAGACAAGGAGCTGACTCATCAAGAAGTGTGGTGGACTTCTACGTAAAGCCTCAAACCACAGATGCTTCACCCCTAAATTCTGTAGACTTAGACATTTTTGTTAAGCACTGTGTGAAACAATGGGATGACTGGTTTCTTTCCCCTCCCCACAGTGACTACATGCATCTTTTATAATATGCCCTTGCCATGTGGTCAACTTGCAAGGACGAATTTATTAATGAGGCTGTTTAGGGATTTTCAAATGGAAGACCTTATAGGAATGTAGAGTAGGTGTTCTTCTTGTACATGGAAGTATGTGAGCCCTAGTCCTCATCCCCAGTGAGGCAACTGAGGTTACTGATAGTGGGAGAATAGAGATGGTGGGAATTTCCTGTAGAGGACTCATCACTGAGGAATTCTCTCTACCTCTTGATTTGACCTAGACTTTCCAGGGATAAAATAAGACTCAAGGTTTGATGGCGAAACAAAACAAGTAATCACTTTCAAGCTCCCAACACCCCTCCCCATCTCTCCAAATTTTCAGCCTGACTCACTTCCCAGCAAAACAGTAATGGGTCCAAGCTGATCAGATGGCAACGGAAGTAGGTGTCCTTCCTGGTGGCTGCCCGTACTTATCAAGACGGGCTCATCGTGGTCAACAGCACAGTCTCTGAAACTGACTGCTTGGCTGGAGTCTCAGCTCTGCTACTTACCAGCTGTGGAACTTCTGGCAAGTTACTTCACCCCTTCTACCTCCATTTTTGCTTCTGTCAAAAGGGGGTAATAACAGCAACATTACTCAAAATAGCCAAAAGGTGGAAGCAACCCAAGTGTCCACTGGTGGATGCATGGATAAACAAAATGTGGCATAACCATACAATGGAATATTATTCAGATTTAAAAAGGAAGGAAATTCTAACACATGCTACAACATGGAGGAGCCTTGAGAACATCATGCTAAGTGAAAGGACAAATACTGTATGATTCCACTTACATGAGGTACCTAGAGCAGTCAGATTCATAGAGACAGAAAGCACAGTGATGGCTGACAGGGAATGTGGCGGGAGGACAAGGAGTTAGTGTTTAGTGGGTAGACTTTCAGTTTTGCAAGATGAAAGAGTTCCAGAGATAGAGGGTGGTGATGGATACGCAACAACGTGAAAGTACTTAATGCCACTGAACTGTGCACTAAAAAATGGTTAAGATGATAAATTTTATGTAATGTGTATTTCACCACAATTTAAAAAAAAGTAATTAAAAAAAATAAGGAGAGGTCATAGTGCAGGGTTGTTGTGAGAATAGAATGAGTTACTGTCAAGTCAATAGTTCTCTACCAGGCTGCTCCCCCCACTTCACACAAATCAATGTGTCGGGCCCAGAATGTCACAGGACGAATGCTGAGGAGCCCTGGAGAAAAGCACCTGGCACAGGGTAGCTCTAGGTAAACAGTGGCTGTGATTTTTATGTAGTTTATATAAAAAGGATTTATCATGCCCCCGAGTTCCCGTCGCCTCTCCATAGGAGTCTGTTGCTGATGCAGAAGCACCCAGAGGACCACTCATAGCAACAAAGGGCTTGAGGGTGAAGTCTGTGGGTCTGAGGGCACATGGCAGTTTATGGTCGTCAGTCGAGCCAGAAGAATCTTCCTCCACAAACTTGGGTTTGCTAACAATTTTATATTACTTTATTTTCCTTCAAATTAATTTGGACCACAAACTCCGATCCTTGTCCCCCCCACCCAAAGATGAGCAGAGAATCTGGGGTCTCATATGGGGCCAGACATCCAAGGAGGCTCCTCTGGCTGCAACCTGCCCAGGGTTACCCCCGGTGGCCCCCATTCAGCCTGTGTGAGCCCTGGAAGGCCCTCAAATCTTGGCTGTGGCCAGGAGTTCAAGTTTGGGGTTGCAGCCTCCCCACGCCTCCATGAAGACCCTCTCTTCTTCTGCACATCCCATCCTCACTACTCTGAGGAAGCTGCAGACCTCTACCCGCTTCTGGCTGTGGGAGACGCCCCCTCTCCAGGCATAATTCACTCCAGGCCCACCTAGGGCAACGAGGGGCAGAGCTGGTGGCTGGTGGATCATCTCTGAGCTCCAAACTCCCTCTCCACTCCACACATGACCTTTCTCCTCCGTCAGCAGCCCCTCCCTGGGCTCTGACAAGAAGGGCCAGCGGGAGCCTGGCAGGTAGGAGCCGGGGGGTGGGGAGGACAGCCCTGACTTTGAACCAGTTCTTGGTTCCCTCTCCAGCTGTTTCTCGGCACCAGCTGTGTTGTCACGGCCCCACAGGGCCGCTGCAGCTCCAGGCTGGCCCGCGCTCCAGCCACCGGTTCTGAGCACCCACCTCTTCCTTGTCTCCCCGCCTGGCGCGGGGGCTGCTTCCCAATCCCCAGCCCTGTGCTCCCAGGGCACTTCCCACTCACTACTGAGCCAGTGCCTGACATGACACTCTGTCCAGCCACCGAGCGTGGTTTCCTTCTGGTGTCCTAGATGGCGTGTGTGGCAGGGCCACCAAGGCTCCTCCCCCCCCCACCCCACCCCCCGCCGAGAGGCTGCTCCAGTGATGTCACCAGGAAACCGCCCAGACGAGAAAGATCGCTCTGAGGTGTTGGAAGCACGCCACGCTCGTCAGGCAGCACGCTGACCTTGTCGCAGTCACCTGTCCCTGCCTGTCACGGTGGAAGCAGGGCAGAGGTCCCCTCTGCCTTCTCCCGAGAGGCTGAGTGGCTGAGACACACAGTGTCCCCGCAGGTCCTGGGAGAAGGTCCAGCTCCATAGCCTCAAGGGACGGCTCCTGTGAGGCTCAGTGAAATGATGGAGAGAAAAAACGACTCAGCAAGACCTGGGATGCTCTAAGGGCAGTCCTGATGGTGAGGTTTAGGACCACCGGGCCGCATTTAGCTGGAGGCAAGGACTCAGGGGCCTCGCAGATAGGCACCGGCATCAAGCAGTAAACATGTGAATCCAGGAGCACAGCCAGGGTAACTACCCCCAGGTAGACCCCTGATTTAACAGGCTCCGAGAGCCTTGTCATTTAGTTATTTTTTGTTCCTCACACCTCTGCTGGCACGTGTGTCTCTGGGGCTCCAGCCCACCCAACACACCCCAGCCCTCAACGCCTCCCCAGCCTGGGCTGAGCGCCTGCTGCCATCTGGTGGCAGTTTATGGGAGGACACCAGTGAGGCAGCCGCTGCTTCCCCTTCCTACATTCTGTTTGCAGAGACGGGAGCTTCCTTGGCATTTCCTTCACGGACAGAAGGAAAGGCCACTCGGCACGTCACTGCCATGCTCCGTTATGTCCCGTCCCCGCGCACAGCACAATTTAGGGAGATGGGACACACGAGGAGGCGTGTGGGGGAGTGTCACCGCGGATAGGGCAGGTCGCAACAGGATAGCTCTGTCTTTCCCAGCCCTCCAGGAAGCTGTCTCCTTTTCAGTCAGGGATCTGGGCACCTCTTGAGGGAGGAAAAATACAAGCTCCGAAGCTAATGGAAAAGCTCCAGCACATCACAGGATTTATGTTCTTAGCCACACACCCACTCACGTTGCAGACTGAAACCCTGGCACGTCCAGACTCCTCCACTGGTGCGTGGTTTCAATTGTGAGCTCCTTGAGGTCAAGGGCCTTTCGTGTCCATAATCTGTACCTAGCACAGGGCTGAGCACAGAGGGGGTATTAAATGTTTCTTCAGTGAAAGACCTCTATGCCATCAGGTCAGCATAACCTGTCAATTCATCGTCCAGAAGCCATTCTCTTGTCTGAAGCCCTCCTCTTGATCCCCAGGGTCAGTGGGTGCTATGTGCCACCCCTTGACCGCTCAAACCTAAGGCCCTGCCCAGGAACTGCCCTCCTTCCAAAGGAAGCTACTTAACCAAGGTTGAGTCTCCTCCGGGAGACTAGTCATATCCAGTAACTAGTCAGTGCCGGCCGGGGCGGTTCCAGCCTCTGTACCTCAAACCAGGATAACCTGGACCACTGAAGCCCCAGAGCTTCCCGTGGGACAGGCTGAGGCCTTGGCTGTGGCTGCATTGCAGTTCATCTTCTCCCTCCGCCCACCATGCACTCTTCACCCCTCCTGGGTTGAGGGCTCTCGATGCACCACAGAAAGACAGCAAGAAGCTGAGGACAATTACTTGCCTATTTAAGGCAAGGAGTCAATGTTAGAGGGGCCTCCTTGGTAGCATGTAGAGGTTCCTGTTCTCCTTCAGCGAGAGGGCAGGGCAGCTGAGGCCTGGCCCAGGACAGAACACGAAGGGAACAGAGCTCCAGAGAAGACTGAATTTTCGACTCAGCGGGTGTGCCATGCCAAGGACAGGGCCTGGCTGGGGAACAGGTGAGACTTGAGAGAGGATTGTGACGTGTCTGGAGATTCCTCTCTTGTAACTGCATTGCAGGTCAACTTGACGCTCTTGACAACCTTGAAGCCCCAGATCCCCAAACACTGGCCTGCAGATGTGACCCGCTCTCCGCTGCTTGAAGATGACTCAAAGGCCACTCATCCCCTCCAGAATCTGCTCCCACCTCCCCTCCTGGCTCCCTGGCCAATAACTGGTCAGGTCACAACATCACCTGGCCAGGGGTGCGCTGGGGCTGCTAGGGGAAGAAGGGGCTAGGGGTTGAGGAGACCCCGCCAGTGTGAGCTGGCAGAGGCCAGGAGGCTGCATATGAGACTGGATCTGGAGGGTGCTGAATCAAGAGAAACCGAATACAAAGTTGGAAAAGAGACAGTTTATCAATATGAGAACACTCTCCTATGACAGAAGATTGATATCCTGGCAAAGCCCCTAAAAGATTATGCAAATATACTGCTAGGTTGGTTTCCAGAAGGCTGGAAAATGCAATAATCCATACTAAGTAGAACAGAAATGCCAGAATTGCCATGATAAGTGGTAGAGAAGGAATCCAAGGCTCAGAGAAGCGAGCATGCTAAAATGGGTATGTTGCATAAAGTCAGAAAACCCACCAACTACATTCCACGGGAAGGAGGGCCAGCCTCCTATCACTTTGTTTAGCAAAATGAAATGTGTTGGTGACAAGGGCACCAGCACGACTGAGAAAGCTTAGTGGGGGCTGTCCTCTGTGGGCCAGGGCTAATGCTAGAAGATGCTGTTATATAGCAAGATTCCTTGATAGCAGTGGGATGATAGAGTCTCAAATTAAAAGAGGCCAGGAAGCACAAGGCATCAGAAGCAAGGTGGATGCAATGATTGTGATAAGGAGCAAAGTCAGCGTTGACAACTGGGGAGACTGACCCAGAGGGAACATGGAAATGGTTAACAGAACATGGCATTCAGAAGGGCAAGATAGAAAGGCAGGCACCAACAGGGGTAACATGCAATCTATACAATCAAAAGAAATCAAGGGGGCTTCCCTGGTGGCGCAGTGGTTGAGAGTCCGCCTGCCGATGCAGGGGACACGGGTTCGTGCCCCGGTCTGGGAGGATCCCACATGCCACGGAGCGGCTGGGCCCATGAGCCATGGCCGCTGAGCCTGCGTGTCCGGAGCCTGTGCTCTGCAAAGGGAGAGGCCACAACAGTAAGAGGCCCGCGTACCGCAAAAAAAAAAAAAAAAAAAAATCAAGGAGGCTGAGGGAAGTACCCCAATAAGAACTTAAAATCTGTGGCCCAGTTTCTGGGTCTGGGCCGGCTTTCAGACCTGGAAGTCAGTGACTGAAGGAAAAGCTGGGCCCTCGGGAGGAAAGATCCTGCAATACCACAGCAGCATATACAGAATGATTCCCTCTGTCCTTCCCCAAGGGATCTACGGGCCAACGTGAAAATCCAGAGATTCTAATGACTGGTTGGACACAGAAACAGGATCTGAGGTGTCAAGGATACTGGGCACCCAAAGCATCTTCATGATCCCTGTTAGAATGCGGGTCAGGGAGGCATATGAGAACTATATAAATAAAATACAAAGAAAGTCCTAGTGAAGGTCTGGTTTAGAGTGGGCCCACTGGGTCCACAGACCTGCCCAGTGTTTTATCCCTCATCCCTGAATGTATGATCAGAGTGGGCATACTTGGTAGTCAGGCAAACCAACTAGTCAACCACACTAGGGAAGGCCAAGTGGAAGCCTCTGAAACTCCCTCCGACCCCACCCCTCCACCCAAGACAGTAAGTCACAATACCTGCAGGGATGAGAAGAGATATAAAGGAGAGGGGTGGCGGGTCTCATATTCCCAACTGATTCACTAGTCAGGTCCCTACAAAAAACACAAATGCAAATTAACACTGCTTCAGGTACATGGTGACACTTGGCAAATGGTCACTCTGGCAAATGTATTCTTATCCACCTCTACTGAGAATGAAGGCCAGAAGCAGTCTGCATTCATGTGAGGTGGACAATGCTGTCCATTTACGGTCTTCTGCCCTCCATCAGAAGGTATGAAGGAAGCTGTGTAGACATGTTGCAGAAAATCCCATTGGTCCCCTACGTTGATGACATCACGCCAGTCAGACTGGATAATCAAGAAGGCGCAAGTATGGTAGGAGATAAAGCCTATAAAAATCCAGGAGCCTGCCGGAACTTCCCCTTCAATGTAAAGGACTCGTTTCTCCCATGACTAAAAAGGACTCAGAATGCCCATAGGTTAATGTGGATGCTAAAGTCTGCAAAGCCCATTTGTGAGAATACTGCTCTGACCCATTTGCCAAGTCACATGGAAAGCTTTGAGTGGGGCCCAAAGGAGAATGACTCTGCAGCCAGTCCAGGATGTGGTGTAAGCAGTCTTGCCACTTGGTCCTTACAACCTGGTAGATCTTGTGATATTTAAAGCATCTATGATGGGAAAAGATGCTGTATAGGGTTTATGGTAAACCTTATTGGAGAATCACAATGTAGACTCATAGGATTCTGGAGTTAAGGCCATGGCATTTATACCAGCTCCTGGTTTGCTGCTGGCCTTGGTAGAGAGTGCTTGGCTACGTGACTTGTCAGACATTAAGCCGTAAGCCTGAATAGGCTCAGCAGCAACCCATTTGAAAATGGAAGTGGTACACAGGGCATTGGACATGAGCAGGGAGAGGAGACACAGGTAGGCTGCATGAGTAGGCAGCCCAGGCTCCCTGCCATGTCATTCACTGCTGTCGCACGAGCTCACCGCGCTATGGCTAAGGGCATGGGAACGTGTCCCTTATAACCAACTTACGGAAGAGGAAAAAAGCCAAGTTTGGTTCACAGGTGGGTTCATGTGGTAGGTAGACGCAAGCCAAAAATGGACTGTTGTTGCAACGCAGCCCCACTCAGGTGGCCCTTTAAGACAGTGGTAAAGGGAAATCACTGCAAGGCAAAAGTCAGGCTATCCAGTCATCCAGTTTGTGTGGAATCAGAACGAGCCCAAGGCCAGAAAAAACATGAACAAATGGGAGTAGCAAATGGCTTGGCTGATTGGTCAAAGGAGAGAAAGATAGGGTGGTTACGGACACAGGTTGGGGCACATGGATGGTCTATGGGAGTGGGCGTGGTATATAAAAATCTTTGAATGGTGTTAATGGCCACCAGAGAGCATCTACTATGGAAGAGGCACTGAACAACCAAGTGGTCCAAATGATTTGGGCAGTTGATACCTGCTAGCTTCTTCATTAGTCACTCCTGTGCTGGCAAAATGTGTGCATGAAAGGAGTAGCCATGGTGGCAGCAATGGCAGATACATGGTGGGATTCCATTCACCAAGGACGGTCTAGCTACTGATGTTGCCAAATGTTTAACCTGAGTGCTAGAGATCACTGCTGTATATTGTATATTGACTCAATACCCACCCCTCAAGGAGAAAAACCATCCACCTGATGGCAAGTGGACCCCTTCCACTCTAGGTGGGGCAGTCATTTATTTTGACTAGAGTTGACACACATTATGAGAATCGGTTTTGCCTTTCCTGCTTGCAGGGCTTCAGCACTATGATCATATGAGGGTTTACAGAGTGTCAAACCCACTGACACAGGATTCCATGTGGCACTGAATAGGACCGTGGGACTTTACAGCAAAGAGAGTGAAACAGTGGGCATATGGTCAGGGGATCTACTGGTCCTATCATGTACTGGAAAAGTTGCTGCTCTGATAGAATTAAGTGACATTTTAAATGAGGTGCCAGTTTGGAAATGATATCCTGTGAGGATGGGGCACCACCCACCCTTCAGGATTGCAGGATACATCCTAAATCAATGACCATTCTAGTGGTTCAGTGGCCCCAACTGGCGGAATACACCAGACTGGGAACCAACAAATAGAAATGGGAACGGCCCCGCTAACCATCTTTACCAACGACCCTCTTGGGGAACTTGTGCTTCCTCGTCCCACAACTTTAGGCTCAGTGGGTCTAAAGAACCTGGTTTCCAAAGGGAGAAATCTTCCGTCAGGGGATATAGCAAGAGTCCCATTCAACTGTAAGCTACGGCTATCACCCAGTCACTTTGGGTCCTTTGTGCAATGAGGCCAATAGGCACAAAAAGAAGTCACCACCACGTTCTTTCCTTGGTGGAAAGGAAATTAGGAGAGGCGGGGCTGCCCTCACGTAATGGGAGGAGGAGAGACACGCCTGGCATCCAGGTGATACACTGGAGCGTCTCTTGGTAATCCCTTGTCCAATTTAAATGGAAAATGGTCAGTCAGTTACAGCAGTCACTGCTTGAGAAGGGCCTGGTGACGAGAGGCTCAGAGCTCTCAAGGATGAGGGAGTCCGGGTCATCGCAGCAGGTAAGCTTAGCGGTAAGAGCAGGTAAGCACCCAGACTAGCAGAGGTGCTCCTCAGGAGAAATCTCAAAAGGGTGATGGAGGAGGGAGACACGTGGATGTGAGCAGGGCAAGAACTGCACTGGGCGCTGTGGTGCTCTGCCCAGACTCCACTTCAGGATGGAGATAACGATGCCTATCCCAGCGGTCAGGAGTACTGCCGCCCCAAGGTGTGTCCTCAGAACATCTCAGAAGGGCTCCAGATCTTCCCATGGATTTTTAACTAAAGCCTTTGTTGTAACTGCATCAACAGTTCATCAATCCAGCTTCTCGTGCTCCCTCACCTATACTGTCCCTGAAGAGCACTCTCATATACACACTACCAAACGTAAGGTAGATAGCTAGTGGGAAACAGCCGCATAGCACAGGGAGATCAGCTCGGCGCTTTGTGACCACCTAGAGGGGTGGGATAGGGAGGGTGGGAGGGAGGGAGACGCAAGAGGGAAGAGATATGGGAACATATGTATATGTATAACTGATTCACTTTGTTATAAAGCAGAAACTAACACACCATTGTAAAGCAATTATACTCCAATAAAGATGTTAAAAAATAAATAAAAATAAATAAACTGTACAAAACCCCCAGCCTCAGAGTCTGCTAACTAACGCCCTACGGTCAACACCTCAGTCCCAGCTCAAGGCTGAATCACAACAGCCTCCGAGGATGTCCTCAGGGCTTCCCTTGCATTCAAATGTCCTGGACCCCCCCCACCCCAGATTTTCTCCATCATGCCACTTATTACGTGGATTATCTCAGGCCAATTACTAAAAATAAGGTAGACAAAACTTGTATGCCAATGGAAAACTATGCATCGTCTATAGCATGCTCCTCTGTCTTATCAGGTTCTGATTCTGCAGGAATTATTTTATAACTTTGTAAAATGTAGGTATCGAATAAGTCATGTAAATTCTGCCTCCTCTAGTAGAGGTTCAGTGGACCAAAAAACAAAACAATTTGTCTCCATTTCACAATTCATTTTTAACATTCTTTTTACTCCACATACACTTGTGCCCTTTTCTAAAAAATTTAAATTTGAATGTGTTATAACATGTGGTTAGTTCTTCAGATTAATGCATCAGATAAAGTCTTGAACACATATAGTACATTTTTATACCTGAGGACCATGATTTTACGTTTTCCTTAAAATTATCTTTTAACCCTCTATTTTCACATATGCAAGACAGTAAAAACATATGACAGGTTTGTTGTCAACTTATCTGGCACACAGTAGGGTCTCACATGCTTACTTCGATAAACACTTTTCAGAGAGTCATTACTGCTTTATATATAGAGTCCTTCTGCTCAGATTTGCAATGGAAATATATTACTTTCCAGAATCTTTAATCTGGCAAGAGTTATCATATGCCAGCCCTTTGCCACAGACATGTCAGCATCTTGTTTTAATGTCTTTACACTATTAGATTGTGTCTAATCAGTCTGTCAGTGTCATTTATCTTCCGTCCTTGAATACTGAATATTTTCAAGATAATTTACAACAATCCCTTTCAAGCTAAACAGATCCCGTATTTTAAAATTAGATTTTGCTTTTAATCTTTTAAAACACGTTTGCTCTTAGTTTAAAAGTTATGAGACATTTTTCCCTCCCCAAATTGATGGGTGTATTTGGAGAAAATAATTAAATTATTCTTAGTGGGAAATGTAATGAAGTAGGAGGTGTAGTAAATTTGTGTCCTCTGAACTGTAAGATAAAGAGATTTTCCCAGGTTTGAACTAGTGAACTTCACACCAGTGGGTAAGACCAATTCTCTGCAATCAAAGCAGGAAGGGCGGGCTTCCCTGGTGGCGCAGTTGGTTGAGAGTCTGC
This sequence comes from Mesoplodon mirus, assembly GCF_964341445.2. NCBI lineage: Eukaryota > Metazoa > Chordata > Mammalia > Artiodactyla > Ziphiidae > Mesoplodon > Mesoplodon mirus. The sequence goes on along the minus strand of NC_138979.1, from coordinate 157,547,600 downwards.
CTGCCGATTCAGGGGACAGGGGTTCGTGCCCCGGTCCGGGAATATCCCACATGCCGCGGAGTGGCTGGGCCCGTGAGTCATGGCTGCTGAGCCTGCGCGTCCGGAGCCTGTGCTCCGCAACGAGAGAGGCCACAACGGTGAGAGGCCCGCGTACTGCAAAAAAAAAAAGCAGGAAGGGCAAGGTGTTGAGTAATCCAATTAAGGCATCTCAGCAGAAGCAGAAGCTGAGTGTGAGAAAGCTGGAGCCTAACACAGTCGTACTGACACACCTGAAGGAAGAATGTGACAATAGAAGAAATGTGGTCTGCTTGGAGTCTAGAAAAAGGAAGCCAAAGATCAAAGTTTGACAATGTTTACTGCAGTGAAAAAACTAAAACTGATGGACATAAATATTCCATCACTAAAAAAGTAGAAAAATTATAAAGTATGCTTTTCCCAAGGCAGGAAAAAAAATGTTCAGAATTATAAAAAATGATGTTCCTTGTGCTCTATGTCCATAAACTAACTTCTGATGACCAAAGTGGCCTAACAGTTACCTTCTGACACGAGGCTGGGAGTGCCCTCATCTCCAGAACAGGTCAGTCAATAAACTGGTATTTTCATCAACATATTAACCTTCTACTACTTTCATTATCATTAACTGCTTCTGAAGTTAATTCAGGTTCTGACAAAATCAAGTTTGAGTACTAACCCTAACAAACCCCAAAGTCAAGCATATCTGAATAGCCCAGTCTGCCTCTCTCCAGAACCTCTCTCTCCACATTAATTCTAGCTCTTAAGCCATCTTCCTCCATTACCTAAAACACACTCCGTGCAACTTTAGCTACAAAGGGATGCTAGTGAAAACTTCATTATGAAAAAATACATCCTAAATTTAACCTTATTCTTCATGTTCTCTAGAAGTGCAGGGGCTGAGGAGCTTGTATTTTTTAGGCCCAATACCCAGTTCTATGAGGCTTGCTGTGTTGGCCGTGGGCAGATGAGCCAGTGCTCGCCTTGGTGGTGACACCTCACCATCTAATCACTGGAGACACCAGAGCTTCCCCTGCTTCAGGACTTGTCATTTCTTTGGCCCTCTCACCCAGGGCCGACATAACCTGTAGGTTTTCTTTCTGACCTGCATACCCAGAGGGTGACCCAACACAGGTTGAGAAAGAGAGATGTTAACTTGAACGTGTCAGAACTCGTGTAATTGGAGAGTTCTCTCGTTTCCAGAAAGGAAAAGATATTATCCAAGTGAAGTATTTTTTGCCTCCTGTCCTCTGGCCCCATATTTTTGAAAAAAAAAAAAAAAAAAAAAAAAGTAAGTCTAAGGTCTTACAAAATGAATTATAAGCCTCTGGACTGGATGGTTTTCAGTAAATAAACCATTTTATTTCTCTGAACACTCAACTCAATCAGCTCAAGTAGATTAAGCTTTAAGAAACTACCACTTAGCAAATTTTAGTGAAGTAACAAAACAAGAATATTAACAATTATCTGAAAAGGCTATTCAAATATTCCTCTCTTTTCCAACTACATATATGTATGAAGTCAGGTTTTCTTCATATCCTTCAATCAAAATAATGTAATGTAAAACATTGTATGTAGCAACAGATAGTTTAGATGTCTTATGCAATTTTTAAAATTTGGAAGCACTGTTTTAAATAAAAATGTTAACATGTAATGAGTTCATTATTTATTAATTCATTTAGAAATAACATCTTTAGTATTTGTTGTTTTAATTTCTAATGCAATATATATCAGTAAATATAAGTATTTCTTACATAAAAAGAAGTTCTCTGGTAGCGGGGGGCTCAGTAATTTTTTTAAATGTCCAAGTATTCTGAGACCAAAAAGTTTGAGATGTGCAGTCCTAGAGAAATCCAACTTACCGTAACTAACTAAAAAAAGAATAGGAAACCTGAGTAGTCCTTTAGAAACTGAACCCATCATTAAAAGCCTTTTCCTAAAGATCATCCTATGTCTAGGTGTTTACTTTTTTCTTTTTTTCCCCAACAAGTTAAGGAAGGAAATAATTTACATGGAGGCAGAAGCACGATGAGATGTAAGGCAGCCCCTCAGAGAAACAGAGCAAACACTTGGACCTAGTCCACCTCAGTTTCTGCTGACTTTCTGTTCTAGGTCTGCTACAGATACATCCTAAAAGAAACACCTTATTTTGTAGGTAGTCTGAGTCTCTGTTTCTTGAAAACAATACTCAAGTTCCAAAATGCTATGTACAGACCTGTTGTGGACATTGTGGCCAACTCCTTTGCACACATCGTATAGCAACCATGCTGTTTGCGGAGTGGACTCTGGGTTCTGGGCTAAACTCTGATTTGTCTGAGCCAATCATGGTGACTGTTCTTATCAGTGACTGGTTCAGAAAATCAGGACATAGGGACAGGTTAAGGATCTTGCATATGTCAAATCTTACATTAATGAGATGCAAGGAGAAATATGCTCAGGCTTCTGGGAGATTTTCCCACTTAAGGGAGGTAACAGGAAGTGTTTTTTTCTGAATGATAATGTGTATGGAGTGAGGTCTAGAAATAGACCCTTAGTTCCAGTCTGAAAAGAAAGCCAGCATACACAGGAGGGCAGAGATGAGAAAATTACAGATACACGGAGCTGGAGTAACATGATTAATCAATCCTGAAAGCCCAGTTTACCTTTCATTTTATAATGAGCCAATTTCCTGTTTCAGGAACTTTGGTTTTTTTCTTCCTTGCAACTGTAAGCATCCTACGTAAATATTTTCGAACTATTTAAATAGTATCTTAATGTAATTGTACAAAAGGAGTCATCCCTAAATTTATAAGCTAGATAAATCTGCATTTTGTCTTAAAAAAAGATACCTTACTTTAGCCATTTGTGCTCCACTGTTGAGTTCCCACTGGGACATCCTGTGTTATTAACTAGTACACAGCCAAGAAGTGGTGGGTGGTTTTTGAGAGCAAACCCATTAACAGTATTAAAAACACTGCTTGGTATCTGATTAAATTCAGTGCTGGCCTGGGATGGTGACTATATGATAAAGACAAGTCAGGATGCTTGTGCTTCAGGGTGGGACTGACCTGGAGTATCCTTACATGGGCCCAGTTATTATGGATTCATACAATGTCCTTGGGAGCAAAAAGGAACCCTGGACTAAAAGATGACTTTTCCCTTTCAGCACAGTTTACTGGGCACTGAAACTGAATGGTTTCTTAAAAGGCTTTCAGATAAGACGGATTCACCTCTTACCGCTTGCTGTTAATATATATCCTGAGAAATTACAGAGCGATCTAGGGATCCTCTTGTACCAAATTACATTTTTCTAAGCATGAAGTTCAATTATATTTAGTTTTAATAAGCACATATGAATGGGGGAAAAGGGGAATAAAACAAACGTTTTATATAGTAAGCGCTGAATGAATACCCCAAAAGCCATCATTTGGTCACGTCCTTACTTCACAAGGTGTGTTTTACCTTCCCCAGAGGAAAATGCACCTACATGGTGAGATTCATTGGTTACAGGCCAACATTTTCGGATCCTTTAGGAGAAAAAAAAAATCCTAAGTAAACTGCACTTTACAAACAACGGAGAGCTTTTAGGGGACCCAAATTTCAGGTCAACTCCCTTTTGAATCTCTGGCTCTAAGATTAATGTAGATCACATACACAGAAAATCCCTTTCTTTGAAGATGTGTTTCATTTAACCAGCATGTTTCCTGTCACTAGAAAAAATACTGTCCTATAAGATCCTATAAGACTAAATGCCATTACATTTCTAGGGGTGCCACTGTGATCCTGGACAGGAAGACAGCAAACTGTTTGGGACTCTGATGCCAATGGCACGTCACCTGCACCCTGCTGGCTTTGGTTGTTACTTATAGTTAAAATGACTCACTGAAGGATTAATAAGTGACTCAGTCAAGAGTATATCTATTATCATTGTAAGTCAGCTTGCATTTTCTTGAAGTATTCTACATGAAATCAGTGGGTTAGTACACACACCAAGTTAGCGTTTGTCTGATTTTGATGACCATAATCTGTATGTCCTTTCCATTTTCTGTACTGTAATTTAGTGTAATACAGTGAACATGTACACATTTTCATCCATCATCCTACATGCTCCATCTGATATTATATCATTAATAGGACACATTCAGATAAGTTCAGAAGATGTAAACTACAATCTTTCTGCCAAGTGTGAAAAGCTATCCTTTTATTATGAAATATATACATTTCTATTATAAGCTGAATCCCATGTTAATAGGCCAAAGCTTCTGTTTAAAATGATTATTTTCAGAACCAAGTACATGTTTTTAAAATATGCTAGGAAGAGCTTAATATGGTAAACTCCAATTTTTCCTAATTTGACAAAAATGGACAGAAGGCAAAATGAAAAAAAATTTATTTCTTCCGTGTTTTATCCACTGTCAATACTGTATCTTTGATGCAATATATTTGCAAAGAAAAAACAATCTCAGCTTTTAGTTTCCATTTTAAACATCTACAGTATTTACAAGCTGTTTAGAATAACAAACACTCAACACGCGCACACACACACACTCACAGACACACGTGAGTACGTATATTCTTATCTCTGGTTTATACTGAATGCTGGTAGAGGCAGTGAATACTTTCAGAGCCCATGATCAGAAAAGGGAAACCCATTCTCTTTCCTCCCACCTACCTTCCTGGAATCATTTTCAGTATTCTTTCTTCCATTTCCTCATGCAGAGCTCATTGCCAGACTTGTACAGGGTTAAGGTAATCATTTTTTACAATTTATTTTTACTTAAACTATAATAAACTTTAAAAAAGCATAAGCAGACATGATTTTCCCTCCCATTTCTGTTATTTTGGTTGTAGAATCAAGCTTCATATATAAAAAATCTTGTTTAACCACAATTATGCTAAATCCAAGAGTCATCTGCAGCAGCCATCTCATTCTCTACTACTACTCTGCTTTGAATTCCAGGGTATCACCCCATCTGTGCAAATACCACGCAGGAATTCATCCTTATCACAATCTTAGATGACCTTTCTTCCTTCTAGCTTGGATCCTCTGAATCATAAATTGTCAGGTACAGAGCTGAAGCATAGAAAAAAGGTATAACCCTATATAATAGGTGTGCCTTAGAACAGAGCTGTCATGTAACCTTGTGATGACAATCAGCTCTGGTCCCCCAAAGAATGTTATGCTGCTTCCATAAAATGGCAGATAATGAAGTTCAGTTCACAAATAGAACTTATTTTCTCTAATTCAGAAAGAATATGTGGCTGATAGGCAATAAAGAGAAATTCTTATCACACATAATTCTTGACAAGATGACTCTGGAGAGGTGAGTCAAAGCAGAAAATATACATCTGTTTCAAACAAAATTAATACTTCACTCACATACCTACCAGATCTATTTGTATAATAATTAACTTCTTTCCAATCACAGTTCTCACCTAAACAAATGAGAAGGACTAGGTATATATCAACCAGATTTTTTTTTAAAAAATGAAGTGAAGAAAAGAGAGGCTGGTTTTTTAATACTTAATTTAAAAAAAACTATACATATCCAACGTAATATTACAATTTATGCTGCACAAATACACGGTAATAGCTAATTTTCCTCTTTCTCCAGATAAATAAAACTCAATTTCCATATATGACTGAAACAGACAGTTCAAAGTCCATTAATGGGCTCTAAATATCATCTTAGCCTTGAATGACATCTTACCCTTGGTCTGCGTCCAAGCAAAGTAATTTTATGTGATTAAAATATACTACAAAAAAGAACAAGAATGAATTACTGAGGACTTTTAAAAACGGGGGGGCTCTGTCCATATTCATGAAAAAGTAATGAAAACAAACACAAAAGTCAATCACAATGCGGGTAGCAATTTATAGTTTTGTAGCTTAGTAAACATAAATTCAAAGAATTCTCATGCAAAATTATTGTTATCTTTTTCTCAAGTCACATATTTAGGAGGGAAGATTTTTGAAAGAAAACAATAACCTTAGCCTCTGGGCAAATCCTAAGTTTAAAAGACTCAGTTCTGGATGAATGTGACTCAGTGCAGCAATCCACCAAATGAAGATTTCCTAAGCAGAGGCAGAAGGGTGCTGCTCAGAAGCAAAGTGGGATTCTTTAAGGCTAAGCTACCCTTGTTTAGATTGGAGGCTGTTTTTTAATAGTTTGATATGAGATGGAAAAGTAAACTAACCCAGGAAGAAAAATCCTCTTTTTAATGAGCTGTTGTTTCTTACGTAAAAACTTGTATTTTCACTGCCTGACGTTTGGTACACAGAGTAATTTTCCATGGTTCACTCGGGAGAGAAATCTTGTCTGACTAATTCTGTTTCAAGGGTCTGTAGAAGTATCTCAGACATACTTGAAATATTAAAAAAAAAAAGAAAACCTTCAAATCTAATGGAAGTTAATCTTCCAGTAATGGAAACTCAAAGAAGGCAGAACACTGATGAAGTCTGTTTGCTAATTTCCTGAAAGGTAATTAATCTCCTTTTACCTTAAAAATATAGAGCCTCACCACCTACTCTCCCAAGTCCCTTCAAGATCAACATCTTATATTAATCTAGACTTTTGGAAAAATTATAGTTCTTTAGAAAAAAGTGAACATATAAACTTTTATCAAGTATTGAAAAATGGTGTAAAAATAGGGCTTACACCAAGTTATAAACTGGAAGATTAACCAAAAATTTGAGTTATAAGATGATTTTTAACACTGAATAACAACAACAGCAAAAAAGCTAGGAATTTATAACTTATTCCAAAACTCTCTCTAAAGGGGGAAAAAGCAAAATCAAACAATAAAAAAATGGAAAGCTATCAATAAAACTATTTAAAGCAAATGAAAAAACTAGTGTTTTAATTACATATTTTTACTTTCAAATTATGGAACTCTGAATGTTTTGGCAACTGTGAACTAAAGATGCTAATGTGTGTATACTGGAGTCTTATATACTAAACAAAAGGGCTAAGCAGGGAATCTAAATGAATAGCTCGCTAATCTCCAAGGGGGTGTGGGGTGGCAGGGGACAGGGTTGAATAAGACGTATAATCAACTTAATTAATGAAAGTGTGTATATTTCTATATTATACTTTAGTTCCAATTATTTTTAAGACATGACTCCTTCTTTAATTATCAATGCTTCCCCTGATGCAATTATTAGAAAAGTATTATCATTTTAAAAAGACTATATGTTTTAGTCTTAAACATTTGAAGTTCAGGTTTTTTCTTTTCCTCTGTGTAGGAAAATGAAGTATCTTCTATTTAAGACTGGAAAGGCTCCACTTATCTTCTCATCTAGGCAATGACCATGAAGAGATCATATTCATCTCAGAAAGGGAACAAGCAGCAGGGAGCATAATTCCTCTGAGAGGATTTTAGATAATATAGATAGACAAACAGATCATATATTCAGTTTCAGAAGAAAAAAGAAGAACCTGAACCTTAATGGCATATTGTACATTTACCAAAATAAGGCAAACACAGAAATAGAATGACAGCATCAGGAAAAATACATTTTAACTGGTCAATTTAGAAAGGGTACCTTTGTGTAAATGTTCAGTAAATCATTTGACAAAAAGTTTTTCAACAGTAAATTCTGCAAAGTGTGTGAAGTCTGGAAACCTCAACACGAGGCACATTGGCTCCTGAATACCCACAAAAATTTAAAATTGGAAAAAGGAAAGGTAAATAGGTTTTGGAGTGAAAATGCAATCAGAGGCTATATATTAGCTATTTACTTCCTTAGCTTTCATTCCTTCCATTCAAGTGTCATGTGATACTGTAAGATCTATATCAGAATTAGGAGGAAAAACAGCTTCTATCTCCTCTCACCTCATGAAAAGACACTTTAAACCCACGCTGCCCAATACAGTGACCACTAAGCACATGTGGCTAGCAAGTACCTGAAATACGGCTAGTACCACATGGTGAAATAGCAATACTTTGGATATATGGACTAAACAAAATGTATGACTGAAATTAACTTCACCTGCTTCTTTTTACTGTCCATTCACAGGGGGCAGAAAGATGGCTGCTCCTAAATGCTCAGATGTACAGTCTTCTTTGGAGTTTCACACAAAAGGAGAAAAATTTTCTGAAGGATTTAAAAAACGCCATATGTTGAAAATTAAATCTAAACTGCAGTTCCCACCTAGTCTAATTGTAAATCTGAGTTATATATTTCCCTGAATACATACACTTTTAAAAAACCAATAAAATTTAAGTTATGAGACAACATATGAATTAAGTCAATTTCATCACCGTTATAAATATTTCAAATTACAGCTACACACTATAAATCACAGGAAATAAAATTCAAGTAATAGAATAAAGAGAGGAGGAAAATAATAGGCAAAGTTATTAAAGAGGGATATAACAATAAGAACTGCACCATTTAGATAATTTTGTTTGAAAAAATTTTACTTGATTAACTGAACTGCATGTGAATAACTTCAAGAGGTAAGAACTCTTAAAGTAAAAGGCAATCCATCCTCTCTTTAAATTCCTGGACGTTCACCTTCTTCTTTGAAAAGCAAAAGTATTTTCTTCCCAGAACTGACCCCAGCAGAGCTTGCCCCAAGTGGGAGAAACAGGGTAGCTGGGACGCACACAGTGTTGGAACCCATCTGAAATGTGGACACAGGAGCTGGCAGGAGTGTTCACGGGACTGAGTCACTGACTACTGGCTCCGGGAAATGCCAGTGATGAAGCTACGTGTATCTTGAGATTAAGTATTCATTTTAAAGGAAACATCCAATGGACTGGCATGGAATACAGACTGCTAAAGAAAAATGAGCAGCACAGTTCCTGCTACGTATAAGGAAAGGGAAGGGGTTAATCCCAAAGGCAATTTAAATAATGGTATTTTATTTTTATATATAAATAAATGTTCTGAGAAATCTCAGACTTTATAGTGCATTGTAAAAAATTAGTGCAGTTTTTTTCATTAAAGTTTTTAGCGTTCAAGGAATAAGATAAATCTATGTCTGTTCATAGTCTTTTTCACTGTACATTAAACTTTTATACTGCTATATGTCAAACTGAAGGTTTCTACACTTGTCTGTTTTTAAAAATCAAGGTAAATGGATTTCATGTTTTATGACAAAACATGGCAATTATTTTTGGCAAAAAAATTAGAAAAATATGAGATCATAGTTTAGAAAGCAAGAGTTTGTTGATTTAAAGCATAGGCAATGCATAGGAAAAAACTTGTTTTAAGGATGTATTTTAACAGAACTTTATCCTTCATGCACGATGTTTTCTCAGCAGCTAACTTAAAAAAATATTTCAGCTTTATTTGGGGATGGAGACAGTGACAGGAGTCAGGGTGAAGGGCCAAGGAGCAGTGCTTAACCAAGCCCACTCTATGTTCAAGTCTCTCCTACAGGTTCAAAGGGATACCTGCAGGCATCTTCTGCTCTCTCCTCTTTTTTCCAATCTCTTGGAATTTTGAGGGAAAAGAAATGAAGTTATAAAACACTGGCTCACACTTCAGCCCCAAGTTCTAGTACCCCAGTTTCGATTACAGTCACGTATTTATCTTCAATCTGAACCAGAAGTACTGTCTTGTCGATGTGGGATCTAGTACCTGGATCTCTGCTGCAAGGCACCCAACGGTGAATCACCTAATGATTCAGAATAAAACAAGCAGTTAGTGGCAGAGACCCTGAATACACTCACAGACTCTATCCTTAAGATTAGAGGTAGTAATTCAGTTTGGTAATTAAGCATAAGTACACAAAGCAGCTAAAAAACAGGCATACCAGTCAGGCTACAAAAAAGTCAGAGCACCAGCTTCATAGAGAACTTACATGGCCTTCCATGCCCTCCTGAGGACTCCAGTCTTTCCAGCTGTTTCTCCCAGCTTTTAACCGAATACCCTCATCAGGCCACTGCAGCTCTTTCCTTTTTGACAGGTTGATCCCATCCAGAATCTGACTGGGATCCACAATCTGCAGTGTAAATACATATGGATTATTCATTCAAAAATTCATTTTCCCCTCGATGACAAATAATTATATAATCCCAAACAGAATTTCTTTCACAGTGTCTCAAATTCTCCACTGACTATAAGGAATAAAAAACAACCTAAAGAGCCCCTGAATTCCTTTCAGCCTCCTAGGAGACCTTAACTGCAATGGCCACATAACCATGGCTGAAGAGGGAACAAATACACCAGTGAAAAACTGCTTGCTTTCAGTTTTTATACTGGCAGAAACATTTTTTCAACATTCAAAATTGTTCTAGTCTTCAGACTCAGCAATATAAGGTGTGTCTTCACAAGAGTCCTTCACTCAAAAAAAAAAACAAGAAATAAAAACAAACGAATAAGAGAAACAGTGCAAGAAGAACCGTGGGCTTACTCACCTGGACTCTGTAAATCACCTCCCCCTTTTTGGCATGTGAATTACTGGCAGGACTTAAGGTGTTGCCGGGCTGAGTATCAGCGGCACTGCTCTGACCGCCATCTGTCCCAAGAAAGCCCACGAGGGTGTGATGCTTGCAGGCTGGGATGCTTTGGCTGGAGCTGCTAGAGGAAGGCAGGCCATGCTGCACACAGGCCGGGCCGCTCTGACTGGACGGTTCCATCTGGTTCACCACAGAGAGGCGGGACTGGATGGATGACGGTAAGTTGCGAAGCGATATCTGGCTGGTGGAAGAGCGCCGGCAAGGCACAAATCCCGTGGTGGACATCCGGAGAGATGAGTGCCGGCTGCTATAGCAGTAAGACGACTGGCTGGCTACAGAGGCCCGGGCAGGGGACTGCCGGACCAGGCTGGACTGCACAGAGTGAGAGCTGTGGCTAGCGGCTGGGGAGGGAGAAACAACAGCAGTACTCCTTCTCAGTGGGATGACCCAGATACAACTGCTGTTTCAGTAGTTTCTAAGACTTTCTCCCTTAAGCCTCGCACCTTAAAGTAGTTGGTGAATTTATTGAATTTAACATTTATACCTAAAACTTTCGAAGTTGCCAAAAAGAAATAAATATCTGAGATCTATTTTCTTATGTGGTTTTTGTAACATAATTTCTGTTTGCTGAAGCTTTTTAAAATTCAAATTCTGGGGCATAAAAAAATACAATTAAATAATTTATAGAAAATAGCAAGTATTTAGGTTGAGATAAATCCTAAAATTTCTTTCACTGAAATATTTCAGAATACATGAATATCTCATAGAAATGAGACAGTGAGAAATATTTATTAAGGATCTACTATGCGGCAAGCTCTGTAACTACTATTTCTCAAAATACGGTATTAATGCCCTTTCAATCTATTCCAATGACAAACTATACCACCTACAGAGGCACAGTGATGCCACACTGTAATATGCATATACATTAAGGGATCACTACTGAATATGAATGATCAGTGATACTAAATAGCAGGTTATTCTGTGTCCTTTTTTTCTAATGGCTCGATAGGATTCTTCAGATTTGTGAAGAGTGATGTGAAGATTATTAGAAAATTATTATTAATTATATTGAAAAATAACTACATGTACTTTTTGATCTGAAAATAAAAAGAGCTAATCAATGTTAAAAGTAAAAGGTATATTTAAAGAAGCACACTGGCAGTTTTAGGTTTTCACTCAGAAGTTAAAAAACAACATAAAAAAATGTCGATCACACACCTATTTAGAGTCTTAACAATTTCAGTGCCATTACATTTTTTTAAATCATTTTAAGTAAATGTTTTAAAACTTCATCTGATCCATGCAAAACAGAGAGGGGGAAAGGACAGTGCTGGATCAACCAACCAGCCATCCGGGAACAGGTAAGATCTGAGTCCTGCTGCATGCCAGGTGGATTACAGCTCTCATGTAAAAGGCAAATTAGTAAAAGAATAGCTTTCTTTGGGATAAGGAAAAATTTCTTAAATAGGATACAAAAAGTATTAATCATAAAGGAAAAGATCAGTAAACTGCTCTACACAAAAATTAAGAACTTACCAAAAAAAGGCAAGCCACTCTTCACAGAAAGAGAAGGGAAAGCCAAGATACAGAATGGAAAAAGATGTCTGTGGTACAGAAAACTGACCAAGAGTTCCAATCCAGAATATACAAATAAGAAAAAGATAACCAAATGGAAAAATGGGCAAGAGACTTTACATGTACTTCAGAAAGAAGATCTGATAAACTCATTTAGAAGTTTCCAACCTCAGGTATTATTAGAGCAATGCAAATTTAAAAAAATGCAACTAAAGACCACCCCCCTTCTCCTGTCTCTCTGAGAGAGCAGGGAGCAGAGGTGGAAACAGTGATACGCAAAGCTGGGCATTCCTCTATACAACTGGTCAGAGTACCAATTGGTGTAAAAGAAATAAAAAAGAATTCTGGAAAGATTTTTGGCATTATGTATCATGTCTTAAATATTCTCATAAACTTTGACTTGATTCCATTTTTAAAGTTTCCAGCCTAAGAAAATAGTAAGTGATTACAAAGATTTATATACAAAGATTATTACAACACTCAGAAGAAACCCAATCGTTGTTCAACAGGAGAGAAGTTAAATAAATTACATTAGTTAACTATTATTGGCCTTTAAAAATGATACTTTCAAAGAAATGCTATTCCAAATGGTGTGTATTTATATTTATATATATTAAATGATTAACATAAACAAGTAGGATAATGTCCTATTGGGAATCAAACAAAACATTCTATTTATATATTTCCAAGTAGGTAATATGTCACCCTCTTTATACACACATACTACCTGAACCCCCCAGTTGAGGTGCTAACATTACACACACACTTTTGTTTCAGATTACCTAGTGTTGGAGGGTAAGATGTGACAGGCGGATGGAGTCCTGCTCCTGGTCCCTGGCCTGGGTTTCCAGTGCTTCCTTGGGACACACTGCTGTGGGGATCATTGGCAGCTGTTGCACTGTTACCAGGGCAAAAGGCTCCACCTCCAGCATCAGAGTCTTCGATATTGCCACCACTGTTGCAGCCAGCTCCACAACCTTTCCTTAACCTAGGAACAAACACCGCAGTAGGAGGCGTGGTCCCAAGATCACGTCAAGATAGGTACTGTATTCTGAACATTTAAGGCTACTAATGTTCACCTTGGGAAGTCTTCATGGGGCAATCACCATTAAGAAGCAAAAGAGTCTATGATGTTTGCGTATCTCCCTCATACTCACTGCCTCCGTTCTTCTAATCAACTTCACTTTTACACTACACTCGATATCATCTTTTCTACACCATAACAAAGAACTGCACATAACAAGTTGTTCCATTAAGATCTCAGCTGGAAACAGAATCCTTGCCACTGTATACAACCCACGAATACTTAATTGATTTAAATTAAACCTAATTTATTCTGTAGCACACCTGAAGAGAACTGCTGTAATAATTTTTCTTCTCTTTTTTATTTTTATTTATTTATTTTTTTTTTGCGGTACGCGGGCCTCTCACTGTTGTGGCCTCTCCCATTGCGGAGCACAGGCTCCGGACGCGCAGGCTCAGCAGCCATGGCTCACGGGCCCAGCCGCTCCGTGGCATGTCATGTGGGATCTTCCCGGACGGGGCACGAACCCACGTCCCCTGCATCAGCAGGCGGACTCTCAACCACTGCGCCACCAGGGAAGCCCTCTTCTCTTTTTTAAAACGTAGGGTGACCAACTCTCCTGGTTTGCCCACAACTGTCTCAGTTTGGCACTGAAAATCCTGCATCCCAGAAAACCACTCAGTCCTGGGCAAACAAGGCAATTCCAGCACAACACGTATTTTTTGAAAAGAAAACTGCTTTTAACACTACCCTGGTTTGTATTCTTCCCTCTGTTTAAATAGGGGTAGACGTTAAAATGGTGAAATTTTACTCTTTAATGCTGGGTATTCCTGGAAGAATTTTTTTTTTTCTTTTTTTGCAGTACGCGGGCCTCTCACTGTCGTGGCCTCTCCCGCTGCGGAGCACAGGCCCCGGACGTGCAGGCCCAGCGGCTACGGCTCACGGGCCCAGCCACTCCGCGGCACGCGGGATCCTCCCGGACCAGGGCACGAACCCGTATCCCCTGCATCGGCAGGCGGACTCCCAACCACTGCGCCACCAGGGAAGCCCCTGGAAGAATTTTAAGACACCTATTTGTGAGTTTGTTGCTCTAGTCTTGTTTTGGATTAAGTTTTGATATTTAAGGATCTGAACAACTCTTAATCTGAGATTCTTCTTTACCATCCATCAAATTATGATGTTCCTGCACCATATATCATAATTTACTACACAAAAGGCACAGGAACAAAATTCATGTGCATACTTGAAGACACTAAATATGAGATGTGAGTGCTGACTAACTGTTAAAATGGCAGCAGTATCTCTGCATCTCACAAGGAGGAGTTTCAACATGGACAGCGTGCTCCCCCTACTGCTGGAACGGAATACAAAAAGAATGTAATCGACTTGCACAAGTTTCTTTTATTTTTCTCTCATTTGCCCTGTTTGTTGACCCACACATTCTCATAGTGGCAATAAGCTGCAATAGAGAGTTTAAAAAACTAAAAGGAGGGAATTATCCAAGATTCTACTAAATGCTAGAGCAGTGGTTCCTGACCAGACTACTGTACATTAGATTTATTTAATAAGAGTTTGAAGATACAAATGCTCAGATTCTACTTCATGAAGCTCAGGTACAACAGGTTTTTATTGTACCGTGGCATCTGTGTTTTTCCTACAATCTTTCCAGGTGGTGCTAATGCACCTATACACATTAACACTGCCTAAATTAAGCAGGTCAGGACACAACACCACTGGAAAAGGCAGTCCTATGGCTCACCTGTGCCAGGTTGACACTACGAAGTTTCTGATATTTCCCAAGCTGATAGGTCCCCCAAGAATTTCTTTAAGCTGTTCATGGCTGTCAGAGTAAGAAGTTGTCAGGGGTGAGACAAAGATCGGGTAGCCAATAGGTTGATCACAAGATGAGTTTATCATGTTCCTCAGAGCTTGCTTGGCATTTTGGATGCTACCTCTCTCTGGGTTACGGTTACGTAGGAAAACAAGCTCCTGCTGTTGCCCTGCCCAAAGGCCTCGGACACACTCCTTATTCACCTGAAAACCAGAACACATGGGAATTAGGTTAAGGGGCCAAGAATAAAATTTATAGAAACAGAAGAGTAGAAATGGGAGGGATATAAAAGACATTATATTATGATAACCAACTGTGAAAAGCAGGAAACAAATATAAGTAGGTCACATCTGAACAGGAGTTAACTGTTTTCCACTGTCATTAGGCTATTAAATAATAAACACCTACAGAGTGCTTCCCTCTGCTATCTTGTAAAAATACCAAGTAAAATGTAGTCCATTTAGTCTTCTAAATTGGTGAAGCACTGAATTTTGTAACTAAGATAATAAATATTTTTGATAGAAATGAGAGGTAACAAATATTTAGAGTTGAAAGGATGTTTGTGATTTTGGGGGTTGATTAAATGAAGAAAAAACATTACAAACTATCAAAATAAAATGCCAGAGATTAAACCTCCTAACGCCCCGAGATGCTTAAAAAAACAACAAAACAGAAAAGCGAGTTAGAGTGAACCATTTACAGTTAGCTACTATGAAGTACAAGCTATAGTATTATTTTGCAACCTAGGAATCACATCTTATTAGCAAGACAGTGCTGACATTTTAGGAAGAGATGCTGCCCCAAGAGCACATATAACAGGCAAGAGACTGCCAAGAGAGATAAGCAAAAAAGTTAAGGCTTTATGGCACATGGAAAAATTTTAGAGGACAGAGCAAATTACTGACAAAATAAATTAAGAGCTCAAAAAACAATAAACGTTAATGTAGTACGGTCATTATTTTTGTTTTCTATAAAAGAGCTTCAATTACTTTTTAAAAGTCTGGATACACTTATCTAAGCTCCATTGTTTTCAGAGGCAAACAAGTGCCTCTAAACCTTACTTTAATGACCCTGAAACTCAGGTAGCGTCTGTTGAGCATGATGATCTTGTACTCGTTGGTGCCATCATCCATGACGTGCCGCAGAGCAAGCAGGGAGGGTGAGTTGGCGAGGACTGCACTCCGCCACGCAGGGTCCCCTTCGTGGGCTATGACGAGGTTCTTCTCATGAGACACAATGGCTTCATAGAGCACAGTGGGGTCATCGTATTCATCCGGAGAAGTGAAATGGTCCTATACACAGAGATAAAAAATACACCTACAATTTTAGGAAGAGAAGAGAATGACTTCCAGGATGATGAAAGCTTCTGAAATTACTAAATCAGTTACTAAATTAAAAGTCTTAAAAAACTAGTTTATATATTTCATTTCAGCACATGTTAATGTTATTAGAGATAAATTATTCAAGTCGGTTTTCATATCTTCATTCATTTTTTTTTTTCTGTTAAAGGATTATCTCACTGTTATCAGTTAAGGGAGGCTAAAACTACATAAAAGGTCTCTAAATTGAGCTTCTCTTTAACTAGGTGCTTTTCACTTAAAGCCACATCTCTAGAATGATTATAATAAACCATTTTATCCTGCCTCTCATTTAGTTAAGATAAGGCTCAAAACTATGAGCTCTTGAGGACAAATTAAGGGCCCTAGGCCTAGAGAAGCTAGTAAAGTCTTCCCTAAAAAACCTCTCGGCCTTATTTGACAAGTCGTTATTTAATATCTACCACATGCAAGACTACGTGGTACGTAGCATGGATGAAACAAAGGAGTATATGAAATGTGTTTCCCATTCAGAAACCTAAAAATTAACAGGGGATACAGGATATAAACCCAAGTAATCATAACACAAATCAGAATTTCTGAAATAGTGCGTTATTAAGGAAACACAAATATTATATTGGCTGCCTTGATAAGTTTTTACATCCAGGTAAAGTGACTCATTTGTGCTCAAGCCAACTGACTGGAGTGTGTGCTATCTGGAGGAGAGACAGTGACAGCAAGAAGCCAATGTCCCCAGGAATGCACTTCCAAGTCTGGGGGTTCATCTACATGAGACTAAGGGAAGTCTTCACTGTACACGTGGGTACATAACGTAAGAAGTTCTCCGATACAAGATTTCATCTCACTCACAACAACCTGGTCAAGTAGATTGAGCAGGTAACACCAGAATTTTACAAATATCAAAACTGAAGCTCAAAGAGGCTTAACTGCTTCTTAGGTTTAGAAAATTAGTATATGATTGTAATGCCAGGACTTGAACACATTTCTTAGAGTATTTTTTCATTCTGATTTTTAAAAATTTATGATTATAAAAGTTAACTGAAACACCTTTCAAATCCAGTTGCTGTGATTAGGGAAAGCTACACAGTGCAGGTGGTCTGGGGCTGGATCTTGAAAAATGAGTACACTTTCAGTGGGTGGAGATGGCACCGAGGGGGAAGGGAAAGGGCTCCAGGGAAGAGGACCTCCTAGTGCCTCTCCAGACTTTTTATAAGGCTGGTGCACTCCTCGCTCCACTGCTTTGAGCTTGGCTCGTAACAGCTCACAGCTGTTCCATTTTCTGTGAACTACCTTCAGCTAATGGAGCTGCCTGGGTAGGAAATGCCAGGGGAGGATTATTCCCCCTTGGCTGTGGAGGTGCAAGGTACACAACAGAACTCTGGGTGACATTAACACTCCAGAGCTCCCTCTGGAGACCAGGGGAGGCTAGAGCTCAGCTGAGAGACACTCCTGCTCAGCTTCTTCCCTTGCTCTTTCCTGCTTCCATCATTTCCTCACAGACTGTCCTGAGGGCATCCCCTGACTTGACTCTGCTTCTAGTGAACATGCCCTAAGAGCATTTACAACTTAAAATACTGATGGATGGCTCTTGACTTCTGTCCATAACACAACACCCACCATGCTAATCTTTCTTTTAAATACTGAGTTCACTTTCCTACACCAGCAGATAGCTAGATGCCATAAGATGTGCTCTCTTTCATCAAGTTGTTCAATTAGGGAAGGAATGACATCCTTGGATGGTAGTATTTGTACAAGTATTTGAATGGAAAGTAAACATACAGAGACAGGCAGTAATCACATTCTTAATAAAACGGACACAAAGTTGGAAATCATTAGGCATGCCAAAAGTGGAGAATGCTTAGTCTTGTCCAAATATTTCTTCTCACTGGGCTTAAAATAGTTGAATGAATATGTAAACTTCTATGTACATCATTCAGCACTGTTTCACTGATAAAATATTTGAAACAGGGACTTCCCTGGTGGCTCAGTGGTTAAGAATCCACCTGCCAAGGCAGGGGACATGGGCTCGATCCCTGGACCAGGAAGATCTCACATGCTGCTGAGCAACTAAGTCTGTGAGCCACAACTACTGAGCCTGAGCTCTAAAGCCCACGAGCCACAACTACTGAGCCTGGGTGCCACAACTACTGAAGCCCGCATGCCTAGAGCCCGTGCTTCCGCAATGAGAGAAGCCACTGCAATGAGAAGCCCGCACGCCACAACAAAGAGTAGCCCCTGCTCGCCTCAACCAGAGGAAGCCCACGCACAGCAACGAAGACCCAACACAGCCAATAATAAATAAATAATTTTATTTAAAAAAATTTGAAACAATCAGAACGTCCATGAGTAGTGAGATAGCTTAATAAATGGAGTAAAAATTATACTCCGGAATACTACAGAGTCATTAAAGAACGTGGTGTGCCTCTGTATGTGCTAACGTAGAAAGGTGTCCATGTTAAACTAAATGGGAAGAAATCTTGCACTCCAGACCAATTTCTATAGCACGATTACATTTTTAAAAAGGAAAATATTTATACATATAGTTGGAAATGTCTGCATGAACTTGGGGAAGTCAGAAAAGATAGGCATCAAATTACTGGCAGTGACTGCTTTGTGGGGCTGTTGTATGATGGTATGGGATGACGGAAGGTGCTTACTCTTGGGAGATGTTTACTTTTCAATGTTTCTCATTAGTTTTCAAATAAATAAAAAGAGATAATGTTTCCAATTCTAGGAAAAGTTTTTAAAAGCATTTTAGAAACTTCTCATAACTTGAGAAGTTATGAGCAGAGGCACAGGAAATATTATTTTACGAAAACAATGAAACTCATGTAGCAAACATTCACAGGGCACCAAGCACTGTGCTAAGCAAGGAGGACACAGACATAGAGATTAATATTGTCCTTGTCCTCGAGGAGATCACAGATTGTAAGACTTTCATTATATATCTCTTGTAAACCAAGCTAGACTTTAATTGGTTTATTTTACATCTAACAACCAGGTAAATCCTTAAAGAGACTAGCAAAAGAGAAAAAAATAAGGAAATATGCTGTTTTACAAAATGATTAGATAGAGGACAAGAGAGAACACATGAAAAGGGCAATTTGAGTAATTTCTCTGAGTTTTGATTAATCTTCATCTATAAAACAGGGATTAAAATAATTTTCTGGGTTGTGGGTGATATAATGTGTATGAGCACTGATACATTATAGGACACGGTAAAACTAAATATTACACAGATAACAGTTTTAATTTCTAAAGTAAAAACATATAACACATTAGATTGGAGAATTAAAAAATTAAAAAAGAACTGAAAAGGAAAAAAGCAAAAGTTAAAAAAAAAATCTATGAAAAAGCTAAAAGCACCCTATCAAAGACTGTGTCTGAAACAAAAGTTATTAAAAATTTCGTATTTTTAGCTCTCTGGGAACAGGATCTTTTTTTAGAAAATCAGGTTGAGGTATAATTTACACACAACAAACTGCACCCATTTTAAGAGTACAGTGAGATGCGTTTTGACAAACGTGCAAACTCGTGTAATCACTGCTATAATCTAGATGTAGAACATTTCCGTCATCCCAAAGTTTCCTCCTGCCTTTTGGTATTCAATCTCTACATCCCAAACAAGCACTGATCTGCTTTCTGTCACTAAAGATTAGTTGAGCCTGTTTTAAATTTTATATAAATAAAATAATACCATATGTATCAAAACATTTTTTTTAATTTAATTTTTTTATACAGCAGGTCCTTATTAGTCATCAATTTTATAAACATCAGTGTATACATGTCAATCTCAATCTCCCAATTCATTACACCCCCACCCCTGGCTGCTTTCCCCCTCGGTGTCCATATGTTTGTTCTCTACATCTGTGTCTCAATTTCTGCCCTGCAAACCAGTTCATCTGTACCATTTTTCTAGGTTCCACATATATGCGTTAATATGACATTTGTTTTTCTCTTTCTGACATACTTCACTCTGTATGACAGTCTCTAGATCCATCCACGTCTCTACAAATGACCCAATTTCGTTCCTTTTATGGCTGAGTAATATTCCATTGTATATATGTACCACAACTTCTTTATCCATTCATTTGTCGATGGGCATTTAGGTTGCTTCCATGACCTGGTTATTGTAAATAGTGCTGCAATGAACATCGGGGTGTGTGTGTCTTTTTGAATTATGGTTTTCTCTGGGTATATGCCCAGTAGTGGGATTGCTGGATCATATGGTAATTCTATTTTTAGATTTTTAAGGAACATCCATACTGTTCTCCATAGTGGCTGTATCAATTTACATTCCCAACAACAGTGCAAGAGGGTTCCCTTTTCTCCACACCCTCTCCAGCATTTGTTGTTTGTAGATTTTTTTGATGATGCCCATTCTAACTGGTGTGAGGTGGTACCTCACTGTAGTTTTGATTTGCATTTCTCTAATAATTAGTGATGTTGAGCAGCTTTTCATGAGCTTCTTGGCCATCTGTATATCTTCTTTGGTAGGTCTTCTGCCCATTTTTGGATTGGGTTGCTTGTATTTCTAACATTGAGCTGCATGAGCCGTTTATATATTTTGGAGATTAATCCTTTGTCTGTTGATTGGTTTGCAAATATTTTCTCCCATTTTGAGGGCTGTCTTTTCGTCTTGTTTATGGTTTCCTTTGCTGTGCAAAAGCTTTGAAGTTTCATTAAGTCCCATTTCTTTATTTTTGTTTTTATTTCCATTACTCTAGAAGGTGGATCAAAAAAGATCTTGCTGTGATTTATGTGAAAGAGTGTTCTTCTTATGTTTTCCTCTAAGAGTTTTCTAGTGTCCAGTCTTACATTTAGGTCTCTAATCCATTTTGAGTTTATTTTTGTGTATGGTGTTAGGGAGTGTTCTAATTTCATTCCTTTACATGTAGCAGTCCAGTTTTCCCAGCACCACTTATTGAAGAGACTGTCTTTTCTCCATTGTATATCCTTGCCTCCTTTGTCATAGATTAACTGACCATAGGTGTGTGGGTTTATCTCCGGGCTTTCTATCTTGTTCCATTGATCTATGTTTCTGTTTTTCTGCCAGTATCATATTGTCTTGATTACTGTAGGTCTGTAGTATAGTGTGAAGTCAGGGAGTCTGATTCCTCCAGCTCCGTTTTTTTCCCTCAAGACTGCTTTGGCTATTCGGGGTCTTTTGTGTCTCCATACAAAGTTTAAGATTTTTTGTTCTAGTTCTGTAAAAAATGCCATTGGTAACTTGATAGGGATTGCACCGAATCTGTAGATTGCTTTGGGTAGTATAGTCATTTTCACAATATTGATTCTTCCAATCCAAGAACATGGTGTATCTCTCCATCTGTTGGTATCATCTTTAATTTCTTTCATCGGTGTCTTATAGTTTGCTCCATACAGGTCTTTTGTCTCCCTAGGTAGGATTATTCCTAGGTATTTTATTTATTTATTTATTTTTTTTTTGTGGTACGTGGGCCTATCACTGTTGTGGCCTCTCCCGTTGCGGAGCACAGGCTCTGGATGCGCAGGCTCAGCGGCCATGGCTCACGGGCCTAGCCGCTCCGTGGCATGGGGGATCCTCCTGGACCGGGTCACAAACCTGCGTCCCCTGCATCGGCAGGCAGACTCTCAACCACTGCGCCACCAGGGAAGCCCGGTATTTTATTCTTTTTGTTGCAATAGTAAATGGGAGTGTTTCCTAATTCAGAATTTTCATCATTATTGTACAGGAATGCAAGAGGTTTCTGTGCATTAATTTTGTATCCTGCAACTTTACCAAATTCATTGATTAGCTCTAGTAGTTTTCTGGTAGCATCTTTAGGATTCTCTACGTATAGTATCATGTCATCTGCAAACAGTGACAGGTTTACTTCTTCTTTTCCAATTTGGATTACTTTTACTTCTTGTTCTTCTCTGATTGCCATGGCTAGGACTTCCATAACTATGTTGAATAATAGTGGTGAGAGTGGACATCCTTGTCTTTTCCCTGATCTTAGGAAATGTTTCAGTTTTTCACCATTGAGAATGATGTCTGCTGTGGGTTTGTCGTATATGGCCTTTATTATGTTGAGGTAGGCTCCCTCTATGCCCACTCTCTGGAGAGTTTTTATCATAAATGGGTCTTGAATTTTGTCAAAAGCTTTTTCTGCATCTATTGAGATGATCATATGGATTCATTCTTCAATTTCTTAATATGGTGTATCACATTGATTGATTTACATATATCGAAGAACCCCTCCATCCCTGGGATAAATCCCACTTGACTATGGTATATGATCCTTTTAATGTGTTGCTGGGTTCTGTTCACTAGTATTTTGTTGAAGATTTTTGCACATATATTCATCAGTGATATTGGTCTGAATTTTATTTATTTATTTTTCTTTCTTTTTACGGTACGCAGGCATCTCACTGTTTTGGCCTCTCCCATTGCGGAGCACAGGCTCCGGACGTGCAGGCTCAGCGGCCATGGCTCACAGGCCTAGGCGCTCTGCGGCATGTGGGATCTTCCCGGGACGGTGCATGAACCCGTGTCCCCTGCATCGGCAGGCAGACTCTCAACCACTGCGCCACTAGGGAAGCCCTGTAATTTTCTTTTTTTGTAGTATCTTTGTCTGGTTTTGGTATCAGGGTGATAGTGGCCTCATACAATGAGTTTGGGAGTGTTCCTTCCTCTGCAATTTTTTGGAAGAGTTTGAGAAGGATGGGTCTTAGCTCTTCTCTAAATGTTTCATAGAATTCACCTGTGAAGCCATCTGGTCCAGGACCTTCTTTGTTGGAAGATTTTTAATCACAGTTTCAATTTCATTACTTGTGATTGGTTTGTTCATATTTTCTATTTCTTCCTGGTTCAGTGTTGGAAGGTTACACCTTCCTAAGAATTTGTCCATTTCTTACAGGTTGTCCATTTTACTGGCATAGAGTTGCTTGTAGTAGTCTCTTAAGATGCTTTGTATTTCTGCGGTGTCTGTTGTAAGTTCTCCTTTTTCATTTCTAATTTTATTGATTTGAGTCCTCTCCCTCTTTTTCTTGATGAGTCTGCCTAATGGTTTATCAATTTTGTTTATCTTCTCAAAGAACCAGCTTTTAGTTTTAGTGACCTTTGCTATTGTTTTGTTTCTATTTCATTTATTTCTGCTCTGATCCTTATGATTTCTTTCCTTCTGCTAACTTTGGGTTTTGTTTGTTCTTCTTTCTCTAGTTCCTTTAGGTGTAAGGTTACATTGTTTGAGATTTTTCTTGTTTCTTGAGGTAGGCTTGTATAGCTATAAACTTCCCTCTTAGAGCTGCTTTTGCTGCATCCCATAGGTTTTGGATTGTCGTGTTTTCATTGTCATTTGTCTCTAGGTATTTTCTGATTTCCTCTTTGCTTTCTTCAGTGACCTCTTAGTTATTTAGTACCGTATTGTTTAGCCTCCATGTATTTGTGTTTTTTATGTTATTGCCATGTAATTCATTTCTAATCTCATAGTGTTGTGGTCAGAGAAGATGCTTGATATGACCTCAATTTTCTTAAATTTACTGTGGCTTGATTTGTGACCCAAGATGTGATCTATCCTGGAGAATGTTCTGTGCACACTTGAGAAGAAAGTGTAATCTGCTGTTTTTGGATGGAATGTCCTATAAATATCTATTAAATCTATCTGATCTATTGTGTCATTTAAAGCTTCTGTTTCCTTATTTATTTTCATTTTGGATGATCTGTCCATTGGCGTAAGTGAGGTGTTAAAGTCCCCCACTATTATTGTGTTACTGTCAATTTCCTCTTCTATAGCTGTTAGCAGATGCGTTATGTATTGAGGTGCTCCTATGTTGGGTGCATATATATTTATAATTGTTATATCTTCTTCTTGGATTGATCCCTTGATCATTATGTAGTGTCCTTCCTTGTCTCTTGTAACATTCTTCATTTTAAAGTCTATTTTATCCGATATGAGTATTGCTACTCCAGCTTTCTTTTGATTACCATTTGCATGGAATATCTTTTTCCACACCCTCACTTTCAGTCCCTAGGTCTGTGTCCCTAGATCTGAACTGGGTGTCTTGTAGACAGCATACAGATGGGTCTTGTTTTTTGTATCCATTCAGCAAGCCTGTGTCTCTTGGTTGGAGCACTTCACATTTAAGGTAATTATCGATATGTATGTTCCTATGACCATTTTCTTAATTGTTTTGGGTTTGTTTTTGTAGGTCTTCTTCTCTTGTGTTTCCCACTTAGAGAAGTTCCTTTAGCATTTGTTTTAGAGCTGGTTTGGTGGTGCTGAATTCTCTCAACTTTTGCTTGTCTGTAAAGCTTTTGATTTCTCCATTGAATCTGAATGAGATCCTTGCTGGGTAGAGTAATCTTGGTTGTAGTTTCTTCCCTTTCATCACTTTTAAGTATATCATGCCACTCCCTTCTGGCTTGTAGAGTTTCTGCTGAGACATCAGCTGTTAACCTTACGGGAGTTCCCTTGTATGTTATTTGTTGTTTTTTCCTTGTTGCTTTTAATAATTTTTCTTTGTATTTAATTTTTGATAGTTTGATTACTATGTGTCTCGGCGTGTTTCTCCTTGGGTTTATCCTGTATGGGACTCTCCACACTTTCTGGATTTGGTTAGCTCCTTCCTTGCCCATGTTAGGGAAGTTTTCGACTACAATCTCTTCAAATATTTTCTCGGGTCCTTTCTCTCTCTCTTCCCCTTCTGGGACCCCTATAATGCGAATGTTGTTGCATTTCAGGTTGTCCCAGAGGTCTCTTAGGCTGTCTTCATTTTTTTCATCCTTTTTTCTTTATTCTGTTCCACAGCAGTGAATTCCACCATTCTGTCTTCTAGGTCATTTATCCATTCTTCTGCTTCAGTTATTCTGCTACTGATTCCTTCCAGTGTATTTTTCATTTCAGCTATTGTATTGTTTACCTCTGCTCATTTGTTCTTTATTTCTTCTAGGTGTTTGTTCTTTAATTCTTCTAGGTCTTTGTTAAACATTTATTGCATCTTTTCAACCTTTGCCTCCATTCTATTTCTGAGGTCCTGGATCATCTTCACTATCATTATTCTGAATTCTTTTTCTGGAAGGTTGCCTATCTCCACTTCATTTAGTTGTTTTTCTGGGGTTGTATCTTGTTCCTTCAACTGGTACATAGCCCTTTGCCTTTTCATCTTGTCTTTCTGTGAATGTGGTTTTTGTTCCACAGGCTGCAGGATTCTAGTTCTTCTTGCTTCTGCTGTCTGCCCTCTGGTGGATGACACTATCTAAGAGGCTTGTGCAAGTTTCCTGATGGGAGGGACTGGTGGTGGGTAGAGCTGACTGTTGCTCTGGTGGGCAGAACCCAGTAAAACTTTAATCCGCTTGACTGCTGATGGGTGGGGCTGGGTTCGCTCCCTGTTAGTTGTTCGGCCTGAGGCAACCCAACACTGTAGCCTACCTGGGATCTTTGGTGGGGCTAATGGCTGACTCTGGGAGGGCTCACACCAAGGAGTACTTCCCAGAACTTCTGCTGCCAGTGTCCTTGTCCCCACAGTGAGCCACAGCCACCACCCGCCTCTGCAGGAGACCCTCCAACACTAGCAGGTAGGTCTGGTTCAGTCTCCCCTGGGGTCACTGTTCCTTCCCCTGGGTCCCGATGCGCACACTACTTTGTGTGTGCCCTCCAAGAGTGGAGTCTCTGTTTCCCCCAGTCCTGTCGAAGTCCTGCAATCAAATCCCACTAGCCTTCAAAGTCTGATTCTCTAGGAATTCCTCCTCCTGTTGCCGGACCCCCAGTTTGGGATCCTGACGTGGGGCTCAGAACCTTCACTCCAGTGGGTGGACTTCTGTGGTGTAAGTCTTCTGCAGTTTCTGAGTCACCCACATAGCAGTTATGGGATTTGATTTTACTGTGATTGTGGCCCTCCTACCATCCCACTGTGGCTTCTCCTTTGTCTTTGGATGTGGGGTATCTTTTTTGGTGAGTTCCAGTGTCTTCCTGTTGATGACTGTCCAACAGGTACTTGTGATTCTGGTGTTCTTGCAAGAGGGAGTGAGAGCACATCCTTCTACTCCACCATCTTGGTTCCTAAAATATTATGTACTCTTTTTATGTTTGGCTTCTCTTACTCTGCATCATGTTTGAGATTCATTCTTGTTGTGGCATCTAACAGTAGATCATTTATTTTTATTGCTAAGTAACATTCTATCTGTTGATGAACATTGGAGTTTGCAGTCTGGGGCTATAGAATGGCTATGCACACTTGTGTGTAAGTCTTTGCATGGCCATACACTTTCATTCTCTTGGGTAAATACATAGGAGTGGAGCTGCGGCGTCATATGCCAAGCGTGTACTAATCCTTTAACATATAAGCCTTCTGTGGATTTTCATGAGTACATATGAACTTTGGAGATGAGCAGTACTGGCTGACACATCTATCTTTTCCTGGCCTCAGAGTCCCTCACTAGCAACCCACCGTCTGGTCAAAGTGATGTGCAGTGAATGGCTATTGCTTGTTACTTTACAGGTCAATCTCACCCTTCTCAAAGGTGTATGTGAATCACAGAACTTCTCCAGGTTGCATCTGTGTTCTCATCTCCTCCCCTCCCCCAGCCCTCCATGGCCCCCAGTTCCCGAGTCCACCTCCTTACCCTCCCTGTTTGTCACTGTTGCTGTCTGTCATGGCTAATGATGACAGTGTGCTATACCCAACTGTGTTGGGCCTGATTATAAGGTGGAGAACCACTGTCACAGGCTAAAAACACATGTGAGGAAATGGACTAGGAGCAACAGGCAACAGCACTTGTAGGGAGAGATGGGGGCAGAGACGCAAGGATCAGAAGATACAGAGAGCCTGTGCCTCAGCTCCTCTCTCCCAGATGGAGATAAAATACCTGTCATAACGTTCAGAATTAACTGTTAGTTAGTCATGCTACATAAAAGAGTATTTCTTATGTAACAGATACACAATACCTTTTGAGAAATTCTGAAGTTTTAAAAATATTTTAATATGAAGTCATTATCTTTTTCTTTTCAATACACTGAATTTTGTCTTGAAACTCTAAAGATAGCCTGAAGATAGACAATTCTATTTGATCCCTATTGTACATTTTCCCCATCATCCTCAAAATAGTATTCTTTTGACAGAGATTTTCAAATACTATAGCCCTTATTAGTAATGCTCCTAAATAATGTGGGGTGTTAACTTCATTGCAACACGTTTTACCTTATTTTATTTTTTGGCTCTGTCAGGTCTTAGTTGTGGCATGCAGAGTCTTCACTGAGACATGCGGGATCTTTCGTTGTGGTGCATGGGTTTCTCTCTAGTGGTGTGTGGGTTTTCTCTCTCTAGTTGTGGTGCGTGGGTTTTCTCTCTCTAGTTGTGGTGCACGGGCTCCACAACACGTGGGCTCGTAATTTGTGGCACGCGAGCTCAGTAGTTGTGGCACGTGCACTCAGCTGTCCCGCAGCATGTGGTATCTTAGTTCCCTGACCAGGGATCGAACTTGTGGCCCCTGCATTGGGTGGCAGATTCTTTATCACTGGACCACCAGGGAACTCCCCATTCTAACACTTTAGATCACAGTAAAATCATCTGAAGAGTAATTCACCCTTTATTTGGTGGAAAGAGTCATCCAGATTTGAGCACAGCAGATGTATTTTAATGAATATTGTCAGGTGCTCTCTATCATCAGATATCATCATTACTGTCAAGTGGAATGATTAGAGCAGCAAGTGCCAGTATTTAATTTCAAAATATATTCTTAAAGTGATCTGGGGCTGTAGATATACATTTTGGAGCCCTCATTTTCATTTTATTACCTTACTAGGATTATTTAATTAAGGCTGAATCTGTCCTAACCATCTATTACTCTATACAACATGCTGAATGGAGCTCATAGTTCAGTAATAGCAGCACTTACAAGACTCCTGAGATGCTGTTACACTGCACCAGAAGTCAGCTACATCCACCCACAGAACAGGAATGAATTATAATCACGTGAAGTCAAAGCAACCATTACAGGGGCCATAGGTATTTATTTCCAGTTTATCACTGCTTGCATTTTTTCCTCAAGTTCATGCCCAGGTCACTCTCTAATATTAATGTTCAAATTTACTGTTAGAAACACAGGTTTAAGCTCCTAAGATTTAATATCGTGTCATGAATCATGTTTTTCTTTGCTTCGAATCAGGGTATTTCTCAAAAGGATCCTAAGGAACATAATTTGGAAGTCAAGTGAAGAAGTACCATTAAACACCAGTAATGCATTAGAAATTCCCTATTCTTACCTGATGAAGTTTAATGGACATACGAATTCCAGGGACTACTACTTTTCTCAACAATTCCATGTCAGCAAAGATCCATTCGTCTCGAATTGAAGAAATTCGGAAATCTCCCTTAAATAGGGCATGCAATCCATAGAGGAATGACTCTAAATTACTGTTAAGATTAGAGATAAAATTTACATATTTTAACAAAGGTCTTCCATTACACTGATTCTAACATTTGGTTATGCATCAGAAGAATGTGGGAGTGTTTTGAAGATACAAATGCCAAGAACTAATGTAAGCACCCCTGAATCAGAATCACAAGGGATAGGGCCTGTTTGACCTGGGACCCTTGTTTATGAACTACTATAATAGTGAAAATAAGCAACAGGCAAAGACACTGTAACTTAAAAGAAAGTAAGGAGGGCCTAATGGAAAACATGTAGGAATCACAGAAGAGACTTAAAATATGTGGCATTTCTTAATTCTACTTCAATTGGATGTATATGTCAAGAAATCCAGTTTATATTTAGTCCCCAAATCTAATGTACCACTATATTAACAGTATAAATGCTGTGAACAAAAATTGCAAGGAGAAATGAAAAAATAAAAAGAAGTGAATTGTTAGAAAAATAGACATATATGGGAAGAGACCAATCATACGTTATGAGTTGATTATTTTTTCTTAAAATGTCTTAAATCTATTAAATTCTCATTATCTATAGTTGCTCACACGTGTGAATTTTAAAAGCCAGTTCTGTTAACCACTTAGAACTCCACTGTGTTCGGCAAAAAGATCTATACAATACAATATCCGAAGAGGCATTTGCAATAAATTAGCACGGAATGCTTCCATTAAAAACTATTTCAGATTTTTCAGATTTCAGTTATAGAGCTTCCCAGTCTCTTTCTGAAAACAGAAATGCCTTCCTTACCTGGACATATGGTGGGATGCAGTCCCCAAAGCTCTCCGTCCCAGAACACAGAGTCCATAACAAAGAGTCACCAGGGATGAATCTTTGTCCACATCCAGTGGCTTTAAAAAACAAAAAACAAAGAATGGGGTGACAGGGTCAAAAGGCACAAATTTCCAGTTATAAAATGAATAAGTCATGGTGATGTAATGTACAGCACAATGACTACAGTTTAGTAATACTGTACTGCATATTTGAAAATTACTGAGAGAGTAGATCTTAAAAGTTCTCGTCACAAGGAAAAAATTATTCTGTAGCTATATATGGTGAAAGATGTTAACTAGACTTATTGTGGTGATCACTCTGCAATATACACAAATATGGAATAATTATGTTGTACACCTGAAACTAATTAATGTTATGTCAATTACACCTCATTAAAAAAAGGAAAAACAAAAGAATGTTAGTTATCAGAAAGGAATATGAGTATTTAACAAGTCAGAAGATATCTATTTAATAAATCAGAGAAGTTCAGGAACTCAACTAGTACATACTTTCTATCTCTCCAGATAAAAGTTCTAATGAAAAGAAACTTAACAAAACAGCATAAAATGAAGTGTGAATGTATATGAGGAGGTTCTTTGGAATCTTTAAATAAAATCTAATACTTTATAATAATACTAGAACATACTAAAAAAAAGTGGCTGTATTACAGAGTATTAGGATATTAACTAATCATCTCAAAGTACTTGTTTATATACATCATTAGTGATATTGTCCTCTCCTGAAAAATACAATATTCTATCTATATAGCCTATTAGTGACTATAACCATAGCAAAGAAAATCAAATTGATATCTGTAGAATACGGCTTCCCCTCAACCTTTTAATTTTTCAACAACTGCATACCTTGATTATTGACTATTACATATATATTATATATTAAAAATATATAATACAATAATTATATATATATGCACAAGCAAAATGGTATACTTTATATAATACTACAGAAAATATTGGTAGCATCTCAATGACTGGAAACAATCTAAAGCAGTGGTTCTCAAAGTGTAATCTTGGGACACAACATGAGAATCATCTGGGAACTTATTAGAAATGCAAATTCTTGAGCCACTTCAGACCTATGAAGTCATATTCTGAAGGTGGTGTCCACCATCACACTCCCGGTGATTCTAACACATGCTAAAGTTGAAGAATCATGGATCTAGGCTGATAATGAGCTTAATTATTCTAACTTTGCCAATGGTATATATATTTGGCTTTATAAACCATTAACTTATAAACAAAAAAGGGCAGTTGTCCAAGATACTAAGTTAATATAGCTTGGTTAGTTAATTACCATTAATTGCATAATTCAGTTAACAACAGTAAATGTGTAGGAGATCCTACATTTCTTTCTTTTCTGTCTCCCTCCCTTCCCCACCCAGTCAACTTTATATACTGAAAATGTATTGCTTTTGTGATGGGAAAAAAAAATTTTTTTTTTGGCTGCACCACATGGCATGTGGGAATCTTAGTTCCCTGACCACAGATTGAACCCATGCCCCCTGCAGTGGAAGCGCAGAGTCTTAACCACTGGACCGCCAGGGTAGTCCAAAAATTTTTTTTATTTTAAATTTAGTTCAGGCCTCTGCTACTGGCCAAGACAGAGTAATAAAGGCCGGATTTACCCCTTGCACCTGAAATGACCAAGAAAAGAATATACTGAGACATTGGATACTAATCCCTGAGAAATGGGAAACCCTACAAGAGTTTCCAGGCTGTAGTACAAGGAAGAGGAACACAGGTAGAGCCTAGAGCTCTCCAAGTTGAGGAGATAGCTGGGAGTCTGGGGAGGTCAAGGTGGCTAGAGTTTGCAGGGCAAAGTGCCAAGGAGAGACCTACATACAGAGAGCAAGCTC
The DNA here is from genome assembly GCF_964341445.2 of Mesoplodon mirus. NCBI lineage: Eukaryota > Metazoa > Chordata > Mammalia > Artiodactyla > Ziphiidae > Mesoplodon > Mesoplodon mirus. The sequence goes on along the minus strand of NC_138979.1, from coordinate 157,516,388 downwards.
TGGAGATCTGCAGAGGATCCCTCTTGAGTCCAGCAGATTACTGATCAGCACATGCAGCAAAGGTCCAAGGCTGAGAACAGAACCATCAGAAAAAAAGTAGAAAGGAACAATGGAAAATTCTATGATTGGCTAGAGTGCTCAAAAGAATACTGTCTCAGTAATGGTGAAAAATTAGCCCCAGACTAAAGCTGCTTTGGTCCCTCCTAAGAAAGCTTAAAAGTAAACCCTGAAAAGATCAAACTGTCCCCAAGGAATTTAATTGTGTCACAGAATCATAAGGTCAATAATACTTATGGGAATACAAAAATATCTAGCACTCATCAAGGTAAAATTCATAAAGTCTAGCATCCAATCAAAAATTGTCAGGCATGCAAACTAGCAGGAAAATAGGACCCGCAATTAGAAAAATAATCAATTAATCAATCAAAACTGACCCAGAAATGACACAGATGTTAGAATTAGTCAACAAGGACATTAAAAGAGTTATTATAACTGCATTCCATAAGTTCAAAAAGATAGAGGAATGACAGCATGCTAGTAGAGACATGGAAGGTTTATATCAGTATAAAAGACACAAGGAATTCCCTGGTGGTCCAGTGGTTATGACTCCACGCTTCCACCACTGGGGGCCTGGGTTCGATCCCTGATTGGGGAACTAAGATCCCAAAAGCCCCACAGAGCAGCCAAAAAAAAAAAAAAATTAAAGACAAAAATTAAACCTCAAAAATACAAAAAAAAATGCAATGTCTGAGAATAAAAAAAAATACACCGCATGAGATTAATGGCATATTAAACAACGCAGAAGAAAAAATAAATCATCTAACAAATGTAACAGAAACTATGCAAAGTTAAACACAGAGACAAAAAAAGACTAAAAAAAAAAATATAGAGCATTAGTGAGCTGTAGGACAACTTAAGGCAGCCTCATATAAATGTTAACTGGAGTTCCCCAGAAAAGGGAAACGGGAAGACAGGAAAAAAATTTGAAAAAAATAATCACCAAAATATTTCCAAATCTGATGAAAATGATATATACCTAGGGATTCAAGTAGCTCAATGAACTCCAAGAACAAGAAACATTAAGAAGACAGCACCAAGGTACATCATAATTAAACTGCTTGGGACTTCCCTGGTGGCCTAATGGCTAAGACTCCATGCTCCCAATGCAGGGGGCCCAGGTTTGATCCCTAGTCAGGGGATCTAGTCCCACACGCTGCAACTAAGAGTTCACGTGCTGCAATGAAGATCCCACATGCAGCAACCAAGACCCAGGACAGCCAAATAAATAAATAAATTGCTTAAAACTAGTGATGAAGAGAATATCTTAAAAGCAGCCAGTAAAAAAAGACATCATTATGTGGTACATACAGGCATACGTTGTTTTATTGCGTTTTGCATATACTGTGTTTTGTTTTGTTTTGTTTTGTTTTACAACTTCAAGGGTTGTGGCAATGTTGCTTTGAGCAAGTCTATTGGCACCATTTTTTCCAATAGTATTTGCTCACTTTTATGCCTCTGGGTCACAGTTTGGTAATTCTCAAAATATTTCAAACCGTCCACCAGCAAAAAGATTATGATTTGCTAAAGGCTCAGATGATGGCTAGCATTTTTTAGCAATAATGTATTTTGAAATTAAGTAATGTACATGGTTACAGTTTTAGATGTAATGCTATTGCACACTCAGTATACTTCATAACATTTACAATTGGGAAAAAAACCAATTCGTGTTGACTCGCTTTACTGTGATACTCGCTTTACTGTGGTGGTCTGGAACAGAACCTGCGATATCTCTGAGGTGCGCCTTTATTATTTGTCAGAAACAATGCAAGCCAGAAGGCAGTGTAGCCACATCTTTAATGTACTGAGAGAAAAAATAACTGGTTCAACCCTGGTAGCTCTAGTTTGTTACTGTTGGAGAAGACATGTGTCTTACATCCTCAAATGCATTAGAAATTCTCACAAAGACTTCTTGCTAATACTAACAACAATGGTGAAAGAAATGTACTGTCATTTAACAAGCAGGAAGCAAAGTCAAGCTGAGACGAATCTTTCCAATTTAGCATTCCAGGTAGTTTTAATGCAGTTAATCCAGGGCTACACTTACAAAAACATTATTTCAAGCTCTTCAGAAGACAGGTACAGCTATTATATGAAAGATTATTTCCTCCTAGAATACATATAATAAGAGAAGGAGGAAAGAATGACTTTTTTATTTCTGTGTAATATGCAAGTTAGAAAACTATCTTGGAAGGAAACTATGGGAAAAAAAAGTCTGGAGGCAACTTTATTAACATTCAGCAATTTGGAGTCAGCAAATCTTTCTGGTTTAATTAACTTCCTTCCCTGGGAAGAGGTTATTCTGGGAATGGTGATTCAGAAAACAGAATTCATGGTTTTAAGGAGGTAGGGATAATCTTGTTCAAGTTAAAAAACTGGAGAATGAAGGGATTATTTTAATTTTCCTGACACTTTTCTTCTAGAGGGGACTACAAGAGTAGAATATAATCCAGACTGATCTAGTGATAATAAGCTCTCTGAAGAGACTGGGGATACAACAAGTTTGGGGGTAAACCTTTTGAATATGATTTATTAGCAATTAAGAGGATGACTTCCTTGAGGTACATCCATGACCTCAGCAATAATTTCTAAGAGATTATTTATTCCTTAAAGTCAGGAAGGATGGAGCCCGTTCCTGAGTCGGTAGACTGAGTTCCTAGTCTAGGTAACGATGGTAAAACCAAACGAAAGTAACCACTATAGTCTAAGCCAGAAAAAGGCTATTAGAATATGGTCACTCCAACCGCCCCCCACCTCCACCTCCCCCACCAAGAAATAAGTACAAGGATTTAAGAACAGTGTGCAAAGCATTCTAAGTATATTTCATTTATGAAAAAAAAATAAACTGCTTGTTATGTGTTTGAAAAAAGAGATTAGCTTTGAGGGCCTCCATTTCCAGACATTGTCTGTTGGTCCTTTTTCTGAGCTCTTATGAGGTTATTTTATTCTATCTTTTATTCCTTCCTTAAAAATATGCTACTCTGCTCAGTATCTACTGTGCATCCAGTACAAAAGCTCAAAGGCCACTGCTCAACTAGGAATTACAAGGATGCTCCTTTTCTTATGGATGAAGTAAGAGAAACAGGCTGATTATGATGGGGTGCCTTACTCTAACTGAGTATCTGTAAAGGAAAGACTAAACTAGGTGCTACATCTAAAGACAGTCAGTGTGTACAGCCCAGATCATGATAAAGGCACTGGTTGTCAAAGTGGCTCACTATGCTCCATGGTACAGAGTAATCCTGTACATAGGGTGCTGGTGGTTCAACTACACAAGACTTTGCACTCTGCCTTGGTACTGTGGTTACGGTCCCTGGGGTCTAACCAGGGGGAGCAACACTGCCACAAGAGCCATGGGACCTAGGAGGAAAACAGTAGTTGCTGAAGTCTGTAACTCAGCTTACATTTAGGATAAGACAAGTTATCCTGAAGTGTGGATTACGAACCCCTTGCATTATAATCACTCAGCATGACACAGATCTTGGGTCCCCAGCCTAGACCTACCTATAGAATAAGAATCTCCCAGGCAAGACCCATGAATCTGCATTTTTACACATTCCTGTATCATTTTTACCCATGTTAACATTTTAAAGTCAGTAGTCTAGATGAACATTGTCCAGTATGGTAGCCACTAGCCTAAATTTAATTGATGCAAATTTAAATCAATTAAAATTAAATTAAAAAATTCATTTCCTCAGTCATACTGGCTACATTTCAAGTGTCTCAGAATCTACCATATGTGGTGGGTTAGTAATTACCATAGTGGAACAACACAGAATGTTTCAATCCTTGCAGAAAATTCTATTAGCACTGGATTAGACTTTGGATTTGGGACAAAGATATTAACTTATCCTTAAGTCTGCTGTGTGTGTTTGGGGGCTTGGGGCTGGGGATGCTCCAAAACGCAGTCTTTAAGAAGGTGCTACACGTAATCTACAACCTAAATCTGTGTATATGCACGTACCTGCACAGGGTGGAGGGGTTGCTATTTGGACAGTGAGATTATGACACTGCAGATGAAAGAATGAGAAAGGTCGCTTACTCTAACCTGTTTTGGCAGAGTTGGTTTGGCCCAACCATAATGAACTAGACAGGTTCTCTTACCCAGATAGTTAGAAAGAGGCAAGTCTAGAAAAATGAACCTCATGATAACAAACAGAGGTATTCTTTCCATCTTTGGAAAAACAGATTCAAAGAGTTATAAACGAAATAAACTCTACCTTTGCTCTTCGGGAAGAGCAATACTCTATCCAGTTGAGGTAAATCACACAGAAACTCTCCCTGGATATGCCTGCAAGTCGATGGTCATAGTCTTCATCAATGTTTGGATTAAACGTTGGGTCCACATCAACGTAATTTCGATCTGCACACAGACGTAGTCCTTCCTGCATTGTCTCATTAGCTAGCCACTCCTCCAGTTTAGAAGAGGTTGTAACATAATAAATGATACCCTAATGAGGAAAAGATTAAAAAAAACAACCCTCAGGCTAAATCACAATCTGAATTAACTGCAAGTCCTCAGTAAATTAATTCCAACTGTTTATACTGATAGTAGGGATCAAAAATGTATATTCCAGCTCAATACTGTAAGTATACTATTTTTTTTTTTTTTTTTTTTTTTTTTTTTGCGGTATGCAGGCCTCTCACTGTTGTGGCCTCTCCCGTTGCGGAGCACAGGCTCCGGATGCGCAGGCCCAGCGGCCATGGCTCACGGGCCCAGCCGCTCCGCGGCACATGGGATCCTCCCAGACCGGGGCACGAACCCGTATCCCCTGCATCGGCAGGCGGACTCTCAACCACTGCGCCACCAGGGAGGCCCTGTAAGTATACTATTTTAAGAATGCTATAGTAATACTTCTCAGGCTTTCCTGGATTAAAAAAATTAATTTAATACTTTTAAAATTACAATGATAAATTCAAGAAGGCAACTTCAAAACAACTCCAGTCCACCGATTTTAGGATATTCTAAAAACAATTCTGTCTACTGAATTTAGGATCTTTTAAGAGAGATGAAAAACCTTCATTGTGGTGTACTTATTTTGAGAAATTTCTCATAGAAAGCTATTAAACCATCTTGTGATCCTAGGTCAAGTTATAAAAATATAACTAATAAATAAAGGAATAGAAATATACATCTTTAGAGATAGGAAATTCCACACACAAATGCACACATGTTAAAAAATGTTGTAAAGTCAATTCCTTTAGCTTCCTGAGGTTGGGTTTAACCAAACATTCAACAGAGGACTCAGGCTTCAACCCAATCAGCACAAATAAGGTGGTACACAGAGGTAATAACACATGAATCATTAAGATTTAGCATACATTTCTCCTCTTGAAAATGTTGGCTTGGCTTGTAAACCCCCAGTCATAACCATGCTGTACTTCTGTAAAATCTTTAGCAAAAACAGAATACCTGTGCAGTAAAGAACTAATCTTGCCCAAAGAGAGGTTTGGCCTTTGCACCTGGGTTCTGGGAGGTAACCTCTAATCCTATGCACTGTCCTGCCTGATAAGAGAGTCTTTATTTACCTGGAGGCTTAGAACCATGAGCTCTAGAGGATCTGGAAACTAAGGCTGGCCATGTGGGTGGTCAAACAAGTCTAAATGACTGTGTGTCAAGACAAACTCTGCACACTGAGGCTCAGGCGAGCTTCCTTGGCTGGCGACACTCTGTAGGTATCCTCTCACATCGTTACTGGGAGAAATAAACATTGTCTACACAACTCCATTGGGAGAGGACAACTGGAAGTTCAGGCCCTAGTGTCTCTAGACCCTGCCCTATGTGCCTCTTCCCTTGGCAGATTTTAACCTGTATCCTTCCACTGTAATAAATTCTAACCATGAGTATAATGGCTTTGCTGAGTTCTGTGAGTCCTTCTAGCAAATTATTCAACATAATTGTGGTTTCAGGGTCTTGGGGACCCTGCAATTGCAATTGGTGTCAAATGTGAGGGTGTTTTTGGAGACCTCCCAAATCTTGCAATACTTTCATTCAGTTTGTTGAAAGCAGTGCAAAGCAGTGGTTAATAGCAAGGACTCAGGAGTCAGACAGGCCTGGGTTTTAAATCCCCAACTCCACTTGCTAGTTAGAGGACTTCGGCACAGTTAACTTTTGATCCTTAACTTGTTTATATGTAAAACAGGGACATAATATTCCTTTAGAGAATTATGTAAGATATACGTATCACATATATACATGCGTGTATGTGTGTATTCCTTAACACAGTGCCTAAAAGATACGCACTACAGATGCTAGCTATTAATATTAATGAACAAATGTAATAAGTTTCACTAAAGAAGGAAATAGCAAGACCTTCATAGGTAAAATTTACTGACTGTACCGGATACTAGAGAATTTAAGTCACTACTTAGAAGCAAAGCACAAGTTAAAAAAACAAATGTGCATGTGTGCGCGCACGTGTGCGTATACGTGTGTCTTTTCCAAGAGCCCCTGATACCAGATCTAAGTAGGCACATATCCTTACCTTGACATAGTAAGTGGTGAGTACTTTCCGAAGATCAAAGACTTGAAGCATGGAAGCAGCACTATTGTCAGTGATGCTATAACCCTCCAAAATATACTTGGTGACTATCACTTCCCAAGCTAGCCAGCGCTGGCTAAATGCAGCATTAAATGAAAGCACATGAGGAACATGGCCAGGTTCACAACAGCAAAATCCTTCATCTTCCTCAACACCTTCAGTAATGGCCTCCACTTCCCGTTGTTGACAGTAAGTACCTTAGAGAGAGAGAGAAAGCACTTACGACAAAGGGGAAAGAAACATGAGGTGAAAAAAACATGAGGAGGAAAAATGAATGCTTCAAAGACATAAGAAACTTAGAAAAAAGACATTTTATTTATAGCAATTGAAAGTATGTGATTGATTTGCCTTAGACTGTCCATTAACAAACTGCAGCATGCTCCAGAAAACAGGCATAGTATATATTCATCGTCTGCAGAATCATAATGTGTACTAGCACATTCAAGGTTCTGAGAATTTGTGCAATAAAGCAACCTTAATTTTGATTCACTGATTCCCAAATTTGAAAAATTTGGGTTTACAACTGCATTCATATCAAATGAAGACCAAATGAGTCAACGTGTGTCTCATGAAGGTCTGAGTTAACTCAAAACTAGAGGAGTGGAACGAAAACTGAATCATCCCAGGGCACACGATACAGACAGACGGGCAGAACTCAAAAGAATCTGGGCTGTATTCTCACCAGCACTGTGTCCATGCTGCAAGCAGAAATAGTATATATACATCCTGCTTACTTGGCTATACAACTTGTAATGGTTCACTATAGTTTAATATTAAATATATAATTACAATTTTTCTCTGTTGCCAATTCCAACAATAATTGGATAAGATTACATTATTGGCACTTGAGGCTTATCTGCTGATAAAGTTTCAATTAGGTACCAGGTCTGATTGTTCTGTACTAGCAAACAATTATTTGAAATTACATTCTTTTATCGATGATACTTATCTAATAGGCATTCTCTGCATTAGTGTTATTGAAATAAAAATAGAAAATCAGATTAAATATAGAATTAGATTCACAGCCATCTATGCCAACAAAATACCATCCATCACATTCATGTTAATTTTTATTTCGTTCTGTGGTCTTGCTTCCATTTAATTTGTAAATTCCTTATAGGACTATAGAGTGATTATAGCTAATTTTATAAAGGCACATATTAAAGTTACATTATAATAAAAGTAAGTGGGACTTCATAATTTTTTTTCTTTTAAAGAGTATATATACAACATCCATATTTAAAACACCACTTTGAGAGAAAAAGTTGCCATGAAATTTAGCCCCGGTTGGTGATGGTGGTGGTGATGGTGGTATGATGAACGATAAGACTGAGGTAAGCTTGGCCAAGCTAATGAGCTGTACTGTCGAGAACTCTAGAGCCTTCAACAATTTTATTATTTCATTTCTTGTTTAATTATGTTGACAAGCCCTTCCAAAATAGTGTTACATAGTGGTGAAAAAACTGTCTTGAACCTGACATAAACAGGAATGCATGCTGTGGCTGACCATTACACATGATACTGACTACAGATACACATATACACTTTTTTCAGAATAAGGATGTATGTAATTTTATAAAGTACTTTTGAAACCAATAATGAAAATGAAATTTAACCAATTTGCTTTTAATAATTAATTTAAAGCATGAAAAACGGCTGAATTGGTGAGGGATACTTTAAAAATAAAACTACTGAAAAAAAAAAAAAAAGTACTGCTGGTTTCTCCTTACTCTGGGCTCTGAGGATTTTTGTATCTATAGTCATAAATGAATTAAACTATAGTTACTTTTTTAGCCAGTTCAGTCATATTTTGACATCAGTATTACACTGGTTTTGTACAAGAGAGGCTTGAGATATTTTCCTTCCTTATCCATTTGCTAGAATAGATTAGAGAGGGCAGAAGAATTATTCAATTTCTAGAAGAAACTTTCTGAGGCTGGGTTTTTTAAACTGTGGCATGAAGTTGGGTCTATTCCTTAGGTTTTATATGTTTTTACTTTATTTTATTCATTTTGTCATCCTTCTGCAAAGTCAGTCAAAGGTTTTTAAAGTAAAGGAAATAACATAATGAGAGCTGTATTTTGTGCAGATGACTCTGGTAGTAGTATACAGAGAAGAGAACAGGCAGGAGTGAATTCAGAGGTTTGACATTTTCTCACGAGAGACAGAATGAGGTCCTTGTTCAGAGTAGCAGAATAAACAGAGTAACTGAATTAATGTGGGGTGTTTTCACTCTGACATACAAACCCCAAGAATATTTTCTACCCCAACATACCCAGTAATACATTTTGCTTAGAAAATGAAGTCAACAATAAGCACAGGAATATTAATAACTGAAAAAAGAATTTTGAGATTTGGAAAGGGATTCTAGAGAAACCACTACTAATTGTTTCCTGGATTAGCTAGATCTTTCAGTCACTTCATAGTGACTGGTAAAAATAACGGGTAAAAATTAATAAAACTAACAATTATGAAAACCAGACATGTTAAAATTAATTTGAGTAAAAACTGAAAGGAATCTAAACAGAATAAAAATTTTTGACCTATAAAGTTTGACCTGAAAAACCATACTTGGTAGAAATAACATTTAAAAATATATAGAAGTAACATTTACAAACTTGGTAGAAGCTGTAACCAGGAAATTCTGATAGACAAAAAACATGATTGATAACAAATATTTGACATAAAATTTACATGGAAAAGAATCTTGAGAATATCAGTAAAATGAAAATGGAAATGAAAACTATGAAGGTATTTAACCAAGACCTATAAAAAACTGATCAAGAAATTTTAGTTAAATGTCACTTAAAATTTAGCATCCACTATGAGAGACAATAAAATCAAAGGAATTAAATTGGCTTAATGGAGTACACATCAGAAAACAGCAGATCCAAATGCCTGGCAAAATACTGACAACACTCTTAATTAATATTTTGAGGGGTAGGAGGTAGATGGAACAGGGACTACCACTGTGAAGGAAAGAAAATAACCAAAGATCACAACAGCATTTGAGCAAGAATATAATCATTCCTCATCAAAGTTCTGGAATGAAGAGGAAGGAGAAAAGACTATTGCCTAGATTACTTAACCATTCTACAAAATGATCTTTATCATATGCTAGCTGCTGTGATAGGTGCTGGATATACAATGATAAATGAAGCAGATAGGACTCCTGCCCTTGAGGAGTTTATAAGCTACAGCAAAGGTTTACAAAATACAGCCCTGGGCCAAATCCAAGCTAAGAGTGGTTTTGATATTTTTAAAGGGTTGTTTAAAGGAAAAATCAAAGAAGAACATGCAACAGAGAATGTGTATGGCTCCAAAAGCCTACACTATTAACTATCTTGGCTCTTTACAGAAAACGTCTGCCAACCCCTGGGCTAGAGAAGAAATAAACTTTAAACAAATAAATAAATATAAAATTAGAACTCTGCTAAGTGCTAAGGAGGTAAAAACAGGGTAATATGAGAGATAATCCTGTGGGACAGGTGGTTAGAGACTAAGGCTTCTCTGAGAAAGTGACAGTTAAGCTAATTCTTAAAGATAATGAAGGAATTAGAGGTGGAAGACTGGCAGGAAGAGGGGAGACGTTTGGTACTTTCTGGGCAAAGGGAAGGGCGATAAGGAGGCCTTACTAAAGAATATAGCACAGCTAGGACACTGAAGGAAGGCCAGTGTGGCTACAGTGGACGAGGAGGGTGCTACAAAGTAAGGTGGAGAAACTGACAGAGGCCAGATCTCACAGCTGTCCATAGGATGTGTTAAGGAATTTGAATTCTATTTTAAATGCAATGGAAAGCCACTGAAGATTTAAAGCATGGAATGGAAAGGACATAACTGAATTTGCCTTTAAAAAAAAAATCACGATGGCTGAATGAAGAATTACAGGTATGGCCTGCTATTGAAATTCAGCATGAGTTCAGAAAGTAAGGGGGTACTGTGTTCTCAAATTGATTTGAGTTTTGTTTGACAAAAGAGTGAGAGTTTGGATGGCAAAGGATTTATCCAAAATTTTACTTGAATCTATTTGGTACCAGAGAGTAAAGTGGGGAGAGTGAAAATTTGGATCAATTTTTGATTTGGACAATTTCCGATCAATACGGTGAAATGAGCAGATAAGAAGGACCCCCTTCCAATTCACACACATAGAAATTCTGGATAAAATAACCTCCCCACAAATACTTGTTAAAAAAAAAGTTAAATTAAAAGCAAAGATGAAACCTTCAGGTGCCAACAATTTAAAAAAGAAGGTGAAGTTATAGCAGTGGTATGTGTAGTGGTAAGGGGCTGCTGACTTTTGGATGAGGATAGATGGATTAGATTTGAACAGCACTGGGTTAAGACCCTAGAAGAGATGGAATTAAGGTCCTGGGCTTCTGACAGAGAGTCAGAAACAAAGCATAAGACAAGAATAGGAGATTTTGAAGAAGAGAGAGTGAATGGGTTACAAATAAATTACAAATAAATAACAAACATTAACATTTACTACCTTGAGTTTTACACAAGTAAAATCTTACTTCCAATGAATGGAGTAACTTTAGAAAAGCACTTGCTCCATTAACAAAGACATTATGTAACAAAGGTGCAAACTTTCTGATTCAACACCAGGGTAAAAATAAAGCTATTACAGGTCTAATTTGATCCTCTATTTAGACAAATGCTTTCTTATTTCCTATTTCAGGTTAAAAACACCTAAGGTACTTCTTAGAATAGACCAAAACACTGCTTGGATGCTTTCTCTAAAAACTCTCAAGTCCAAATGTTGCCTAGTTTGGAAACACATGCATTAATAGGACTCCTTTCAATTCCTATAAGACAAGTTTCTATTCCTGCTTACAAGACACTCAACTTACAGAAGTGGATAACATCAAGCTGGTATGTTTCTGAATGCACGATTTTCTGTGTAGAAACAGCTTCATTTGTCAGTATACAAAACTGTTGAAGGCTGGTGGGGGAATAGGGAGTAACTGCTTAATGGGTGTGAGGTTTTATTTTGGGGTGATGAAAATGCTCTGGAACTAGACAGAGGTGGTGGTTGCACAATATCGTGAATGTACTAAATGCCACTAATTTGTTCACTTTAAAATTGTTAATTTGATGTTATGTGAATTTCACCTCAATTTAAAAAAATTGTTGAGGACAAGGCATGGCAACTATATGAAAGTAACTTGGTTAGCTAATCTCTGCCTCACAGCATTCTATGCTGCCAGCCATCTAACGAGCATATGCAGCTGATCACAAAAAAAGACTAGCAAGAGGGTAAGCAAAGAACAACAGAAATTCACTATTACCAGGAAAAAACAAGTCTATTATACACTATTGATACTACCTTTACATACAGAGCATACTGCAAAAATGATTCTTCTCTGAATGTGAAATTTGGAAAATTTGGAAAAAAACTAATAACTACTCTTTAACAGCTTTTCTCATTCCAGACTTCCAAATACTAAGGACCTACTTTTATAACTTTTGATTTGAGATGTAAACACATAAAACTTAGATGTCACAGGAGTACGTTATAGAAATGAAAGGTGAATGTCTTACCTCTGAATTCAAGTCCCCGCAGCTGGAAGGTAACCAGCCCATTGCCTATCTCTATAAGGTGTACTAACGCATTGAGGTAGTCAGAGGCAAGAATGAAACAGTCCCCTGTACTGTAGTTTCCCCACCGTCCTAGGTGCAAATCACCACAAAGACTGTGTTGTAGGGATCTGGTTAAATGTTCATAAAAGATGGAATTCAGATTGTTGTCATCTGATCCTATAAGAAGGGATTAAAAAAATGTTAATTTATCTTAAGTACCCTTTATAACAACAAACAAGATTGTTAAAAGTATTAAAACTAACTTCCAGTTAGGGCTGTATCTATAGTTCTTTGACAAGGAAGATAATATACCCTTACAAGGGTACCCTGTACCCTTATAATACAGATACCCTTAAAATTTCTATATAAAAATGAAATATAGGATAATGGGAAAAAATTTTTCAAATTACAGTTAGACATAATGTAACCTCTCTGAGTCTCTGGTCCCCATCCATAAAATGTGGGAATTGGATTAGGTGAAATCTAAGGTCTTTTCCACCTCTTTAACAGTCCATGATCAAAATTTTCTATCACTGTTCAATTAACTATGCCTTATAATTAAAACCATGCAAGAGAAATGAAAAAGATAAAAGAGGGCCTCCCTGGTGGCGCAGTGGTTGAGAGTCCGCCTGCCGATGCAGGGGATACGGGTTCGTGCCCCGGTCTGGGAGGATCCCATATGCCGCGGAGCGGCTGGGCCCGTGAGCCATGGCCGCTGGGCCTGCGCATCCGGAGCCTGTGCTCCGCAACGGGGGAGGCCACAACAGTGAGAGGCCCGCATACCGCAAAAAAAAAAAAAAAAAAAAGATAAAAGAAATTCAAAATTAGAACAAAAAGATATACTGGTAAAGGAAGTGGGTTAAGTAATACAAGATTTGAACAAATGAGATAGTCCCAAACAAAGAGAAGCTGGTCAAAAAAACTCTGTATACTGAGATGCCTAATATTAGCTAAACAGAAATAAACTGTATACACAGAAACAGCAGTAAAGAACCACCTACAAATTAGTCATCCTTTAAGAAAAAAAATTAGGATAAAACATCACCCAATAAATTAGAAAAACATCTTTAGAAGTAACCCAACCAAAGCAATAATCTGTAAATGGGTGCCGCCCAAAGCACAGAATTGAAGAATGGCAAAACATACTAAACTTAATAATTACTTTAAACTCAGCCTAACTAAATAATAAAATAAAAGGGAAACCCTAGGCTCAAGCTTCAATAAAATAGTTGTATCTGATGCTGTCTGCCCATTATGAAAGTGTGCATATTAATTCAGGACATGGTCTTTGTGATATGCAGGATGGCATCATCAGCATCATAATTCCAAGCCCCCTACAAGGACATACCAGAGCTGAGATGGCTGTTATATCTACCAGAACATGATAATGACAGTCATTAATATCAAATAACTAGTCCTCCCCTTAATCAAATTTATAATTATGAATCAATCTGATTACTATAATTTAGTTTCTCAAGCAGAGCATTTGAAGTAATCTGCGAGTTAAATGAATACAAATCTTCCAGTGTATTGGGAGTCATATTTCTTTAGTAAATTAATACATTGATATTCTGGTTGATACATTAATCTTTTATGGGTGGGGCAGTGAGATTCACCCTCTCTGTGCCAGATTACTAATAGGTGGGCCAACAAAAAGATGTTTCCCAAAGGACAAAACTAAGAACCAAACTTTAGATAATGGTAATACCACCAAAATGTCCCACACTGAAACCTTATCTTGAGTGGCTATTTGGCTCCTCTACATGACATCTCTGTATACAATAAACTTAATGAAATTAACATTTATCTAACCATTTGGGGAAGCAGGGAAGCAAACATAATAGTAAGTTCAGACTGCATACTCTTCAATACACCTCATCAGTTTTACTTTCACTGTGCTCTACTTTTTTAACCTATGTAAGAACAATCTTTGAATGGATTTTAAAATTCTTATCAGCATTCTTAAAATGCATTTTATAAAAGATGGGTATATAAATTTTAGATATTCTAATTCACGTATACTTTGCTAAAGTAAAACAAAATAAAGCAAAGGATATTTAGTCTTTCAGAAATGCCCTTTGGATTCCATAGAGGATTCCCAATAAGTCGCGAGTGAAATACGTATATAACGAATTCCTTAGACTTGCTTCTTTACTCACAAATAGGGCTATTACCTGGATTTCTATCAAGCTGGGAAGCCAATCTGGTATTTGAATGATCCACTCGTTTTGTGCTAAAAAAGGCAAAATGAAACATCTTTAGTAAGCTCTTTTATATTAAAAAAAAGTCTAACAATTAAAAGGGAGAAAACTATACAATAAAGATGAAATAAATATTATCGCTTTATAAAAATGAGAAAAATCCATGAGTAACATATTAATAAAGCTCTTTGATAGAATAATTTTAGGGGTAAGGATTTATTTTTTACTCTTCCACCTCCATTATACATAAAGTTTTTTCTTAACTGATGTTTCACTGAACAGTGTATAGAAACACACTGACTTTAATGTAAAAAAATTTTTGATCAGGATGAAAAAATGCATACTGTATACAGTTCCTAAAAATACACAGTGCATGAAACATTCCTCATAAGGGGAAGGTTATTAATGTCCAGAGGTACAGTGTTCTTTAGAACAGTGGTTCCCAAAATGTGGTCCACAGAACCTAGAGCAGGAAACTCCAGATCTTTCAGGGAGTTTTCCAAATCAAAACTATTTTCATAATAGTACTGAACTGTTATTCACTTTTTTTCACTGTGTTGACAACTGCATTGATGGTGCAAAAGCAACGGTGGGTAAGACTGCTGGTGCTTTAACATCAATCAAGGCAGTGGCACCAAACTGTACTATTTTTCACTGCTACCCATGCACAAGAAAAAACAATAAATAAAAGTTCAAGTTTCCCTTAAAAATGTTCTTAACGAAGCAATAAAAATAATAATTTTGTTAAACTGCAGCCCCTCAGTACAGGTCTTTTTAATATCGTGTGTGGCGAAATACACATAAAGCACTTCTGCTGCATTCTGAAGTAGGACGATCATCTGGAGGGAAAGCACTTGTGCAACTGCTTGAATTGTAAGTAGCAGTAGCTGCTTTTTTTCCACGGAACACCATTTTCACTTGAATAAACTATGACTATTCAGACTTGAGTATTTGACAGACATTTCTCAAGTGAAGAAAGTAAGTCTGACATTTCAAGAAAAATAACTGATAAAGATACCTGTTGCCGATAATAAAAATTCAAGTTTTCAAGCAAAAATTAGAATTTCAGAAAACTTGTATCTACCACCATGTGCTTGATAGCTTCCCAATACTTCAACACTTTTTTGAGATTGGTGGTGATATGAATACATATATTTTTTAATATTGTACCGTGAAATGGGTCAAAATTTGGAAGATCTACATTACTCACTGAGCCAGTATTTTCCAAATGATAAAGATGTATCAATATAAGTATATGCATGGGTAAAAGACCCATTCAAACTATAAGACATATCAGTGAATTTTGATGTAATACAGTTCCAAAAATTCACTGATATGGCTTTAGATTCCACATTGCCACTAATCTTTAAGAAACTACCATTTGTCGAAGGATCCAAGAATATCCACAATTGTCTAAAAAGGCTATTAAAATACTTCTTTCTTTTCAAACTGTATGTCTGTGTGAGGCCAGATTTACTTTATGTACTTCAACCAGAACAACACAATGCTACAAGAGACTGAATGCAGAAGCAGGTAAGAGAATTCAGCTGTCTTTTATTAAGTCAGACATGAAAGAAATTTACAAAACTATAAAAACAATGACATTCTTCTGATTTTTTTGGTGGAATGGTAAATACAGTTATTCTTCATTAGAAAAATGTTATTTATATTAACATGTAATGTGTTTATTGTTGTTATTTTTATATTAATTCATTTAAAATTCTGAGTTTTGACTTATAATACAATAAATATTGTACAATATTTATTATAGTAAATAACTATGTAGTAGATAAAAACCCCTATCAACAAAAACTCTTTGGAGACGTCAGTAATTTTTAAGATTGTATGTAAAGGGGTTCTGAGATCAGAAAGTTTAAGAACTGCTGACAAAGATGTTATTCTGGACTAAATTTAAGTTGGTCCAGAAGAAAAAAAGGGTATAAATAACACTGAAATTCACCAAAAAGAGAAATACTATGTGTGATTTTAGGTAAAAGACCAGAGCAAAAGTTTCACATCCATAAGCCAGTTCACCGTTAAAAAGATTACCATTTTCACCTATTATATGTACCTATGTGTGAAAGTGTAGAGAGAAAGGCAGTCGCGGAGCTGGCCAGTAGAATTATAAATTAGTATAAGCTCTTTCTGAATCAACATGTTAATACATTTATAAGCCTTTAAAATGTTTAAGCTCCATGATTCAGTAATTCCCCTTTAGATATTTTCTTAAATTAAAAAAAAAGAAGACAAAAATTTGGAGATTACATACAAGCACAGTTACTAGGCATCATATTAAACAGCTAACCTAAGGAATTAAGCTTAAATGAAGAAAATACTTTATATACAAAGATGGTTATTTAAAAACCTATCCTCATGAAAAACTACAAATAACCTATAAAAAGTTTAGCTCTAAAAATAGCTACTTCTTAGAAAACTGAGATAACTAATTATGACTGTTATAATGATGTAACATTGTATAGCATAAAGTTTCAAAGTATTATTAATGTGGAACAATTCTAAGAAATAACATTAAAAGAAAAAAGACAGAAAAATGAACATATTTAACTAAGACTATGTTTTAAAAATCTTATAAATAGAAAAAAAGGTAGAGAAAATAGAGTATCCTCTGACTCTTCCAATTTTATATAATTTTGAAACTTTAAGAATATTTATAAAATTTTAAATATTTCAACAGAAAAAATTGTTAACCATGAATAATTTATAACAATGCTGTCAAGAGTTTTTCCTAGTAAAAAAGATAAAAAATGGCTTTCAAGTGTTGTTCTTTACTCACTTATAGTCTCTCTCCCAGAATTTCACAGGTCGAACATATGAAGTGATGAATATTGCACTTCCCAGAAAGGGGTTCAGTGGAGTAGAAAAGAAGGCTGATACGGCAGCCTGAACAAACAACATGGCTGAATCTATGGGAAAACTGGTTAAGGACCTTAACGTTCATCTGATTGTGCACGCGCGTTCACGCACCTGCGCGCGCGGGGCACGCGCGCGCGCACACACACACACACACACACACCCCTCACAAACACATTGCAATTACAGCAATTAGAAAAATGAGGTTCATCAGAGGAATACAGAAGAAGGTGTCACTGGACAGTATAAGGAGTAGAAGCAGAAAGACACAGCCAGCAAAGTACAGCCTGGCATGATGCTCTGAAGGGAGCCAAATAAATATTTGCTAACATGTGTCTGGTAAAATTCCATGTATCACTCTTGGGTAGAGATGGTTTTAATTTTCCAGAAGATAAAAACTAAAATTTAAAGATACAAAAGTCTGCATATCAACATCTACAAGGTCACTAACCTTTATGTTTACTTGGAAAGTACCTTTAAGAAAGGATGAGAATAGAAAATTTTGAATGTAAGTTTAATTACAATCATATCAATATGGAAAATGTTTTGAACACTCATTCATTTATAAATATTTCTAAACACATTTTGTATATATTGAAAATTCCTGGACTTTAATACTCACATATATAAACATGAAATTTTTAATCAGCATTACTTAATTATAAAACCTTAATACTTTTCTCATGTTCAGATGATCTGTGGGCCACAGAAGTTAATACAAATTAAACAATCAAAATTGGTATAGGTGTGGGCTCAAAAGACTGTGAATTTTTGATAATTTATCATATAGTAACCTATATTCTATGCCTGTGAAAGGTTATGTCTACAAACCAACATTCTCATCAAGGATATGACTGCCCTTTCTTATAAACTTTTATTAGAAGGATACGGGGCACTGCAAAGGGCTGGGCGAAAGCATGGAAAGCAGAACCCCATGTAATTTGCCATGGAGCAATGTAAGTGTATACAAACTGCAATTTATAAAGGAGTTCCCAAAGCTGTAGGAGGAAAACAAAAACAATCAGTAAAAAGCTTACCATCAGATTTTTAAATTAGAAAATGAAAAACTTCTAAAATGATTTTCTTCCTAATAGGGAAATAGCATGGAAATTATTTGCCATTTGCATCAAAGGAAAAGAAATATCACTGCCAAAATACTGAATGTGTTTTTAAGTAAAGACAGTTAACTGACTTACGGATTTGTGTTTTACCAGTTTAAAAAATTCTATGCTCTCTATTGGTTCTATTACTACTAACAAGCAAAACCAAAAAAAAAAAAAAAAGAAATATAGATGTCTGTAAAGCTTAAGCAATAAATATATATATTTTACTCTGACATTTCCCTTTCCCTCAAATTTTAGTGCTTTGGAAAATGAGTAAGTTTTAAATGCAATGTCAAAAGGAATTTGAAAGCAGCCAGGCAGGGGATAAAGTTGTAATTCAGTTGTCACTGTCTGTTTCCTAAGAATTTACTAGTGTGTATTAGGCATCTGTTCATAATCAGAATTGTTATTGCCAATGGAAACAGAATATACATTTTAATCTTACTTCAATTAGGACCTGCTTTGTCGTTGAACATTTCTTCAACACTGAAACAGATCTATTGTGCCCAAGATTGCCTCTGCATGCTAGGCAATGCAAGGCCCCATTCTCAGAACAGATCACAGAATCTTAAAAGCAAGAGGTTCTGACTAATTCAGTGCCATGATTCAGGCACCAAACACCTCACATTTAAATTATTTAGCCGATTTACAAATGAACTTGTTTAACTTCCAATTTAAGAAAGAAATCACAACTTCAACCCATCAGAAACTGCAGATGAATCCCTGCATTCTTTGCCATGACTCAAAATTATGCTGGCAACCCTCGGTACTAATGGGATCAGGATGACAGGAAGTAAAAGCATCATGTATACTATCAGATGCCATTGCAACTGCTTAAAAACAGTGACACAGAACACTCTTCTGTTTCTAAATGGGAAACAGACTGTACTCAAATTTTGACTGTAATATTAGAGAAAAATGATATGTAATTACATGTTTAAGTGGTTAGTGGGTGAAAATATCTTTGTATACATTCAGAGCGATTTTTTCTTGAAATATTATTAAGTTGGTGGTATACCTTACAATGATATCTTAAAATAAATATATCTAAAGAGATTCCTTGAATATTACTTGCTTATCATCACTGTTAAGTTCTATGAAGTAACCATATAAAATGCAAACTCCTTGCGGGCAGAGCTTTCTCTGTTTTGCTAACTAATGTAGCCTAAGCATCTAGAATAGTTCTGGAACATGGTACACTCTCAAAAACAATTTGCTTAACAAATGAAAGTATTAAGAAAATCCAAACTAATGCGAGTTAAATGTAGTGACTATTTCAAGGACTGTTTAGTTTATATTTTACTGCAACTTTCACTTTTTTCCAACCGGTTTAAGATTCAATACAATTTCCAATCTAAATATTAAATTTGTGAGAAATCACATGCTTTTTTTATACAGACAATTCTCTTATTAACTTTCTGGCTTCCTCCTTTGATTAACCATGCTCACTAGAAGAGGAAATAAATGATAAAAATGCACACAAATTAGTGAGTGAACAAATATAATACTGTGATATTTTAGAAGCTACTTAGCATAACATTTAGTACAATATTTAGAAACTATTTCTAAAAGCTTGTTCAGATTAACGGTTTTCATTTTTACTGTCCCCATCCTAGGCCAGACCTCTATCACACCTAAATTACTGTCAAAATCTCTTAAGCTGTTCTCCATACCTTTAGGTTCTCTCTTCCCCAATTCATCCCAAATGTGGCTGACCAGGCTAACTTTCCTAAAATTGGGATTTCATTGTGTTTTGTAGCTGCTCATATGCTTCAGCTCTCTGTCACCTATCAAATGGGATAATATATGTCAAAGTCCTTTGTATGTGGTCAGTGTTAACATGAAATCTAAACTATTTAATTTGAAATAATCTGACTACACAATCTATTTCACTTAGAAAGGCAGTGTGGCTCAGCAAGAAGATTCTTGGAGGCAGAAGATGCAGGCTTTACTATCTCGTTTGTAAAAAGACTACAGGCAACTATCGCATGGGTGATAACAAATTTTAGGAGCATTCTGTAAACTTCAGTATATTCTGCAAATAAACTAGCGTCTCACTGCTCCGCATGGCCTCACTGCCCTCAGTCTCCACCATCTTCATTCAGTATCAGGTTATTTCCTCCCTCCATCTATGAAGCAGCCTACAGTTCAGTTCAATTATTACCATGTTTGTTTCTAAAATTATTCAAAACCACACCCCCTTTTGGAAGAACCCATATATTTATATACTTTAGAGTTCCTCTAATTTTTCCGTATGATTGAATCTTACCTTCCTAGCCACAGCAAGAAATATATCTTCTATGGATGACAGTGACTGGCATTGTTTAAGGATTCTAATCCTAAATAACTGGTTGACTGAAGAAAGATACTACTTAAAAGATAAAGAAGCGAACGAAATGCAAGCGTAATCCTCACTAAATGGCATATTACTTAGGGAGACACTTTTTACAGATAAGGATGTTTCCTTCAGTGATGAATTACCTTGCTGAAGAGTATGGACATGAAGAAGAGATCCAATAGCATGGTCTCTGAAAAAGCTTCATAGTCAAGTTTGAAAAAGAGCACAGTGAAGACGACTGTGACATACTGGTATGCAGGGCTGCTGAAAGAGGACCGTAGCAGCTTCAGACCAGCGATGGTGATCAGTAAAGCACCGAATCTACAATAGAAAGAAAGCACATTCATCAGCTGATGACTGAAAACGTTCATCTATGAACTTCAGAAAGATCACCGTTTCATTGACTAAACTTAGAATATATATATCAAATTTAAACTTCTAAATATTCCTTTTTAAGCATATATATCATAATTCTCATCCTTTATATAAATAATCATGTTTAAAAAATAAATAACACTATTGCAATTCTGACATTTGGTTCTCCAGTTTCTCAGTACTTCTATTGCTTAAACTTTAACAGCATTTAGCACATAAAAAACATATTAATGCTTACCCAACAACATGTACCTAGTGTAGTGGGTAGGCCTACAGGATGACTGTATAGGCAAGTGAACACCTAAATGGTCTGATTCACACAGTACACAAAAATAATCATCTCCAAAACTTACCATCTAATATTAAAATTAACCTTATTTAATAAATGTCATCTCATAAAATGTTAGTTCACAATGAGATGTCTGGAGTAGTAATATGCCAAGAGCAGAAACAGATGTTCAGAAAAGGGAAGTCAAAGACAAAATTTCACTTGAATTTTTCACCCAGTACTTTGCACCAAAGAGACACTCAATGATTGTTACTAGATCAGTAACTTAAGACATTGCTATGACAGACCCCAACAGTCAAACTTAGATAAGAGGAGTACTGTACTTACTCTGTATCCAGTTTTTTTGGACTAGCAATTGTCTCTGCACTGCTACTAAGTTCATTGAGAACAATCAATGGATAGATGATATTCTTCTCCACAAAAAGAAGCCACACATGAAGTTTCTCAAACCACATCACAGTAGCTGCGTCTAACAAGGCAATATTAAGTCAAGAAAACCATGTCATCTAATGCATAAAATAGTCTGGTAATGTGATAAGAAAGGAAAATCTTACCACTCAAATTCAGCTGTACTATAAATAATGTAAATAATCCAGTATGTCAATCAATAGTCAATTTTATGAATTCTGAGACACATCCAACTTTCCAACTTAGATGTTAAATTTAGATGAACTGAATTTCATTTTAAACTTTTATTCTTGAAACCTCAGGTTTTAACCACAACTTTTTCTTATTTATGCCTATAACTTTTGGAGAAAAGACTAGTGAAGATTATTAGACTGCCCCTTTCCCCCAAAAGAAATAAATGATCTATTAAATTATCTGTTTTTAAAATCCTTACATACACATACATCTTATAAGACATACATCTCAGAACAGATATGAAAGTATATGTTTTGGATTCACACACTTCATAAGTGTCATTTTCATTGCCAGTAATATTTCCCCAATACTTTAATATTTAATGTCATTAGGGAAAGTGTCTAGGATAAGCTGAAAGATTTAAAATAAGGTCCTCCAGCTATGTGAAAATAATGTCAACCACCTCTAGGAAGTTCTCTAATGAATCAGATTTTTCTTTATAGCTACTACAGTCAACTTTGCTAATGCCTAATACTCTCAATAAGTGAAAAATGTTATGTTGATTCAAAATCTATAAAAATTTAGACTAAATGTTTTGTTAACATAAAAAACAAACAACATGATCAATGATTTAATGAAAACTGTTCTTCAAAACAAACCAGATACACCTGCTAACATTTATATATGAAAGCAATTAATCATTAACTATCAAAAATACATCATTCTGAGTTATTTTCCTTATGGTAAGAATAGGCCAGTACAGATTTTTATAGTTTTATGTCATTTTACTACAATCTACACATTAATATTTAATTATCTCTCCAGGATCAAAATAGTGATCAAGATTACAGTACCATGGTGACTTAAGCAATTCTGCTAAAAGGCCCAGGAAATATGCTTTGATACTGCAAAGTCAAGTTTGGTATAGAAATCTTTCAAAAGCTTCAGAGTTCTCTAAAGAAGTTAATTTATCTCCAAACAGTTGAGAAATTTACTCTCTATAGTAACTCATTAACTAAAGAGAAAGTCTGAGGAAAAAACATTGGCTTGTTTAATCACTGGTATATAATAATGATGACACAGGTATTAACTTTTATTATATCCCTAAAATGAGGAAATATATTATAGGTCATGGAACCAATGAACCAGACTGATTACTTATAACAGAAAAGTCAGGGTTTAAAGTGACAAGTAAAAAGCTTGCCTAATGGACTGGCCTTCTACCTCTTTTTAGGCATTTTATACTTTATCCCAAATCTGAATGAACAATAGCAATTACAAATGTTTTTCACCTCTTTTCTCTTGATCAACTCTTTATAACCCTCTCTGGTAGGACATAGTGTCACTGGTGGAAACAGGAACGAAGACCTTTCTATTCCCTTTATGCTTTGAGTTAAAAATATATCAAATAGAAGTCTTAAAGAGGATCGAGTTGCCTGCATATGGCAAGGAAGATTGAGGGTAAAGGTAGGGACTGGAAAGAGAAGTCATAGACATACACTGAAGGATTAATCAATGAGAGGTCTGTGAAGAACTCAGAGGAGGAAAGAGCAAGGCTTATTCTGTGGTAAGTTGGCATTTTAGCACTGACATTTATACTTCAACTGAAATGAAAGCAAAAGGTATCATTCATTAGTGTCAAACCTAAGAAACACAAGCCAGAGTGTTACTTGACAATACTTACTTAACAGTCACCTGTCAACAAAGTAAAAGAAAAAAATCCATAGTATTGAAAGGAAAAGTGTTAATGAAATACTTACTTCGAACTTCATACTGATTATACTCCACCGTCTTGAGCAGAGGGTGAGAGAAGCAGTGCCACGGTAGCTGCTTCCTAACTTGAGGCAGCACGTAATGGGTTACAAAACCCACGAAGCCGACAAGCGCGTACAACACATACTTGAGCGCAGGCTAAAAGAAGGATAAAGTTGAGGACATTAAAAGTGATTTTGAGACCCAAGGAGAACTTCTAATTTGTCAGTTCAGTTTTAGTCAACTACAGAATCTAAGAACTAAACATCTGTCTGCAGTTAACATTTCTATATTATGTAATTTTCTGATTAAATCAGCCATAAAAGTTAGTGATTCTTCATGGATTACAGATATTTTAAAATGTGTTAACTACTTTCCTTGGTGTCTCACACTGTCATTGTAATTAGAGTGTGGCCTGAGGTATATTGCTTGCTTCCCTAAGAATGTTCTATGTGACTTGCAGAACAATGTATTCAATTGTTTTAGCTAGTAGAGATAAAGGACATGAGCTAAATAAAAGTTAAGTTTGAGTGAAGAGCAAAATAGAATGAGAAAAAAGTTCTTTTTTTTGTGGCTTCACAAGGTTTGGAAGAGAGTTCTTATGTATGACTAAATTCACAAAAACCAAGTACCATCACTTCAAGTGTTCAAATTAAAAGTCATACGTTTAGAAACTAAAGAGGTTTCCATCGGACCCCTGAAGACCCACTGGACCTCACTCAGCTTGTGAGGTACTCAGGAGTTAATGGTTCAAATTGGAAGAGAAGAAAACAGGCAAAAATGTTAAAATTAAATAATATAACCTTTGCTTCTGGCCAAATGGAATAATAGAGATTTACTCTATTCCACATGAACCAAAATAGAATAAAATATATGAACCAATGGTTTGCAATATACTAGACATAAGGAAATAATCAGTAAACACTGAGAGAAAGAAAACAGATGAGGTAAGTGTCAGGACTGCCCCAGTTTACTGCCCTTAGATACTTTCCAAGTTGCAGTGAAGGGAGGGGAATCCACATGAAGCCTCCTGAGAAGATAGAACTAAAAGCCTGGAGACAGCAAAGCAGCTAGAGCTCACCAGAGCAGACAGTGTTCCGAAGAGAAAACTGCATGGAGAGAGAACTTAGAAGATCTGCAGAATCTCCCTCGAGTATTCAGGGGAATCAGCACATGTGTGTGGGAGGGAACTACATATGCAAAGGGAAGGAACCTCGCCAAGGGATCAGAGAGAAGAGTATCCAGCACTCACACAGGGCTAGGAATAGTGCCTGTTCTCACAAGCCAGGTTGGAAAAACTCAACATTCACAGGGCATTGGTCAGAGTATTCCAAAGCATGTTGCCTCAGTAGGGGGAATATTAGCCCTAAACTAAACAGCCGTCTCAATTAAGCAACCTTAAAAGTTAGGTCTGAGGGGATCACACTGTTAACAAGTAACTTAACAGTGCCAAAAAACAAAGTTCAAGAATATTTCTAGTAATACAAAAATATCCAATACACAAAAGGCAAACCTTATAATGCTTGACATCCAATCAGAAATTACCATGCATGCAAAGAATCAGGAAACTATGACCCATGGGGGAAAAAATCAATTAATCAAAACCAACCCATAAGTGACACAGAAATTAGAATTATGAGACAAGAACATTAAGAGAGTTAGAAGTGAATTCCATTTGTTCAAAAAAGTGAATAGAGGCATGAGAGATATTAAAAAAGACCTAAATCCAACTTCTAAAGATGAAACCTGTTAGTTCTGAGACAAAAAATACACTGGATGGGATTAACTGCAGATTACATATTACAGAAGAAAAGATTAGTGAACTTAACAACAAAGCAATAGCAATAGAAAGTATTCTAAATTAAACATGCGGGGGGGGGGTGGAAGAATTTAAAATGAACAAAGCATCAGTGAACTGTGGGACAAATTCAAGAGGCCAAATATACATGTAACTGGAGTCCATGAGTGGGGGTGGGTGGAGGGACAGCAAAAAGGAAAAGGGAAAAAATATTTACAGTAATAATGACCAAAATTTTCTAAATTTGATGAAAACTAGACCACAGATGCAATGTACCCCAAAACATGAAGAAAACTATGTGGAGGTGCATCATAATCAAATTGATACCATGCAGAAATACAGATCTGCACAAGAGAATGAAGAGCCCTGAGAAGGGTAACCGCATGGCCTGCAGGTGCGCAGCACTGTACTGTAGGACCAAGCGTCGCCCACACCCGGGTCTGATTTAGAGGACGACCTTCTGGACTTGCAGTTGTAGTGGAATGAGACTTTGCGGGGGTTAGAAGGGTGTGAATCATGGAGGCCAGAGGGCATACGGTGTTAGTCCAGCACGGTTCCTGGTGTTTATGCCTGCTTGTATTCCCCTCCCACATTGCAGCAGGGTTGCCCGGTATGACCAATGGATACGGAAGAAGTGGTGGTATGTATGCCACATCCAGCATCAGTTATAACAGACTGGGCCTTCGGTCTTGGGCTTTCATTCTCTAAGATCACTGGCTCTGGGGGAAACAGGCTGCCATTCTGTGAGGATATTCAGGCAGCCCATGGTGAGGACCACATGGCGAAGAGCTAAGCTCTCTGGCCAACAGTCAGCAAGGAAGTGAGGCCTGCTAACAGCCTCAGTTGATTGCAGCCACATATGACTGCAGCATCATAACACATGCTGAGCTGGGATCATCTGGCTAAGCCACTCCCAGAGTCACGACCCATGAGAAACCATGAGAAAATAAGTATTTGTTGTTAAAACCAAACAAAAAGTCATATATTTCCGCATTATGGACCAACACTACAATCAAATCAGAAGTGAATCCAAACAAAGTGATTTTCCCCGAGTGAAAAGAACAAAATGATTCTTTACCTGCAATACTGTGAACACTGTGCTTACATGAATAGCAAAATACAGCACACCAATTACAATGCACACTACTAGGTCAGACTGTAAACGCTCGCTCTGTGGAACAAAACAGAAATATCAAACATGACACAAAAATTTAAACAAAATCTTTCCTCCCAAGTGGCCAAGCTTAAGAAATAAATTTTCATTGATCCTATTCTGTAGCACTTCTAAGTATTTCTTACACATAATAATTAACTACAGTTAAGTCTTATTTTCTTCCTCAGTTTCCTCATATTTTGGTTTGATACTGCAATACCAAGGAAATTACACTAAGCTTAACTAGTTCCACACACAGTAAACATATCATAACGAAGTCTTTTAGAATGAAGATTTTCCCCCCATTGGTCTGTAAGCTTTAAATACGGGGAAAAGAAATGAGATATTTAAGTTCTTTTATAGGGTATATCCTTTTGGATAACAAAGTTATATTTTCATTGGCCTTCTGAAATGTTGAAACTGCATGCATATGTCCTGTTTTACTTTTTGAATCTTGATTTTTGAAAAATATATATATATTTATTTATTTTTGGCTGCGTTGGCTCTTCACTGCTGCGCGCGGGCTTTCTCTAGTTGGGGGGAGCGGGGACTACTCTTTGTTGCGAGTGCGTGGGCTTCTCATTGTGGTGGCTTCTCTTGTTGCAGAGCATGGGCTCTAGGCACGCGGGCTTCAGTAGTTGCGGCTTGCGGGCTCTAGAGCGCAGGCTCAGTAGTTGTGGTGCATGGGCTCAGTTGCTCCGTGGCATGTGGGATCTTCCCGGACCAGGGCTCAAACCCATGTCCCCTGCATTGGCAGGTGGATGCTTAACCACTGCACCACCAGAGAAGACCCTACTTACTGAATTTTGGTTCTTTTAGTGGTTGCAGTGAAAACCAGAAACCTCTTGATATCTTTGGTCATCAACTGACCCACAGATTTATGCTTTTAAGCTAATACATTCAGAAATATCCTATTATACTTAACATGAAATGTCCTTTGCTAACATGAAAACCAAAGTCAGAAAAAATTGTTTAAATTATATCTTGAGGCAGTTTTGTATTTTTCTAAAGTTTTCTAAAGAATATGTGAACAGCTCGAGTTCAGTGAAGGTAAATATTAGTCTAATTCAAGACCTATATAAATTGTTTTTCATAAATGGAAATATGTAAAATAACTTAGGAAAAAAATGTTTTATGTTTTGTTCCATATGGCAGATATGAATCTGTAGAATTCATTTTTTAAATAATAACTGAAAGAATGCAGGTAACATTAAAATTTTTAAAATTACTACATCTGCTTGAGTATATGAAATTAGTACAGGTTATTGTTCACTCCCTCAACCTGGAAAATAAACATACACACACACACACACACACACACACACATATACTTACCCTTGAAAAATAAAACACACTAAAAGACCAGCAGATGACTTATAAGCACGTAGTTTTTATCAACAAAAATAACAACAAAATAAATCTAATTTATGTTAATATTCACCTTTCAAATCCTAGTTTAAATTCAATAGTATTAAGAATTCTATAAACAATGAAATCACTTAATCTCACCTTATCTAAAAATAAATATTTAGCATACTGTTCTATACTGAAACAAACTTTGAGGAATGAGCATTTCTTACATGTTAAAATTTGAAATAAAAACCACCAACCACATACAACTATATACATATTTTTCCCCAGTTACTAAAATTGTGTTACCTCAAAAAGTGTTCATTATATAACATGATGAACTATACAAAATTTAAGACTTTTAGGTGATTTTAAAAAGCTAAAACTTACAACAGAATTTCTAAGTTTTTCAGGCAGTGGATCTTTTACTTCAGACAACGGGTCTTCTGGATTTTTCTCTTCTGTTTTTGGAAAAATCCTGGATTGCACCAAAGAGCTTTACATTAAAAAAAGAGAGAAAACAATTTAAAAATATATTTTGAAATCAAATATAGATAAGTCAATAGCACTTTGACAAGGCATTGGAAAAACAGATTTCGGAAGTTAAATTTGAAAGAAATGCCAACTTATTTAGATTTCTTTAATTCAGTAACAAGTAATCTCACTTACAAAAGTACAGACGGATCACTGCTTTGTCGGCTGAGATGATAGGATACTGCCACTAATAAACCACAAAAAATGGAGAAAAGCACTGGAATATGCTGCCCATCCCAAGAATCCTGTTGGGGAAAAAAAAAGTTTGACAGAACAATATGCTTCTAATTCACAATGTATCACATAATCCTTTTATGTCAGTATTTTGGAGAAAGATAATTTAATTAAACAAAACCTTTTCACGTGTTATTAATTGCATTTTATTCCACATAAACTTAGATTTATTACTTTCCGATGAACTAGAATCTAACTGCTAGATCATCGTCAGATTTCTTTTGGTACTAAAGCTCTATTATACACTAGGAATAATACATTTGTTTCTGATACATGCTGCTGTCAACTTCTAAGTGGTATTAAGTTTACAATAAACTACGTTCTCTTTTTTGAAAAACAAAATAACTTGGTGTAGCAAACTTCTGTTATATATAATAATGGAGTAGGAAAAGGCAAAACATAATGCAACACTTCAGGCAAAACAAACTGTTGACATTTGGTATGCTACTCTCTGGATGCCTCTGCTCATATAAAACGCCATTATGTCCTCCAGAGCACTGAATAGGCATCAGTGTTTCTTGAGTGAATAAACTGTATATTCCCAGAAATAAATAATACAAAGCTAGCTTCTAAGGCCAACCAAACATGTGGATGTGGATATGCCATGTCTGCTTTGCTCACTGCAGTATCTCTGGAGTCTACTAGCACGGTACCTGGTATAGGGTAGATAACACTGCTATAAGGAATAGTTAACAGTACTTAAGTATGGCCTGTGAGGTAAGCGCCTTTGTCTTTCTCTGGGGATTCAAAAGGGGAGAATGGCGGAGTGGGTAATCAAATGGTAGTTTATTATACAACCTGCTTTTTTTTCCCATTTAGTAATAGTCTTGGAAATTGCTCCACATCACAACAGAGACCTTTTTTTTTAATGGCTACATCAAAATCTTATCATCATCATTGTATTACGTGTATCATACTATGTACCGAGCCCCATTCTCAGAGCTTGTAAGTACTTCCTAAATTCTTACAATCATCCTTGGAGATATGTACTATTACTCCCCAATTTATAGATGAGGAAACTAAGGTACAGATGGTTTAAGTAATTTGTCCAGTTAAGTGGTGGAGCCAGGAACTGAACTTCCTGATATGTTTGAATTTACTGAGAAGGAAGTTAAACGATACGTGAAGAGTTTGAGAATGAAAGAGAGATAAATACATAAGAAAACAAAGTAAAGGAGAAAACGAAATGTATGTAGGAATAGCACTTGCACAGTGATAGTAAGGTAAACATACCGGGTGTATGAGGGAGACAAGGAAGGCTGCGTCTAGTAGAAATGTGGGGGGAGAGGTGAAAGAAAGTTAAGCCTACAATTCCATGACGTGCAGTCCATGGATAATGCCTAAACCTTGACAAAATACAAGAAGTGTAAGTTAGTTGCTTAGAGATACGGAAGCAAATACCAAAAGAATCAGCTCAAAGAACTGAAAGTGGTAACTCTGAGGAAGAAATAACCGGGTAGGGGATTGCTGTCCCTGGCACTAAGTCTTGCAGAAATATTTGACTCTTTAAAAGATAACTATGTGCAACTCTGGTAAAAATGAAAACTGAAAAAAAGATGTGTAGTACAACCACTTTGGAAAACAGGCAATTCAGTTTTAGTTATCTACCCAAAAACATGAAAACATATATCCATAAAAAAAGACTTGCACAAGAACATTCATAGCAGCCTTATTCATAATAGCCCTATATTAGAAACAACCCAGATGTTCATCTCTAAGATAGTAGATAAAACTGTGACATATTCATACAGTGGAAATCAGGAGGATTTAAAACTAAATGGGATGCTTCTCTGCAACAAAAAGGAACAAACTACTGATACACATAATGTAGATGAATCTCAGAAACATTATATGAACAAAACACATCAGTTACAAAAGAGTAAATATGGCATGATTCCATTTATATGAAGTTCAAGAACCGCAAACCTATAATAAAATAAAAGCGGCTGGGGCAGAGTGACTGGGAAGGAGCAAGAGGGAACTTTCTGATGGTGATGAAACTATTTTGTATCTTGCTAGGGGTGTATATTACACAGGTACATGCATTTGTCACAACTTATCAAATTGTGTACTTAAGATACATGGAATTCACTGTGTATAAATTTTGCCTCAAAACAAATATCTGGAAAAAAAAAAAAAAGATGCTTGCATTTATTTAACAAATGCTTGACACTACTTTTTATTGCTCTCAGACAAAAAAAAATCCTTAAATTGGTCTCAAAATGACTTATTTTATTTAGATTAATAATTTAGAATAATATGCAATACAATGATTAAAAGATGGATTTGTTCTACACATTGTATTGGGTCTGAACGTTTTCACTTCATTACATAATGGCCCAAATTCTGGCAATCTCTTAAAAATATGTAAGCATCTACAAAGTACATACATAAAAAACAGGAGGTACTAAAGTTGTCTTAGAGGAATAATGTTAACTTTTAATAAGCTTTGAAGTTCAAGGAAAAAGAAAACGTAAACACAAAAAAAGCAGAAATCAGAAATAACAGATGTAAAAGTCTACATTAGTGAATAGATAAAAAATTAAACCATTCCTAAAGGCATGCAATAATGTTCCCCAATGAGCCTAACTGTCCAGAAGTAACTTCTATTGTCAATTTCTTGTGTATTCTTCCATAAATGCTCTATGTATATACAAGCCATCAGGTGTGCTTTTTAAAAAAAAGGCACAAAGGAAACATCTATTTTTTGGCATATTGCCTTCCTTTATATTAAAACACACACACACACACACACACACACACACACACACACAGAGGAATATTATTCAACCTTAAAAAAGGAAATTTTGTCATCTGCAACAACATGGATGAAACTGGAGGGCATTATGCTAAGTAAAATAAGCCAGACAGAGAATGACAAATACTGCATGTTAATCACTTACATGTGGGGGGAAAAAAAGTCAAACTCATAAAAACAGAGAATAGAAAAGTGGTTGTCAGGGACTGGGAGGTGGGGGAAACAGGGAAAGGTTGGTAAAAGGGTACAAACTTTCAGTTATAAGATAAAGTTTAGGTATGACATGGGCAAATGGGTAAAGAGGGTCAAAAGGCACAAACTTCCAGTTTTGTTTAATATTTATTTATTTATTTATTTGGCTGCATCAGGTCTTAGTTGCAGCATGTGGGATCTTTTTTTAGTTGTGGCATGTGAACTCTTAGTTGTGGCATGTGAACTCTTAGTTGCGGCATGTGGGATGTAGTTCACTGACCAGGGATCAAACCCGGGTTCCCTGCATTGGGAGCACAGAGTCTTACCCACTGGACCACCAGGGAAGTCCCATACTTCCAGTTTTAAGATAAATAAGTTCTGGGGATGTAACGTACAGCACAGTGACTACAGTTAATAATAATGTATGCATATTTGAAAGTTGCTAAGAGAACAGATCTTAAAAGTTCTCACCACAAGAAAAAATATTTGTAACTATGTATGGTGACAGCTGTTAATTGGTTTTATTGTGGGGCTCGTTTTGCAATATATACAAATATTGAATCATTAGCTGAAACTAATATAATGTATATGTCAATTATACCTCAATAAAAATTAAAATAATAAACTTAGAAATAGTTTTTTAAAAGATGAATAAGTTCTGAGGAGCTAATATGTAACACAGTGACTATAGTTGATAACACTGAATTGTAGAACTGAAATTTGCTAAGAGAGTAGAATTTAAATGTGCTCACCAAAAACAAAGGTAAATATGTGAGGTGATAAATGTGTTAACTAACTTGTCAGGAGGAATCCTTTCACAATGTATACGTATATCAAATCATCACACTGTACACTTTAAATATCTTACATTTTTGTCCATTACATTTCAATACAGCTTGATAAAAAAGAAACAAATTATATGTCTTGGAAATCACTCCACATTTGCAGATAAAAAATATATTTTGGGACTTCCCTGGTGGTCCCAGTGGCTAAGACTCTGACTAGTCTAGGACTGAACTAGGAGTTCACATGCTACAATTAAAAGATCCTGCATGCCACAATGAAGATCCTACATGTGGCAATGAAGATCCCGTGTGCCACAACTAAGACCCAGTGAAGCCAAATAAACAAACAAACAAATAATTTTAAAGTCTGTTTTTACTCTTTTTCATGGCTGTATAGTATTCCAGTGCAAGGCTATACCATATTTGATTTAAACAGTCACAAACAACAAATACTAGGTCGTTTACAGTTTTTGCTGTTACAAACACTGCTATGATGAAATCTCTGCACATATGAGTCTTTGCTCATTTATATAAGTACATCTGCACATTTATTCTATTACAATGGGGAATGCCTAAAACTAAAATAGTCTAATGTAAATGCCATGGCCAAGAAAGAAGGGAAAAAAACATATCTCCGTGCCTGTCTTAGGACACAAGGTTCTAGTTGGCAGTTTTACAATTGCTGCTCTTCTGCTATATAATTACAGTTAAATAGGCCTTTAGAAAATTAGAAAACTTACTGCATTGTTAACTTCTATGACTGCAACTTCCAAATAATGACCCACTTTCCAAAACATGCTCTCCAAACATAGATCTAAAACCTTTATACCAGGATGTTTTATAGGTAGTGTAGCTGGGAGAAGCTTGGATTTGGATCTCATTACCTCCAGTTCCTTCCTAGGCTTAATGTCATCAAGTATCTCCCTCTCTGATCAATTTTCCATCTCCCCTTTTAAACGCAATCAAGGCTCAGATCTTTTTTAAAAAACAAAACCTAGAAAACAATCCTCATCATGTGCACAGGTTTCCCGACTATATTCTAGAGAGAGTAGAATACGTTTCCTTAATATCTATTCAGACCTAAACTTATATTAATCTAGCTTCCTCAGCCAAAACACCAAAAAAGCTGTTTTGTTAAAGTCACCAATATCCTATTAACTGCCAAATTCAATAAATTTTTTTTCACACTGTATTGCTTCTGAAGTTTCCTTTGTTGGATTCTGTTCCATCTACTGCTTAAATATTGGCATTTCCCAGGGCTCTATCTGCATCCTGCCAACCCAGGCTAGCAGTCTTTTTCTTATACTTTAATTTGTTGATGAATTCTAAATCTTTTCATCATTACTGCAAATAACTACCCACTATATATCTCTGGATACCCCATTAATGCCAACAAACATAAGTGTCTAAATGTAAACAATCACCTTCCCCAGTAAACTCAAAGATTTCCAATCATGTGCATTAATATCACTATCTAACCAGATGTTCAAGCCAGCCCCTACCCAGAAGTCATCCTGGATCCTACTCTGGCTCTTTTCATCCACAGAGTTCCCAAATATATTCACTGAATCCAATTTTCATTAAGTCCCTTATAATTAAGACGGCAGCACAAGAGTCCCCCTACTTCTGATACTTCCTGCTTATATTTCAGTCTCCTTCACACTGGGGACCAAGTAATCTTTCTAAAATGCAACACTGATCATTTCCTTGCCTTACCTCGAATATTTGGTGGTGTTCCATCTCCACCCAATACGTTCAGGATAAAAGATATTTCATAATCCAGCCGTTGCTTACCTTTCCAGCCTTACTGTAGGCCATCTTTCCTCATGTACCCAAATTTCCAGCAATTCCAAATTATTTGCTGTTTCCTGTACATAACACACTTTCTTTACAACTCCATGGCTCTTCATCCCTTGTTTCAACTAGCTATTTCCTATTGTTCTTCAAATTTTGGTTAAAAAACCACCCCCCTAGGAAAATCATCTTTAATCCCTTTAGGCTGAATAGGGTAATATCTTAATTTGTATATCTGTATGTTTTCATAGCCTTCATCACCCTCTATTAAGAGCATCGACTGACTTGTTAATCACAGTTAACATATAGGCAAATTAAAAGCAGAACTAGGCACACTGTAAGCACAGTAAATGCTACTGAATAAATGAAGCAAGGAAGGATGCTATGAGTCACTTTTCATAGCCCTTTCAACCCTATTGTTCTCTGATTATCTTGTATTAATCATAAAAAAATAAAATACCAGGAGCTGAGAGCTGTTTATGAGAAATCTAAAATTTTTACAGTTATAATTTGGTGACAATTGTTTTAAAGTGGAACTAATAAGCCTCGTTCAGATTCTTCCAAACCAATATGACATTAAATTTCAGTGTGTTAATTTTTACTAGACTGTATTTTAAATTGCAGTCCTTGAACAACTTCTCCTAAGTTTTAAAAAATCTTGATGTGAAGAGTAGTTACACATATTCTTAAGTAGAAACCTAAAATTAATTTCATATTCTGTTATTACCATGCCCACCTCTATCCCAGACCAGCCTAGTTTTTACTAATCTGTTTCTAATATTAACCTATGATTACTGCATGGAAAAGAATTTTCCTTTAGTAATGATTAACTATGAAAATGCTTTCAAATTCAAACTAAATGAGAATAAGAATAATGCTCAATATAGGAAGACCATGAAAATTAATGCTGAAGAGATACCAGGAAAAAAATCATTAGTAATTTAAAACAATCTTCATATAGAAAAGTAGCCTTAAAGACACAACATACTACACGTATTGCTCACCTTTAAGGCGCCGTAACACAATCCATATAGTAAGGCTACTGCCACAATGCTACAGATGAAACTGTAAAGTGCTGCAAGCAGGCTTGTAGTGGCTGGACGGGAAAGGGAAAATGAAATCAACATTTATAAACACTTATGGAGAAAACAAACTTTAAAAGGTCGCTGAAAAGTATTTAAAATGGTATGCTATTAACTATAATTAAATATCTACTTGTTTGATTTATAAAAATTCAGTTTCTTCATCCTGTCCTTTCAAAAAATTTTGAGGACTTTCCTGGTGGCACAGTGGTTAAGATTCTGCCTGCCAATGCAGCAGACATGGGTTCGAGCCTTGGTTCGGGAAGATCCCACATGCCACGGAGCAACTAAGCCCGTGTGCCACAACTACTGAGCCTGCGCTCTAGAGCCTGCGAGCCACAACTACTGAGCCCATGTGCCACAACTACCGAAGCCCATGTGCCTAGAGCCCATGCTCTGCAACAAGAGAAGCCACTGCAATGAGAAGCACGCGCACCACAATGAAAAGTAGCCCCCGCTCACCGCAACTAGAGAAAGCCCGCGCGCAGCAACGAAGACCCAGCGCAGCCAAAAATAAAGTAAATAAATTTATATATATAAAAAAATTGAAACGACAAAGGTTTACTATCAACAATTTCTGATACAAGGGAAAATATATTCCCCTTGGAAGTAATAAACATTTATCTACAGCAGAAAAAAATTGTACCTATATTATGCTTCAAGAATATATCTTATTATTTATAAAAGTATGGGAAAATGAAGCTTGCAGAGCCTGAAAAGAAGCTAGAAATGTATTATGTAGACTGTCTATGTAAACAGAACTTGTGTTACCCACAGAAATAAATGAATATTCCCATGTGTTAATCAATTCTCACAAGAGTAATGATCTAACTGCTAACAATAACAAAAAATAGATCTAATGGGATTATTAATAATCAGGAATAGAGGATGGCTAAGATAACAGCATTTAATAGTAATTTTATATGCTGACCATAAAAGAACTCTACAAGAAAAATTTTTCTTTAGGAGATATTAAAAACCGAACACCTTGCACAAGTTTGTAAATTATGACAAAGCCCACTATTATAAATTACCTACACTAAACCTTCTGCGTAGTATTTAGATTAATATAGCACCTATAATAGTCCCCTAAATACTGAAATTGTTTTCTACCCATTAAGCTATGCTGAAGCCCAGCCCAGTCTTAATTCACACTCCTTCAAATTTTCAAAACAATAAAAATGCTCTAGATACATAGTGACATAGAAAAAGCTTAGCTTCTATTTAAAATTTAAACCATAATATCAACATTTTATCAGTAGAGATAATTTCAATGCATATACTTGGAAGATGTGGACTGCAAATGTGAAGTATAAATAGAAATAAACTATAAGTTCAGTAATTTCTTTCCCTTTCATATTTTTTTCTATAGTTGTTCACTCATCTTTCAATAAGATGTTATATGGTTAAACTTTATAAATAAGGGTATATTTTAACCATGGTGGCTGTCCAAAGTGTTATTTTCAAGTTCTGCAACTTGAAAATTATTATTCCAGGGTAATTTTCGTATAGTCTTACTTATTTTGAAAATAAAATGTACGTATAACAGGGAATACATTTCTATCCACATATCCTACTCTAAAAACAGAGATACTTCTAAAAATCTTATTCAGTAAAATGCTTTTACTAAAAGCATTCAGGTTTTGGTGTTCCCATTCTAAAGATAAAACAAAGCTCTGAAACCAAATATATAGAATATCAAATGCATACACTAGTTCAAAATCTAAATATAATGCCACGTATCAGAGCTCAATCTATTTGATCTTTTATAAATATTTTGTTAAGTCTATTCAGGTTCCATGTAAACTCACTATAACTTTTACTTTAAGATGACAGTGTTTTGACACTTACAATTATCCATTATCCCTGGATCTTTCCCTAAAGTAGCAGCCTTGACTATTTCTTCCTATCTACAAATTAATTCCTGTTCTGTCTTTAATTATTAAATAAGTGCCTTTTTCTTTCTAATTACAATTCTAAAATAAAAACTGGAAAAGCAATTTAATGTTCAGTTTATTACTTAATGATCTGTAAAAGTAATACTGTAAACTGTAATTTTTATAAAGAAGTACTCACCATTACCACCAAAGATATGGATATCCAATTGTTCACAAAGGTACATTACAAATGTATTCACCTGAGGCAGGAGACCAATGAAAAATACTATTGGGAAACAGAGTGTAAACACTATAGAAAGAAAGAAAAGCAAGTTAAAAACAGTATATCACATCCATCCTTTTGTTCATCTAAGATCATAAAATAAATGATAAAAAGAAACCCCAAATTAATATAAATTATTAAGCTAGTTTCTTAAAGTTGCTTAAAACTACAAACCAAATTTCTTAAAATATACCATTTTAAATTATTTCTCTCTAGATAACTGCCTGAATATTAAATAATCTTTCCAACTATAAACAACAGCTTTTAAAATTCAACTGTTTTCACCTAATAGGAACCTGAGATCCAAAGGAAATCTTTCATTCCATCTGCTTCAACAACAGAATTACTACAATATTTGTTCATCATTAACTTTTTTCATTCCTAACAGCCCTATAGTTTTGTTCCTCACTGAGAAGATGGCAATAAACAGCAAAATAAACCCAGTAAAACTATTTTTATCTATAGAATTGATCTATTTATCAGTGAATGGTTTGTATACAAATAAATTAACATTAAGATCTAAGATACTTTAAAGATGACTCACCTATAACTAAATCCCTGGCTGATATAAGCACCAGCGGATTGGTGAAAGTTATTCCGTATAATTTGAACTTGGTTGTAGTAAGGTTTCTACTACCATAATCCAAGAGCCAAATAAGACCACAACACAAACAGAAATAAACTGGTCTACTGTAGGCAATGATACGATTATGACCCTGAAAATGATATTAAAAAAGAAGTCAGTTTATTTAACTTGAAGTGTCACAACTAGCTACTGAAATCTTTGATGGCTTATATTCTAAGGATTCAAAATGCTTCCATATGGAGGTCAGGTTTCTGACTGTGGCAGAAGGGAATTACCAATAAGGATAGGAGGAAGGACAGAATAAAGCCCATGATACTTGATTGAAATTAAGTATCAGTATGAACTCAGTATTTTCAATATGCATATAAATAGGTAGGTACAAGAATAAATGTGTGTATATACGTGTATGTGTGTATGTTAAGTGTATACATGTATTTTTCTAGCTTTATCCACTGAGAGGACATAGAAGCAATAACATTCTAGTAATAAAGATTCCTAGCATCCAGATCTTAGTTTATAAATAACATTATCCACTAAAAAGAACTAAGGATCCACAGAGAAAAGGCTGGTTTCAGGCTAGGGTCGGGAAAGTATACGATGAGCTTGGAACAAATAATTGTGCCCAAAAGGAAGAAAGTACTTTTAAAATGATGAAGGCATGTCAAAAGGACACAGAAGCCAGCTTGATGGGCTCCCAATGGCCAAATCAGGAACAATTTGAGCATCAAAATAATGATAGTAACATTACTGTCCATTTAATAAAATAAGAATCCATGAATCCACACCAATACAAACAAAAGGGGAAAGTTCTTACTTACAGTAAAAAGTCAACTTATAAATGCAGAAGGTATGATGGAGCTAAAAAAATCACTATTTGGCAACCATCAAATGATAACTGATTCGGGCAAGAAACATCAATAGATACTAAAAACAACTGGGTGGAGGTTTGCAGGGCAACAGGACATATACACAATCTCAAAGTATCTCCTATGATATACTTATTAACTACAAGAGAAAAATGGTAACATTACAGTAGAGTATTGGTTCTCAAGGGAGTGGGAGGGGATTCTGCCCCCCAGGGAACATATGGCAATGTCTGAAGACATTGCGGTTGTCACAGTTGGGATGAGGGTGTTATTGGCATCTAATGGGTAGAAGTCAGAGATAATG
Organism: Mesoplodon mirus; assembly: GCF_964341445.2. NCBI lineage: Eukaryota > Metazoa > Chordata > Mammalia > Artiodactyla > Ziphiidae > Mesoplodon > Mesoplodon mirus. The sequence goes on along the minus strand of NC_138979.1, from coordinate 157,477,099 downwards.
CTAAACAGCCTACAATGTACAGGACAGATCCTCCCCACCCCCAACTTTCAACAAAGAATTATCCAGCCCAAAATGTTAACACTGCAGTGTTTCAAAAACACTGCATACACTACCCTTAGCCAAAAAATCAAAGTTAACATCACCAGTAAAAGCATAAATTGACATTATGTGCTTCTGGATATGATGAGTTACGAAGAACACAGCATTTTTGTAATATTCCTACCAAAAAAGCACAGCCTGTATCTAATAAAGAAGGAATATCAGACAAAGTCAAATTGAAGATCATCTGTCTACAAAATTACTGGCCTGTGCCCATTAAAAATGTCAATATTGTGTGAGACAAATACTGAGGGACTGCTCTAGATTAAAGGAGGCTAAAAAGAACAAATGCACTATCAGGGACTTTCTATTGCCAGTGAGAAAATAATAACATAAACCTTAGTTCAGTCTGACATATGACCAAAAAAAGGCTTTGAGGAATGTTAAGGAAACACAAGTTACAGGTGTATTAGAGTGACTTACATGTCTGGGAGAAGAAGAATCTGGTTGAACACTCTAAAAAAGAAACAGACAGATTACACTACTGAAGACCTGGTAATTTTACATTAACTTCCAAAATGCCTGAAATAATGTCAAGTAAATATCCCATAGCTAAGAAATGACCTACATTAATTCTGTTGAAACATCAACAGAAAACAAAACATCAGCTCCAGATACTGATGTCACTGCTATTAAAACATCTCAAATCTTTCCTAACTCTTATAGTTACTATGATTAATTAATAATCTGCATCTAGCTTAATGCTTCTGAAGTGGCAAATAGCAAATAGATCCATCCTACTACTTGGCTCATTACAACACCTAAGTACAGTAAAGGTAGAATGCTTTCTCACGGCAACATCACTCCATTCAGGAAATGCACAAAATATGGGTTAGCTTAAAAGAAGGATTCCAGTTCTGCCCACAAATTCCAAACTTACTAAACAATTCAATGGTAGTTGTGTTAAATATATTCTCTGCATTTTCACATCAAACCCATCAAATTAGTTAAGCTGTATCCTTCTAAGAGACTTTAACAACTTTCCATAAAACTTTCCATAAAATGTTCAAAATGTATAGTGCAGCTACCTCCCAAATCATGACTTTTCTCCAAAGTTGCTGTTCATTTTCAATAGCATACCAAACAATTTCACTAGGATGGTCTATCACCATCCTACAATTCTACATTGGACTAAACTCACTGAGTTTGGCATGTGGCCCTTGGCTGGATATGAGATCAGACAATCTTTAAACTCTTTCAATTCGAACATCTATCCTCCTAAAGCTCTGTTCCCGCCTTTCTTATTTCTGTTTATGATATTACCATTCTTCTAGTCAACTAGATTTTAAAAATCTGAAATAGTTAAAAAAATCTCAGTCATCCTTTGCCTTTTCCATATCTAACCATATTAAGCAGTGGACAAAATTAACAGGATAAGGGACACTGGATCCAGGGAATGAATTTAAATAGTTTAAGGCAATAAAGGGATGGATTAAGGGGAACTGAAATGAAAAGCAAGAAGAAAGGCCAGAAATTGTAACACGGAATCACGAAATTTAATCAGAGGGACGCAGTCACTGTCATTAGAGGTAAAGGAGGAGGAGCAGGGGCTCTAAGACCTGGGTTGGTATACAACTACCAAAAGCAAAGGAACTGGGGCAGAGTCAAGATGGCGTACTAGGAGGAAGCGGAATTCTCGTCTCCTCACAACTGGGCACCTACCAGGCACCCATGGGGGAGGGCACCCAAGGGGACGGAAGGAACCCCAAGCGACCGGGTAGGACGTGGCACGTGGGGGGAGTGAAGGGGGAGAAGAAGGGGAGGCGGGATGGGACCAGTGCCCCTGAGGGGCAGTTGGGGGAGGGGAAGGGATCCCAGGCCCAAAGGGGGAAACTGGGGAACCACTGGGAGGTCAGAGGATCAAAAGGGAGCATGGCCAGCTTTCCCCTGTCCACTTGGACCCCCAGAAACCTGTTGAGATCCCGGGCCTGATCCTCTGCCCACCTAGGCCCCCTCCAGCCATGCGGGTCCTGAGGGAGTGGGAGGGAGGGAAGTGGGAGCAAAAGTAAAGGCCAGACCTCTGGGACTGGCACCCCTGAGGGGTGGCTGGGGGAGGGAAGGAGTTCCTACACCCAGCAGGACCCACCCACAGTTAGGGGTGCAGTAGCAATGGGGGAGACCCTGGGAGAGATGGTGGGGGAGGGGCGTGAAGGAACAGAAGGGAACAGGGCCAGTGCTTCCCTGTCCACTTAGGCACTGAGAAGCCTGTTGGGCTCTAGGACCTAATCATCTGCTCTCAGAGCCTCCCTCCTGCCAAGCAGAGCCGAAGCCCCGCCCCTACACCCCCACCCAGGGCCCCCCTCTACCCTCAGAGACCCCCTCCAACCGTGCTGGGCCTAAACCCCACCCACACACCCTCACACAGGGCCCTACCTCCAAACTGCGGAACCTCCCTCACTAGAGGCCCTCTTTTCCACATTCTGCCAGGTCCTAAGCAGAGGCCCCGCCCCACACTTGAAAGTCACCCTGCCTAGGCTCCGCCCCACGCTCAAACATCACCTCCCCCACCCACCTAGGTCCCACCCCAACCTAAACCCCGCCCCTGCCTAAGTTCCACCCCCCACCTAAACTCCACCCCCATAGCCAAGGCTTTTTTTTTTTTCTTTTCTTTTTTCCTTTTTTAGATTGGGGTTCTGTTTTATCTTGTTGATTCATTGTTGATTTTTTTATTTTTCCTAATAAATCTTTTATTTTCCTAATTTTATTTTATTCTTTATCTTTTGTTAGTGATCTCTCCTTTTCACTTGTGCCCTCCTCCCTTTTTTTTCTGCTGTGGTTTTATTTTACCCTGTTGCAGTTGTTTCAATTATACTTTTATTTTTCCTAATATATTTTTTAACTTTCTAATTTTATTTCATTTTTTATTCTTTGATATTGTACTGCTCCTTTTTGTTCTTTCTTTCTTCCTGTTTTTTTTTTCTTTTTTTTTTCCAGGCCACAAAGTTTGCAGAATCTTGGCTCCCAGGCCAGACGTTGGGCCCAAGCTCTTGTGGTGGGAGCTCTGAGTCCAAACCACACTAACAGAGAACCTCAGACACCAGGGAATGTCAATCGGAGTGAGGTCTCCTGGAGGTCCTCATCTCAGCACCAAGACGCAGCTCTATCCAGATGCCTGCAAACTCCAGTGCTGGATGTCTCAGGACAGACCCAGTAAGACAGGAATACAGCACCACCCAACAAAAACAAAACAAAAGCAAAAAAATATGTTACAGATGAAGGAGCAACGTAAAAACCTATAAGGCCAAATAAATGAAGATGAAATAGGTAACGTACATGAAAAAGAATTCAGAGTAATGACAGTAAAGATGATCCAAAATCTTGGAAACAGAATGGAGAAAATACAGGAAATATTTAACAAAGATTAGAAGAACTAAAGAGCAAACAAACAGTGATGAACAACACAATTACTGAAATTAAAAATACTCTAGAAGGAACCAATAACAGAATAACTGAGGCAGAAGAAAGCATAAGTGACCTGGAAGATAAAATGGTGGAAATAACTGCCAGGGAGCAGAATAAAGAAAAAAGAAGGAAAAGAATTGAGGACAGTCTCAGAGACCGCTGGGGAAACATTAAACGCACCAATATTCGAATTATAGGGGTCCCAGAAGAAGAAGAAAAAGAAAGGGTCTGAGAAAATATGTGAAGAGATTATAGTCGAAAACTTCCCTAACATGGGAAAGGAAATAGTCAACCAAGTCCAGGAAACAAGGAGAGTACCATACAGGATAAACCCAAAGAGAAACACGCTGAGACACATATTAATCAAACTATCAAAAATTAAATACAAAGAAATAATATTAAAAGCAGCAAGGGAAAAACAACAAATAACATAAAAGGGAATCCCCATAAGGTCAACAGCTGATTTTTCAGCAGAAACTCTGCAAGCCAAAAGGAAATGGCAAGACATATTTAAAGTGATGAAAGGGAAAAACCTACAACCAAGATTACTCTACCCAGGAAGGATCTCATTCAGATTCAATTGAGAAATTAAAACCTTTACAGGTAAGCAAAAGTTAAGAGAATTCAGCACCACCCAACCAGCTTTACAATAAATGCTAAAGGAAGTTCTCTAGGCAGGAAACACAACAGAAGGAAAAGACCTACAAAAAAGAACCCAAAACAATTAAGAAAATGAAAATAGGAATATACATATTGGTAATTACCTTAAATGTAAATGGATTAAATGCTCCAAACAAAAATATAGTCTGGCTGAATGGATACAAAAACAAGACCCGTATATATGCTGTCTACAAGAGACTCACTTCAGACCTAGGGACACATACAGATTGAAAGTGAGGGGATGGAAAAAGATATTCCATGCAAATGGAAATCAAAACAAAGCTGAAGCAGCAATTCCCATATCAGACAAAACAGACTTTAAAATAAAGACTATTACAAGAGACAAAGAAGGACACTACATAATGATCAAGGGATCAATCAAAGGAGAAGATATAACAAGTGTAAATATTTAGGCACCCAACATAGGAGCACCGCAATACATAAGGCAAATGCTAACAGCTATAAAAGGAAAAATCGACAATAACACAATAATTGGAGGAGACTTTAACACCCCACTTTCACCAATGGACAGATCATCCAAAATGAAAATAAATAACAAAACACAGGCTTTAAATGACACATTAAACAAGATGGACTTAACTGATATTTACAGGACATTCCATCCAAAAACAACAGAATACACTTTCTTCTCAAGTGCTCATGGAACATTCTCCAGGATAGACCATATCTTGGATCACAAATCAAGCCTTGGTAAATTTAAGAAAACTGAAATTATATCAAGTATCTTTTCCAACCACAATGCTATGAGACTAGATATCAATTACAGGAAAAAAACTGTAAAAAACACAAACAGGTGGAGGCTAAACAATACGGTACTAAATAACCAAGAGATCACTGAAGAAATCAAAGAGGAAATCAAAAAATACCTAGAAACAAGTGACAATGAAAACATGACGACCCAAAACCTATGGGATGCAGCAAAAGCAGTTCTAAGAGGAAAGTTTATAGCAATACAATCCTACAGCAAGAAACAAGAAATATCTCAAATAAACAACCTAACCTTACACCTGAAGTAATTAGAGAAAGAACAAAAAAAAACCCAAATTTAGCAGAAGGAAAGAAATCATAAAGATCAGATGAGAAATAAATGGAAAAGAAATGAAGGAAACAATAGCAAAGAACAATAAAACTAAAAGCTGGTTAGTTGAAAAGATAAACAAAATTGATAAACTATTAGCCAGACTCAACAAGAAAAAAAGGGAGAAGACTCAAATCAACAGAATTTGAAATGAAAAAGGAGAAGTAACAACTGACACTGCAGAAATACAAAGGATCATGAGAGATGAGACTACTACAAACAACTCTATGCCAATAAAATGAACAACCTGGAAGACATGGACAAATTCTTAGAAAAGCACAACCTTCCAAGACTGAACCAGGAAGAAACAGAAAATATAAGCAGACCAATCAAAAGGACTGAAATTGAAACTGTGGTTAAAAATCTTCCAACAAACAAAAGCCCAGGACCAGATGGCTTCACAGGCGAATTCTGTCAAATATTTAGAGAAGAGCTAACACCTATCCTTCTCAAACTCTTCCAAAATATAGCAGAGGGAGGAACACTCCCAAACTCATTCTACGAGGCCACCATCACCCTGATACCAAAACCAGGCAAAGATGTCACAAAAAACGAAAATTACAGGCTAATATCTCTGATGAACACAGATACAAAGATCCTCAGCAAATACTAGCAAACAGAATCCAACAGCACATTCAAAGGACAATACACCATGATCAAGTGGGGTTTTTCCAGGAATGCAAGGATTCTTCAGTATACGCATATCAATCAATGTGATACACCATATTAACAAACTGAAGGATAAAAACTATATGATCATCTCAATAGATGCAGAAAAAGCTTTTGACAACATTCAACACCCATTTATGATAAAACCTCTCCAGAAAGTAGGCCTAGAGGGAACCTATCTCAATATAATAAAAGGCCATGTATGACAAAACCACAGCCGACAACGTTCTCAATGGTGTAAAACTTAAACTATCTCCTCTAAGATCAGGAACAAGACAAGGTTGCCCATTCCCACCACTAATATTCAACATAGTTTTGGAAGTCGTAGCCACAGCAATCAGAGAAGAAAAGCAAATAAAAGGAATCCAAATCGGAGAAGAAGAAGTAAAACTGTCACTGTTTGCAGATGACATACTACACAAAGAAAATCCTAAAGATGCTACCAGAAAACTCCTAGAGCTAATCAATGAATTTGGTAGAGTAGCAGGATACAAAAGTAATGCACAGAAACCTCTTGCATTCCTCTACATTAATTATGAAAAATCTGAAAGAGAAATTAAGGAAACACTCCCATTTACCACTGCAATAAAAAGAATAAAATACCTAGGAAGAAACCTACCTAAGGAGGCGAAAGACTTGTACTCAGAAAACTGTAAAACACTGATGAAAGAAAGGAAAGACAATTCAAACAGATGGAGAGATATCCTATGTTCCTGGATTGGAAGAATCAACATTGTGAAAATGACTATACTACCCAAAGCAATCTACAGATTCAGTGCAATCCCTATCAAACTACCAATGTCATTTTCACAGGACTAGAACAAAAAAATTTCACAATTTGTATGGAAACACAAAAGACTCTGAATAGCCAAAACAATCTTGAGAAAGAAAAATGGAGCTGGAGGAATCAGGCTCCCAGACTTCAGACTATACTACAAAGGTACAGTAATCAAGACAGTATGGTACTGGCACAAAAACAGAAATATAGATCAATGGAACAGGATAGAAAGCCCAGAGATAAACCCACGTACATATTGTCACCTTATCTTTGATAAAGGAGGCAAGAGTATACAATGGAGAAAAGACAGCTTCTTCAGTAGGTGGTGCTGAGAAAAGTGGACAGCTACATGTAAAAGAATGAAATTAGAACACTTCCTAAAACCATACACAAAAATAAACTGAAAATGGATTAAAGACCTAAACGTAAGGCCCAACACCATAAAACCCTCAGAGGAAAACATAGGCAGAACACTCTATGACATAAATCACAGCAAGATCCTTTTTGACCCATCTCCTAGAGAAATGGAAATAAAAACAAAAATAAACAAATGGGACCTAATGAAACTTCAAAGCTTTTGCACAACAAAGGAAACCGTAAACAAGATGAAAAGACAACCTTCAGAATGGGAGAAAATATTTGCAAATGAAGCAACTGACAAAGGATTAATCTCCAAAATATACGAGCAGCTCATGCAGCTCAATATCATAAAAACAAACAATGCAATCCAAAAATGGGCAGAAGACCTAAATAGACATTTCTCCAAAGAAGATATACAGACTGCCAACAAACACATGAAAGGATGCTCACCATCACTAATCATTAGAGAAATGCAAATCAAAACTACAATGAGGTTATCACCTCATACCAGTCAGAACGGCCAACATCAAAAAATCTACAAACAATAAATGCTGGAGAGGGTGTGGAAAAAAGGGAACCCTCCTGCACTGTTGGTGGGAATGTTAAGTTGATACAGCCACTATGGAGAACAGTATGGAGGTTCCTTAAAAAACTAAAAATAGAACTACCATATGACCCAGCAATCCTACTACTGGGCATATACCCTGAGAAAACCATAATTCAAAATGACACATGCACCCCAATGTTCATTGCAGCACTATTTACAATAGCCAGGTCATGGAAGCAACCTAAATGCCCATCGACAGATGAATGGATAAAGAAGATGTTGTACATATATACGATGGAATATTACTCAGCCATAAAAAGAAACGAAATTGAGTTATTTGTAGAGACGTGGATGGATCTAGAGACTGTCATACAGAGTGAAGTAAGTCAGAAAGAGAAAAACAAATACCATATGCTAACACATATACATGGAATGTAAAAAAAAAAAAAAAGGTTCTGAAGAACCTAGGGGCAGGACAGGAATAAAGACGCAGATGTAGAGAATGGACTTGAGGACACGGGGAGGGGGAAGGGTAAGCTGGGACGAAGTGAGAGAGTGGCATGGACATATATACACTACCAAACGTAAAATAGATAGCTAGTGGGAAGCAGCTGCATGGCACAGGGAGATCAGCTCAGTGCTTTGTGACCACCTAGAGGGGTGGCATAAGGAGGGTGGGAGGGAGACACAAGAGGAAGGGTATATACGTATGCGTATAGCTGATTCACTTTGTTATACAGCAGAAACTAACACAACACTGTAAAGGAATTATACTCCAAAAAAGGCGTTAAAAAAAAGAAAAAGAAAAGGAACTGGGAAAGGAAAATATCAGAAGATGATGATATGCCATTTTCAGAATGTGCCCAGCTGCCTGTTAGATATATAGAACTAAAGTTTACAAGAAAGGTGAAGCCTGTGAGACATAAATCTGGACATAATTCATATACAGGGGCAACAAAGTAATAAAAGAGGATGACTTCACTGGCAAGGAATTACAAACTGAAAAGAGGGCCAAATAAAACCCTAGAGAGTTCTTGTAAATTAAGAGGTAGTCAAAAGAACAAAGAGGCATCAACAAAGGAAAATAAAGTTACCTGCAAAATAGCATAATCATGAGGGTAGTGTAAAGTAACAGATCGTCAATGAGGAAAACATAAAAATGGAAGAAAGTATTCACAGGTATTTAAATGATGTAGCACTCACAGAGAATGAAGACTAAGAACATAGATTTGGCGATTAGAGATTATTAGCCCACAAAGACTGTAATTTCAATACTGTAACGAGGAAAAGAGTATGGATGGATCTTGAAGAAATGGAGCAGTTGACAAAGATGGTTTACTCCAGATGTCTATAAATGGAGAGAGAAAAAAGAAAGGATAGCTGATGGTATAAACAGAACTAAATAAATAGTTTTCAGGATGGGAGAGGGTTCTGCATGTTAGTATGTATCAGGCAAATAACCAGTACTGGCTAAGAAAGGAAAGAAAACAGTCCATGTTACCAGTGCACACTGATGTGGCAATGCAAAGTGAAAAATTTGGTATTTGATTCTCCCATTTATGGAAAACTTAAAATTGATAACATTTGGTATTTGAGAACCACTATTTAGACAAAAGCAAAGGGACACTGATCTTCTGCTCTCTGTGTCCACAAAGAATGTACATGCTAGTTTTGACATCATTCTACCAATGATGGATCTTTATAAATTTCACCTACATAACAGAAGACTTAAAATATGAGAGTAGGACAGTTAACGTTAATAAATTAAAAGAAAATGAATTTCAAGAACTCGAATTCTTGTTAATTCCCTAGTGGTTCAGTGGTTAGGACCTGGCACTTTCATTGCCAGGGTCCGGGTTATAACCCTGGTTGGGGAACTAAGATCCCGCAAGCCATGTGGCATGGCCAAAAGAAAAGAAAAAGAGAGAGAGAAAAAAAGAATTCGAATTCTTATTTTTATTTATTTATTTAGTTAGTTAGTTAGTTAGTTAGTTAGTTAGTTAGTTAGTTAGTTAGTTATTTTGCGGTACGCGGGCCTCTCACTGTTGTGGCCTCTCCCGTTGCGGAGCACAGGCTCCGGACACGCAGGCTCAGCGACCATGGCTCACGGGCCCAGCCGCTCCGCGGCATGTGGGATCCTCCCGGACCGGGGCACGAACCAGTGTCCCCTGCATCGGCAGGCGGACTCCCAACCACCGCGCCACCAGGGAAGCCCTTATTTTTTTATTTTAATACAAAAAAAGTTTTTAGGAAGCTTCATTCACATGTCATTATTTTTTAAAGTTTATATGTCCCTTTTGTTCCTTTCCCAATCTTAATGTAAACATCCAAGGAAAATAAATCTAAAAATTATATTCTTACTATAATTCAATGAATGATAGAAAACCTTCTACTTTTTAACATAACTATGATGCCAAAGTCTGAAGAGAAGGGAGATGCTGGTACCTTAAGTAGTGAATATTGACAGCTGGCTATCACCAGGCAGAACTGGAAGACCCAGATATCTCTGAAGAAGCCTTGTATGAGAAGAATAGATCCCAAAAAAGCCACAAGAATAGCCAAGATGACAGCTAATACATTTTCCAGGATCTCACGATTTCTGTAGACAGAAAAATTTATGAGTAAGTATATCATCAATACAAGAAATTAATCAGAATGCAAAAAGGGAAGACATCAATATGAAGTCCATACTATGCTTGTTAAGATTTTTTTTTAGTACTGGGTTTGAACAAGGTTTTGGATCATATGGAAAAAGTATGTTCAGTTTAGATGGAAAACTGGCACACATTCTTATGTGCAAATAAAGCATGCTATAGTGGATTGTGAGGTTCTTATTATAATACATAATACAGTTTCAATTTCTATGTTATAACTTTACTTTTCTTATCATCTGCTTCTCTGTCAAGTTTGTTGCCAAATAACTAAACAACCTGAATGGCAAATAAAGGAAATATACAAAGAAACAAGTTTGAAAAACAAAATCTCAAAAGAATTTCTAGAAAATTAAATTGAAAACATTTATATGACAAAGTTTGTAAGCAAATTTTGATACCAAGTGGTTTAATTTCCCATGTCTAAATCATCTGAAATAATCAGAAATCTTACTAAAATTACTTAAACACAGGCTCTTACATATGTTGAGAATGAAGGCAGTGACAGACCATCAATGCTGCCTCTATCAAAGTTACTGAGACAATTCTATATTTTACTAAACTGACACTGTAAAAGAAGCAGTATGATGTTCAACATACTACATACAGCAAAATGAAGATAATTTTTTTTTAATTTATTTTATTTTTTGGCCGCACTGCACAGCATATGGGATCTTAGTTCTCCAACCAGAGATCAAACCTGCACCCCCTGCATTGGAAGAGTGGAGTCTTAACCATTGGACTGCCAAGGAAGTCCCTGAAGATGACTTTTATAAATCATGCCAAAAAATAAGAATCTATCTTACTTCTTGGGGAAATTTTATTCAAAAAATGTTAAGTATGTGCTAAAACTCTTGATTTTAAAGAATATTTACTGACACAGGAACATGCTCAGTACATTGGCTATACAAAGAAAGGAGGACACAAAACTGTATACGAACATACAAGTTCTATTACTTAAGAGACGTACATATACAGGTTTAAAGAGACAATATATCGGGCCTCCCTGGTGGCGCAGTGGTTGAGAGTCCACCTGCCGATGCAGGGGATACGGGTTCGTGCCCCGGTCTGGGAGGATCCCATATGCCGCGGAGCAGCTGGGCCCGTGAGCCATGGCCGCTGGGCCTGCGCGTCCGGAGCCTGTGCTCCGCGGCGGGGGAGGCCACAACAGTGAGAGGCCCGCATACCGCAAAAAGAAGAAAAAAAAAAAAAAAAAAAAAGAGAGACAATATATCAATTTGGTACTACTAATAATGGTTCTCTCTGGGTGGAAGGATTTTGGCTGGCCTCTGTCTTAAAATCTTTCTACATATTTAATAAAGAATTGCTTTCATAATCATAAAAAGATGTTTATTTCTTTATATTACATCAATGCCCAATGTAAAATCAATTGACCTAAAAAATAAAATTCACAAACATCTCTGTACTATTTCACTTGATAGTTCTCCCAGATTAAAACAAGTTCAATAGTAATTTCAAATCAATAAATGAAACACTGGTATTTTCACTTGCTCTTATACGGCAGTTGTGGAATTCCCGATTTGCCGAATCCAGTGATCCCTGTCGGCCCTGTTACACTATATTCTGTCCATGTTGCTTGTCACTGAACACGTACTCTCCCTTCGGCTTTTGTTAGTTTTTAATCTTGATGATTCCAATTTATCAATTTGTTTTTTCATTGATCTGTTTTTGATGTCACATCTGTGCAATTTTGCCTAACCCAAGGTCACAAATCTTTTCTCCTACGTTTTGCTTTTTTCTGAATTTTATGTTTTAGATTTCACATTTAGGCCTATGATCCACTCTGAGTTAATTTTTGTAATATGATGCAAGGTAATAATACAAATTCTTTATTTTTCTCTTTTTTTTTTGCATATGGAAATCCAATGTTTCTAGCATCACTTGTTGAAAAGCTTATCCTTTCTCCACTGATCTGGGATATTATTTTGGCACTATCTAGGCCTGGAATTTTCTTTATGGGAAGGTGTTTAACTACAATGCCCATTTATTTAATAGATATAGGAACATTAAGATATTGTATTTCTTTCAGAACTTTGATAGTTTTTATCTCTCAAGAAATTTGTCCACTGTCAAATTTATTTACATACAGCTGCTCATAATATTTTATTATCCATTTATTACCTGTAGAATCTGTAGTGATATCCTAGCTCACATTCCTGATATTGGTAATTTGTAACTTTTTTTTTTGTCCTGATCAGCCTGGCTAAAGTATATTACTTTAATTGAGCTTTTTGGTTCCCTTTATTTTTCTCTACTGTCTTCTGTGTTTCTGAAATCAGAAATCTTCTGATTTCTGCTTGGTTCTTTATGATTTTCTTTCTTCTGCTTTCTTAGGCTTAACGTGATCTTCTTTTTCTAGTTTCCTAAGGGGGAAGGTGAAGTCACTGAATTGACTTTTCTTCTTATTCAGTGCTATAAATTCTTCTAAGTACTGTGTTAGTGGCATCACAAAAATTCTGTTTGTGTTTCATTTTTATTTAGTTCAAAATGTTTTCTAATCTCCCTCTTGATGTGTCCTTTGATGTATGAGTTATTTAGATGTATTTAGCTTTCAAATATTTAGGGATTTTCCAAGGTTCTTTTGTTACTGATTTATAATTAACTCCGTGGTCAGGGAACACACTATATAGGACTCAAATCCTTCTAAATTTGATCCTTATATTATGGCCCAGAATATGGTCTATCTTGGTAAATGTTCTGTGTGCACATAAAAGAATGTGTATTCTGTGGTTATGAGTGGAGTGTTCCATAAATGTCAATCAACTTAGGTTGGCTGACAATTATATCTTTGTTGATTTTCTACATACTTGTTCTATCAATTATTGAGAGAGGTGTGCTGAATTCAACTATAATTGCGAATTTATCCATTTCTCGTATTTCTATCAGCTTTTCCTTCAAAGCACTGTTTGAGATGTAAAAACATTTAGGATGGTTAAATCCTATGCATTAATTGACCAGTTATCATTATAAAATGACCTCCTTTTACCTCGGTAATATTCTTTGCTTTGAAATCTACTTTGTCTGACATTAATTCAGCCACTCTAGCTTTACTGTGATTAGTGTTAGCATGATATATCTTTTCTGTTTTTATATTTAAAGTGCATTTCTTGTAGGCAGCAAAGAATTGAGTCTTGTTTTTTTTCTCCAATTTGACAATTTCTGACTTTTCCAACTATCATCCTGTCATTTATCTTCTGTCAATCTGTTTTTTGATCTCTTTCCTTTTCTGCCTTATTTTAGATTAAGAGAATAATTTTTATGCATCTATTTTATCTACTTTATTTTTTTAACTTACTAGTTATAACTCTTTCTTTTGTTATTTTAGTAGTTGCTTTAGTATACATTTTATGACAGTCTACTTCAAGTGATGTAGTATAAGTAGACATACAGTATAAGCAACTGATATTTAATTCATATACAGTATAAGAAACTTATAGTAGTATACTCTTATATGCCCCTTCCTGGCATTTATGCTATTATTATCATGAATTTTACTTTTACTTATCTTATAAATCATACATCATTATTATTTTTGTTTAAACATCCAATTATGTCTCAAAGGGATTTAATCAGTAAGAAAAATTTTTATATATCTATTAATGTAGTTACTTACCATTTACAGTGATCTTTTATTTCTTTGGGTAGGTCCATATTTCCAGTTGGTATTAGTATCCTTCTGCCTGAAAGACATCCTGTAATATATTTTGTAGTGCGGGTCTGCTTGAAAAAAATTCTTTCAGTTTTTCCTAGTCCAAAAATGTCTTTATTTCATCTTGGTTTTTGCAGTTTTGTTGGCTATAGAATTCCAGATTGAGTTTTTCTCTCCTTTCAATACTTTAAAAATGATGCTCCATCATCTCATTTGTATTTTTTCCAACAATAAATCTGATGTCTTCCTTATTCTTGTTCCTCTGTACAAACTACATCTTTTTTTCTCTTGCAGTTTTTAAGATTTTATCACTGATTTGAGCAATTATGTGCCTTGGTATAGTTTTTTTCATGTTTCTTGTACTTGAGGTTCATGAAGATTCTTCAATGTGTACATTTGTAGTTTTCATCAAATTTTGAAAGTTTTCCACCATTACTTCCTCAAAATTTTTTCTCTCTTCCTGTCTCCCTTGGCTTACTTTCATTTTGTATAGTCTTTTCATTGGGGGATGGGAGTAGGAGAATGATTCTTTTTTGTTTCATTTTTTAGTTTCTACTGCCATGCTGTCAACTTCACTTATATTTTCTTCTGTAATGTCTAATCTACCATTAATCTCATCCATTGTATTTTTCATCTCAGACATTTTAGTTTTCATCTCTAAGTGTGACTTGGGTCTTTTTTTTCATACCTTCCGTATCTCTACTTAATTTTTATTAACACGCAAAGTACATTTATAACTGTTTAATGTCTTTGACTGCTAATTCTAATATCAGTGACAGTTACAGGTTGGTTTCCTTACTTCCCTCATTATAAATCACATTTTGTCATTTCTTTGTATGCTTGGTAATCTCCGATTGGATGCCAGATATTGTGAATCTTAACTTTTTATGTGGTGAGAATTTCTGGATTTTTATAAATCTTGTTGAGCTTTGTTATGCTACTTGGAAACAGTTTGATCCTTTCAGGTCTTGCTTTTATGGCTTGCTAGGTGGGTCTGGAGCAGTGCTCATGCTAGGGCTAATTACTCCCCACTTCTAAGGCAAGACTTTCCTGAGTACCCTACACAATGCATCATAAAGTATGAATTATGGTGGGTGGGGATAGGCACTATCCCCAGCCCTGTGTGCCAGGCACTGTTCCTGTTTCTTTCACATCATTCTGACCCTGTCTTCCTCCTATACATTCTCTTACCAATACTCTGCTGAAGAGTTGAGGAGACCCACTAAAAATCTCTGAGGTTCGCTCTCTGAGCAGCAATCCTCTCTCTGATGTTCTATCCTACAGACTTGAGCTGCTCTAGTCTCCCTGGACTCTGAGCTCCATCTCCTCAACTCAGGAAGTCTGCTGGACTCTACTTCAGTACCACAGCCTGGGGACTCTCTTAAGGCAGTAAGGTGGGCTCACATAATTTGCTTCCCATCTCTCAGGAATCACGGTCCTTTTCTGTCTTATTTCCAGTGTCTTGAAAACCACTGATTCATGCATTTTATCTGTTTTTCATTGTTTTACGTAGAAGAGTAAACCCAGTCTTTGTTACTCCATGTCAACTAGAAGCAGCAGTTCATCACCAAGTTCATAATTGACTAATACTGTTTACTATTATACCTTTTATAGTTCGAGTCATATTACATATAACCTTATGGTCAATAACACCTCAAATTCTCTGGCTTTTAAGTACAGTTGTATGATTCTTAATGATAAAAACAATTTTTAAAATAAACATATTAAAATTTCCACAAAAAAAGCTTTTAATGGATTCAGGAGAGTCAATGTTTGGGAGCCTTACTAACTTAAATTTTATCTCAGGAGAACCAAAATAGAAAACACCTTCCAACATGGAAACCAAGTCAAATACTCAATGGGTAATTTAATACATTTCAATTTAAAAATAAAATCCGTGTATATCTTTAATATCACACTATATTCTCACCTATCAAACAGGGCCAAAAGTGTGAGTCTGTCAAAGTTAATGCCGATCCACAGCTGGGGCAGGATCCAAAAGCGATAATAGTGTTTAACTTTTTGGGCAGCTTCTTCTGTTGGACCATAAGTAGCTGCCAAATCAGGGCTTAGGTCAATGTCTTGTTGCTCCAACAAATCTGTATCGATGGTCAATAGTCTGTTCAATCGAATCTGTGGAAGAGAGAGCTAAAAGAAAATCAGCATTGAAAGGCTTAAAATATCTCTAATCAAGTCATGCTTCAAGGGTTATGCAATCAGCTTGCAAATTATCTAAACCTCCTTAATTCTCTACACTAGTCCACTCTTGTGGATATTTTATGATTGTTAGAAACTACAGAAGGTGACAAAAGGAAGTGAACTACAACAAAGGCCTTTTGGAAAGATTTTTCTAGGAAGTATTTGAAATTTTAGTATTTTATGATTGTATAGCTAGTGAATCCATTAAAATCACCAACAGGGAATCATTAGCGGCTTCCCTTCTCCCTACCCCTTCTCTTCTCTCATTAAGCTATGAACCTCACTACTGTGTCAAATCTAAGCTCCTCTGCATTGGATTCAATGCCTTCAAATCTCAATTCTTCGTACAGTCTCTTATCACTCTTACTGCTGTTTTCAAATCCCTCCCACACTCCTTTATTTTTGTTTTGGCAGGCTGCTCATCTGAGGCTATACAGGATAGTACCACATTACATTTCTTTCAGCTTCAACTCATCCATTCACCAGTTTCCCCTTCCTCTGAAAGAATCCAAAGTTTACTGAATTTAGCATAGCACTAGCCAGCATTTTGCTGTCTCAAGGCTCTCATACCATTTAACAGTGGAAAATACTACTATGCCATTTTATATAAAGGACTTGAGCAAACATAGATTTTGGTATCCGCACAGGGTCCTGGAAGCAATTCCCTGCGGATACCAAGGGATCACTGTAATCATTTCCCCATTTCTGCTTTCCTGTGGAGTTTCCAGGAATACACTGCAGCAGAAGAGTAGGAACAGTCTTTATTTTTCCTACACAGGGGTGGGGTAAAGTCAAGAAAATATGTTTCTTATATAACAGCCATTTCTGTCTCTAAGCATTGACAAATATCTCCCCAAACACTTTTTCTCCCATATCCTCTATGCCAGGGTTTCTCAATCTTGGCACTACAGGTACTTTCAAGCCAGATAATTCTTTGGGTGGGGGCTATGCTTTCCACTGTAGAATGTTTTACAGCATCCCTGGCTTCCACCCACTAGATACCTACAGCATCCCCCTGATTGTAACAAGCAAAAATATTTCCAGACATTGCCAAATGTTGAAAACTACTGTTCTGTGCCAATTCACATCTATGGTTTTAAAACCCTGCTCACAACTCATCATCTTCAGGAAGCCACTAATAATTAATCTCTTTGGCACTAAATTTATCTACACGTACCTTGTATCTCTTAAATATTGCTTATAAGGATTTCAACTGTTCTATCTTTTCTAACCTCAATATATATATTTTGATATACATCACACAAAGGCAGTGTTATCTTTTTAAAATATACCCACTGCATCTCATATGGCATTTTTTTATACAGCGGTAACATCACTAAGCACACACACTGGTATATGAATAACTAATAGTTAACCAACAGTTAGTAGATAAGTACCAAATCAGTTAGCTATGTACCAAAATCATAATGTTCAAAGTGAAGTTTTAAAATGGCAGTTAAAAATGGCACAACCAGGTTATGACACTGGTGAGTAAACAGACCTCTATGTACCCTCAAAAGTATAGTTACTGATTCATAAATAGCTAATTAAACTTCATGGTGCTTTACGCTTGTTTGCTTCTTAACAAAGGACTTATGAGAAGAGATCCACTATGGGACAGCAAAGGTGATTTTGCCAGTTTTCAACAAAACTGATATTTTGTAACCTCATCAATTTTCTGATTTGTATAGCTACTTAATCTGAAAATACAGCATTTTATAAAAATAAAGGAAAACCTACCACATCATGTGGATAAAATCGAACTGAGGTAGAACTGGATACATGTGAATCCGTGTCACTAAAGAAAAATGAAGAAGACTTTAGGGAATAAACAGCTTGTCAAGTAGTAGAAAGAAAAATAAGTCTATTAACAATTACATGATACTTACACTGTCTACTTTTCCATGTAAACTTCAAAGTACAAAATCGAATTTTCCTAGAGTTGTGATTAGGAGCATAGCCTCTGGGTCAAAGTATCTATATTCAAATCTCCTCATCAACTGAATGAGATCTTGGACAAGTTATCTAACCTTTTTATACCTCAGTTTCCTCATTGGTAACATAGGATAAAAGTACCTCTATGACAAAGTTCTTGTGAAAATTGTTTAAGAAAGCAATTAACATATTGCCAGGAGCCATAATAAATTTAACCTATGATATAATAGTCTAGGACGTGACAATTCAGTTTCCACAGTTCAGTCAAATTTAGATTTCAAAACTTAAGACCTTACCACATTTATGGTGTAAGGAATTGTTCTTATCTTGAATTATATTAAACATAATAAAGTGTTCCCATTGCTCCATCCTCCTATTGCTTCCACTGTTACAAAATCATCTGAACACTCCAATCATTTTTGAGGGGGTGAATTCTGAAACTGGACTAAAGGAGCTTTATTAAAGAGTACAGTTTCTGAAATGTTCTATCTTTTCAGCATGCTAAGCTAAGTGATCACAAGACCTTATTGCTTTAAAGAGACCCATAAAACTGAAAAAACTAACTGCCCATAGATATGTAACATATAAATAGGTGTGTCCCACTATTAAATGGAAGTCCTAAAATAAGAATCAAATGACTCTTGTGGAAAAAAAGTGAGCTAATCAATCAACAATGAATTTCAATGCAGCAATTTGAATAGATGAGTAAGATAAAAATTTCAGAAAAAAAATTGAACACATTCTAAACTATAATTGATTATGTTATACGATCAAGATTTCTATTTCTTATTTGCTTTCCTCCTAACTTCTCTGTTATCTTACATAATTCCTTCCTGAGGGAAGGAGAGAAAAGAAACTAAATGCAACATATTACCCACATTTTAAGAAATTCCTACTTCTTACAGCTGGTAAACACATTTTAAAACAAAATAAAAGATAATCACTTAAAAAGACACTTGACCAAAACCCTCACACAGAAATAAAAATTTGAAATTACACAAAGAAAGAGAATCGATGGGTTTGAACTTAGCTGTGTAAATATTTTTCTAATAAGTTCTTTCCATCATGCGATATATATACATAGTTAAATTTGAAACTGCAGGGAACTGCTGTCTCATGGTAAGATCTACAGGAAATTTTTACTTAATTTTTTTAAAATACATAATAGCTTTTGTTTTAAGAATAACAGCTTTCTTTTTTTCCACAGCAAAAAATTCTACTTTAATTCTTTGGCGACAAATGCATAATGACCATTTATTTAACCCAATATAAACAAATGTTTTCAAAATAACTTTTCTATCTCAATGTTTACAAACTTTAAAAACGGCAAACATATGCAAGTATATACACTCCCCTAATATGACTTCACACATACCAGATATTGGATGCTCTTCTTGCTGCTGGTTCAAAATTCACAAGTGACATATCACAGCCACCAGTCTCATAAAGCGTAGAAGAGAACTTACCTAGCAAATAAATGATTTTTTTTAAAAAGCCATTAGAATACTCAGAAATTTTCCTTCATGAAACACTAATTTTAAGCTTGTTACAATCTAAGAAAATGTACTATAACCTTCTTTTCCCAAAATATTTAAAAAACAATGATCTACATGTAATTCAGCATGATGTGAATTGAAAAGGAATGCTAAACAGTGTGGCAAAATGTCAACATACACAATCAGGTGTTAAAAGTGATTTAAGTCAGCTTGTAATAGCAGTCTCCTTCTCTTTTCTCCTCCCAGCACATTCTCAATTCAAATTATAATACAAACAAACTGAATGTTGTTTAAAGGTCACCTGACCACTACTTACAAGTGGTGAGTAGCCATTTGGAGGGCTGCTTAAGTTTTAAGATAGCTCAAACTGCAAGACAACAAATTTATGTGATTACCTTCAGAGTTTTTTGGTTTTGTTTTACTTTTAAGAAGAAATGAAAAGTATCAAAATGGATCTAAGGAAGTTCAATGAATGAAGTATAATAATGTTGGTGACAAACTACAGTATTCAATGAATATTAATAGTTGTATGATTCTACAAGAACTCTATGAAAGAATTCAGGAACACCATTTGCTGTAGCCAAGTATCTACAGAACTGATAAAAGGCTTAGAAATTTTATTGGTTGCAAAGAATATAGGTTTGAAAAAAAAAACTCTTAAAACGAACTGTATAACGTAAAATGATTTCTGATAATGGAATTTTAGAAACCTGAATACTGTCTGAAATGCATGCTGTACTTTGAAGATCTATGGTAAGCCATATCAATGGTGGGTAGGGAGCATAAATAAATGAATATAAATTTCTAGTAGGACAATAAGATGAGGTATATAACTGCAACTGTTTGGATCTAGTCCAGACTGCCTTTTGAGTATTTATGAGGTTTTTGTTTTACTAGCTAGAACTACTGAGGTTATAAATATGAGAAATCTAAAGGGCAATTTCAACTTGATGACAAGGCTAAAGGATTTCTTTTCCATGACTACAATGAAAACAGTATACAATAAGAATTTTTATTTAAGTGAAATCCTTGAAAAATGACAATAAAAGGCCCCCATAATGTTCTAATATAATCAAGGGTTCACAGAACATTTCAACAACTACTTCTTTCGTCAAAAGGACTAGAATCAGAAAAAGTACTTTATTAAATAGGATTGAGTACTTTCTATGAGTCATAATATTTTATCCTATTATGGTGTTTTCTGTAGTAGCATTATTTTTGGTCAAAATACTCCTGAGATAAATTAGGGAAAAAGGCATTCTGTGAAATGCTCAGCTCATTTGCTGTTTTTCAAGGGAGGATTACTGAGCATGTAGATTATCTAAAACTCCGCTTTTTACCCCCGTCTTCTAGCCATGAGTTCCTCACTCTTAGCACCTCTAACAGAAACCAGAGTAGGGAACTAAAATGAAATGATAGAGTTTTCTGAAGTGATAGGGTGGGTTGAAGAAATTGTTAGTAAAGACAAAAGTTAAAAACTGCCTTGACTGAGATTTTAAAATTATTTTTAAATTGTAACTTTTTATGCTGTGCTCTTTCCTTACTTATTAGCATGTATAATCAGAGATGGGCTGTGCTAAAATTAACTTAGATTAACAGAAGAAAAGAAACACCTGATCAAAATCACAGATTGCATAAATGCAGAAGAATATAAAATCATATTAAATGACTAAATCACAGAGTAACAGAGCTGGGCGGGCTAGTATGAAATCCAGTAAGAATGGAATACATAAATATTTGTGTTTATATCACATAATTTGTGTGTATTTTTGAAATAATTCTATATTCAGTAGAATTTAAATTATTGGAGTATATTCTGAGTATTTAAGCATTCCATGGGATTTTTAGTAATATAAGTCCTGTTCTTGGGATATTAAAAATAATAAATATTTATATGCAACTGAAATCAACTAAAATATTACTCTTTGTAATTTTCAAACGAAACAGTAAAAGATGATTAAGTCATTACTGCAACTATGTTGTCTTTTATGTATAGATGTCTAGTATGAAACTTATAAAGAAATGGGTGCATTTTAAATAAAAATAAAACAACCCCCCAAAAGCTTTTCAGAAAGAAAGCTGGAAAAACTGAGTAGTTTTATTACTACATAAATCTACAACTACAACTACAAATCTACAACTCTGAATGCATACAAAACCACTGAGTAACAAGGAATAAAATTTAAAATTTAAACAAAGCATAAAACATGTCTAAGAAAAGGGCAGTTATAATTTCAACAAATGTGCATGACTTCAACAGTGCTTGTTTTTTTTCCCTAAGAAGCTTCTGTCTACCTACTAACTTTACAAACATGTCAGGTTCATAAAAACATACATGGCATATGTCAGAACAAACTAACTTTGCATTAAGGCTTCATGGTGTAGTCCCAACTTAACTCCACCAAAAGAACAGATTCTATGTCCCTCTTACATCTTTGGGCTTGGCAGCTGACAGCACTTCAGAAGTAACAAATTTTATTCAGAAGATAATTCAGAAAAATAAATTACACTAAAAAGTGTTTAGCTTAAGGTTTCAGTGAAAAACTTAGTAACATTTTAATATATGAATATAATAATCTACTAAAGACATCTTCAAAAATAACCAAAACAGAAATAAGTACATATTGCTATTGGTTTATAAAAATTAATAATATCTTAAATTTGTACAAATCTTCTTAGCAAACATAACAACTTGACATATATCTCATTTGAGATTAAAACCATAATCACAGTTAACCTTTCTGAACTAATAAGTAAATGTGCCCTTATTAATAACCCTATTTTAATAAGTATTCTGTATTTAGAAAAATACTTCCATTTAAATATTATTTCTAATGAACATTAATTGGGAAGAAAGTAGAACATCAATGAACTATGTCCTCCTCACATGCATTATGATTATAAACTAAGTTATCTCCTCATAATTCAACTCCCAGGTCATAACTAATTATATCTAACAGTATGGCTCTGTCATGATTTTAAAAGAAAATCATTAATTTCTGACAAACAAGATTGGAGGCTGGAATTTCAGACTTAATAATGACATTGGCCATGATATAGCATCTCTAAGATAAAGAAAAGTTAAGGCACACGGTATTTCTGTTTCAAATATTCAATAATGACTGCTATTGTCTTCAAAAATTCAATTTAATTCCACAAAACCCTATTTTTCTTGAGGTGGGAGAATTTCCAGTAACCACAGGTCAATACATAAGTGATGAACAAGAAGATAAGTAAAACTGAATATTGATTTAAGGAACAAGGACACTTGAAGCATTTCCCTGAAGCCACAAATTCAAAATAAACACTGGGGACTTCCCTGGTGGTGCAGTGGTCAAGAATCCGCCTGGCAACACAGGGGACACGGGTTCGAGCCCTGATCCGGAAGATCCCACATGCCGCGGAGCAACTAAGCCCGTGTGCCCCAACTACTGAGCCTGCGCTCTAGAGCCCGCGAGCCACAACTACTGAAGCCCGCGTGCCTAGAGCCCGTGCTCTGCAACAAAGAAGCCACCGCAATGAGAAACCCACGCACCACAGCGAAGAGTAGCCCCTGCTCACTGCAACTACAGAAAGCCCGTGTGCAGCAATGAAGACCCAACGCAGCTAAAAATAAATAAATTAAAAAACAAAAAACCAAAATAAACACTGGCAAAACACTGATAAAAGACATAGAAATTAATGAGATTCTCTAATTAGTCCTATCAATAAAGATCCTCACCACGTAACACAAAGTTCAGTTTATATTGTGAGAAACCCTTAATGCATTCTTAATGTCACTCATTTCACTTATTTATCTTAGAAAGAGGTGGTTACCAGAAGGACAAATCATCCGTAGGGTTGTTCCAATCTTCCTAGCACCAACGACAAAGAAGGCCTCTTACATTTCTTGGACGATTTCGTTCTGTAGAACCCCACCCTACACCCCCATTCATTTTGCATTCTCCAAGCCTAACCCTGATACACTGCTTGACTTCTCACTTTTCTAGCATTATTCTTAGCGCAAGGAGGGGCTACAAGAGCAAAGAGAGAGAGAGAGACAAGGGAGGCAGCTTTACGAAGTGTTTTTAGAAGACAACTGGGGGACTACACACATCTATCTCTATGACGAACTTGAGTACTCTACGAGAAGTGTCTTTTTCTGGCGGTGATGAGTATTGTGCTCACAATATCATTCCAATGAATACATGACACCTTTAAGAGAGGAGGCCTTGACAAGTTCCCATTTCTTGGATAGCACCCCCCTTACTATGAGTGGTGCCTGTGAGTCTCTGAGAAAACAAGAGTTTTCACCCAGACAGAAATGCCTCATTTTACTGCTGCTTACAGGTTTATGGACCTGTTTCTCCCTAGACCAGGGATCAGCAAACTTTTTCTGTAAAGAGACAGATAATAAATATTTTAGGCTTTGTGGGCCAGATGGTCTCTGTTGCAACAGTTTGAGTCTACCACTGTAGCGTGAAAGCAGCCACAGAAAACACATAAAATATTTACTTTATTTACAAAACAAGCGTCAAGCTAGATATAGTCACCAGGCCATAGTTTGCTAAAGCCTGTCCTAGACCAAAGGCCTTACTTTTATAAAATCTCTTTAATTCTTGTGCTAAATGGAAATCAAGTCACTATGTTGCTCCTGTTCAATACGACAACCAGCCCTTCTTCCTAGAACGTGCAATGATGTGCTAGGTTTTTAAAACAGGAGAAGGATAAGAAAAAGGGTAGAAATGAGAAGAAAGAGGTTGGTTTAGAAGAGAGCTTTTGAGTACTGGTAAGAAAAGACAGATAAACTCTATTGCTTGGTAACAGTGAAAGAGATTCATATACTGATATATTTTACTGCCACGGTCACTGTTCGCTAGTTCTGACTTAACACAACATGTCAATTCATTAAGTGGAATCCCCAGATCAGGTGAACCTTCCAGAAGTGAATGTACAAGTTCATATTCTGATATAATTTCATCATCTCACATCTCCTTCAAAAGGGCAAGTCTTCCTCATCTTGGTAAAATAATCCATAACAATGACATCAATGACATTACAAGTGATCAGATAAATAAACAAAAAAAGTCACAGAATGGGAGAAGATATTTGTAATTTGTATCTGACACATTAGTTGTATCTAAAATATCAAAAGAACTCTTAAATGTCAATAATAAGACCAACAGCTTGATTTTAAAACTGAGTAAAAGATTTGGACACACTTCACAGAAGATATATATATATATACATATATATATATATATATATATATATATATGTATAGTCAATAAACACACCAAAGGATCCTCATCATCCCTGCTCATAGGAGAAATGCAGATTTAAGCCACAATGAGATATCATTATACACCCATTAGGGCTAACATTTAAAAGGCCAAAAATAGCAAATGTCAGTGAGAATGGGAACAACTGGAACTCATACATGCTGGTGGGAATATAAAATTACTTTTGAAAACATTTTAGACATTTTATTCACGAGAGCCAATACCTGGAAACAACACAAACTTGTCCATTGACAGATGAATGAATATAAAATATATAGTAAGCTCATAAAATGAATACTCAGCAACAAGGAACATACTGCTAACAACATAATGAATCTCAGAAGCACCAGGCTAAGCGCAAAACTAAACACAAAAGGTTTCATATCGTGTAACTGCATTTATATGAACTTCTAGGAGAGGAAGAACATAATGGCATAAAGCACACAGTGGATGCCTGTGGCCAGGAACAGAGGAGGCGCAGACTGCAATGGGGGCACAATCTTTTGAAGACAATGAAAATGTTCTGTATCTTGGCTGTGGGATTTCACAGGCGTGCACATCTGGTAAAACTCACCAAGTTGTACATGTTGAATGAACACAATTTATCATGCCAAAATTATATGTCAATAAAGTTGATTTAAAAACAAACAAGAAAAAAAAGACTAGTCAGGTAAAAGACCAAGTAGATGGATGAACATGAGACAGCATGTAGTCAGTGAAATTCCCACACGTTACTAATCAAGGTTTTGGAGAATGAGTGACATCCGTTGTTTTGTTTTTGTGTTTCATTTTTAAAATATGACGCATCGAAAGATTCAAAAGCAGTATATAAAATGAAGAAAGTTCCCCACTCCCCACAGAAAGCCACTGCCAAGAGCACTTTCTGGGTTCTTCTGAAAAATTTTTATCTACATTTTGTCCCCAAGCAAATGGATCATTCTCTTCATACACACTTTCTAAAATTTACTTCTTTTGCTTACTAAATAGCTTACCTTTTCATGTCAATAACACATATATATCAAGTTCTGAACATCATAGTTATGTTCATGAATAATACACCAGGGGTTCTCCAGCAACAGACATTTAGATTGTTTACAGTTTTCCAAATTACAAGCAATGCTACAATGAATATCCACGTACATGTATCTTCGCATGTTTGTGAAACTTGTGGATTAAAATATATTGGCATTTTTGGTCTATTGTTCTAAACCTCCCTCCAAAAATGTTCAATCTTGTAGTGGTCTATTTCACCAGACCCTTTCCAACAATGGACATCACTACACATTCAGTAGATGAAAAATATCATAATCCTATTTTTAATTTGCAATTTTAAAAATTATGAGCAAAGTTGAGCTGTTTGCCCATAATTGCAAGCTACTTGTAACTCTCAACTTTTCTAGTAGGTCATTGATCTTAATCTTACTGATCTGAAGTGTTTATTGTCTTACTGTGGCAAAGACTGATGACTGGCCTCCAGTATGCATCTTGTCCTTATCCCTTTTCAAAATAGGACCTTCCCCTCAGTGAATTTCAGCTGAGCCTATGTCTATCTACTTAGAGACCTCTCCCAGCCTCTCCTGAAGCTAGAAGTTGCCATGTGACTATGTATGAGCCCATGGAAGGCAGGAGAAAGTGACAGGCACATTTCCCAAGTCACAGTCTGAAAGATAAAGGCTAGCTGTCCTTGACCTTTTTTTAGCACCCCCCTCCCCACTGCCCTCCTGTCTGGGGGTAAATGTCAACAACTGGAGCAGTCACCATGGACCAAGCAGGGAAGCCATATGTGGAAGATAAAAGAACCAACCCATCTGCTAGGGACGGCTCCCAACAGACTGTTATGAGAGAAATGTAAACTTCTCTCTAATTTCAGTCACTGATGGGGGATGAGGGAGGGCAGGTCTCTCCATTAAAGACTCTACCTATATTCTAACTAATGCACATACTAATCAATTTAATTTAGAATCTTAAGAATGTTAACGTTAGAAAGCAGTTAATCTAGTGCTTCAATGAATTCTTTACAACACAGACTGGCAAGAGACAAATCAGATATCTCAACCAGTCTCTGTTATCTTCTGTAAAATTCCTAGAGCAGTTCAAGCATCCCAAACTTTAAAAAATAATATGCCGGTAGTCTTTCCACAGTAACAATGATAAACTTCTGAGCATTTCCAGGAAATGACGGTTAGAGTAGATAAAATAAAATTTATCTAGGTTTATTTTTAATATTTGTGGGGATAAAACAGACACTCTCAAACCCTGCCAGATAAAGTGTAAACAAGCTTTCCATAAAGCAATTAAGAGTATACATCAAAGTCTCAATAATGTTTATTTCCCCTTGACGGATAATTCCATTTCACTGTATTTGGCCTAAGGACATAATCACAGCTGTACAGAAAGGGCTGTGCAAAGGATGTTCAGCAGAGTGTTTATTACAATAGAAAATATCAGGAATCATCTTGAAGACTAACAATGGGGTTAGTTAACTGGTTAAATAAATTGTAATAAATAATAATGTTAACAATAATAGTGATGATTATTTATGTAATTTACTATTGCCAGGCACTGTTCTAATTGCTTTCAATATTTTAATAGGTATAATCCTCACCACAAACCTATGAAGTATTATTACTATCCCCCTCTTTGATACATAAGGAAACTGAGGCACAGGGAGAGAAAATAACTTGTCCAAGGTCACACAGCTAGGAAGTGGTAGAGCTTGCATTTGAGGCCAGGAAGTTTAACTCTAGAGCTCACTATTCTACACTACCTTTCATGTAGCTCGCAGTGATAAAATATTACGCAGTCACTTAAGAACAAGTTAAAAAACAACATGAATAAATGTTCAAATGTGCTAAGAGAAAACAGCAAGAAGCAAAACTCATACGGTGACATAAAAGTCATACAACATCATCCCAGTTCTGTTAGAAAAGCATATACATGTATGCATTA
Organism: Mesoplodon mirus; assembly: GCF_964341445.2. Taxonomy (NCBI): domain Eukaryota; kingdom Metazoa; phylum Chordata; class Mammalia; order Artiodactyla; family Ziphiidae; genus Mesoplodon; species Mesoplodon mirus. The sequence goes on along the minus strand of NC_138979.1, from coordinate 157,449,324 downwards.
AAAAAGAAAGGAAATAAAAATAAAATGTTAATAGTGACTATCTCTGAGTGGTAAGACTGCAGATGACTTAATTTTCTTCATTTTATTTTCCAGTATTTGTAAACTTGTATTAGAACATGCTTTTCCCATCCTTACACCAAAAAGTACAAATACATCCCCCTAAATTCTTAATACTTCTTCCTTCTAGAGATAATGAAGCATTTTTACTGTTTCCATAAAAATAAACATTTTACTTTCATTTATAAATACTGGAGATATGGGGATATATGTATATGTACAGCTGATTCACTTTGTTATAAAGCAGAAACTAACACACCATTGTAAAGCGATTATACTCCAATAAAGATGTTAAATAAATAAATACTTTGTGTTGCCCTCCCCTGCAAAAAGGTACAAAAAAATAGAATTTGTATTCAAAAACAACAATAAAGGGTAAGATCAAGGTTGTTGCAAAAAAGAATAACTTTTAGTTTAGATGAATGAAAAAGATCTACCATAACATAGGAGACTAAAGTATGGACTCCAAGGTCCCTTTAAAGCCATCTTGACTTTTATTTATAGTAATGAGAAGTACTTAATGACAGAGCCCAAAATGTTACAGAGTAGTCCATAATAATATAATCTATTTTAAACACTAAGACTAACATAAAAATCACTGAAAGTATTATAGATCATCTGAGTCTCTGCTTTTTAAAATAAAAAATTTAAAAGTCTCCAAATTGTATTTCTCCTTAATAACGCATAGCTGCTATAAACTGCTTAAGAAGGTCAATAGGGTGTTGCCAGATTTCCGTTAAATCTTTTTCTAGAGCTGATCACATTTTCAAGGTAATAAGTTCTGTAGTAAAGCGGATTATCAGAAAGAATACCTTCTTTGTAAATACTTGTACAGTAATGAAATTTTTAAAAAACCTTAGAAAAATCAATTCATTACTCTTTAAACCTCTAATACATTAACGAAATTAAGAAAGTCTTAAATTCAGAGGAACACTACCTATGATATTTATATATTTTACGTTTATGTCTTGATAAACATAAAACTCTATTGTCCTCATTTCTTGCCTATAACAGTATTTTTATTTTTCACATGAAAATAATTTTATATATACTTCTCAAAACATATCCTCACCACCACTAATTTCATACACAGAAAAAAAAAGACAAATTTTCCTGTTTGATCCTATCTAGAATACTTCCTCTGAGATGTGATATATATTAAGAGTTTAACTATCAATTATAATAACCTATTTCATCACTACATCAATTTATTAGTCTTAATTCACAAGCGGAAGCCAGGATTAACATAAAAACTGTCTCTTGTGTGACTTACCTGGGTAATAAGCAAAAGTTTGTTTTATTTAGTAAAACTGCAGTTTAATTCAGACTATAGTATGAAATCAACTGCAAATAAGTTCAACAAAAGGCTGATAAAAAGAAAATTAACCTTTAGAACGTGGTTTTTACAAAAAGAATAACACGTTACATTGAAGGATTTGAGAAATTCTTTGATAGTAATTTCCTTTTCAAAGATTTTAACTTCAAAACTTACCCATCACTTACATAATTATTTAAACAAAGTTTCCGTGGAAATGAAGTCTATAAATGAGAAAGGAAGCCATCCAAATTTTTCCAACCAGGTTCTAAATTATACACTAATAATTCAGTTTTAAAAGTTATGATGAACAATTATTATGCCTGTGGAAAATGGATGATGAAAATGTATTTTCCTCTGCTGATTAAGCTACTAATAAAACCTTATAATGCCATCATCAATGAACTTTTCCACCATGTCCAGTGCTACCTGATAATCTTGAAATGCTAGATAAAATGCAACAGAAAAATGATTCTCAGGATTTAGTATAGGAAATGGATGTGGTTATCTATTATGACATCACAGAGTAAAAATGTCAAAAACATAGTTAAGGAAAACTACCTAGGCTTGGAATTAAATAATGCCTGACTGCAAGTTTCCTTTAATCAAAAAAGGCTAATATTCCCCACTTTAAAAAGTAAACACACAATTACAACATACACATGTATACACATGAAAACATTTATATGCACCCAAACATATATATGTATAAGTGGATATATGTAAGTTTGAGTGTGTATGTGTATGAGTGTGTTATATAAATGTATTATGTGTATTTATAAATTTTCACATGTAAAAATTATACATTTAAAATTTTCAGTTGAAGAAGCTAAATTTGGAAGGAAGCAATCCTTTGTAAATACTCCATACTTTCAGGGAATATCATGGCTAACTTCAACATATTTGAGTATACAGTATCCAAATTCATTCACACAAAATTATTTTACTACTGTTAATTAAAATCATGTAGAAAATTAAACTATGCAACAAAAATATTCTAGTGTAATATATTAAAAAATCAGTGTCTCTACCAATTCCTTCAAGTTCAGCAGCAGTTCATTTTACGAATCTTTTTTGGCCAACCTTATGTGCTATGAAACGAACAGGTATACACTCTCCATTGATTGTGTCTTTTGTGCTAATTATTACTAAGCATTCAATTTGGCAACGTTCAATTACCACAGGCCAAGAACTATCAGAAAGCAGTTAACACAAAAGATAAAATCCAAATTTTAAGAGAATATCCTGAATATTCACCAGTAGATGCGATATGTACATATTCTCAATAATCTGCATGTGGTTTAAGCATGGAACTTTATAACTAAACCTTGCTTAGCAAGTTTTTTGAGAAATTAAGAATTTTTACAAAGGAAAATCACCTATTGGTTCAATTTATTCTTCATCTGACAAGAGTTTAAAAATCCAAAATGGATTAAAACTAAGCTTAGCTAATCTACTACCAAATGATCAATGGACAATGGTGATAGTGACTGTAATTTTACACATACAAATTGACAAGTCCTCTGTTTATAGGAACTTTGGGTTAACCCAAGAGAAACGTCAATTAAAAGATACTATTTACTCAATATATTTGCAGCTAAGGAAGCATCCCTACTTTCAGTCAAAGTAACTAAATTAAAGTTTACCTTACTCTTTTCAAACACCCTCTTTATAGACTCCCTGCTCTCTGCAAATTACAAACTCAAAAGCAAAAGCCCTCTAAAATTAAAATGTTTTATTGCCTTCTCATTTTATTTAGAAATCACCGTACATTCTAATGTATAAATATCTTAGATGACCACTTTCAGCTTTCTATAAGATTTGCTAAAGATGACAATTTTCATCAATATGCATATCTAATACTTACTAATTCTCTCTGTAACTAAGAGTTTTTACAAAATGGGAAAAGAGTCAATAAATAGCATATGAAATTTTATTATACCTATTTTGGGCACCCTATACCATACATCCTTCTAGTAAAAGCATCAACTAAATTATCTTCTTTATAAATGAAAGACAGTTATAACATGGAGAAACAAAATCACAGTAAGCAAATATAATACTTTGAAATGTGTATTTCTGAATAACAAGATTTTCTTCTTCATTATATTTACTTAAATTGCTATTAACCTGCATTTTGAGCACGAGAAAGCTGAACCGGACAGAGAAATAGAAAACAAACCAGTATAAAATACTGTCTTTTTAAGGCATTACTGAGGCTTTAAACTATACCACCTCTCTGAGAATTAACTATTTAATAACTTATATTTCTATTTTTAGATGTATTAACAGGAAAAAGAAAAAACTTTATAAAGTCATTTGATAGTGGTATAGAGCCATCATGTCCTCAGAATACTGCATTTAGAATTATAGTAAGTCCTATTTCTGACAGACATTGAAGTAAAATATAGAATACTTAAAAGAAAGATTATACAGCAATAGGCCATTAGAAAGTACTTTTGCCTTTCCTGCAGCAGAGAATTCAGAGAAATTAAGGTTCAATCAAAATAATTTTTAAAAATTCAACAGTTCACCACATGGTACAAATGCCAAGAAATAATAAAATTGCCCAAATCGTTATAAGAGGACAAAAGCATGAACATTTATTAATACGTTACCATTAATAACGGACATGCTCAAAAGAAAATGTAGAGTAAGAGTTGAAAGAAACAGAAAAGGGAAAAGCAAATATCAAATTCTCCTTATACACAGGGCAAATCCTAAAAAAAAGTGCTCTTACGCATAGTTCCAAAATGAAGCTACCTCAGGAGAGAAGTGTAATCACTGTTACCCATTATCTGCCACATCAAAGTTTTCCGTCACCAAGATTACATAAGGCCTGCGTACCAAGTTCATCGTGCACACTGCTGCCGCCTACAGCAGATGCACTGTCATGTGGTGCTTCTAAGTGGACACTCCCATTTCTCACCAGCAAGGAGGCGCTAGCGCTGAGCACTGCAGCCTGGGAAGGGGGGCGGGACTGGACTTTGACCTGGGCTGTGGACTGCTGGTCTTGCGGACCATCTTGAAGGCTAGGAAAAAACATGGATTGGGGAGACATTACAGGGAAGAAAAGAGAAAACAATAGCTAGAAGTCAATATAGAAAACTAATTTTAAAAGATTTCAGTGTAACCTAAGAGCGAGCCAACAAACTTTGTAAAATATGCAGATCATACTGCCGGCTTAAAATTTCCAGTCTTTAGAAATCTGATTCACGGTGATGAACACAGAAAAAGTTCAATGTATACGTAAAGCAACCAATCTGTGACACCTTTCCACCTCAAGACAACAAAGTTCTCGTATAAGGAAAAAAGCAGCAAAGAAGAGTCACAAGTACACTAAATATATGTAGGCTGTAGCTGGTCCCTCATAGAAAAAACCTATTTTTTAGTTCAATATGCATTTTTATAAATAACCTTGATATAATTATTCTAGAATTGTTCTTTCAAATATTCTGGCATCTCAAATTCACAATAAGACAAAATTTCTATGCACTTGAAAACCAAAGAATCTTTATCAAATGCAACCAAGATGACAATTTTGAATCAAAAGAAAATCACAAACTAGTGAAGATAACCAGAATAAAAAACACTGAATCAAGTGAAATAAAAATGACTGCTGAGATGCTAGAAGAAATATAATTCATATATAAAGTGATTTTTCTACCAAAAGCCTACATAGTTCTGCAATAAGGCCACAGGCTTTATATACAGGTGTTAGTTAACAATAATTACATTCCCTTAGTGAATTTTGTTCTTATCTTTTCCAATTCATACCAAAGTTTCATTACAAGAACCCATCGTTTTACAAAACCATAAAAATAATTTGGAAAACAGTAATTTCTCAAGGGATATTATAATCTTTTCTGAATTTTACAAAAATTTAAAAATACTTAGTATTTTGTGATTATAAATGTTATTAAAATTATCTAAATTATCTAAAAATTAGATAAAATTAAGAAACTATATTATATTCTTAACTCATTATGTTTATATATATTTTTAAACACTATGAATTTAAATTTTCTTAGTATAACACTCAAATTTAAACTGATCAAACTCATGAAAACACTTTGAGTATAATTATTATATGTCGTTCTCTACATGATGTTCAATGCAACTCTGCACTATTATTAAAATTATTAGACCTTTTAGGAATTAAAAGAAGTATGTTACTTAGAATGGCCTCATTCGGTAACTTTATCATTTTCATGAGTATCAACTTCTCTCTAATCCTTTGAATTTAAACACAGCGGTTTCTCTGATGTCTATAAAACAAGACTAATCCTGCTGCAGACTGGGAAGAGAGCTGTAATTTGAAGTAGAGTTGAGCCTTGAACAACGCAGGGGTTAAGGAGCCGAATCTCCAGAGTTGAAAATCCACATATAACTTATAATGCCCCTCCTTATCCACGGTTCAGCATCCAAAGATTCAACCAATTACGGATCATGTCATCCTATAGTATTTATTATCGAAAAACACCCACATGTAATTGGACCCACACAGTTCAAACCCATGTTGTTTAAGGGTCAACTGTAACCATGAAATAAGACTAAGTAAAAAATACTTCAGGGCTTCCCTGGTGGCGCAGTGGTTGAGAGTCCGCCTGCCGATGCAGGGAACAGGGGTTCGTGCCCCGATCCAAGAAGATCCCACGTGCTGCGGAGCGGCTGGGCCCGTGAGCCATGGCCGCTGGGCCTGCGCGTCCGGAGCCTGTGCTCCGCAACGGGAGAGGCCACAACAGTGAGAGGCCTGCGTACCGCAAAAACAAAACAAAACAAAACAAAAAAACCTTCATATATTGCTTAAAGCTGTGGTTATGGTAACAGAACACACTCTGGAACTGTACTGTCTAATACAGTAGCCACACACGACTAAAGTAACTAAAATGTTAGTTCCTCATTCATGCTAACCATATTTCAAGTGCTCAAGAGCCACGTGACACAGCTAGTGGCTACCATGGCTACCACAGCTACCAGAGTGGGCAGAAGCTAGTAGTTAGTGTCTTCTATACTGGACAGTGCAGATGATAAAGTATTTCCACCACCACAGAAAGTTCTGTTAATCACCACTACCTGAAACATTAATTTTTTTTTCAGGCTTCTTTTAGAGCCAATAAAAAGCACATAATCTAAATAGAGCACAGGAATGTATGCAACATATTAAAAACAAATAAGTCTGCAAAACACTGACAATGCTTACCGGCACTAACTTTTTAAGTCATAACTATAAATAGTAAGTCTGTCCTTGGAAGCCATCTAAAGTTATCCATAAACCTTACCAAAATGACCAAATTTCACAAGGGAGAAAATTTTGAGTAGCTCAAGTACTATGATCCTTCAGACTCAGAAGACAAAATTTTATAATATATGTATATATATATACTCAACAAATTTTTCCATCAATTTCTTCACTTAAAAGTCATAAACAAACGTGCTATACGGCAGTTAGATGTATTCTAATGTGAACGTATTGAGAATACGTTAATCTTCAACGTATCCATATATAAAAGGTTTTCAAAATATTAGGCAATGCATGAAAATCAACTCCAGAATAAAGAAACAAAGAAAATTAACCAAAATCTATGCAGTTGTAAATGTCCAGTTTCCGAACATCAAAAGCTAGACAAGGGCCTCCCTGGTGGCGCAGTGGTTGAGAGTCCGCCTGCCGATGCAGGGGATACGGGTTCGTGCCCCGGTCTGGGAGGATCCCATATGCCGCGGAGCGGCTGGGCCCGTGAGCCGTGGCCGCTGGGCCTGTGCGTCCGGAGCCTGTGCTCCGCAACGGGAGAGGCCGCGACAGTGAGAGGCCCGCGTACAGCAAAAAAAAAAAAAAAAAAAAAAAAAAAAAAAAAAAAGCTAGACAAAAAATATTTATGTCCCTTGAATTCCTGTTTTCAAGAATCCTTCAACAAGAAAAAAGCGTATTATTTTTGCACAAATTGCTAAGAAAACTATTCCTGGAGGTGGTACTTCACCTTAAGCTAACTAATAATTGACAAAAATTAATCTTTTTTACAATACTAATTATATATCAAAACTATCAGTTTCAGAAAAGGTAGCAACTATTTCACAACACAGCAAAAGGTAGAAATTTAGGTTTCCAAACTATTGGCTATCAGTAGCATCACTGACACGCAGTCTTACTAATTAATTAACTCTTCTAATTTAAATGATAAAAAAATATAGTTGGTCTTGGTCTTTCCTTCCTCTGTACCACGTACTTAATATTTGACACATTCTGCCTTACACTGTTAGTTATCTTTGTATGTATCTCCCCAACTAAACAATAAACTCTAAGAGTATGATCCCATTATTGCTATGAATCTCCAGATTCCAGAGAACACGCAGAAGAGTATCTTGAACACAGTACACAAGCAACAAATATTTGGTGGATTCCTTCCTGAGTACCACAAAATGATATGAATTTCCAATTATGGACTCAGTTATTACTATGACCTTATTTGATTACAAGTCTTTCAATCTTATATTTAAAAAAATAAATTTAAGAATACAGTAAAGCTTCTTTCCCTTCCCCCAAATGCACTGATGATTTATTTTCATTCCAGTCCATTAACTAGAGTTCTAAAGATATCACATTTAGGCTGATAAATATAGAACTAACTCTTAATATTAGTATTATAGAATTTTTAAATATTCATTTTTGTTTTTATCTCTATTAACTGTGAAGAATTAATAAGGGCCTACAAGGTTAACTTAATGAACAAAAAAAACTTTAAAAAGTAATTCTGAAATAGGATATTCTAACAAGCATAAAAAATACATGCAAATTCTCTTTGTAAGGAAATTGATGATTCACCCCCAATCTTTGGAGACATATACTTTACCAAGTTGCTTTTTAGACTGTTGATTGCTTACACTATTCATTAAACTTTAAAATAAGTTAATACATTTTACTGATATTTATAGAGTAATTATAATTAGAGTATTATCATACCTATTCCATTTCTTTTTGACAAGTTTTTCAAGTTTTGCATAACCATGCTATCCTATATTTATTTAAAGATGAGATTATTATTATGTAACCCACATTGAGAATACCACTATTACTTTACCTGAATATTTTTGCAATTAAAAAAGGTGGTTTTATTCAATTGGTGTTTCTCCTAATTCCTCACAGCTAAATTTTATCTTAATTCATTCATAATGAAGTCAGCCTCTTTAAGGTACATGCAATCTTCGTACTGGAAATATCATGGAACCTTAACAAAATCTACATGCTGACTGATTACTGGAAGACTACTTTCCAAAAATCCTAATGTGAGCCCTTTACAAATAAAGGGCTCACAGCATATCCTCATTTGAATGGTGATGTATTTAAAACCTTAGAAAAACATGGAGAAATCCTATGTGGTTGGCTGGAGTTAGAACAGTTCTTTAATATTCCACCAGGCAGAGAAAAAAACCAAATTTGTCTACATTTGTTTAGTGAGTGAGATCCAAAGAATGAAAGGATTTTTAAAGACTAAAAAGAGAAGGTTAAAAAAGATTAAGAAATATCAACATGGAGTGAGAAGGTAAGCAAAGAGTATGTCTATGGCAAGTATTATTCAAGGGGAAAAAAGAAGAGGTTAGAAAACACAAAATAGGAAAAGTAAAATGAAATGGTGAACACTTTCTGCAGGTTGGGACTACATCCCAAATCCATCAGCAAAAAAAGTTACCTCAGGGAGCAAAGGAAATAGAAGAGGAGGGCTCACAAAAAGTAAAGGCACTCAGAAAAGATTTCTAGACCAAATGTTTCTTTTCAATGGTTGCTTCCCCATTTTTATATTTTAAATATTGGTTTAACTAATCCACACTGCATTATAAATTATGTATTACTGCAGGATTAATTAGGAACATGATCTATGAAAGATGAAGTTCCTGATGGTAATGTAAAACTCAGAAGAACAATCAAGTCTTAAATCCCAAGGGGAATATAAAATAAAGCAGTAATTTAAAGATATAAGGATTTTGCTATTTTCATGAACAAGATTTTAACATGGGAAGGGATTTATCTCTTCAAACCTACCATGCATTCAACAGCAGTTATTTCACCAAATTTTCTTCCTTTTGAATTTCAAAATGTAGTAAAATAATTTGGGTAATGATGCTTTTGGACAAAAGAGATTAATAAAAGCACACGGTATAATAACATACGCACTGCTTAAGCAAGCACATATATTTTCGTCCATATTTGTATTCTTTAAATAAAGCGTAAGTCTTTTGAATAGGTTTTTTTATATTTCTAATTCAAGCCATAGGCTCATTAGATTTGACATAATTGAGAATAAAAAAGCTTAAGAATTTCAATAAAAAATTACTCCCAAGATTATAAATAGATGCTTTCCTAATTAGGAATATTGGAAAAATAATTTTTTTGTTCAGCATACTATAAAGGTTGAGAAATTCACCATAAATGTACATACAAATATATATATCTGTATATATATATCTCCAATTGACCATAAGTTACCAAAAATTAAATATTCTAGTTCCGTGTCATTTACTAGGTCCTGGTGATTAATTTTCAAGCAATGCAAAATAAAATATATCATATTTTAGTGAAATAAAATAATCAAACTGGTTTATCAGGCTGACGTCAACAAGCTCACCACTCAGTCCATATTTGTTCATATTGAACACTGTTCAAGGTGTTCGGGAAAGATACTGCATTAATATTACTAACTTGGTGTAGGAAACAAAATGAAAAGCTGACTTAAGGCCTCTATTTACATTTTTATAACTGCCCTAAAATAATTTTTGTGATTTAAAATTGGCTAAACCAATCTGATCATTTTGTTTAAATAATGCAATATAAGACATGCATAATGCAATAAGCTCAGTCACATGCAGAGAAAGCCTAAAGAAGCGTTAACAGTATAGGAGAGAAACTGGAAGAAAAAGGAAAACAAAGCTATTTAATAAATGCTTTCTTGAGACTGACAGAACAAGTTAGAGGTCTGTTACATGCATGCTAAGCTTGGTGGAATTTTAAAATACCATACCTTAGGGGTGATCCGATGAGCAATGTAGGAGGGGTAGGGTTACTCCCTGCATTGTGCCGGCGCCGTACTGCCTGGCGCCTAAATGTGCTGCGTTCACGGCGAAATGACACTGCCTCCTCGCTGGCCTGTGCTGCTGCATCAAGACAGACTTAGGTCAAACAGGAGCCTAGGTCAGAGGCGTAAACAGCAGCTGAGCCTGTCCTCCCCAGATACGACAGATTAACAGTGAACCTACGAAAACCTTTTGGCTCAGTCAAGTTCCCTTTACTTTGAGGGTGGGAAGTCAGGGACTACACATATTCCTTTTTATTAAAGATAACTGTTTCTTTAAAAATAATGTTTCTGATGTTATCTGGCCTCACCGTCTTCTCTTCAACCTCAATTTTCTATTTTAAGATCTCTGTTGTTTTAAATCTTTTTCTAAAAGTCTTGTTTATTTAGTCCCATATTCCTCTACTGGCCCTTTAAGTCAGCCTTAAAAGTACTGTATGTGTCAGTTCCAACCAATGGTAAAGGGGCATTAATTTCTTCCTTTCATGAAGACAGTAAAAGCAACAGTGATAGTACTTGGGATGACGAGGAGTCAGGCAGTAAGTTTATCTCACACTACCCTGTGCCACAGTTTTGGCAGCATTAAATGAAACTGCTGCCTGCTATGCTGCACAACTAGCTTTTTAAATGCTCAATTCAAGGTAGCATGTGTGTATGTTAACTGTAGAGTAGTTTGCTGCCATCGAACTTTATTCAACTCCATGCCCTCACACTGGTCCCCTCAACACTAGGAAGCAAATGCCAGCAAAATATCACCAAAAAAAATGAGAAACCCATAGCTTAATCCAAAAGCAATAAAGTACCAACTAAAACCAAATATATAACAATGAGAAAATCAAAACTATGGCTTAATAGAATTACATAAAATTTTATAAAACCATGACTGATTTCGGTTTCTAAAACAAAACGCAAAATGATGTTTATCCATTTGAATCTAAAACAATTGTTTCCTATAGTGATCTAAATATTTTAAGAATCATTTTGATTTTGAGAAAGGGTATTTTGATACTAAATATGAATAAAGACAAAACAACTTAGTCCAGATGACATTTTTTTTTTAAAACAAATGAAAATTTCTTTCTTTTCAGCAAGTATGAAATGGATTACAAAATCAACAATGTTGTATTTGGACTTCAGTTCTCTGACAAGTGTTCTTGACGTTTTGAAGGCATTACTAATTCTCATCATTATTCTTCTTAGCAACAGCCATTTCCATAAATTTAAATGTTGATTTTAATAAAGTATTCTTTTAAATGTTTACACTTTTATCCCTTCCCCAGGCTGCCCCAGTGAACGTTCTTTGTGTAATTAATCCATTATAATTAGGAATATATGGATTACCTCCAGAAGACATGGACTTCTCTATCTTTAGGCAATGTTTTCTTTTATTAAAGGGACGATAAGCACAGAATTATTTCACCCACTTGGCAAGCTTCTGCCGGTAAGAAGTGTAAGTCACAAATAACGGGTCAACAATTTACATTCCTTCTTTCTTTTTCTGCTCACGCACTCCAGTGACATTCTAAAGTTAGACAACTAAATCAGAATTAAGCTTTGGGGCTTTGAATCCAAACCAAACTTGACTCCCGGAGCTAATACTTCTTTTCTTTTCTTTCACCAGTTTTATTGTGATATAATGGAAATTCCTTTAATGTGAAAAGGCTGTTACTTGTGATGTAAAAGCTCATGTATACAAAAATTATATATGACCTGTGAGAATAATCCTGATTAAATATGATTATTTAGAACTGTGCTGTCTAACATGGTAACCACTAGACATATATGGCTATTTAAACTTAAATTAATGAAAATTAAAAGTTCAGTTTACCAGAGTCATGACCCATATTTCAAGCGCTCAACAGCTGCATGTGGCCAGATACAGACACTTCCAGCACCACAGAAAGCTGTATCGTATGGTGCTGATTTAGAGAGTCAAGGATGCCTGTTTGTCACTGTAACCTACAGAGCATATTGTGTGCTTTGCCTATTCCTGACAACCAAGACCTCAACAGAGGAAACAGTAACCAGCACTGGCACTAAGAAGAAAACATAATATTGGCATGGCAGTCATTGGATGAAGGATAAAACAAAGCAAACAAGCCACTTGAAAGAAGAAATGAGGAATTAGATGAGTGACTCATATACCTGTTAATGGTTTTCAGACGTCAGTAAGGTTAATTTGGGTTAGGAAATTTTAAGTCACTATTTTAAACCTCAATTCAAGACTTATTTTTGAAATTATATTGAAGATTTCTATTCTTTTGTTGTAATAAACTATTGCTCAATTTACAGGTCAATTCACTTCTGTTAAGAAACTTTCAAACATTCTTTCTAGTTTTACATATATTGTTTCAACCAAAATAACAGAGTAAATTTACCCAGATAGAATTTATAGAGGATAATTTAATCCATAAAATGTACTAAAATTATTCAGAAGGTTTTGGAAAAAAGTAATAGATGATCCCTGAACACTGAGAAGAGGAAGAAGGGACATAGGAAACAGCTTTCTTTACTGTCTTCCTTCTACTGAGGACTTAATGGGGTTAATTTAAAATAAAAGCTAGTTATTCCATAGTATTGGGACAAAAAAACAAAAGTACGGTGTCCATTTGTAGTCAAAATGTTCTTTGGTTTCCCCAGAAGGCACTTTTTTTTTTTTGCTAGTAACATACCACCTACATTTTGTTATCTGCAAAATAACTATTAACACTATTTTCTTAATAGTTTTAGAAACATATCAAAAGTTTAGACGTCCATAGAACAACGTATTAAAATGGAGTTATGATTACTGCCCATGTTATCCTCTGTAATATTCAGGGTATAAATAACCAATGATAAAAGAATATTCAATGTTTACTAGAGTCACCCATTTAACAGTAGCTAGGATCACACATTCGGCTGAAAACACTGTGCTATTATTTATGGTCACACAAATAAGATTAAACCATGCCCCCCCTGGGAAGGTGCTACTTATAATAGAATATTTCCATTTGGAACAGGTTCCAGTGGGGGTCCAGTTCTATTAGAGCCGAGGGGGAAAAAGTGTCTAAAGCTTAAAAATAATTTGCTGTAAGCATGCTCAGTCAGATAAGTTATAGCCTTACTTGATGAAAATTCACTTCCACAATCCAACTGCAAAAAACTCTTTTTGAATCCTTTAACTTTATAAGAGAAAGAAAACAAAAACAACAAAATCTTTTAACTAGGGAACCAGAGAGGAGAGAGAAAACACTTTAAAACCTGGTTTTGAAGTTGATATTGCTTAAAACTCAGTATCCCCTGGCAAAGAATAAAATTAACTAGTATAATAATGAGTATAAAATGCAAACAGTAAAAATTTAGCACTCTAGGTACAACTAAATTTTATGCATGTGTAGGTAAAGGAGAAAAAAAATCATAAACATTCAAGTGATTCAAAAACCATGAATGGCAAGACAGATATAAAGCACTTTCAAGGACATATATTTAGACAAATGTGAATTTTTTAACATTTAAAAAAAATTATAAGAGTCTTGACTTTCTAATTATTTCTTTGTGTTAAAAAGACTTCAAGAGACTGAATTACCATCATAAGTTTAAGAGATAACTTCAGATAATTTACCTCTATTTCTGGAGTGTGATACAATCATTCAATTAAGTTTAAACATTCTCATGCACAAGGCACAGATATCCGAAGATATTTTAGACAGCTGTGGTCTGATCTATTCCTAAAGACCACAGAGAAAACAACATATACACCTCCCGCCTAAGGAGTTACTTCCCATTTATCTCAACGAGTTAAGGAAAATTCTACACATTCTATAGTGAATTATTTTAACGCACTATTTTTTTTTAATATGGGGGTATTAAAACAATAGACTTCCAGTTTGTTTTAGTCTGTTAAAAAACAGAGAAAGCATTAAAGGCACTAATATACTTTCAGGATGACTGGGATGGCACAAAAGAACACAATTTGGTGAGGCAGAACGTGAGGCTTGTTCATATTGTATCTCAAAAATCGGAAAGTTATGAGCAAAAATACATATAGAAAAAGATGCCACTTAAAAATGATGCGTATCATACAGCTGACTGCTTAGTGAAAGGATTCATATGTAATAAGCTGCTTTCTAGTTGTTACATGCTGCTATGGCTGGCCTCTTGTGATAGCTCAATGGCTAGTAAATGAATTGATAAAAATTTAGACAGAAGACACTACTCAAGAAAGGTGTTGTTTTCAGAGGGCAGTGTCTATTGTAGGAAAAAAGGAGTAAATTTGGGAAGATCACGAAAATAAAAATGTGTGTTTTGGTACCACAGAAGCAAGCTGTTTAAGCCAACACTTTAAGGAAAAAAGATGAAAGTATGAAACCAATATATACACCTTTCAGAAAATTAAAATATAAATATAAACATTCTGAAATACACTGAAATATTCTTCAAGGTAAAAATTATTTTACTTAAGAATTAAGTTATTATATGGAGAAATGAACATTCAAATGATTTTGCAAAAAACATTTTAAAGGAAATATTTTAGTCTAGGCATGAAATCCATCTTATCTAAACATCTTTTCCCTTTCTTACTTTCCATGTCAGTCAAGAATGATGCTAACATCAGCATGCAAAGATTTTGTTCTAATATAGAAACAAATCCTTACAAGCATCATTTTCTGGGTGGCCAAAGAACAAGAATCTGCTGCACAATTTCTAAGCATTCATTCTGAATTTAAATCATTTCCATCTATGAAAACATTTTAAAGGTCTACTCTATTTTTTTGACACATGAACCAACAAACAGTAGCAAACAACAACAAAATTATTAGCTGTATCTTGAGTTAGAGAATTTGCATATCTTTATTGATACTCTCCATAATCCCAGGCCGTCACACAAATACAGTTGGGTAGACAAAGTTAAATGATACTCTGGAGTCATTTAGGAACAGTTCCTAAAAGATATATAGTTTAAGGATTACTTACTTTCATAGGTGGTTCCTAATTTTTTTGAATCCTTTGTGAATGGTCTGATAGACCCTCTCTCCTGGAAAACTGCACTCAGAAACAATTTTGAATATATTTTCAGGAGATTCACATAATAAGGGATCATTAGTGAAGAATATATATTTGAAGTGACATATTTGAAAAGGAAAACTTCCTTACAAATGGCATCAGTGTCTTAGTTTTCATAATAAATCTAAAAAGCACTTGACACATGGAAGCTTGTTAGAGTCTGATCATTAACTGTGAGACATGCTTAAACAGTTATTATTACTGTTTCACAATTGAGGAAATTGAGACACAGGTTTAATGGCTTGCCAGACTATCCAGTTAGTAATTAGAGGTGGTATTAAAATGTAACTTTGAATCCTTAAACAGAACTTTACTGCTGCTAGAAAGAATGGGCTGGTTTTGGGAATTTGATATACAAACCCTTATTTGCCTCATCAATAAAATACCTTTTCTTGACACTGCTTTAAGAGAAGATAATTTTTTCAAGTAACTGAAGCATACAAACCTGCTTACTACATCTAATGAGCATTCTTCTATGTGGTTTTATATGTCTAAGCTTTCTTCTCAGTATAGACTAAATATAATACAATCTTTCCTTAGTCACAGACATTTATTAGTGCGTTATACTGTAACACAGCATTAAGTTATGATTCTGTGATGTCCTTGAACAAATTAAGATAGTTTGCCCTGGATTTAATGACTCCCTACCATTCTGTTTTTGGCACTGGTGTGTATGGTTATTCCAGCTTCCGTAGAATTAGCAGTGCATTTCTTCTGCTGTCATTATTTTTAGCCTCTATAAGCACCCCTCCCTTTCTACTAATTTTCTTCTTCTCACTTACTATGTTGACTGGGAAATCAGAAAATTAAGTTTCTTAGAATTTAGATTCCCTCTACTCAGTAAAATAAAACAGTTTTAATCCACATATTCTTGTCTGTTCAGTGGTCTTTGTCTTTTTTTTTTCAATAATATTTGGGATCAAATTTACATGTATGGTACAAACCCTCATAAACTGTTTATCAAGATTTGGCTTTTCTTTAAATAAAGTGACATTCCCTTAAAAAAAGACTACTTTGGTTGCCAGCACAAAAATATTATAATAGGATCTTATTTCATGCTTATAAAATAGTGACCCAAGTATTACATTTAAAATAATTTTCTCAAACAGAAAAACAGAGGTTGAGAAATTCAGAAAAAAATACAAAGAATAACAGAATGAATATAAACCTTCCTATTCTGGTTGCTCTTTACAGTCTGTTGAATTAGGCAATATATAAGTTTAAGTTACCCAAAAGAAAACAGGATAATTTTCTATCATATATAACTTGTCTGTACTTTTTATTCCTAAAATACTAGTCATAAGTTATTAAAGATATGCTTCATAATTATAAAAGAAAAATTAAATGCAAAAACAAGAGATCATCAGTAGAAAATGTCTTAGCCTGAATATAAAATTTTCCTGCCTAAGCAATCACAGAACATTATTGATGAAATCCAATTTTAACCAAAGTACTAGATCAATGGTGAGATGTCCTATGAAAACAATCATTTGCTATGTGACTCAGTATCAAAAGAAAATTTATATGACATATTGCTGCCAAGATTAAAATCCATATTACTAGATTAGATGTTAATAAAAATATTTTTCTTTTTGGTATCATGTAAGAAATTAGGAATTCAGATTATTTATTTTTACTGTTATTGAGTTTCACAATGGCACAATGAGAGTATCTTTAATGTATTTCTATATCTAATCATTTTCTTCAACTTTAAGGATAGGATACATGAGTAGTGTAACAGACTGGCCTGTGAAATAGAAACATCAGCACTATTAAGCTGTTACTGTGTGCCAGGCACTGTTGTAAGCATTTTACATCTATTAACTCCTGTAGTCCTCATTAAAACCCTATAGGATGGGCGAAGCTGGGGCCAAGTGAGAGTAGCATGGACATACATACGCTACCTAATGTAAAACAGATAGCTAGTGGGAAGCAGCAGCATAGCACAGGGAGATCGGCTCGGTGCTTTGCGACCACCTAGATGGGTGGGATTGGGAGGGAAGCTCAAGAGGGAGGGGACATGGGGACATGTGTATGCATATGGCTGATACGCTTTGTTGTGCAACAGAAACTAACACGGTATCATGAAGCAATTATACTCCAATAAAGATCTATTAAAAACAAAAAACAAACCCCTATGGGATAGAAACTACTATCATCTCCATTTTAAGATGAGGAAGCCAAGGCTTAAGAAGGTAAGCAGCTTTCCCAGAGTCACGACTACAATGAGCCCATATACTAACAAGGATGTATAACTCCATGTCACTGTATTAGGTACCTGCTATTTTAGAATATTTTATTTTGGTACATTAAAGAACACTTCCTTAGTTCCATCCTTCCACAGGACCAACACCCATTCAGCTTAAAGACAAGACAAAAAGAAATCATCAGAGAACTCATTAACACATCCAAATTCATTAGGATAAAATCTACTTATGGTTTATGCATAGCCATGTGAATGGTCAAGCAGTATCCTCTGTTGTGCTGACACATTTCAGGAGTAGAGTATGTAAAGCAGAATAGATAGCCAAGAAAAATTTCTCCTAATTATCAAAAAGAAGTAACAATCTAATAAATTTTACAAAGTACTTGGGAGTCTATATAATTTTTAAATAATGAAAACCAAAATAGATCCCCTCCCACTACCACCAATTATCCAAAAAGCCCAAACAAGACCCTATTAAAATGTCATGAAAACCAACTAAATATAAATCCAATACATTTAAGCAGTTTAGTTTTGATCTTATTTTTATTCTAAACACACTGAAGCTCAAATAAAAATAGCCCCGACAATGCCTGCCTTTGGCAAAAAATGTTTTTTAACAGCCCACAGATGATTACATTTATTCCACTGAAGTGCGTGGAAATTTTTAGTTCATTATTTGTTTCTTATTAACAGTCGATGATTTGTTTTTTTAAAAAAAAAATAAGAACACAAACAAAAGAAAAGCTGGAATCTGGAAAAATGAGGGCTCATCTTAGTCAAAGATCAGCACTGAGAAGCAAATAAGACCTTCATATAACCTTGCCTAAAAAACAGAGCGCCCCACATCCCTATGAAAAGGAAATGGCATTTTAAATACAAAGACATAAGATTTACTATAGCTCTTACACATACTTTAGTATTTACATTTCAACAATATTTAGAACAGCAATATTTTTCTATCATTGCATATTCACTCTTAAAATTAATTTTAATGACAACTTTAATAAAAATTAAGCTATAATTTAAAACCCAATGGTTTCTTGCATATTGTGAACATATCTGATATGATTTGTGTGAGAAATCACTAAAAGCATTTCAGACCTTTTATAAAAAACACAATGATACCCACATCAAAGACTTGAGGGAATTTAATTACTATATTGTCACCAAATGATTATAACTTCAGATATAATTAGTTCTCAATATTTAGGTCTGACAGACTAGTTTCTTCCTTAGGTACTAAAGATCATTTTTTTACATTCCCATTAGAAATTAATCTTTGTTAGAAACTATACCAAAAGAAGAGAATGTTTACCACATTATGGACTTTTAAAACACTGTGGGTGAAATTAGAATTCTTTGAGAGAAAAAGCTTGTTCCTTGTTTCAGAATGTTTGTGCAAACAAAAAACTCAGCTTAACTTTTCATAAGACTGAACATCACTACACCAACAGACTATAAACTTTAAAACTAAAGATGTAAGCTTTGTTAAAGGATATGAGGTGGAGGATAAAAAAGCCACGTGCTAGCTAGCAACACAGGACTTCATTCTTCTGATTCTAGTCAAGAATGAGATTCCATAATAACCAAACAGAGTAAGCAAACTATTCTGGGCAGAAGGAAATACCGAGAAACAACTCCGAAATAAACAAAATGGCCAATACACACTGACAATATAAAATCACCTAACAAGTTTTGCACAATTCCTCATAAACCTGAAATAAATAAGCTATTACTTTAATCAAAACACCACCACTGTTATCATAGGGAGCACCATATATCCAGTAATGGACAATAAATGTCAATATAAACTATAAACGCTGATTAATAAATTTAATGTGAAGTTACAGAAAAAAAATAAAATGTTTTTAATGCCTACAACTTGAGTAAGCAAGAAATAAAACCAAAGAGAGAGACAAAAAAAGAGCCACAAGTTTTCAAAGTACACAGTCAGAACTAAAGTAATACTTGGACAAATCTTATGTAACAGGTTGAGTGACCTAATTCTGAAAGTTCAGTAGCACACACTGTATAAGAGAGAACTAAAAATGGTTTGGCGCCCTAATAAAATTCTACATTTTGTTGTTGCTATGGCTGTACACAGGAGGAAGGGGACCAATTTTTTGTTATTCCTGGTAAAACATTAACAGGTGGCAAATGGCTCAGAAAAGGTGAATGCCCTCAAGAACAAACTGACATACTCAAATAATACAACGAAAAAACATTTTCTTGGTGTTCACACCGAAACCTTTTCTAAGATAAACACCTCCCTCCCTCTTCATGCAAAGAAAGTTTATTTTAACAACATAGTGGAAGAGGGGCTATCAACACAAAATACACTCTGAATTGGTACTCCAATCAATAGCACCAAGAACTACAGTGACTCCTGGGTAAATCTCTTCCTGCAGTTTACTTACCTCCACTGACTGCATCTTGCTCTTCGCCTTCAGGAAATGCGACCTGGCTTGGCAAGCTATTCCTAGATCGAGTGACTGTCTCTAACTGGGAAGCCCGTCCCAATAAAGACAGCTCATCTAGCACCTCTCCCTCTTTGGCCTCGAGATCTGATTTTGAAGTGGTTAAGGGTTCTATGCTTTCGGGTGCCATCAGCCCAGTGGAGTCATTCAAACACGCTACTGTGCCGCTGTCCAGGCTCAAGACGCGGGCCCGAGTCTTGGCGCTATTTGTGCTGGAAGTCCGCCGTGCTGTCCGCCTTTTGCCAGTTCCTTCAGGGCCCAGATGGGCTTTGTGGGCGTGCTCAGAGTCGGTGCCCCGCTCCTTAGGGGCGTGTTTGGTCTTTAGGGCGCTGTATCTGCCCTCGGGAGACTGACGTGAATGGGAAGTGGTGCCAGAGGAGCTGTCACTGCCAAACTGGTGAGCAGACTGAACGCTTGACGCTCTGCTCAAGTCACTTTGGTCACTGGAGTCCTCATCGTGACAGAATATAGCACTATGTGGCTTGGTAGCAGAAATACCTCGAAAGGACACATAGTCCCTATGCCGACTTGAATCAAAACTGCTAGCCCGTTTTTTTCCTGTCCGTCTCCTGCCTGACTTAGGAGCAGAGGCTGTCCGGTGGATTAAGCTAGAGGATTTAGGTCGTACATCCCCTTCCTTTTGCTTTCCACCACCATCTTTACCAACTTTTGAATCCACTGAAACAGCTGGCTTATCACTCCCCTCCTCTTTGTTTTCAGCAGTTTTCCCAAGTGGTGTGTCCCCCTGTGAAGTAAATTCATTTGCATGGGGGTTTTTATTGGCTTCTTCAGATGCAGAGGTGCCGAGACCTTTCTGATTGTGCATGTCCTCAGAGCTATTAGAATGCTTGGCTTCTTGAACCCCACTATTCGTACTCACTTCCAAGGCAGTTTTTTCACCGCTAGTCCTTTTGTCACTGGCACAGCTACTCTTGTCCTCTGGCTCAGCGCAGCACTCTCTCTTCTGACCACTGGTCCTTCCCACTTGGGGAGACTCCTCGTGCTCTGACAAGATGCTCTCTATGTGAGTGGAGCTGGTCTGCTCACTTTTATAGCTGCTGACGGTGCTGTGAGTGTCCCGGTCCGTACCACTGCAGTAGCTCTCTGTTGAGCCACTACTGCGCGTGCTCAGACTCCGCAAGCTGTCCATGCTTTTGTCTGCTTTCAAGGGTTTGCTCTTCCCACTTTTGGTAGGTGGCTGAGAATTACTGTTTTTCAGCTCACCAACAAGCTGAAATTCCCCAGGTAAACAAGAATTTTCCACCAAGGATTCTTTGGATCCAGAATGAGGCTTGGAAGATTCTAACTCACTAACAGGATCTAACCCACGTCTTTGCTGATACAGAGGGAAGTCATTCAGTGAAGTGTCTGGAAAAGCCACAGCAGAGCTAGAAGTCCGTGGTACACCTCGCGGCCGGTGATCTTTCCTGTAAGAGTGTGAATGTAAAGGGACAAGAGATGCTACTTCTGTGTCACAGGCACTGGACAGAGACTGCTCAATGTGGTGGTGGTGGCTGTGACTTGGCAGGCTCACTTTGTCACTGCAGTCTCTTGGTAAGTCCTGTCCACATGAGGATAAGGACGGCTGAATGGAGATGAAGGAATCATTGGAGACCAAACGGAAGAGCTTCCGATCAGTTGCCAAATCTGTTTCAAACATATATTTGGAAATGTTAACACAAATCTACAATCTGTTTTTTCTACTGTTTAACAATGGAAAGAATTCACAGTGTACCATAAAAGTATAAACAATTTCTCAAGTAGCTTACTGAATAACAGTTGACCAGTTATTCCAAAGGGCTGGTTTTATTTCACAGCTGTACAAAGAAAGCATTCTACTAACGGAATGAACTCAATTTCCAAATCTTCAACTGGCTTCAGAAAAAGTTCTATAGATTATTAACAATAAAATAAGAAGCAACAAAGGATTATACTTAAAATGAACCTGGATTTCTGTGCGAGTTCTGTCCCTAACTTACTAACTAGGTAACCTTGGGTTACCTTTCTAAGCTTCTGTTTCCTCATCTGTAAAACGTGATATCAATCTCACTTAGTACCATGCAATAACTGAGTTAATAACATAACGTTGCTTAGCACAATGTATGGTAGCTATCATTATTTTACCTTGCAAAATTAAAAATCTTTAAAAAAAACTAATATAATTGTTTTACAAATCCACAAAAACCTAGAGTAATCAGAAACAAACAAAAAAATCAAAAGGCTGACCAATGCACAGACAAGATATGATATAATGATATAAGATACATTACTGTTCACAGCGGTTGAAAAAGATTAAAACAATAATTACAGGGCAAAATACTACATTTTATCTTTCACCACGGATGCAACGATTACAAAATGCTTCATGAAAAAAATACATATCCCCTCCTATATCTGTAAGACTATTCCTTCAGTTCACCATTTAGGGCAGTGATTAGTGACTTGAGTTATCATATATACTATATATATAAATATAGATATAAATATAAATAAACCCATCTACCCACCTACCTACATAGTAATTTATCTTGAAATATAGCTTGACAACCGAACTGTACAATAGCTGATTTTTTATATACCTTTTGACAGATAAGGATGGTTGAATCTGCTGTTAGTTCAATAAAATGAAATATTATTGTCTTATTTGTCATAACTAGATAGGAAAAATACAATAACAGATTCTATAATAAGTTAGACTCTTCCCAGTAGAGTTACCTTAAATAATAAAAGCATACATTTTCCCTTAAGATTAATGTAAAATAAAAATGAAATACTAGAAATATTTATGTACTTTAAAAAATCTAAATGTAGATTAGATCTAAGTAATTAAAAACTTAGAGGT
This sequence comes from Mesoplodon mirus, assembly GCF_964341445.2. Lineage (NCBI taxonomy): Eukaryota > Metazoa > Chordata > Mammalia > Artiodactyla > Ziphiidae > Mesoplodon > Mesoplodon mirus. The sequence continues at coordinate 157,426,322 of NC_138979.1, read as the reverse complement.
ACCCTCTAGAATGTACCATATAAACTGTGATTTATAAATGACATATTAGGCTTTACCTTATGTTTTAAAGTCTTCAAGATAAGTGAAACCAATGTTCTTTTCATTTGTCCAAAACTGTGCCACTGTACTTGGGTTCTTATATTCTTTAAAAACCCAAATTTAAAAATTAGTACTGTATTTACTTTTCTGTAGTATTAATTTATAATGTTATTTCTAAAAACTCTCTATATCCCTAATAAACAATTATGGGATGGTGTAATAGTCACATTTCAAGGATATGAATTTCATAAAACAAAAACTTAACTGAGTAAGTAGTTGAAAACCACTAATTCTAAAATACAACAAAAGACTTTTTAAAAAATACTAATGATCAAAACCAACTCCTTTCCAAGACATTAATAAAGCAGAAAGTTAAGTTTTTCATTTTAAAAGACACAGCCAAACTTGCTTTAATACATGTGTTTTTTTCAGTGTTGCTAAATAAATATACCATAATAAGTTTGACTTTGTCAGGAAGAACTTTAGGTGGTTTAGGAAACTTCCAAGTAAACATGTCTTCTTAGACATTTTTCTTACTGGTAGCAATACCGTCAAAGACAGGCTCAAATCAACCCAGAGAGATTCTATTTTTCATCTAATTAAACTTTTTTCCAGTGATAGCTACCGTTAGTGTTCAGGATAAGAAAAGCATCTCACATACTGCTCATGGTGGTGCAAACTAGCGCAACCAACCTTCTGCAAAGCAATTTAGCGATGTTGACAAAAGCCTTCAAAAATATACTTACCCTTTGATCACTAACTATTTCTAGAAATTTTTACTAAAGGGTAAAAATCAGATATGTGAATAAGGTTTTAGAAAAAGGTTGTTCATCTCAGGTTGTTATAAAACTCCTTAAAACACAGAACTATAAAATTGTCCAGTAAAATGAGGTTGAATAAATTACACTGTCTAGTAATAACACCATGCAGGCACTACAAATGTTTTCAAAGATTATGTAATATGAGAAAATACTTAAAGTGAAAAAGATGGCACTATATAAAAAATATGACTCCAGTCTGTAAGAGTTAAAGAGAATACTAAGGGTATATGTACATATGTTTGTAGGAATGTTAAAAGTAATATACCATATTTAGCCATAAAAAGGAATAAAGTCCTGACACATGCTATAACATGCAAAGTGAAGGAAGCCAGAAACAAAAAGCCACATATTACATAATTCCATTTATATGAAATGTCCAGAATAGGCAAAGGCATAGCGACAGAAAGTAGACTAGTGGTTGCCAGGGGCTGGTTGAAGGAGGAAATGGGGAGTATAATGGTTATGGGTTTCTTTTGGGTGTGATGAAAATGTTCTGGAGTTGGATAGTGGTCATAGGTACCCAAATCTGTGAATATACTAAAAACCACTGAATTGTATACTTAACAGGGTGAATTTTATGGTATGTAAACTATATCACAATAAAAAATAAGGAAAAAAGTGACACACGAAAAAATATTAACAACAGTTATCTCAATGGCAGAAGTGTAAATTATCTTCTTCCTCATACTTAACTGTATTTTCTAGAATTAACATACTACTTTTATAAACAAAAATCATATCTTCCTCCTCTCTTCTAGATCATCCCCATCAATTATACAAAACAAGCTGTTATTTCTCTTAACATTCTTACAAAATCCAAATCTCCTCCTTTGTCCTCACTTCCCCTGCAAGCTATCACCTTGTACCTCTGATCTCCTTTACAAAAATTCACCAAAAAGTAGTCTATATTCACTGTTTTCAATTCATCTCCTCTGACACGTATTCTAGTCCCACCCCATTAAGAAGCTTATCAAGGTCACCAACAACCTCTACGCTAAGTCCAATGGTCAAGTCTCGGTCTCATACAACTTGGCCTATCAGCAATATTTGACAAAGCTGATCACTATACTCTCCTTGAAATGTGGGGATACACACCTCTACCTCACCAGTTGTTCCAATTCAGTCTCCTGGATTTATTAGACTACAGTGGCTCAGAGCTCAACAGTTGGAACTCTTCATTCTTCTATCTATACTTTCTCTTTTGTAGGTCTCATCCAATTTTCTGGCCCCATAATAACTGAAGTTCAGAAATACGTGTAACTAGTTCCTGCATCTTCTACCCAGCCCCGGTACTATACAGGGATGGACTAGAGTTCTGATCTTGGGTAGGGAAGACATGAGTGAGGCTGGGGAGGGAAACTGTAGATAACCCCTTCTTAGAAAATGTAGAGGACACATCCCCACAACCTCAGTTTTCTCCCAATCATCCTGAATCATGTTGATGAAATGAGTGCCAACTAGTCAACTAATTGCTAACTAACAACTAATTAAAGGTCACTGTCCTGTAAATCCAAACCAGCCAGAGAGCCAGGAGAGCCCCCGCTGATATTTAAGCCAGAATGAACGACAGCCACTAGGTGGTGCCTAACCCTAGCCAAGATCTACAGGGATTTGGCTCAGGGAGCCAGGCTGCCTCAACTCCAGGCCAGCTAACCGTAGAGGCTTTCCCTGTTAGTTCATGAATTTCATGTTAACCCAACCCCACATGTGACATAACTGAATTTTTATTTTTGATATTTATACACTGAAAACTCCTAAATTTAAAACCTCAACCCTGATGTCTTACCCGAAATCCAGACCTATCTAATTATCTACCAATTACTGCTGCTTAGAAGTCTAACAGCAACTCATACTTGACGTGCCCAAACTGAACTCCCTCTCTTCCCTCCACCATGCTCTCCCCACTCCTAAATCTGCTCCTTCTCAGTCTTCCCCCTTTCAGTTAATGGAGACTCCATCCTCCCCATTTTTTAACCCCAAAATCTTAGAGTCATCTATGACTACTACTCCTCTCACACGGTATTTCCAAATCCATCCACATATCTCTCATTAACATCTGCCACACACAGTCAGACCACTTCTCGCTACCCTGATCTGTGCCCCGATTATTGCAGTAATCTGCTAACTGAGCTCCCTGCAACAGCCTTTGCCCCTTTTAATATATTCTCAACACAGGAGCCAGAACAACTGTTAAAATGTAACACAGATGATGACACTTCTCTGCTCAAAACCCTACAGAGCAGTTTATCATCTCACTGGAAATTAAAAGCAAAATCTTTAAAATGGCTTACAAGACTGTAATTTGGCCTCACTTACTCTGTACCAGCCCCACTATTTCTCAAACCTGACAGGCATGTTCCTGCTTTAGGACTTTTGCCTGTGCTACCTCTGCACGGAGGCCGCCTTCCTCCCAAATATCCCGACAGCTCGCTCCTTCACCTCCTTCAGGTCTTTGCGCTTAGCGAGGTTTTCCCTCAACCGTTCTATTTATAAACTTACGATGGCCAGAGCCCCCAGCACGCCCTATCCTCTGTCTCTATTACTACATCTATATTTGATTTATAATAGTATGTTTCCGTACTAGTAGTATGGAAGCCACAAGGGTAGAAATTTTTGTCTGTTCACCCATTATTTCTAGTACTTAGACTGGTACCAGGCACATATGAGTACTCCATAATAATTGTTAAATGTGAAACACGTGTGAAAATGTTACATGATAAAAGCAAGTTATAAAACTATGTAAAAGTAGTATAGCATAGTGATTAAAAGCAGGATTTAGAACTCGATTTGAACTACAGAACTGCCACTTTGCAGATGGGTGACTTTGGGCAAGTTTCTTATAACTTTGCTCTAAGCTATGATTCGCTCCTCTGTAAAGTGAAAATAATAACCGTATTAACTTCAAATGCTTGTCGTGAAGATTAACTGGGTGAATGCATATAAAGTGGTTAGAAAAAGACCTAAACCACGGTTTGAGAAACTAAGACCTGTAGAGCCAAAGAGGCCCTCTGCCTGTTTGTAAGTAAAGTTTTAGTGTAACACAGACATTCCCACCCATTTATACATTGTTTACGGCCTCTTTCACTCTACAATGGCAGAGCTGAGTGGCTGCAGGAGAGACCACGTGGCCAACAAAGCTTTACAGAGGAAGTGTGCTGACCCCCCACAGGGCAACGGTATGCACTCAGTTACTGTCAAACACCACTATCTATGTCAATATGTATCTGCCAGGGTAGAATTATAGGAATATAATTCCCAACGTACTTGCACAAGGTACTTTCCAGAGGAAAATAAAGAGACCTATGACCCGTAATGGTAGTGGCACTAGCCCCTCTAAGATCACTATCCAGTTTCTGAGACACTAGTGATTACATATTATAGAAAGGAATACTGTAATTCTCAAAGAGATTAATTCACCTTTCCTTTTTATAAGAAAATAGCTTCCATACCATACAGTATGTTTAGAAGTATTTTTAAGGGGAGAGGGGTAGGTTGTGAGGGGTGGTCCAAAGAAGCAAACAGTGACGAGGTACTGTAATTCAAAAAAAGCGGCTACAGTGATAAACCTAGAATGCTAAGTACCAGGAACAAAATATACTTACAAGAATTAAACCTGGGTAAAACACTAAGTTAATGGGAAAATGTCACAATTCAGTGATCTATTTGTGACTTCATAAATAAGTTTCATAATTCAGTACAGGAAATTTATCACCTTGCCTGCCTACCAAACATCACCCATAAGCTAATAAAAACAACAGGCTGGAAACAGGGAGACAGGTTTCTAATCCAATTTTGGCTCACTGATTATATAACCTGGGATAATCTCCACTTGAAATGGGTATGACATATCCGTCCTTTCATGTTTGAAAATTAAAAACCAAACTTGAAAATGTGGCAGTTCTTAAAAAAAAAGGAACTCTATAAAATCCAAAATACTCATTTATAATGGAGTTGAATAAGGAGGAAAAAAAAATATCACTTAAAACCAAAATTTCTATTAAAGGTTAAAAATCTGTTACAGGAAGGCACCAAGCTGGAAGCAGACAGTTTCTCAGAAAGTCCAACAGCAAGTTATTTCTCTGTGAAAACACACTGTCGTTTCTGCAGTTGGGCAACATATGCAGCAGTTGGCATTTAGACGTCATACTGAATGGAAGAGAACAGTTTTACATACTAGGTTATCACTAAGCTAAGCAAGATGCTCTGACCAATTAAAGGAATAGCAGATTCTTATCTCCCATCTCACATTCATTCTGGGGCATATGCTCATAAAGTTTCCCTGTTTACTTGGCAGAAATGTGTAGCTGAATTCCAGAAAGCTGTAAGTACTTACAACACTGTGTTACTGTTATGCTAGCAAATCATTTTATTTTAATGTTTCTAAAAAATACCATATTAAGTTATTATAACCTTCTGCCAAAATATGAGGAGCACATTCCACAAGCTCACCCTGGTCACCATACTACATAAGGGCATCATGAAGTAAAACGTTCTTACCTTGTTCTTCACTTCCTTCCTTACAAAGACTAGAGCTCTGGCCCAGACTTAAACTGATATCATCAGAAGTCTTAGCGGTGTCTGTATCTCCTACAAAGTGGAGAGAGACCCATGAAGACACTATATGAAAAGTAAAGGCCATACAGTGTGGCATAACAAGGAAGGACATGAGGGAGTACAGTAGACATTTATTAACTAAAGCAGTTTTTGTATCAAGGGTTACAGTGATAGGAGATGCATTAAACTAGCAGGAAGTATCGTGGACTGTCAGATCACATAATTATTCTCATAGTGCTACAAACCAAATACGGAAAGCCTCATAATATTAGCTAATACAACTATTTCTTTCAAAAGAATTTTTAAAAAGGAAATGCAAATCATGTAATAACAAGTTGAAACAACATAAAATTCCCTCCCAGGGAAAATTAGAGAGTTATAAAATTACAGGGCAAAAATAATAATGAATTTATCTGAAATAGATGTACTGAATAAAAGGGATATATAAGCTGTACAGGAAAAAAACTTTTTTTTAGTGTCTTATTCGTGCCCAATTTAAAGGTTTCACGTTAAATTAGTTTTCTATGGACCTCATCAAAACCCATGAAAGTATCTTCCCTCAAGGCAAAGAAGTTTCTTAAAGATCAAAATTTATAATTCATACAATGTAATGCAAATGGTCAAATACTTTTATGAAATGTGGATGATGAAAGGAGACCACAACTTAAATCAATTAATCTTTAATATAAGATACGTAATTTTGGGCTTCTCTGGTGATGCAGTGGTTAAGAATCTGCTTGCCACTGCAGGGGACACAGGTTCGAGCCCTGGTCCGGGAAGATCCCACATGCCGCGGAGCAACTAAGCCCGTGCGCCACAACTACTGAGCCTGCGCTCTAGAGCCCGTGAGCCACAACTACTGAAGCCCACACGCCTAGAGCCCGTGCTCCGCAACAAGAGAAGCCACCGCAATGAGAAGCCCTCGCACTGCATCAAAGAGTAGCCCCCCCCTCGCCACAACTAGAGAAAGCCCGTGCACAGCAATGAAGAGCCAATGAAGCCAAAAATAAATTAATTAAATAAATAAAAATTTTAAAAAGTCTACCATAAAAAAAGATACATAATTTTATCCTCAAGAATGATTTTTCATTACATGTAAATATATGATACAGTTATCTTTACTAGAAACAAAAAAGAAATGGAAAGTCAGAGGTAACTTTCAGGTTAGATCACACCTACCTTTAATAGTTGTTGCTGTTCCAAGACGAGAGGAACCAGATCCAATCTGAAAATATGACATGAAGTAAACGAAATGCTAGCTATGCCATCAGCACAGACTAGCAAGGTTATCAAATGAAATTATATTATCAAAACATGTTATCAGTCACTTTCACCAAAAGGCCATGATGTACCAGAGCCACACTCCTTGTCTGCTGTGGTGCATGCTGCGCATCTAGTACAGGTTTGCTGAGACACTGAATCCCTCTGCGTACTCAGGACTGATGGAGCCCCCAGGGCAAGAGCCTCCAACCTCGAACAATCCATGCCAAACGGTCATTGTCATTTTTATATTGCATCATGACATGTTCAAGTTATAAACAAAAGCAAAACTAGGTGTTAAGTCTACCTGAAATAAATTTAGACTTATCAGGGCATATAAAGGGAAAGTTTGGAGGACGTAACATACCAACAAAGAGCAACCTAAATCTTACTTTCAAATTGTTAGTAAATCAATATGTTCTTTCCTGAGTTTCAGACAGAAAGTAAGTACTTCTTTGTAGGCTGCTATAACATATTTTTAAAGAATAAAAAAAAACTAAGGCATCTAAGAAAAAGGAATTTTTAGCACAAACTCTATAAACAGAACACTAAAATCTGCGGAGCTTTTAGGGCTTATATTCAAGATGGTATAAGACGTCCCTAAAATTTCATAACCATCAATTATTATACTACCATAAAAATAATAGAAACGAATACCACAAATTCCATGAACACATTAAGGAAACCAAATATAACATGACAGTTATTAAATCAACAAGTCTGAGTAACTCTTTTTATAACCTGTTTTCAAGGGATTCAAGAAGAAAATAGTCAAGCAAATTTAACACTTCATACTAAAATCAAGAACATTCATATAATACTCATATTTTGCCAAATCTTTTCTTTCATTGATTCAACTGAATAGAAGTATACAATGAGAAATTTGGTCAAAATATAGGTTAATATTGACTTTGAAGGGGCATGAGGGACTTTCTTGGTCTATATTTGGGGGGGATAAATACAGAAAAGCATGAAGAATAAAACATAACCACCCATTGTATCTGTTAAGATTGCTTTTGTCACCAAATAATAGAACTCAACTAATTAGGTGACTTAAAGAAATAGTTTTATGTCTGTCACCTAAGTTTGGAGCTGGTTTAATAGCATTTGTTCAGCAGCTCTATAATATTAGGGCTCTGGATGGCAGAGCCTAATTGTCTAATTGTCTGGACGGCAATTAAATGGGTTACACATATGTAAAAATCTACTGAGCCGTACACTTAATAAGTGTATACTATGCTGTATAAAAGTTATATGTTGGTGAAAAAGTAAGTAAAAATAAACATACACATACAGGTTAAAACTACTAATAAATTCTTATGTAGCCAATAAAAAAAATGAGCTTTGCAATATTTTTTGAACTGCTTATTAAGTTTGATTCTCCTGATTTTTCCTAATTTCTGCTTTCAATTAGCCATAAAAGGCACTGCAACTAGACAGAAAGAAAAAGGCCAAAAAGCATTTTACTGCAAGACTTTCATTCTTATCACACCTGCTAAACAAGTTATAAAATTAACATGTTATTTTTCTACTAGAATAATAAGCATGTAACTTCCTAGACAGAAGTTTAAAAACAAGTAAGCAAACAAAAAACACCATTTCATGCCGCCCTTCTAAGAATTTAAACTTAAAAAAAATGTTTTTTGAATATGCGTACGGTAGTCATTTGCTCACAACCTCAAAGTGTTCTCTTTTTCTTTCCTTAACAAACTTCCCATTTTGTTCAAATGTTGGGCATATTATCTTTTGACTTAGGAAAAGAGGGCCCAGACTCTGATCTAGGTGTGTACTCTAGTTCTGCTCAATGAATGCATGGAGAGTCTGCTGGAGGGCTTTGAGGAAAGACCTTTTCATGTCTGAGAAGATGATGAGCAAGGACAACTCTGCCCCACACTGTCACCTGCTTCTTAACTTTTCAACAGGATCATAATTGAAGCTGCTGTGCTCATCCTGCAACTCTAAGGAAAAGCCAAAAAAACTAGGGAAATTCCAACCCAGAGACCTAATATTATTGAGCTGCTGAACAAATGCTATTAAACCAGCTCCAAACTTAGGTAACAAACATAAAACTATTTCTTTAAGTCACCTAATTAGTTGAGTTCTATTATTTGGTGACAAAAGCAATCTTAACAGATACAATGGGTGATTATATTTTATTCTTCATGCTTTTCTGTATTATTTAAAATTTATCCCCCCCAAATATAATGGAGTTGTGACTGTTCACACATGAAACAATAAGGGATTGAAAATATAAACCACAGTGCATACAAATAAAAGAATGCAATACAGTCCCCAAAATGTCACTGCAGAAGAACACTTAATAATATTAACATTCATGATATAGTCAGTAAAGAGAATCAAGTTCCAAAGAACAGCACACTAAAATCCCTCTTTGTTTAAAATGTTTTTTTGATTATGACATTACAGATGATTTTTATTTTCTTCTTGTTGTTTGCTAACTTTCTAAAAATAAACACATTCAGAAAAGGAAAAAATTAAGAAAAAAATGGTATCTTCATACACTTAAAGGTAAAGTTTTTACTTAATAGGTTTGCACAAACTAAGACGGTCCAGTGTTTCTTCTCTTTGGTAAGTGCCAAAGGAAAGTCCAGGAAGGATTATGGATGTCAGAGAAGAAAAATTACTTGCAACTAAAGAGCAATCAGGCAAGGCCACCTCCTCCACGAAGCCTTGCCCCTCTCTCTAGCTGGAAACAATTACTTTCTCCTCTGAAATCTATAGCCCCTTTTCTGTACCATTCCTATGGCAACTATTACTTTGTATCTTGTAGTTACACTTACTTGGTAACATATATTTATAACTTCAGTTACTTATAGACATCTACTAGGAAATTGCAAACTCTTTGAGGGTGAGACCCACTCCACATCCCGGACAAACAAAATGCCTTAAATACTATCAGGTACTAAAATATTTTAAGGAAGATAAGTGATAAAAGGGAAGAGAGGGACAGGGCAGGGGTGGGAATGGAGAGTAGAAGATGGAAAGGAGAAGGGTAGCAGTGGCAGGAAGGAAAGAATGACCACAATGACTACGATAGAGCTACTGTGTTCAAGGAGTTCACTACCCAGTACAGAAGACATTTATATACAACTATGATAATGTGTAATAAGGCCTATATAATAAAACGTGTGAGAAACATGGTATGTCTATATTGGTAATATCTCTACCGATATACAAAAAGCCCAACTTTACTTCCCCACTTCAGCTTCCCTAAAGGATAACAATAATTATGTCAATAATTCCTTCTGGTATAAAACAGTATACAACTAAAACACCAAAATCTAAGTAGCACAATAGCTTCTGATATCTGCCCTTTTTTATTCAAGAGTTAGTATTTTAAGGAAAACCAAATTAGATGTGCTGTGCATTTAGGTGCAGACATGCAATAATTACATTCAAGATGGGACTCCCTCCCTAAAACAAGTAGGGCAAGTTCTAATGGACATGATGCCAAGGGTAGAGTTACCAAAGGTGGCTGGCCACTGCTATGTCCTTTTGTCTGTCCTAACAAAAAAAAAAAAAAAAAGAAAAGAAAAAGAAAAAAGTTGTGGCTCTTCAAAATTTGTTGCCAAAGTGTAGGCTTATTCCCCAGGGTAATCTTATGTTGCTAATATTTGTCAGTAAGAAGAAAGGCCAGGTTTAATTAAGAACATAAGATGTGCAGCCATATTTAAGGACTAAGTCATTTCATTCTATAAAAAGAGACTGAGAAAAGCACAAGGGATAACCTATATGTCTCCAATACAGACAGACACCGTGAAGGTAAATAAGCACACACTAGGAGCTAAAGTTCCTAAGGGCACTCACCACAACTGTCTCAATCGAAACTACCCCTGGGCAATTAGCATGTGGTATGTGCTCAGCAACAAAGTACTTAATTAATGTGAAAATTCTGTTTAAAATAATAGTAATAAAAGATAATCAGTAAACAATCAAAATATTATTAATCAGCCAGATAAACCCAAACACTGACTGACTGTTACAGACAAGAGAACACCTGAGACCACCATCAGGAGGAGGGAAAAAAGCAAAATACAACAGCACAGGTTCCTACCTGGTTGCCTGGATCAAGGCCAGCATAAGAATTTCTTGAACTGCAACCAACTGGGGGTGTGGCCTCTCGAATGAACTCAGACATTTCAATGCCCCCACCAGGATCACTGTGGGGAAAAAATGAGAAAAGGAGAATAACTGTCATTATTCTGACACCAATGGTTTTCTTTTTGTTTGTTTTTTAAGTTATTAATCTTTTTTCTGTAAAACTATCAGGTTCAGATATTTAATATAGCAAATTGAAAAAAAATCATTCTTCTTTTATAAGTCTGATAAATTTGAACTATTTTATAACCATGTCACTACTCCAAAACGTTTAAAACTCTCTCCCAAACTGTCTATATCCAATCCAATATTAGAAACTGGCCTTGATTACAATTGTACCATACTAAATATAGCACATATTTTATGATATGTGCCATAAAACCACTCTAGCAAAGAAATTATTTGCCTTTTGTTTCCTAACAGCAAAGAGAAATTGGTCAGAAAGTAATCAGATCTTTTTTTAAATTTATTTTTAATTTTTTTAATTTATTTATTTTTGGCTGAATTGGGTCTTCATCGCTGCGCGCGGGCTTTCTCTAGTTGCGGTGAACGGGGGCTACTCTTCGTTGTGGCAGGCAGGCTTCTCATTGTGGTGGCTTCTCTTGTTACAGAGCACGGGCTCTAGGCGCACGGGATTCAGTAGTTGTGGCACGTAAGCTCAGTAGTTGTGGCTCGCAGGCTCTAGAGCGCAGGCTCAGTAGTTGTGGCGCATGGGCTTAGTTGTTCCACGGCATGTGGGATCTTCCTGGACCAGGGCATGAACCTGTGTCCCCTGCAATGGCAGGCAGATTCTTAGCCACTGCGCCACCAAGGAAGTCCCAAGTAATCAGATCTTACACTCCCTGACCTCTCCAAGAGCACAGTCTGATTGAGCTGCATGATACAATGACGAACATGCATGAGAGCAATTATCCTGGTCAAGCTATCTGTATTTCCTTTTGTGTGTGTGTGTGTGTGTGGTATGCGGGCCTCTCACTGTCGTGGCCTCTCCCGCCGCGGAGCACAAGCTCCGGACGCGCCCGCTCAGCAGCCATGGCTCACGAGCCCAGCCACTCCGCGGCACGTGGGATCCTCCCAGACCGGGGCACGAACCCACGTCCCCTGCATTGGCAGGCGGACTCTCAACCACTGCGCCACCAGGGAAGCCCTGTATTTCTTAAGTTAACAGAATTTAACTAGGATACTAACTTGTTTCACAGAGCTGGGAACCTAAGATTTTAGACTTGCATGTGTAGAGTTAGAAGGCACAAGTTTAAAAAGTGAAATGATGCTATGTAGTAAAAACAGGCATTAGAAAGACAAAAGAGAAAAGTACTAGGTTCAAAGAACTAAGGAAGTCCACATATAGAACTTAAAGATAATGGGATCCTAAAATAAGGAAAAAAGATCACACCAAATTTCAAAAAACTTAGACAATTAAAAAAAATTTTTTTAAGTTGATATGTTGTATTTTCATTTTTATTCAGTTCAAGAAATTTTCTTTTTAGTGAGGGAGCCACTCTGCATACGGGATCTTAGTTCCATGACCAGGGATCAAACCCACACCCCCTGTGGTGGAAGTGGGGAGTCTTAACCACTGGACCGCCAGGGAAGTCCCCTAGACAATTTTATAATAAAGTTCCTCAAGAACACAACTTTTAGAACAATTCAGGCCTAAAAGTTATCATAATCCTATTTTTGCCCAAAGGTTTTTACTCATTCTACCTGGTATACAAAGTTAGTCAATAAATTTTTTAGCTATTATTATCAAGGATAAAAGCTCTAGTATATATGCTCGACATTATTGTGGACATAAGCTGTCTTACCATCTAGCATCTAATTCAACCTCCTGGTTAACAACAACAAAAAAAGCAACTCCAAATTCTTCTGGTGAATCACCTCATCCCAATCTCTCATATGGCTGTGGGTAACGCTGACCCTACTCTCAAGTTTAGGGGTAAGCTGTACTGGCCAAAGTCAATCAGCATATCCCAATCTCTTGGTCACAGCAACTAGTAGTTCTAGAACAGGCACATGACCCAACTCAGGCCAGAAATGTTCTACTGTTGAGAGAAGAAACTTCTATCTGTTTGTCTTAATGCTGAGAAGATGGGTCCTGGAGCTGCTGTAGCCATTTTACAACCATAAGGGGAGAGCCTGTTTAAGAAGCCAACTAAAAGAAAAGCATAGCCTGGTAAAGGGAACGAGAGTCATGAAGCTACTTGAAATTCTGCACATTGCCACATCTGAAGACATCCCTTAAACAGACTTTTCAGTAATGTGAGCCATAAATTACCTTAAGCCTGTTTGGGTGGGGATTCCAACAGCTGCAATCAAAAGATATAGGCAAAATACAATCTGCTTACAAGTTCACCTTCCATTTATGTACTTATCACTATAGCTGTTTGAATTCTAGTGTGTTTTTTAAGTTAATGGTCTCATAACTACCATGTCCCTGTTTGCTCATTGGGTCTCTAACTCTAAGCCACTGGCTACAGTTAGCTAATGGAAATTATCTTTCTAACTTGTTACCCATTTATAAAAATAAAACATAATGGAACTCAGTTACAAACATGATGGCCAAGTCTGCATACAAATGTCTATGTGTGAGAAAAGTGGAGAAAGAATAAATTTGCTGGCCATTTGGTGTTAAGTCACACGGCTATCTAGGCCAGAATGAGAAATATTTTTTTAATTTGGCAAAATCTCAAGTGTGTATACACAGGCAGCTATCACCCACTGAACTAGTGATGAGTAATAACCAGCAATACTGTTAACTCCATTGGAATGCATTCTCTAATTAAGACTGCAAAGAAATCAGAAGATGGAGACCAAGGTGAAGACCAAGGAATAAAATGTTCTATGCCACAGAAAGGATAAAGAGCCCTCATCTTCCCTAGTTTATATGCATCAGCTTTAATAATATGTAATTCACATATTCACAATTCACCTTACAATTCATCCACTGAAACTGTGCAATTCAGTGATTTTTAGTATATTCATAAAGTTGTGCATCCATCACCACAGTTGATTTTAAAACATTTTTATCATCTCAAAAGCAAACCCATTTAGCTATTACCCTTCCCACCCCTCCTCCCCCCAGCCCTAAGCAACCACTGATCTACTTTCTGTCTCTATAAATTTGCCTATTCTGGATTTTTTTTCATATAAATGGAATCACATAATACGTGGTCTTCTGTAACCGACTTCTTTCACTTAGCACAATGTTTTCAAGGTTCATCAATGTTGTAGCACGTATCAGAGCTTTATACCTTTCTATGGCCAAATAATATTCCATTGTATGGATAGAACACATTTTGTTTATTCATTCATCAGCTGATGGACAATCTTACCCAGTTTTATACATCACTTCTGATAGCAAGTCTAAATGATTATAACTGGAACATAAAATTATTATTCATGACAAAGCAAATATTTACTAAATACTTAATACATTCCAGTCATAGGGGTGCATGCTTTATTTGCATTTTCTCATGAAACATTCCCCTAAAAATCTATGATATAAATACTATCATCCTCATTTTACAGATGAAAAAACTGAAAACCGAAAAGGTGTAAAAACTTGCCTAAGGTCTCAGAGGAGTAAACAAAATAAGCCAAGTTATTGGTATATGGAGTTCAGGTGGGAAGGGAGGACACAAATAATACTTCCTCATCACTCTACAATGTGTTATCATATCTGCTCTTTCTGGTTTTTTTTCCTTCACACATGAATGTAGGTACTCATAACCAATAAGGACTGAGAAAAGATTTGAACACCAGGTCTAACTCTAAAGGCTATAGTCTAAGACACCAATAATGCCCTTTAACAAACAGGCATTAAAGTTCTCTTTCCAGTTCAAAACCAAAAGTAAACACCATTATCTAGGGAAGGTTTCTTAACCTCAGCACTATTGACATTTTGGGCCACATAATTCTCGACTGTAGGAGACCATCTTGTGCACTGTTAGGATGGTTAGCAGCATCCCTGACCTCTACCCACCAGATGCCAGTAGCATTTCTCTCTGTGATAACCAAAAATGTCTCCAAATATTGCCAAATGTTTCCTGGGGGGCAAGGTCATCTCCAGTGGAGAAACAATAATATAGAACTAATGCTCAATGGTCAACATTGAGTGGGAAGGAGGTATTAAGGGGAGAAAAAAAGATGAAGGAAAAAACAAACAGCTCCTTTTGTAGAAAAAATATATCCTCTTGCAAACTGACTGTACCTTTCTCTTCTCTACAAGTTCAGAAGCAGACCTTTTAGTCATCTGTTGGTGTCCTAACATATAAATTGACTGAGTAAGAATTTTCTTTATTAGCAAGACTTGCAGATTTTCAGCAATGGAAATTTCAGCACATACCTGGAAAGTAAGTAGTTTACAATTCTCACAGAAGCAAAGTGGTCTACTGCAGTAAGCAGTACACCAAATTCAGGGCATCTCTACCTTTATGCCTTAATTTCCTCATCTGTTTAAAAATAAAAACAGGTACAGGGAAAGGCAGAAAAGCAGAAAGGGTCTGATCTGAATTATAAAGGAGACTTCACAAATTAATTTGTTGATTATCAGTATCATAAACTGCTCAGGCTTTAATTAGAACTTCACAGAACCAGCACAGTACTAAGTTTACAAATCTAATCTAGATCACAACGATGTTCCTCAAAGTATGAACAGATAAAAGCAAAGTCCCTAAACAGAATAAATCTTCAGAAAATTTAGCCTAAAATTCACCTGTGTATATTTTACATGGATCCTTAATTTACAATATTGTAAGCATCACTGAATGAGAAATGGAAAATATGGTTTGTCTCCAAATAATTGTATTCAAATTCTAAAATTCAGGGTGCTAATTTCCTCTCCTGAAACGTTAGAAATGTAATACACACATTAATGGCTTTGACTCTTTCTCTAAGATTAAGATTGAACAAACATTTCTGAGCTGCTATACCACAGCCAATGACAACCAGAAGCACAAATAGTCACTCCTACTATATTCATTCATTCATGCAACAAATTGACAGCTCTAATGTACCAAGCATAGTGATCGGCTCTGGAAAAAAGTGTATCTGTTTTCCTGTTCATTTCTGTTCAGAACAGAGATTTACAAGTGGGAGAGTGGGGGAAAGGAGATGTCGAAAGCAAAAATCTACAACAAAGACCTTATTTAATGGTGAAACTTAAAAGCACTCCTAAAAAGACAAGGATGTACACGAATACTATTTCAATTTAACCATCTGTGAGAAGTTATACCCAATGAAAAGTTAAACAAGAAGCATAAGGTCTAGAAAGGAAGAAGTAAAACTGTCATCATTTACAGAAAATCAAGAAATAACCTACAAAGTTTTACCATTAATAAGGGAGTTTAATAAGGTTGCTGGATACAAAGTAAGCTGCTGCATTTAAAGGGAGAAAAACAAAAGGTAATTAGAAAAAATCATATAATAGCAGAAAAACTATAAAATAATTTGTCAGATTTAATAAAAGCTATGAAAGCCTTTTAATGGAGAAATGATAAATATTTACTGAAAGATATTAAAGAAGACTAAATAAATGGAGAGATTTAATATTGTAAAGATACCAATTCTCAGCAGAATCTACATAGCCAGTGTAATTCCAATAAAAACCCTAAGTTCTTGTAGATTTTGCCCAGTAGACTCTAAAGTTTACATCAAAGATCAAGGAGGGGCTTCCCTGGTGGCACAGTGCTTAAGAATCGGCCTGCCAATGCAGGGGACACGGGTTCGAACCCTCATCTGGGAAGATCCCACATGCCGTGGAGCAACTAAGCCCGTGTGTCACAACTGAGCCTGAGCTCTAGAGCCCACGTGCCACAACTACTGAAGCCCATGGGCCTAGAGTCCGTGCTCCGCAACAAGAGAAGCCACCGCAATGAGAAGCCTGCACATCACAACGAAGAGGAGTCCCCGCTTGCCACAACTAGAGAAAGGCTGTGCGCAGCAATGAAGACCCAAAGCAGCCAAAAATAAATAAATAAAGTAAATTTATTAAAAAAAAAAAAAAGATCAAGGAGCCGAGAGTAGCAAATTAACTCCTGAAAAAGAACGAGGTACGAGGTTTGCCCCACTAGGTATCAAAAGTCATGTTATAAAGCACTTAGGATGGAGTGGTAACTGCACAGGCATAAACTAGATCAACAGAACAGAAGAGAGCCCAGAAACATACCCACCATATATGAAAACTTAATTTATGACAAAATGAGTACTGCAGATCACCAAGGAAAAGATAGTCTGTTTAACAAATACTGATTAAACCAGTCATTTATAAAGAAAAAAAACAAATCCTGAATCCCTACCTTACAACAGATCATAATAATTTCCAGCAAAACTGAAATGTGAAAACAAAAGAAACATGAAACTTTAAAAAGACAATCTTTCTGAGAGTATCCTTCTGATATCTGTGTAGGAATAATTTCTTAAACAAGACACAAAAATGTTAATTACCAAAAAAATGATAAACTGTGTATTAAATTTAAGAATGTATGATAATCATAAGAAACCTTAAGAAAAGCGAAGTGACAAGCTAAAAACTGCGAAGAGATGTCTGTAATGTACATAACCAATAAAGGAGTAGTATAATGAATATATTTTTTAAAACTCGTTTTTCTTAATCAATAAGAAAAAGAGAACTCCAAAGAAAAACAAAAAAGAAACGAATGGGCACCGGAAGGAACAGAAGACTTAAATGGAACATATATGTGAGATAAGATGCTCAGCCTCATTAGTAATCAGAAAGGTCAACTAAAGTCAAAATGAGACACACCTAACACTTAACTTTTAAAACTTACCAAAATCAAAGATTGAGGATATGAAACAATAAGGACTTTCACACACTAATGGTGAGAGTATAAATTGGTACAATCGTTTTGGCAAACAGCTTGTATTACTTAGTAAAACTGAACGTAAAAACACCTTGTGAACCAGCTTACATATACTAGATATACACGTATGTATGAAGAGACATATATAATAATGTGTTATCTGAGCAAAAAAACTTGAAATAATCTGAATGACTATCAACAGAAGAATGGATAAATTGTAGTCCATTCCTACAGTGGTTGACTATATCACAGCAAACATAAATGATAGCTAAAAGCATCAACATGGGTAAGTCTACAAAATATGATATTCTGCACAAAAAAAGCCCTTCACACAGAAATACATACAGTATGATTCTCTTCAGGATATCCTAAGGTAGACAAAATTAATTAGGAATATCTACAAAGACTATATAACAATAAAGCAAGGGAATTATTAACAAAAAATTCAAGACAAAGGTCACTCCTGAAGGGAAAAGGGTAGAATGATATAGGAAAGGAGTACATGAAGACTTGTATGGTAATTGTATAATGTCCTTATTACTTAAGCTGTGTGGTGGGTAAGTATTCACTTGATTACTATTCTCTAAATTATACATGTAATTGATATACCATTTGGAAATATATATATTTCACAATAAAATTTTTTGAAAACTAAAAGAAAATAGAAAAATTCAGTAACAGAAACAATTAAAAATATATACGGTTATACAGAACTAATAAGAGCTAGCAATTACTGAATTGTTCCATGTACCAGAAATGGTACTAAGTCCTTTACATATATGATCTCATTTATTCTAATAATCCTATGAGACAGTACTACTATTTATCTCATCATCCAGATGAAGAAGCCAAGGAATAAAAAGCTTTAGTAACTCCCCCAAGGTTATACTATCAGGAAGTAATTCAAGCCCCTGGCAGATTAAGTGCAGAATCTACATTCTGTTTGCTTACCCACTAAATGAGGGTATGCATTTCCTAACAGAAATAGAATACACTTAAGAACTATGCAGGACCCACTAAAAAATGTACACACATATACCATGTCTCTGAGTGAGACTTTCTATTTTAAAGGCTGAGTTCTCTCCAAATTTAACACAATTATCATCAAAATTCTACTCAAACTTTCTGGAGGATGTGTTTACAAGGAAACATCTCATAAAAAACTAAGTAAGTATATGCATAAGGATAACTAAGATAATACTGAAAGAAAAGTACTGAAGAGGGATTCATACTGCTAAGTATTAAGCATACTAGAAGGCCATAAAAACAGTATATTATAAGCAAAAAGAGAGATCAATGGAGCAGAAAACAAAGCCCAGAAATGGACATAATACAAGTACGCTACATGAAAAAGCAAGCATTTAAAATTACTGGGGGGGAAAATGCATTATTCACTCAATTTTGTTGGTACAATACTAACAAACCTTAAAAAAAAGAAGTTAGAAATGTTTTCAGATTGACTACGATTTAAGAGTAAAAAATAAAATGATAAAAATACTAAAAGTAGATACAGGTGAATATTTACATAATTTGGGGAAAGAAAACTATCTCACAAAACTTGATATCAAAGACAGAACTAATAAAGTTTCGTAGAATAGAACAGATAACAGAAAAATTAATTGTGGCATATAAATACATAAATAAAATGCCATAAAGTGAGGAAAAGTATTTGACACAAAATGATATCCTTCATAAATATCTTCTTCAAATCAATAGTAAAAAACTAACCACCAACAGAAAAATATACAATTCACAAAATAACAAATATAAATGGACCAGCACAAGAAAAATAGCTCCATTTCACTAGTAATCCAAAAACTGAAAAAAGTAAACAATGAATTATTTACCAGTTTGTGAAAATACTAAATAGTGTAGTCAAAAGTACAAAATAAGAAGCCCTCAAACTGCTAATCACAGTAATTAAAAGGTAAAAATCTTCAGAATTTGGCAATATATATTGAGAAACTTTAAAATGGGTGTAGTTTTCCGGTAATTGTACTTCTGCTAAATCATGATAAAAAAAACTTAGTCATTTAAACTTTGAACATCACAGTGATCTAACACAAATTTAAATTAGAAAATAATTAAAATAATTAAAAACAAGATAGCTAAATTAAGATACTGTATTCCCACAAAATGGAATACAGTGTAGTCATTAAAATACTATCACAGAGTTAGATAGCCTCATCCACCAGAGGGCAGACAGCAGAAGCAAGAAGAACTACAATCCTGCAGTCTGTGGAACAAAAACCACATTCACAGAGAGATAGACAAGATGAAAAGAGAGAGGGCTATGTACCAGATGAAGGAACAAGATAAAACCCCAGAAAAACAACTAAATGAAGTGGACATAGGCAACCTTCCAGAAAAAGAATTCAGAATAATGATAGTGAAGATGATCCAGAACCTTGGAAAAAGAATGGAGGCAAAGACCGAGAAGATGCAAGAAATGTTTAACAAAGACCTAGAAGAATTAAAGAACAAACAAACAGAGATGAACAATACAATAACTGAAATGAAAACTACACTAGAAGGAATCAATAGCAGAATAACTGAGGCAGAAGAATGGATAAATGACCTGGAAAACAGAATGGTGGAATTCACTGCTGCGGAGCAGAATAAAGAAAAAAGAATGAAAAGAAATGAGGACAGCCCAAGAGACCTCTGGAACAACATTAAACACAACAACATTCACAATATAGGGGTTCAGGAAGGAGAAGAGAGAGAGAAAGGAACAGAGAAAATATTTGAAGAGATTATACTCAAAAACTTCCCTAACATGGGAAAGAAAATAGCCACCCAAGTCCAGGAAGCGCAGCAAGTCCCTGACAGGATAAACCCAAGGAGAAACATGCCCAGACACATAGTAATCAAATTGGCAAAAATTAAAGACAAAGAAAAATTATTAAAAGCAGCAAGGAAAAAATGACAAATATCATACAAGGGAACTCCCATAAGGTTAACAGCTGATTTCTCAGCAGAAACTCTACAAACCAGAAGGGAGTGGCATGATATACTTAAAGTGATGAAAGGGAAGAAACTACAACCAATATTACTCTACCCGGCAAGGATCTCATTCAGATTCGATGGAGAAATCACAAGCTTTACAGACAAGCAAAAGCTAAGAGAAATCAGCACCACCAAACCAGCTCTACAACAAATGCTAAAAGAACTTCTCTAAGTGGGAAACACAAGAGAAGAAAAGGACCTACAAAAACAAACCCAAAACAATTAAGAAAATGGTCATAGGAACATACATATCAAAAATTACCTTAAACATGAATGGATTAAATGCTCCAACCAAAAGACACAGGCTTGTTGAATGGATACAAAAACAAGACCCATATATATGCTGTAAACAAGAGACCCACATCAGACCTAGGGACACATACAGACTGAAAGTGAGGGGATGGAAAAAGATATTCCATGCAAATGGAATTCAAAACAAAGCTGGAGCAGCAATTCCCATATCAGACAAAACAGACTTTAAAATAAGGACTATTACAAGAGACAAGAGGACACTATATAATGATCAAGGGATCAATCCAAGAAGAAGATATAGCAATTATAAATATATATGCACCCAACATAGGAGCACCTCAATACATAAGGCAACTGCTAACAGCTATAAAAGAGGAAATCGACAGTAACACAATAATAGTGGGGGAGGTTAACACATCCCTTACACCAATGGACAGACCATCCAAACAGAAAATTCATAAGGAAACACAAGCTTTAAATGACACAATAGACCAGATAGATTTAATATTAATATTTATAGGACATTCCATCCAAAAACAGCAGATTACACTTTCTTCTCAAGTGTGCACAGAACATTCTCCAGGATAGATCACATCTTGGGTCCCAAATCAAGCCTCAGTAAACATAGAAAAATTGAAATCATATCAAGAATCTTTTCTGACCACAACGCTATGAGATTAGAAATCAATTACAGGGAAAAAAACGTAAAAAACACAAATACATGGAGGCTAAACAATATGCTACTAAATAACAAAGAGATCACTGAAGGAATCAAAGAGGAAATCAAAAAATACCTAGAGACAAACGACAATGAAAACACGACAATCCAAAACCTATGGGATGCAGCAAAAGCAGTTCTAAGAGGGAAGTTTATAGCTATACAAGCCTACCTCAAGAAACAAGAAAAATCTCAAATAAACAACCTAACCTTACACCTAAAGGAAATACAGAAAGAAGGACAAACAAAACCCAAAGTTAGCAGAAGGAAAGAAATCATAAAGATCAGAGCAGAAATAAATGAAATAGAAACAAAGAAAACAATAGCAAAGATCAATAAAACTAAAAGCTGGTTCTTTGAGAAGAGAAACAAAACTGATAAACCATTAGGCAGACTCGTCAAGAAAAAGAGGGAGAGGACTCAAATCAATAAAATTAGAAATGAAAAAGGAGAAGTTAAAACAGACACCGCAGAAATACAAAGCATCCTAAGAGAATAGTACAAGCAACTCTATGCCAATAAATGGACAACCTGGAAGAAATGGACAAATCCTTAGAAAGGTGGAATCTTCCCAGACTGAACCAGGAAGAAATAGAAAATATGAACAGACCAATAACAAGTAATGAAATTGAAACTGTGATGAAAAATCTTCCAACAAACAAAAGTCCAGGACCAGATGGCTTCACAGGTGAATTCTATCAAACATTTAGACAAGAGCTAACACCTATCCTTCTCAAACTCTTCCAAAAAATTGCAGAGGAAGGAACACTCCCAAACTCATTCTACGAAGCCCCCATCACCCTGATACCAAAACCAGACAAAGATACTACAAAAAAAGAAAATTACAGACCAATATCACTGATGAATATAGGTGCAAAAATCCCCAACAAAATACTAGCAAATGGAATCCAACAACACATTAAAAGGATCATACACCATGATCAAGTGGGATTTATCCCAGGGATGCAAGGATTCTTCAATATATGCAAATCAATCAATGTGATACACCATATTAACAAATTGAAGAATAAAAACCATATGATCATCTCAATAGATGCAGAAAAAGCTTCTGATAAAATTCAACACCCATTTATGATAAAAACTCTCCAGGAAGTGGGCATAGAGGGAACCTACCTCAACATAATAAAGGCCATATACAACAAACCCACAGCAAACATCATTTTCAATGGTGAAAAAATGAAAGCATTTCCTCTAAGATCAGGAACAAGACAAGGATGTCCACTCTCACCAGTATTATTCAACATAGTTTTGGAAGTCCTAGCCATGGCAATCAGAGAAGAAAAAGAAATAAAAGGAATACAAGTTGGAAAAGAAGAAGTAAGACTGTCACTGCTTGCAGATGACATGATACTATACACAGAGAATTCTAAAAATGTCACCAGAAAACTACTAGAGCTAATCAATGAATTTGGTAAAGTTGCAGGATACAAAATTAATGCACAGAAATCTCTTGCATTCCTATACACTAAGGATGAAAAATCTGATAGAGAAATTAAGGAAACTCTCTCATTTACCACTGCAACAAAAAGAATAAAATACCTAGGACTTGTAGGTATTTTACCTACCTTTTGTTTCCCTAGGTAGGTGTTTTGTCTCCCTACTTAGGGAGACAAAAGACCTGTATGCAGAAAACTATAAGACACTGATGAAAGAAATTAAAGATGATACCAACAGATGGAGAGATATACCATGTTCTTGGATTGGAAGAACCAATACTGTGAAAATGACTATACTACCCAAAGCAATCTACAGATTCAATGGAATCACTATCGAATTACCAATGGCATTTTTTATGGAACTAGAACAAAGCATCTTAAAATTTGTATGGAGACACAAAAGACCCTGAATAGCCAAAGTAGTCTTGAGGGAAAAAAATGGAGCTGGAGGAATCAGACTCCCTGACTTCAGACTATACTACAAAGCTACAGTAATCAAGACAATATGGTACTGGCACAAAAACAGAAACACAGATCAATGGAACAAGATAGAAAGCCCAGAGATAAACTCACGCACCTATGGTCAACTAATCTGTGACAAAGGAGGCAAAGATATACAATGGAGAAAAGACAGCCTCTTCAGTAAGTGGTGCTGGGAAAACTGGACTGCTACATGTAAAAGAATGAAATTAGAACACTCCCTAACACCATACACAAAAATAAACTCAAAATGGATTAGAGACCTAAATGTAAGACCGGACACTATAAAACTCTTAGAGGAAAACATAGGAAGAACACTCTTTGACATAAATCACAGCAAGATCTTTTTTGATCCATCTCCTAGAGTAATGGAAATAAAAACAAAAATAAACAAATGGGACCTAATGAAACTTCAAAGCTTTTGCACAGCAAAGGAAACCATAAACAAGACAAAAAGACAACCCTCAGAATGGGAGAAAATATTTGCAAACGAATCAACAGACAAGGATTAATCTCCAAAATACATAAACAGCTCATGCAGCTCAATATTAAAGAAACAAACAATCCAATCCAAAAATGGGCAGAAGACCTAAATAGACACTTCTCCAAAGAAGACATACAGATGGCCAAGAAACACATGAAAAGCTGCTCAACATCACTAATTATTAGAGAAATGCAAATCAAAACTACAATGAGGTATCACCTCACACCGGTTAGAATGGGCATTATCAGAAAATCTACAAACAACAAATGCTGGAGAGGGTGTGGAGAAAAGGGAACCCTCTTACACTGTTGGTGAGAATGTAATCTATACAGCCACTATGGAGAACAGTATGGAGGTTCCTTAAAAAACTAAAAATAGAATTACCATGTGACCCAGCAATCCCACTACTGGGCATATATCCAGAGAAAACCATAATTCAAAAAGACACATGCGGGCTTCCCTGGTGGCGCAGTGGTTGAGAGTCCGCCTGCCGATGCAGGGGACACGGGTTCATGCCCCGATCCCGGAAGATCCCACATGCCGCGGAGCGGCTGGGCCCGCGAGCCATGGCCGCGGAGCCTGTGTGTCCGGAGCCTGTGCTCCACAACGGGAGAGGCCACAGCAGTGAGAGGCCCGCGTACAGCAAAAAAAAAAAAAAAAAAAAAAAAAGACACATGCACCCCAATGTTCACTGCAGCACTATTTACAATAGCCAGGTCATGGAAGCAAGCTAATAATAATATCCATTCAACAGACGAATGGATAAAGAAGTTGTGGTACATATATACAATGGAATATTACTCAGCCATAAAAAGAAATGAAATTGAGTCATTTGTTGACACATGGATGGATCTAGAGACTGTCATACAGAGTAAAGTAAGTCAAAAAGAGAAAAACAAATATCGTATATTAACGCATGTATGTGGAACCTAGAAAAATGGTACAGCTGAGCCGGTTTGCAGGGCAGAAGTTGAGACGCAGTTGTAGAGAACAAACGTATGGACACCAAGGGGGGAAAACCACAGGGGGGGTGGGGATGGTGGTGTGCTGAATTGGGTGATTGGAATTGACATGTATACACTGATGTGTATAAAACTGATGACTAATAAGAACCTGCTGTATAAAAAAACAAAGAAACAAACAAAAAAATACTATCACAGAAAAAAGTATTTTCAGTAGTTCAAAGTATTTCCTGAGCACCTCTCAGGGCAAGACACTGTTCTAGAACCTGGGAATATAATAGTTTGTAAGAAAAACAAGGCCCTGCCTTCAAAAAGCTTATAAATGCAAACAAATGATTAAGTAAGATAATTTCAGATAGTGATTTATGCTATTAACAAAATTATTATAAGGTAAAATATCTGTTCAATGAACAAACAGGGTAATCATGTTAGGGATGGAGGAAAAAGTAACTGAAAAAGGATAAAGGCTTTCAGTGCACTGGAGAATATACAGAAACATTACCTGTCTTAACAGATATTGAGTACCCACTTTTAGTGATATTATTTATATCCTGAACCTGAAATATTTGATATTATACTGACTAGAAACATGGCATAGTGGTTAAAAGCATGGCCTCGCCTCCAGAGCTTGACAGCCTAGATTATTTGATCTTTCTCACCTCACTTTCCACATCTGCAAACCAGGGATAATAACAGCAACCATCTCATAGAATTGTTTTTGAGGACTGTATGAGCTTAAAAATGTCAAGTGCTCATATAGCAACTGTTTAAAAGTTATATTAGGGACACCTATTATTTCTATAAAGTCACTATAACCTTTTGACTATGACAACTAAATCTCTCTGTCAGAAAGAGAAAGTGGGTGAGGCCAAGGTAATGGGATAGAATGTGACTGAGAGCAGTAGGGGACTATTTTAGCTGAGACAGGCTCCAGGAAAGCCTCCAGGAAGGGGTGACAGCTACAAAGAGTTGAACCCTAGGAAGTCAGTCATGCTAAGATCTAGGGAAGGAACAGCTAAGTTTCTAAGGTGAGAATATAAAATTGAAAAAATTTACAATGGATAAAACGAAAACTGTAGCTTATAAATGTCAAGTAAAATATTATCACAGTTTGCTTAAGATATATATACACATTTTATTTATATGCATAAAAATAAATGCTTAGATTTATAAAGCCATGTTTTATTATTTCTTTAACCTGTTTTCCATTGGTTTTGGTCTTTGGTATGAATAACTATTACACTATTATGACTATTATAGTTCTAAAATGTTATTTATTAACAAGGCCAAGGATACTGATTTATCCCCAGATAGCCAGTCAGCTTTGCTGTGGTCTAATGTGACAATCACACTTGTCACTGTATCAATAGTGGTAAGATCTACCACTGCCTTAAAACCAGGTGAACAGAACAAATAATCACATCATTGTACACATGCATCACTGTACATCATTACAAACTGAGTGGCATGGGTTTCCTTACCTTGGGCCATTGCTGTCTTTTCTCCTTGTTGAACAGTTGCCTTGCTCAGCTCTGGCTCGCTGATCTGTGAAATCATTTGTGTTCCTATCTACAATCTCTCCAGCATCAAGTGCTCTGTGGAGTCGATAGTTGACCATCTTCAGAACAATGAAAACAGCAGCTATCACAGGACAATAGACTGCTACTATAATCATGGAAGAAGGAAGGGCCTTAAAGAGAAAGAAAACAAAGATAGGAATTTTAAAATATTTTATACTTTATTCAATTAGAGAAATCTGTAACTAAAATAATAAACACACACATTCTCACACAAAGCAACAATTGTGTTCCTAGCACTAAGTTGTAAAAGTATAAGACAGCACCACCCAATAGAGCCACTTGCTACATGTGGCTACTGAGTGCTTGAAATGTGGTTAGCCTGAATTGAGGTGTGCACTAAGAATAAAATAACACTGGATTTTGAAAAGTCAGTATGAAAAAAAGAATGCAAAATATCTCAATTTTTATACTGATTACACGTTGAAATATATTTAGATTATACTGGGTTAAATAAAATATATTATTAAAGTTAATTTCATGCTAATTTTATTTTTAATGTAGCTACTAGAAAAATTTTAAATTACATATGTGGCTTACAATATATGTCCACTGGACAGTCCATTTGTAACAGTCCATGGACTGTTACAAAGTCCATGCCAAAAAGCTTATAATACAAGTAGAGAGTTAAGGTATCACATTATATAATATGTGAATAAGACAGGGTTGTGATCCAAATACATATAATCCCTGTTTATGTGCTCCCTGTAACTTTTTTTTAGGATATAAACTTTCTTTGTGTTCTAGAAAATCCTAAGTTAAAACTGTTATGAGAATAACCTTAGAACTATGACTATAAAACCAGATAAGACATGGGGGACATTCAAAATCCAAATGTTTTATTTTAAAACACTTAAATGCTTAAAATACTGAAAATGTGTAACCTGCCAAATAAAACGAATAAAAGAATACAGAATAGAATCAAGCAATAAATAGATGTATTGAAATAAGTCAGAAGCATCCTGGGCGTGGGGACTGCACACCCATCATACCTGAGAATTCAGTGATGTGGACATGAGTCCGGGGCTGGCAGGCTGGAGAACACCCCACTTGGAAGGCATGACTCAGAGTCACTATTAGCAGAGCCTATAAAACTAGGCTCAAGTTATGCCCCTTTTTATGAGAAAAAAATCATCCCAGGTGTTTACAGCTCTAGATTTCACATGTTTTCATAAGGTTCCACCTCAGTAATCTGAGAACATGGCTCTAAATTTACTTGGAAAGATATCCTCAAATCGCTTGAGAAGGTGAAATTGAAAAGGTTCTAATGAACCAGGGATGTTTCAAAGACAGATATGATAAAAGTTTAAAAAATAAGACAGTTATTTGGGAGGTAGAGAGACGGAAACAGTGTGGGTTGGAACTGGGAAGCGGGAAAAGAAAGTAAATCAAGCCTCAAGTTTAATACTTTTGGGTTGAGTGCAGGCATAATAGGTAAATATTTGGTATTTTTATTTTTTAATTTTATTTATTTTTGGCTGTGTTGGGTCTTCATTGCTGCGCATGGGCTTTCTCTAGTTGCGGCGAGCGGGGGCTACTCTTCGTTGCGGTGCACGGGCTTCTCATTGTGGTGGCTTCTCTTGTTACAGAGCACAGGCTCTAGGCGCACAGACTTCAGTAGTTGTGGTTCGCGGGCTCTAGAGCACAAGCTCAGTAGTTGCGGCACACGGGCCTAGCTGCTCCGCGGCATGTGGGATCTTTCCAGACCAGGGATCGAACCTGTGCCTCCTGAATTGGCAGGTGGATGCTTAACCACTGCACCACCAGGGAAGTCCTATTTGGTATTTTTAAGTGCTTAGATTAAGAAGCCCTTCATATTAGCGTATCTAAAAAATTACACTGGTGATTTCAATTTAAAATGTCACTGAATAACAGACCTAGGCTTATAAAATGTATTTAAAATCTTACAAAATCCATAAATATCAGGTTTAGAGGAGTTAAGAACTCCAAAAGATTTGTTAGATAATTTACATAATTTACTTAAAATAAATACTAAATTTATAAATGCAATTTAAATTCAAGGGATCTTAAGCTACATGAAAAAACCAAATCTCTTAAAAATGATTGTTAAAATGTGTTCAATTTGTAAAGAGTTGAGTTTAAAATTCTAAGTTAATTTACAGCTTTAATAAATCTAACATTCATTGCAAAAAAAAAAAAAAAAAAGTTCCCTGAAAATCTTTTTCCAAACAGAGACACACACACACAAATTGACAAAAATTTCAAAGTAAACACGCACATAAATACATACAAACACATACACTGCTTAGAATATTTATAGAAGTTCTGCATGATGCTGATTTCCATATGATATGTTCACTTAAGAACTGGAATTCTTGGAGATCATTTAGTTCAACACCCTCATTTCCGGACTAAAAACAGAGCTACTGTATGATCCAGCAATCCCACTCCTTAGCATATATCTGGAGAAAACCATAGTTCGGAAAAATACATGCACCTCAATGTTCACTGCAGCACTGTTTACAACAGCCAAGACATGGAAGCAACCTAAATGTCCATCGACAGATGAATGGATAAAGATGTGGTACGTATATACAAGTAATATTGTACATATATACAGTTACTCAGCCGTTAAAAAGAATGAAATAATACCGTTTGCAACAACATGGGTGGATCTGGAGATTATCATACTAAGTGGAGCCAGACAAAGACAAATATCATATGATACCACTTATATGCTGAATCTAAAAAAAAAAATGATACAAATGAACTTACTTACAAAACAGAAACAAACTCACAGACTTAGAAAACGAATTTATGGTTACCAGGGGGGAAGAGTGGGGTGG
The DNA here is from genome assembly GCF_964341445.2 of Mesoplodon mirus. NCBI lineage: Eukaryota > Metazoa > Chordata > Mammalia > Artiodactyla > Ziphiidae > Mesoplodon > Mesoplodon mirus. The sequence continues at coordinate 157,396,962 of NC_138979.1, read as the reverse complement.
AGGGATAGATTGGGAGTTTGGGATTGACATGTACACACTGCTGTATTTAAAATAAAATGACTTTCCATGAAATTAATTAACTAATTTAAAAACATGTATCACTGTATATAGGAATATGTAGATATTTCTATATGTATGTGTATATATATAATATGTAAATTATATAAAGAATAAATGTAAAGAATTCCTTCAAAATCAATAGCAAAGAGGCAGACCAATGAAAATAAAGGACAACAGACAGAACTTACACAGAAAAATATAAATAGCCAATAAAAACAACATGAAAACATGTTCAACTTCATCAGTAATGAGCAAAATACAATGTAAAACCTCAACAATATATCATTAACACCCATCTTAATGAACAAAAATTAAGAAATCAGACAAAATTAAGTATGGACAACCAGACCTCTTATAAACTGCTAGTAGAAATATAAATTGATAGATACATCACCCAAGATCCAGCAATTTCTCTCATAAGCATAAAAATGAAAGAAACTCTTACACTCGCAGCATAAGACTTTTACCAAAAACTGGGGGTGGGGTGGGGCAACCTCAACTGAAAATCAACAGGAAAATGGAAAACGGCAGACTAGTTACCAATGGAATATAACAGTAAAAACTACAGCTACACACAGCAACATTAACTGTACATATACAATATGTGTTGTATCCCAAACGTAAACTTACGTTTTACTGTATTTTCTTGATTTTTTGGTAATAAGCATGTATTTCTTGTATAGTTAGAAAAAAGAGCTAAAATTTTAATAGTGATAAAAAGGTTTTCATATTAGAAAAAGAGTATATTAGCTTTCACCTTTTACAAAGACATGATCTACATTCTTCTCATTAATGAATGCCTTATCAATAGGTCAAGTTCCACATCAAGGCCGTTTGTCACCTTACTCCTTATTTGCAAGAAGTTAAAAAAAAAATCTTAACTCTCAATTATACATCCCTGAATGGCAGGAAGTGTTAACAGCTGTCAGAGAGCTCTAGATATTCAGATCAAACATAGCCCCCAAAATTGTAGTAAGCCTCCTTACTAAGAGCTATGTTAGATACTTTACATAAGATCATCCCTCTTAGAAGTTGGATGAATAGAAATGTAAATGAAAACTACAATTAAATATTACCACATACCCATTAGGATGGCTACTATCAATTAACCAGAAAAAAAAAAAAAGGACAGAAAATAACAAGTGTTGGCATGGGTGTGGAGAAATTGGAACCTCTGTACGCTGTTGGTGGGAAAGTAAAATGATGCAGCCTCTATGAAAACAGTATGGTGGTTCCTCAAAAATATTAAAAATAGAATTACCATATGATCTAGCAATTCCACTTCTGGGTATTTATTCAAAAGAATAAATCGAATCTTGAATAAACTGCAGGATCTCGAAAAGATATCTGGACACTCATGTACACAGCAGCATTATGCACAATAGCCAAGAGACGGAAGCAATGCAGTGTCTATGAATGGATGAACAGATAAACAAAATGTGGTCTATATGTATGATGCATTATTCAGCATTAAAAGGAATGAACTCTTGTCGCATGCTGCTGCACGGATGAACCTTGAGAACAGTATGCTAAGTGAAATACGCCAGTAACAAAAAGGCAAAATACTGGATGATTCCACTTATATGAGGTATCTAAAGTAGTCAAATTCATAGAAATAGAAAGCAGAATGATGGCTGTCATGGGCTGGTGGGGGAGAGAGTGAAGAGTTGTTGTTTAATGGGTGTAGAGTTTCAGTTTTGCAGAATGAAAAGGTCCTGGAAATCCATTCCACAACAATGTAAATATACTTAACACTACTGAACAGAACAATTAAAAATGTGTTAAAATGGTAAATTTTATGTTACGTGTTTTTTACTACAATTTAAAAAGTTAGATGGACAAATGTTTCACTCTTTTCTCTCTGGTGAGGAAAGTCAAATGTTGAGAAACAAGCTAGGAGACTGAGCCATTTACACCACTTCTTAAATTCTGACAGTTTATCCTGAACGTTAAAAAGTTGTGTTATTTCAGCCAGGAGTGATAGGTTCAAGCTATTCAAGACGCCAAATATATTTCTGATAGGACTCTTGAGAAAGCCACTTGGAATCACAGAAATGGTCATACCAGAATTAACAGTGCCATGAGGTAAATTTATCTTACATTTCATTTCAAAACTCAAGTGAATAATTCTCCCCTATGGCAGGCACACTGCATGGCAGAAAAGCTATCTTTTATACAATGTAAAGACATTATGTTCACTGTGCTTTGTGGTGGAATCTTAATTTTCTCTATTTTCTACACCACTGAGTCGAGATTTGAAGCATGCTGTTAACAAATGCATATCCTTCCTTAATATATTTGTAGCTGTTCTCAATTAGAACTGATTTCACTGCATCTTTTCCAGTTCATGTTACAACACTTAGTGCCAACTAACATACTTAGATATCAACTAACACTTAGTGAACACCACGTGCTAGGCACGTTTCTAAGTGCTTTATGTATATTAACTCATTTAACCCTCACGATCACCTCATGAAGTCAGCACTATCGTTCTTCTCATTTTACAAATTTAGAAACTGAGGCACAAAGAGATAAGTAACTTGCTCAAGGTCTCAGAATGAGACGTTAAGGAGCAGTTTGGCTCCAGAGTCCTTGCTCTTCATCATGATACCTAATTGTCTCTAAATCAGGGGCTGGCAGACTTTTTCTGTTTGAAACAAAAAATATTTCACAGTTTGCAGGTCATATGATCTGTCATAACCACTCAACTCTGCTGTTGTAGTCTGAAAGCAGCTATAGGCAGCATACATGAACGTGAACATGATGTTTTCCAATAAAACTCTATGGACACTTTGTAGACACTGAAATTTGAAATTAATTTAATTTTTACATAGCATGAAGTATTACTCTTCTTCTGATTTTTTTCCAACCATTAAAAACTGTAAAAAACATCCTTACTTAGCTCATGGGCCATACAAAAACTACATGGGCCGTAGTTTATTGATACCTGCTCTAAATCAAAGTCTATTTTCTTCTCTCACAAGTAAGATATCATCACCAAACAAAAGATCATCAAGCACTTCCCCCTCATACATGCCAAGGTCAAATCTATAATCTCCAACATCCCCAGTTTCATCCAACTATGAAGCAAAGTAACTGCTAGCAAACATAGGCCAGTAATTGCTCTTCCCTTTCAATGAGAAAGTCTAACAATTTACACAGAAAGCATTGGTTTGGGATTATCATGGAAAATTCCACTGATTCCACAGAAATCACTGGAAAAATGAGAAAAACAATGGCTTTCAGAAACTATTTGACAAAGTTTCATGAAAAGAAACTAACTAGGGACGAGGGGCAGAGGGTCTCTCTGTACTATGAGGGAAAACCTCCGACGCAAACACGAAGACTGAACCTCACTGTCTCTAAAATAGTAGATTAACTGTTAAGAGAATCGTAGAAGGGACTTCCCTGGTTAGGACTCTGTGCTCTCACTGTTGAGGGCCTGCGTTCAATGCCTGGTTGGGGAGCTAAGATCCCACAAGCCGTGTGGCACAGCCAAAAGAAAAGAAAAACAAAACAGAATCGTAGAAGTGAAAAAACAAATTTAGGTCAGCCTTTCAAAACAAATAGATAGCAAGAAGGTCACGTTTCTACACATCTCCTTTAATTAGATATTTTTCCTCAAAATGTTTAGCCATAAATTTGTAATTAATAAATACAACTGTCATTCCCCTGAGGCCTTTCTTTGCTGCCTTATGATAAACCATAGTTCGATATCCAGCTATAAGAAAAAACTGAGTAACGGTTTTGCTTCCAAGTTCAAAACACTAAATTCATTCAGATTATTCAAGTCCAAGCTTCTCTCCTTGTGTGGTTTGGGATCACTGAATGCTGCCAACTACCAAGGTAGTTGGTGCTTTTACCAAGCTACAACATGAACAATCACTGAGATATTTAGACAGAAAAACTGAACTTAAATTTTTCTTAGCTTTAAAGTCCTGTCTGCTCTGTCAACATGTAATAGAAAAGGAAGTAAAAATAAAATGATAGCCGAAAAAATATGGTAAATGAAAACAAAAATTAGCAGAATTTGAAAGCAGTATGCCTTATGCCCTGGGGATGGGACAGGGAACCACAGATACTAATCCTGTCCTAAATTATAAATTCCATCCATCAATAATATCTGGACTAACTTTTCTTAAAACTTTTTCAGAAGAAAAACTAGACAGCGATAACAAGGGTACTGCCTTCCTTCCACAGTCTACCCCCAAATGCATCAGGCCTATGGCTATTCTGCTGGGCACAAATGGCCAACCGTGCAAAGAATTAAGAACCAGTCTTCATAAAGCTATACCAAGATAGCCAATTGGACCCGGGTTCTAGCTTTTCTACTGGTATACCTGAAGCTGTGGGAATACCTGTACTTCCTCATCGTGATGGAAAATCCCTTCTGGCTTATTCACAAAGAAGATAAATGCATAAGCTAATTCCTGCAAAGTGCAGAATCCAGTTCCACATCTGTACCCCCTTTTATTCCTGGCCAACAGAGAGAATGTTGGGGGAAAAGGGAGGGAGAAGGTCTTAGTAACCAAATATTGCCCATAAATTGTAGACAATGACTATTAATTAGGGGTAAAGAAAGAGGTTGGATCAGAAAAAAAAAGGACTGTTTTTAAACCTTAGGGTTTTCATATGTAGGCTGCCCCCAAAGGACTTAGGAAAGCCCTTGTGTCACAACCCTAACTCTAGGGATTCGGCCCTTGTCACAGCCCCCTTCGGGGGTTGACGATTAAGCACTGCAGGTAAATACCTCCTTTCAGAGGACGGGCTGAAGAAGAAAAAGAAACTACTCCCAATGTCAGGATTCAGGCATACTTGCCCACAGGAAAAAAACCCAAAATATAACTTCCTAGAATTCCAACTACATAGGGAGTCAAATTGATTTCAGCAGGCCAGCTGAGAACCTCGAACAAACTCAGAATACATTTTTCCCAGAGGCACTGGTTTACAAGTGACTACTGGAACGTGAGCCTATCCATATTTCTGCAGAAGTCTGAATTTTATCTACATACTATTTTAATACAAATACAATCATTAAAAATACTAGATATTTTTGTTTATATTTGCATTTTATATTTATGTCACTCTAAAACATATATGTGTATTTACATTTTTATCTACAGTAGAATGTTCTTTGTAGGAAAGCAACATTCAAAAATACATATTAACAAGCTGCAAAGAGACCACAGTAATATAGTACATACAACTCATCGCCAATAATATGTGTTAGGAGCTATAGATAGGCAGGATAGGCATATATAAAACATAAAGGAGAAGTCAGGGCACAAATGTGAAAAATAAGGGAGGGAATAAGAGCCCTAAGAAATAAAAGCAAGGATGGATACTGATGGACTAAAGTTATCTCCTATACTTTATAGGAATTTTCCTATACTTTTAATTTTCCCAACAAGGAAAGAAAAGGCTTTTAGACAATCTGAATCTGTAAATTTTGGTGAAAGTCAATGTCTTTACAGTTAAAATGTTCTATAAAATATATTTAGATATACTATGTTTCTACCCTATTTCATAAAACAATTTTGTTCAATTCATTTACATATACCTTTAGCAACAGAGCTTTCTTTGTCACAAAAGCCATCATGAGTTATTTAACATAGGTTTACATAGCACATCATCATCATTTTGGTATATGTCATTTAAGTTACCAGACTTTTTAAAAGTACATGATGCTGTTACTGGAAATTCTGTTTATAACAAATAGCCATTTGCATTTCATTAGGACAACTGTTCTTTTTCCATTCACATCATAAATGCATATTCCTATCTCCATAACTGAGTAACATATTATTTTATCTTTAATAATTTATTATGACATTCAATACTTGCAAATTATTAAGTTATAACCCCAGTAATAGTTACTATACCTATTGATATGTTAAGTTTTTTAGGACTTTAACAAAAAAAAACATGTTGAAAACACAAAAAAGCAACTGGGTGAAAAAAGTAACTGAGCAAGCAGCAGGTAATATAAAAGACTTTGTAACGACTCAGATAATATGGTAATTCTTTCTTTGCTGAGGGATAATTGTTGGGGAGTCAGGGGGAATCTAGCCTTATGCAGGCATACCTCTGAGATATCGTGGGTGTGGATCCAGACCACCACAATAGAGCGAGTCACGTGAATTTTTTGGTTTCCAAGTGCATATAAAAGTTATATTTACACTATACTGTGGTCTATTAAATGTGCAAGCATTATGTCTAAAAAAAGGAACATATCTTAATTAAAAGATACTTTGCTAAAAAATGCTACATCATCTGAGCCTTCAGTGAATCATACTCTTTTTGCTGGTAGAGGGTTTTGCCTCCATGCCGATGGCTGCTGACTGATCAGGGTCGTGGATGCTGAAGGCTGGGGTGGGCGTGGCCATTTCTTAAAATAAGACAGCAATGAAGGTTGCCACATCGACTGAATCTTCCTTTCATGAATGATTTCTCTGTAGCATGCAACACTGTTTGATAGCATTTTACCCACACTCGAACATCTTTCAAAATTAAAGTCATTCCTCTCAAACCCTACCACTGCTTTATCAACTAAGTTTTTGTAATATTCTAAATCCTTTGTCATTTCAACAATGTTCACAGTATCTTTACCAGGAGTAGTTTCCATCTCAACAAACCACTTTCTTTCCTCATCCATTAAGAAGCAACTCCTCATCTGTTAAAATTTTATCATGAGGGACTTCCCTGGCAGTCCAGTGGTTAAGACTCCATGCTTCCACTGCAGGGGGCATGGGTTCGATCCCTGGTTGGGGAACTAAGATCCCACATGCTGCGTGGTGTGGCCAAAAAACAAACAAAAAAATTTTTTTATCATGAGATGGCATCAATTCAGTCACATCTTCAGGTTCTACTTCTAATCCTAGTTCTCTGGTATTTCCACAACAACTGCAGTTACTTCCGCCACTGAAGTCCAGAACCCCTCAAAGTCATCCATGAGGGTTGGAATCAACTTCTTCCAAATTCCTGTTAATGTTCAATATTTTGACCCCCTCCCATGAATCACAAATGTTCTTAATGGCATCAAGAATGGTGAATACTTTCCAGAAGGTTTTCGATTTACTTTGCCCAGATCCAGAGAAATCACTATGGCAACTATGGCCTTAAGAAATGTATTTCTTGGGCTTCCCTGGTGGCGCAGTGGTTGAGAATCTACCTGCCAATGCAGGGGACACGGGTTCGAGCCCTGGTCTGTGAGGATCCCACATGCCGCGGAGCAACTAGGCCCGTGAGCCACAACTTCTGAGCCTGCGCTTCTGGAGCCTGTGCTCCACAACAAGAGAGGCCCGCGCACCACGATGAAGAGCGGCCCCTGCTTGCCACAACTAGAGATAGCCCTCGCACAGAAACGAAGGCCCAACACAGCAAAAATAAATAAATTAATTAATAAACTCCTACCCCCAACATCTTCTTAAAAAAAAAAAGAAATGTATTTCTTAAATAATGAGACTTGAAAGTCGAAATTACTCCTTTTTTAAAAAAAATATTTATTTACTTATTTATTTGGCTGTGCCAGGTCTTAGTTGGGGCACATGGGATCTTCACTGCAGCGTGGGGGATCTTTAGTTGTGGCATGCGGGATCTTTAGTTGCAGCATGCAGGATCTTTAGTTGCAACATGTGAACCCTTAATTGCAACATGTGGGATCTAGTTCCATGACCAGGGATTGAACCCGGGCCCCCTGCATTGGGAGCGCAGAGTCTTAGCCACTGGGTCACCAAGGAAGTGCCCAAAATTACTTCTTGATCCACGGGCTGCAGAATGGATAGTGTTAGCAAGCATGAAAAAAAACAAAGGATCTCATTGTACATCTCCATCCGAGCTCTTGAGGGGCCAGGTGCACTGTCAATAAGCAGTAATATTTTGAAAGGAATCTTTTTTTCTCAGCAGTAGGTCTCAAGAGTGAGATCTACTGTTGAGACATAAAATATACAGTAAACCATGTTGTAAATGGATGAGCTGTCACCCAGGCTTTGCTTTTCCAATAGAACACAGGCAGAATAGACTTAGCATAATTCTTAAGGGCCCTAGAATTTTTGGAATGGTAAATGAGCACTGGCTTCAACTTAAAAAGTCACCAGGGGCTTCCCTGGTGGCGCAGTAGTTGAGAGTCTGCCTGCCGATGCAGGGGACATGGGTTTGTACCCCGGTCCGGGAAGATCCCACATGCCGCAGAGTGGCTGGGCCCGTGAGCCATGGCGGCTGAGCCTGCGTGTCCAGAGCCTGTGCTCCGCAAAGGGAGAGGCCACAACAGTGAGGGGCCCACGTACCGCAAAAAAAAAAAAAAAAAAAAAAAAAGTCACCAGCTGCACCAGCCCCTAATGAGAGAATCAGCCTGTCCTTTGAAGCTCTGAAGCCAGGCACTGACTTCTCTCTAGCTATGAAAGTCCTAGGAGGCATCTTCTTCGAATAGAATGCTGTCTCATCTACACTGAAAATCTGTTGTTTAGTGTATCCACCTTAATTAATGATCTTAGCTGGATCTTCTGGATAACTTGCAGCTTCCACATTAGCACCTGTTGCTTTACCTTGCACTCTGATGTTACGGAGATGGCTTCTTTCATCAAGCTTCATGAACCAACCTCTGCCAGCTCCAAACTCTTCTTCTGCAGCTTTCTCACCGCTCTCAGCCTTCACAGAATTGGAGAGTCAGGACCTTGCTCTGGATGAGGCTTTGGCTAAAGGGACTGTTGTGGGTGATTTGATCATCAGGCCACTCGAACTTTCTCCATATCAGCGATAAGGCTATTTCACTTTCTTGTCATCCGTGTGTTCACTGGAATAGCACTTTTAATTTCCTGCAAGAACTTTTCCTTTGCATTCACAACTTGGCTGGTTCGTGCAAGAGACCTAGCCTTCAGCCTGTCTCAGCTTTTGACCCGCCTTCCTCATTAAGCTTAAGCATTTATAGCTTTTTATTTAAAATGAAAAATTTTAAGTGAGAGAGTCTCAGTTGAACACTTAAAGGCCACTGAAGGGTTATTAATTGGCCTAATTTCAATACTGCTGTGTCTCAGAGAATAAGGAAGTCTGAGGAAACCGAGAGAAGTGGAGAACAGCTGGAGCAGTCAGAAGACACGTTTACCAATTGTTTGCTGGCTTATGTGGACACGGTTTGTGGTGCCCCCGAACAATTACAACAGTAACATCGAGGATCACTGATCATCACAACAAATAATGAAAAAATCTGAAATACTGCAAGAATCACCAAAATGGGACACAGAGACACAAAGTGAGCTAATGCTGTTGGAAAGATGGTGCCATTAGACTTGCTTGATACAGAGCTGCCAAAACCTTCAATTTGTAAAAAAAACAAAAACAAAAAACAAAAAAAAAACCACAGTATCTGTGAAGCACAATAAAGCAAAGTTCAATAAAATGAGGTTTGCTTGTATTAAAATATATATAGTAATGTGGCAGACTAGAGACAGAATGCTACAAAACAAAAGATGGTGAGAAGGAAAAAAACTGGAATGTACATTAACAGCAGAGCTTTCCCTCAGTTTCCATAATCATCTTTAGATTACTATTCAGAACAAAAGGAGGGTAAAAAACAATCATCACATAATTCCAAAAGATTCTTCAAACAATTCCTGTCTATAATTTCTCAAAGATAGCACACTGAAATTCTAGAAATTTTTCAAAAATGAAGGTAACAAAGAGGTATAGGCCCTCAAATAGAATATCCAACAATCCAAACTCTATAGATGGAATTAATGACACAAAAATCCTTTCTAAAACAAATTCATGCTTTCCTCTATGTTGGAATGGTTTTCTGATGAGATTAAATTCCCAAGCCATCAAGCAACAGCCAACCTGAAGTATCGTAAAAAAATAACATCTGGAATATACATCTGGAAATTATAATTGGTTATTAAAATATGTCAGAACAGCAAATAAAAACTGGAAGATAGAGATATTCATGCATCTAAAATAAAGAGACCAGTACAGATTTATCTTTCAATATTACCCAGATGGTATTATCTAGAGACTGATTCTGTTCTTTACCAAAAAAAAAAAAAACCCAAATGAAAGTATAAGAACATTGAGAGGTGCCAATGTTTTGTTTTTAATTTTAAAAAATTTTTTACAATTTTTAAAGGTTACTTTCCATTTACAGTTATTACAAAATATTGGCTATATTCTCCATGTCGTAGAAATACATCCTTGAGCCTATCTTACACTAAGAGTTTGTACCTCCCACTCCCCTGACCTTATATTGCCCGCCCCCCCGCCCCACTGGTAACCACTGTATCTGTGAGTCTCCTTCTTTGTTATATTCACTAGTCTGTTGTACTTTTTAGATTCTACATATAAGTGATATCATACAGTGCTTGTCTTTCTCTGTCTAGCTTATTTCACTTAGCATAATGCCCTCTAAGTCCATCCATGTTGCTGCAAATGGCAAAATGTCATCCTTTTTTTATGGCTAGGTAGTATTCAATTATATATATATATATACACCACGGCTGCTTTATCCATTCATCTGTTGGACACTTAGGTTGCTTCCATATCTTGGCAATTGTAAATAGTGCTGCTATGAACATTGGAGTGCCTATATCTTTTCCAATTAATGTTTTTTTCAGATATATACCCAGGAGAGGAATTGCTTAGTCACACGGTAGTTCTATTTTTAGTTTTCTGAGAAGCCTCAAACTGTGGAAAACATTGTTTTCCACAGTGGTTGCACCAATTTACATTCCCACCAACAGTGCAGGAGGGTTCCCTTTTCTCCACACCGTCTCCAGCACTTTTTATTTGTGTTCTTTTTGATGACAGCCATCCCGACAGGTATGAGGTGCTATCTCATTGTGGTTTTGATATATAGTTCCCTATGATTAGCAATGTTGAGCATCTTTTCATGTGCCTGTTGGCCAACTGCATTTCCTCTTTGGAAAAACGTCTACTCAGCTCTTCTGCCCATTTTTTAATTAGCTTGTTTGTTTTTTTGACGTTGAGTTGTATAAGCTGATTATACATGTTGGATATTAATCCCTTACCAGTCATATCATTTACAAATATTTTCTCCCATTCAGAAGGTTGTCTTTTTGTTTTGTCGGTGGTTTCCTTTGCTGTGCAAAAGCTATTACATTTAATTAGGTCCCATTCGTTTATTTTTTATTTTATTTCCTTTACTTTAGGAGACAGATCCAAAAAAATATTGCGGCGATTTATGTCAAAGAGTATTCTGCCAATGTTTTCCTCTAGGAGTTTTATAGTATCCAGTCTTACATTTAGGTCTTTAATCCATTTTGAGCTTATTTCTGTATATGGTGCTAGAGAATGTTCTAATTTCATTCTTTTACATGTAGCTGTCCAGTTTTCCCAGCACCACTTGGAAGAGACTGTCTTTTCTCCCTAGTATACTGTTGCCCCCTTTGTCGTAGATTAATTGACCATAAGTGCATGGACTTACTTCTGGGCTCTCTATCCTGTTCCATTGATCTGTGTGTCTGTTTCTGGAGAGGCACCAATGTTCTGATTTATGTGTTTTTCTGAGTAAACCTAACCATCCTGGAAAGAGAATGGGATATCCTATACTAAGAACTATCTTGATTCATATCATAAGTTAGTAACTTGACATTTTGCTGTATGAATCACTCTTTAATGGTTTAATCAGTCTAAATAAATCCCTGAGTAAACTGATAAAAACAATTCATCTAAACAGTAAATGAGGACCAGAAGCTATCTCATAAAGTCCAACTTAAATTGCTTGACCTATTTCTTTTTTTTTGACCTATTTCTTTATTCTATTTGTTTCTGATATATTCTATTGAAACAATTTTTCAGGATTTATAGTAAGTGAAAATAAGAAATCTGCCAACATGACTTTGCAATTCTAAAGAACAGAAGCTAGGTTACCTTTTTACTATACCTCACAAAACAAAAGTTCAAGATATATTCCGTGAGATTATTTTATAGGCAAACATATGTAAAATAATGGGACTCTTCTTGCACTTATTAGCTATACTCCTATAAAAGCAGTGTACTATACAAGCACAAAATAAGTAACAACAGTTCAAAATTTAAGGCTTAAAACTCAAAAGAATTTAATTCAATAACAAAAGCATTAAGCCAAAGTAAAACTACAAGGATCAAGTAAAAATAAATATTTTAAAATAAAATATGAATATACACAAAAAACTAGGTTATCAAACATTATTATTTGTGTATTCTTTTATGTTTCACTCAAATAGAACAGAATAAATTGCAAGCTGAGGTCCTAACACAAGAATGTAAGTCAGTAAAGTTTATAAATTAAAAGTATACTAGCTCTCTTGAGAGTACTAACAAAACCCATATTTCATTTTTGCCCTGAGCTCACTCAATTGGATTGAAACAGGATGATGGTATTGCATGCTATATAATCCACTTCTTCCTTTAAAAGTAAATGCTAAAATAGGGAATGCATCACACACTAGACTTTAGGTGAGATAAATATGAAAGCTGCCTACCAGAAAAAAAGAATGAAGGAGAGTATAGCTTATCTTACTACCACCATTTCCTCAGTTTCCATAATGGCAACTCTGACACACTTAAATCAATAAATAAGAGTTTTATTCATTCATTCAACATGTATTTACTGAACACCTATTAAGCCCCAGATATTCTTCTAAGGAATGTAAACACTGCAATAAATAGGATCCTTTCTCTCCCTGAGCATCTTAAGGAGAATGACTATTGTTTTACCAAGTGCCAGGTACATTAAATGGATTGCCTCACAACAATCCTTTGAAGAAAGTGCTATTATTATTTCTATCTTACAGATAAGAAAATTTAGACAATGAAGTCATTGCCTGCAGCCGGTAAGTGGCAGAAACAGGATTTACATCCCGTCTGACTCTAGTGGTTAAGAATCTGAGTTTTTAACCACTACACTAGACAGTCTCCTCCAAGGCAGTGTTTCTCAACTTTTTTTTTTAAATTATTGCTCTCCTAAGGGGTCTTTTTAGGCATTTTTCCCCTAATTACTCCCTGTTAAATAATAAAAAATACATATATTGGCTTCTGTCCCTGGGTCTTGATACAGAACTCCTAAAACCCTTGCGGTTTCCTAAATGATAAGAGCGCAAGGAGCCTCTTCTGTTCTAATATCTGGTCTTTGGCTCTGGTTCCTGTCACCTAAATCCCTTGGAAGTTCCTGGGTGACGGGAATGCCTTTTGTTCTAATGAGGTGACTCTGGGTGGGCTCCTGGATGGGGGCTGGTCACCAGAAAGACGAAGGAAGCCATGATTGGAAGCTTGGGATTTTCAGCCTCATCTCTCATTCTCCATAGGAGAGAGGGGCTGGACATGGAGTTAATAATTGATCGTGGCTACGTGATGAAACCTCCATAAAATCCCAATAGTATGACGTTCTGAGAGTTTCCAGGTTGGTGAACACAGGGAGGTGCTGGAGTGTGGCACACCCACAGAGGGCATGAAGGCTTGGTGCTCTTTCCCGCATATACTGCTCTATGCATCCCTTCCAGCTGGAGGTTCACCTGTATCTTTTATCATAGCCTTTTATAAAAAACTGGTAAACAGTAAGTAAACTGTTTTCCTGAGTTCTGTAAACCTCTTTAGGAAATCAATCAAACCTCAGGATGGGGTCACGGGAGCCAGTGATTTACAGTCAGTTGGTCAGAAGCACAAGGAACAACCTGGACTTGGGACTGGCATCTTAGTTGTGGGGAAGAGCAGCAGTCTCATGGGACTGAGCACTTAACCTGTGGGATCTGACGCTGTCTCCAGGTGGACAGCATCGGAATTGAATTAAGCTGTAGGACTCCCAGCCAGTGTCTCAGAGAACTGCTTGGTGTGGGGAAAACCCCACACATCTGGTGTCAGAAATGCTGTGAGTATAGCAGTGTGAGAGTGAAGGAGAAACCCACAGAAGTGCAGGTGTTCTAAACACTGCCCCTCGTGAAAGTTTACCACCACAGGAACACCGTATATCTATATGTACTGTGTGCACATCTGTACTTTGTACACAAAAATATGTGACCACCACCCCCAACCCAAGAACTAACTTTCGCCCCCTTGAGGACAACAACATACCCACTAAGAATGAATGCTCTAGAGCAGAGTTGCGCAGCCTCAGCACTGTTGACATTTTGAGCCAGATAATCTTATATGTTGCTGGGGGCTGTCCTATGCAATACAGGATGTTTAGCACCTTCCCTGGCCTCTACCCACTAGAAACCAATAGCACCGCTGTGCCAAAGTTAGGTTAGAATTTCCCGAAGAGTTCCCGTCCTTGAAACAACTGCTTCTCTTGCTGCTATTTACCTATTCCTAAGGACTACAGCTCCAGATTTTGTTCATAAAAGACCGGAATGGACAGGATATAAACAGACTGCAAATGTTGCATCTCTGTAGCTGGAGTGAAGGAGCACATGTAATAGTAGTAGCAATGGCAAGAAGAAAGAGTATTTTATATAAACACAGCAAGGAAAGGGGCCTGTATAAGACCAATTAGTAAAAGGATATTAAATTTTAGTAAAATCCCTTTATAATACAGGCATACCTTGGAGATATTGCAGGTTTGCTTCCAGACCACTGCAATAAAGTGAAGAGCACAGTAAAGCAAGTCGCACAAATTTTTTGTTTCCCAGTGCATGCATATATGTGTGTATATATATATATATTTACACTATACTGTAGTCTATTAAGTGTGCAATAGCATTATGTCTAGAAAAAAATGTACTTTTTACCTTATATTTTTGTACTTTTTACCTTATGTATTTTTACCTTAATGTAAAAATACTTTATTGCTAAAAAATGCTAACCATCATCTAAGCCTTCAGCAAGTCAGAATTTTCTTGCAATAGTAAACAAAGATCACTGATCACCATAACAAATTTGATAATAATGAAAATTTTGAAATATTGTGAGAATTACCAAAATGTGACACAGAGACACCAAGAGAACAGTGCTCTTGGAAAAACGGCGCCAAAAGACTTGCTCAAGGCAGGGTTGCCACAAACCTTCAACATGTTAAAAAATGCAAACATAATAAAGCGAAGCACAGTAAAATGAGGTATGCCTGTACATACTATAGAACAAGGCTAACTAACCTCTCCCTCCAAAATGATGAGTGAGACAAATTATCTCACTTTAACTATATGTGAGAACCATAACTAAATCCCCGGGAGATTTATAATGGGCTTCCACTGTATTCATATGCTAGTTGAGAAGGGGAGCCAAGATGAAAGATATAATTAGATGGTGATTTCAAGGCCAGCTCTGAGAGTTCTAGATTCAGAATACATATTGAAAAAGATCCAGGGACACTTAGTTCATCCCAATCAATCACAAGTAGGCTTTCAGAAACAGATTAATCAGAAAAGCACCTTGCAAGACTGTGGAGGAACACGGTGGAGGGTGACCGTGATGGTCCTCCGGAGGCCAGAGGGAAAAACGGCAGAGGCAATCTACATAACCCTGAACCAGTGGTTTAACTTCTAGGAGCCTCTGGTTCCTCATCAGAAAAATAGGGATAAAAACAGTGTCTTCATTTCACAGGGCTACAATGAGTATGAAGTGAGAAAACTTGAAAGGAGATAGTGCATGGGCATATAATAGCACAAGAACTATCTGACGTTGTTAATAATGCTTGAGCAATGTAGTGACAAATCTGAGATAAGCAAACAAAAAGACCTCTGAGTAGAAATGGTTCAGAGAAAACAAAGATTAACTACAAAAAAGAAGATGACATAGGTAAGACTTGTGAGACCTCAGAAGACACAGAGGTAAACATTAGTCTGATAGTGAACCACCAGAAGTCACTGGAAAATGGCCAAATACTTCCAGAACATAGTAAAGAAAAAAGAATCTATATTCCAAAACACAACTTAGTATGCTCAATGGTAAAACACTAAAATTCCCATTGAAGACGGGTACAAGGCAAGGCTGTTCATATTTTCAACATTATTTATTACATCAATAGATACATAAAGTACCATACCAAGCAATTACACAAGAGAAAAAAGTATAAATATTGGGAAGAAGTTAAAATTATTATTTACAAATATAACTGCATATCTGAAAATCCTTTTAAAATAAACAGAAAAATTATTAGAAAGAATAACCTAATTCTACAGTGTCTGGTTGCAAATTTAATAAATTGAAATCAATAGATTTGAATGGGATCCTGGAACAGAAAAAACGGACATGAGTTAGAAAAAGAAAGAAATCTGTACAAAGTACAGATTATAAGTTAATAATGGTGTATTCATATTGGTTCATTGCTTGTGACAAATGTGCCACACACAGTAAACTAAGATGTTAACAACAGGAGAAACTGGGGGCAGGATATATAGGATCTCTCTGAACTATGTTTACAATTTTTCTATACCTCTAGAACTATTCTAAAATAAGGTTTCTTAAAAAGTCATGCTTGGGCTTCCCTGGTGGCGCAGTGGTTGAGAGTCCGCCTGCTGATGCAGGGGACACGCGTTCGTGCCCCAGTCCGGGAAGATCCCACATGCCGCAGAGCGGCTAGGCCCGTGAGCCATGGCCGCTGAGCCTGCGCGTCCGGAGCCTGTGCAAAGCAACGGGAGAGGCCACAACAGTGAGAGGCCCGCGTACCGCAGAAAAAAAAAAAAAAAAAAAAGTCATGATTTTTCTTACATAATAAGCAATAATCAGTTAGAAAGAATTGGTTGCATTTACAGTAGTGTTAGAAACTAAAATCTAAGAATAATAATCCTAAGGGAAAATGTGCAAGGTTAACATAAAGAAAACTTCTTTAAAAATAAATCTACTGAGGGACATAAAAGAAATGAAGAGTTCACCTTAACTCAATATTATAAAGATATTAAACTTCCCTCCCTAAAGTAATCCAAAATTCAATACTTTTCAGTAAAAAATTCCGCAACATCCTTAGGAAATGTAACAAAATGGAGGAATAAACATGCAAGAATAGCCAAAGAAATAACAAGAAGAAATAACAAGGTAAGACTACTACTAAGAAAGAAAAATACATAAAACTAGGATTACTAAAAAAAGTATGGTATTGGGCTTCCCTGGTGGCGCAGTGGTTAAGAATCCACCTGCCAATGCAGGGGACATGGGTTCAAGGGGACATTGGATCGTCCCTGGTCCAGGACGATCGCACATGCCACAGAGCAGCTAAGCCCGTGCACCACAACTACTGAGCCTGCGCTCTAGAGCCCGTGAGCCACAACTACTGAAGCCCGCACGCGTAGAGCCCGGTGCTCCGCAACAAGAGAAGCCACCGCAATGAGAAGCCGGCGCACCACAGCGAAGAGCAGTCCCCGCTCACCGCAACTAGAGAAAGTCTGCACGCAGCAACAAAGACCCAACTCAGCCAAAAATAAATAAAAGAAAATAAATTTATTTTAAAAAAAAGTATGGTATTCATGTAAGAAAAGACATATTGATAAAACAAAATGCAAATACCCCCATGGAAACTTAGATTAGAAAGGTGGCATTTAAACCCCTGAGAAAAGACAGGATTGTTTAATACATTAGGTTGATTGGGACAACTGCCTAACAAAAAAAAAAATTTTTTTTTAACTAGACACTCATATATTGCTTACAGCAAAATAAATTCCAAATTGGATGAACTATAAAAACTATTAGATGTTTGCAATTAGATTACAGAGGACTAACATATAATTAATCCTTAACATATAACCTAGTAGAAAATGGATAAAGCACGTGAACTATTTCAGAAAAATAGGGAAAAAATGACCCTGAAGCTTATGAAAAGCATCTCAATCCCACTCAAAGTAGGACAAATGCCAATTAAAACCACTCTAAGATACTATTTCTTACCAATGAAAATCGCAGAACTATGTGAGGCTGTGGCACGCAGAAGCACTAAGAGGCTCTGATACACTGCCTGCGGGCATGCCAGTTAAGTGGTACAATCCCTCTGGAGGGCCATTTGGCACTATCTTTCAGAACTACAAAAGCATTTACCCTTTTGACCAACCAATCTGATTTCTAGGAATTTATCTTAATATTATATCTAGACACAGGTGAGATGACATCTGTATGATTATTTACTGCAGCATGGTTTGTGTTAGCAAAAGGCTGTAAACAAATTAAACATCTATCAGCAGGTAACATGATAAATAATATATCCATGCAATGCATTACTATGGAACTATTAAAAATAAAAAAACTAAACCCAACAAAAGTCCAGGACCAGACAACTTCACTGGTGAATTCTACCAAACATTTAAAAACCTAATGCCAATCCTTCTCAAAGTCTTCTCAAAAACACAAGACAAAGGAACACTTACAAACTCACTTGATGAGGCCAGCATTATCCTGATACCAAAACCAGATACCACAAGAAAAGAAAATTACAGGCCAATAACGCTGATGAATAGATGCAAAAATCCTCAACAAATCAAAACCACAATGAGATATCACCTCACACCTGTAAAAATGGCTAATATCAAAAAGACAATAAAGAGCGAGTGCTAACAAGGATGCGGAGAAAAGGGAACCCTTGCGCACTGTTGATGAGAACGTAAACTGGTACAGCCACTATGGAAAACAGTACAGAGGCGCCTCAAAAAATTAAAAATAGGGCTTCCCTGGTGGCGCAGTGGTTGAGGGTCTGCCTGCCGATGCAGGGGACACAGGTTCGTGCCCTGGTCCGGGAAGATCCCACATGCTGTGGAGTGGCTGGGCCTGTGAGCCATGGCCGCTGAGCCTGTGCTCCGCAATGGGAGAGGCCACAACAGTGAGAGGCCCGCGCACCGCAACAACAACAAAGAAAACCCTCAATCATACAGTTAAAAGACAAATTAGGGGAAATTTTTAATACATAACAAAGATCTAATTTTTAAACATACAAGGGGCTCTCAAAAATCACTTAGAAAGAACATGACCTTCAAAAAAGGATAAAGCATACAACAGGCAGCTAAAAGAAAAAAGATATAAATGTCTACTAAGCCTATGAAAAGATACTCAAAGAACCTATTAATAAAAAAACAAAAATTAAAACAAGATGCCAGTTTACACTATCACATCAAAAAGACATAATAACCAATGTTGGTGAAAACAAAGGGCAACAGGTCCTTTCATACACTAGTGAGAATATAAACTGGTACAACATTTTCTGAGGTATAATTTGACATTCAATTTTAAATGTACATAATTTGACCCAGCAATTTTTCTAGAAACTTATGCTGTGAACTTCCAGGTGTAAAATCTTATATATACAAATGTGCACCACACTATTGCCACAGCATTGTTTGCTTTTATTTTGGACCCTTACTTTGGATTATATGTACTTTCATTTTGGATTATATATACTTGATTACCACATGGAACAATTTCTACAACCAGTAATATTTTCATGATAAAAAACCTAACAATGGCTTTTTAACTGGAGGGTGAAATGCTCAAGGATTATACTATACTGGGTAAAAAGCACTATATAAGCGTTACTACTTTCAGTACCATAAAAGCCCCTATTACAGCCAGAGTCAAAGCTATTCAGTAATTTATTCACTGCTGAAAAAAGGAGATGAGTTAAACCAGCAACTTAAGCAGGAAACAATAAGGTATTTTCAGACAGTCACAAATAATAGACTAAAACTCCCAGGTAGTGACTGTTAGCATGAGGTGCTCACCAGCAATCACCTACAGGCTTTTTCTGCTGGTACATCTAGGGGGAGTGGCTTTTCAAACTACACTTGCCTGGAATCTCCCCCAGATACTGATTTATTGGAATAAAGCAAAATAGGAATGCAGGCAAATTAATTCCCAGTTATTAGATGGTGCGCTATGTGTTTTTTTTTTTTTTTAAGAAGAAAGGTAATGGCAGCTCTGCCCTATGTTATCCCTTGTGTAGAAGCCTGTGTCATATGATAGGCCAGCAATTCTCAAGTGGAGTATCATGAGAGACACAAGTAAGGAATATAAAAAGAATTCCTAATAATCTTCCAAAGCTGCTGAGTAACTTCCTTTTAAAAAAAAAAAAAAAAAAAAGCAGATTCAGGATTATCTCAACATCAGCCTCCCTCCAGCCTGTGTTGTGATGTGCATCTTGCTACAGAAGGAAAAGGGATGAGCAGTTACTCAGAATGAGCAGAGGAGTGGAGGGCAGGTAGTTTGAAACCATCCAATGGAGAATTCTAATTCTCCTCACCCTACTAGTGAGCAAAAATATATAGTTATAATTAGCTGAAAGCCACCTGCCAATGCCTAGAACAGTGTGAAGAGCTATGTGGTGCACTTTGTGATTTTAGTTACTTTGACTTTCTGTGTTTTACCTACAGATATTCTTTAATAAGGAAGAAAGCCAAGATAGATACACAGTGAAAGTTTGAGTACCACTGACATTGCATAATGATGTGAACAAAAACGATGCTATAAACACTTGTCAGTAGTTGTGTAAGATTACCAAATCAAAGGCAAAGCCAACAATGAAAGGGAAATTTGGAACAAAGCACTAACCATGTTAGATATCATGTTAAATTTTATAAATCCTAGGAACTATAACTTTGAACAATTAAACAAGGTTTAAGAAAGCTTTAACATGTTGGATGTATTACAATAAAATACTTGATAGCAGAGCAAACCATTACACCCGAGAACACCTATTCTTTCACTAAACGATCTTTTCCATAGAACAAAGATTCACTTGCCTGGTGGGAAGATTATGGGGAATGATGTTCCGGCACAAATAACAAACCTTAGAAAGGTCCCCCACCATAAGGCCTACCACAGTGCCCAGCATACAGTCCAAGTTGTGAACGTATGAATTATCCTCTGCATAAAGCCTTCTAGGAAATAACTGCATCCTCCTTCCAAGTCCTGAACACTTTACGACACATAAGGGATTAGTCACAGTCTACCTTGTAATATGGTTGTGCATTTGTCTCATTGCTTCTCATTTATAAATTCGGAAAACAGCATTATAGGAGGAAGCTAAGACACTGGTGTCCATTTTGTGTGAATGAGGTCTAAAGTCTTTTTCTTCTTTAGAATGATTTCATGTCATACAATTCTTCATATGTAAAATATCTCAATTCAAAAACAGCCTCACATAGGTTAATGGTCAATGCTTGGTTTAAAAATCATTCAGAATACTCTCCTCCTTTCTCCATCTAAAATGTACCTATCACAGGCATAAAAAACCTTTCACTAATTTTTCTTATAAGACACAATTTGATTAATTGTTATAAATTGTAAAATTCCTTAAAGAATAGAATCCCAGCATGGTAAGGGAAAACAGAAAGAAAGCAAGCCATGTTAAAGATGGTGATACTAAATGCAATACAGTATCCTAGGCTGGATCCTGAAACAGAAAAGAGACATTAATGGAAAAACTGGTGAAATCCAAATAATGTCTACAATTCATTACTAGTACTGTACCGATGTTAATTTCTTCATTTTGACAAATGAACCATGGGTTATGTAAGATTTTAATATTAGAGGAAGCTGGGCAAAGGGTATATAAGAACTCTCTATACTATTTTTGTAACTTTTCTGTAAACCTAAAATTATTTCAAAATACAAAGTTTTCAAGATGACAACTATGGTGCTTGGATCTGTTTAGTTTATGTCTAGACAACTTTCAGGGAGTGAGGAGGATTAGGAAAACAGCCACATACATGATTCAAGTTTCTCAAATTTGTGACTAATATTCCTGCCTATTCTCAGGGCAGTTGGCACTCAGGTTTCTATTTGGTTTGTACAAAGCTCTACAAATAGGACTTTTTTTTTTCCCTTAAAATCTCAAAAGGAAATGGCTTGCTTTCCCCTAGGTTTTCTTTTCTTTCTTATTATAACACAAAGCAAAAGAGACTAGCACCGACCGTACAAGTTATAAAACATGCAACCCCTCAGGTTCTCATGATAAAGGAAGGAAAGGAAGTGTGAACTATGTTACAATTCCAGCAAAGAAAGCTTTTAATCAACTTTTAAGGGGACAGGGAGAGGAACCAGAGGAATCAGAATCAGTCACTATTTATTCCACTGTGGTTTGGCAAAATTCATCTGTAATGCTAAAGAAGTCAACAGTATAGTAGAATCTACAGAATATTTGTTGTACTCTGTGCTTTTCCATACCATTACTCTATGCTATCCTAGTGTTACTACCCCGGTGTCCCAGATGTCCTAGCCCACACACAAAATGATTCTCTGTCCTCCCCAGCTATGCACAGAGACACAGGAAAACCATTTGATTTAACTCAGATAAAATACCAGAAAGACGCAACCAATCTCCTCTCAAAGAAACATTTCTGCTTGTTTACCAATTACCTAACTGTGAAAATTATCTGAGTGCAGAGAATAGGAAAAATCAAATAAAAGTTGTTTTGTGATATATGTTAGTGCAGTAAACATCCTTAGTTTGGACTAAGAAAAGTTTGGATTAAAAAGTACTTTTAGGGCTTCCCTGGTGGCGCAGTGGTTGGGAGTCTGCCTGCCGATGCAGGGGTCACGGGTTCGTGCCCCGGTCTGGGAGGATCCCACATGCTGTGGAGCGGCTGGGCCCGTGAGCCATGGCCGCTGAGCCTGCGCGTCCGGAGCCTGTGCTCCGCAACGGGAGAGGCCACAACAGTGAGAGGCCCGCATACCGCAAAAAAAAAAAAAAAAAAGTACTTTTAAGGGCTTCCCCGGTGGCGCAGTGGTTGAGAGTCCGCCTGCCGATGCAGGGGACACGGGTTCGTGCCCCGGTCTGGGAGGATCCCCGTGAGCCATGGCCGCTGAGCCTGCGCGTCCGGAGTCTGTGCTCCGCAATGGGAGAGGCCCCAACAGTGAGAGGCCCGCGTACCGCAAAAAAAAAAAAAAAAAAAAGTACTTTAAGACAAATTCTGCCTACTATCAAAAACAGAATATTACTGAAATCATTTATTCAATATTCCGTTGAAAAAGAAATTTACAACCATTAACACTCTTTTTTGCAAAGTGTTGAGAAGAGGTGGGAAGACAAGTACTCTCAATCCTGTTGATGAAAATTTAAATTAGTACCGCCTTTCAGGAGGGCAATTTGGCATTTTTTACCATTTTCTCCTTTTCAAGAACTTTTTCTTTGGCTTCTGTTATGAGTTCCTCTCTTCATTTTCCTTTTACCTTTCTTGTCTCCTTTGCTGATTTTTAACTGCTGTTAGGCTTTGGAGTTCTGGCCAAGCCATTTTCTTTTTAATGAATTATACTTTCTCCCCAGATATTCTAGTCTGTGGCCTGGACTGTCCTCTATAATGCTGATAACTTCCAAGTAAACATTTACCAATCTTCTTTGCTAACTGCCCCTAGACTAGGATCAATCCCCTGACTAAAAGCTCAGGGCCATTCTGTACTTACCTTTTCACAACAATTCTAATGCTTGTAATTGTTCATTATCCCCAGGCTAGACTTAAACTTCCTTGAAGGCAAAAGCTGTGTTTTGTTCATTTCTAATCATTCATTTAATATTTGAGTTCTCACTATGTGCTTGGCACTGAACTAGGTCTTGATAACACAGCAGTAAACAAAAAGCCTCTGCCCTCTTAGAGTTTATATTCTAATGGGATAAGAGAGAGATTAAGTAATAAATATATACCAATTTGTAACAAGTGCTATTAAATAAAGGAGGGTGGGGGGCTAGGAAGTATTGTAGGAGCTGGGAAGTTGCTATTTTACAGTGGTTATCAAGGAAAGCCTCGCATATAACTGAAATCTGAAATAAGTGCAGCACGTTAAGTCACACATATATCTGGAGGGGAGGAGTCATCCAGAGGGAAAATAGCAAGTGCAAAGGCCCTGAGGCAGGAACGTAGTTATTGTGTGGGGAAAATTGTAAGAAGGCAAATGGAGTGGGGGAGAGGGTAAACACACGGGAAGGGAGGCTCTGAGCTGAGTGCCATGATCTGACTTATGTTTTAAGGAATCACTCAGACATCTTTATGAATAGAGAATAAAGAATGGAAGCACTGACCCTCATTAGAACACTGCAACAACCCAAGAGAAATATAATGATGTCTTGAACCAAGGGAGTGGTGATGATGATTAGCTGGATTCTAGTTAGGTTTCAAAGATAGAACCCACATGATTTGTTGATGAACCGGATGTGAAGAGAGAGGAAGAGAAGAATCAACGAGAGCTTTTTAAAGGCTTAGGAAGAACAGAGTTGCCACTAACGTAAACAAGAAAGTCAGAGAAGCAATTTTATTTTCCCAGAACCCAGCAAATTGCCCAGTACACAGTAGACATTCAAATATTTATTTGTGAATTAAATTTAACTGAATAAACTCCCAAAATGAAGCAGTGAACTCAGTGCT
Source organism: Mesoplodon mirus (assembly GCF_964341445.2). Lineage (NCBI taxonomy): Eukaryota > Metazoa > Chordata > Mammalia > Artiodactyla > Ziphiidae > Mesoplodon > Mesoplodon mirus. The sequence goes on along the minus strand of NC_138979.1, from coordinate 157,372,651 downwards.
TTCCATTTGCTCTAATAATGCCTTAATAACGCCAAGAGTCTTAGCCGAGAACCGGCTTCAGTTTTAAATTTACAATTCTCCTGGATATAAAAGAAAACTGCTATAAAGAGCTCTGTGACAGCCTGAGGATTCTTACACCCAAAGTAATTAACCTGTTCATTAATTATGTCATATTCCTGGAAGATAGAGAAGTGGAAATAGAACTAACTCCCTGGGCCAGAATTAATGGAAAATTATAACACTTTGTGATAAATTTTCAGAAAGTGACAAGACTGAACAAGTCCCCTAAAGAAATAAGCCATCAGTTACTCAGTATTTTTTGTAAAACGGCTTTTTTACCTCTAGCAGCAGGTCCCTCCCAAACGATTTCAATGAAAAATTAAAAGTTGTTGAGAATGTGAAATTTAGTATATCTTCCTCCACTTTTTCTGCCAAGTAGTGTAAATGAGCTTCACTTAGGAAAGAAATGGGTATCCTCACCAGATTTTCTAATCCAGCACCCGTACTACAGCTCCACGAAGAACCACAACGTTAGCAGAAATATATTCAAAGGCATTCTCCTAAAATAAAAAGTTACCAATCTTTCCTCCCTTCTGTTTACTTTAAAATTTTAACTGAAGCTTAAGTATCACCTCTCTTCCACATTAGTCTCCCTAATGCCCCACCCTAACCCAATGTGTTTTAAAAAAGAAAATGCACTCACAACTTTCGGTGAAAATATATCTTAAAAACCTAGGTCGTTCGGAGAAACTGAACGTAATGAATTCATCAACAGGCAGTACTTTCCTTTTTTCCTGTCAGTACAAGGCCTTGAACCAACCCAAACAAATCTGCTGAAATGCCAGCCAGATTCCCCGTATCTCCCCCGCACCCTACCCCCAAAGCTGGCCTGGAACTAAAAGCCACTGACCACGGAGCCGAACAGAAAAGAACCACTGGTAAGCAAAAACAGGATTTTGAGAGGCAGGAAGGGCGAGAGTCAGATTTTCAACCACTACGTCTAAGCGAGTAAGAGCCCGGACTCCCCTCAAAATATATTCCGCACCGAGCGGCACACATTCTTCCCTGCGGCTCCAAAAGCTCCGCACCCGGATTAGAGGAGAGATGAAGGGAGGGTACTCCCCGGAGAGAGGAGCGAGAACTGCCTTGGGGGCAGGGAGTGCCCCAGGGGTGTCCGGCGCCCGAGGAACGGAGCGCAGATAAGCACGCGCGCCAGGGACGGATGCGGCGGCCCTTGGGAGCAGAACGCTCGGCACCCACCACCAGACGCGGAGGCAGGGAGCCCCACTCGGGCTTCACCCACCCGGGAGGAAAGGCTGGAGAGGGCAGGATCAGGACCCCCGAAGAAGGGGCCTAGGAAGCTACTACTTCCCAGAAAACGGGCTGGGCGCCCGGGGGCGGGAGGTGGAGGCTGCTGCTGATTCGCTTCTCCTGTCATCACTGAAATAGGGGAAGCCCTCCAGGGAGAGGACAGTGGGGAGTACGGATGGGGGAGGGGAGCACCAGAGCGAGGGGGGCGGCGGGCCCCTAGGGGACCGGGGCGCGGGATGGTGGGGCGCGCGCACCGGGAAGGGGAAGAGGGCGCACCCCCGGCCCGGAGCCAGGGAGGCGCGACCGTCCGCCGGACTCGGGAAACCCGGCCCGCCAGAAGGGTATGGAGCCGCCCTCCTCCCCGCCCCCACACTCACCATGTAGAGGGTGAAGGGCAGGCCGAGCAGAAAGAGCCACAGGTAGAGGTGCAGCGCGTTCACGAAGGTGGCCTGGTGCGGGTCGTAGTACCAGCCCCCGCTGAGCGCGGCCCACACCCCCTGCCGGAGGATCTGCAGCGTCTGCGACCCCATCCCCACCCGGCGCCGCCGCCGCCGCCGCCGCCGCCGCCGCCGTCCCCGCCCCGGCCCCAGCTCTGCCTTGGTCGCCGGAGCCCGCAGCTGCCCAATCTATCCCCCTCCGGAGCTCTGGGAGAGCCGGCCGGCGCTTCTGCGGTCGCTGGGGTTGCTGCAGGAGGAGGAGGAGATCGAGGAGGAGGAGGAGGCGAGCGGCGGGGCGGAGGAGAGCGGAGAAGAGGTGGGGACCGGCCTTCGGGGCGCCGCCGCCATCTTGTTTCCTAACACCCGGAGCAGGAGCCAGGCTCCCGCCGCCCGCGGCCCGCCAGCGCCGCTGCCGCCGCCGCGACCCCCGCCGGCCGCCAGCCCAGAGCCTGGCGGAGAAGGAGGCCCGGCGCCCGGGAGGCACCGGGAGCAAGCCGCGCCCCCTCCAGCTCCTCCTCTCCTCTCCTCTCTCTCCGCCCCTTGATCCGGCTCCCCGCGGGTGCGCACAGCGCCTCGGCAGCCGCGGGCGCCTCCTGGTGGCGCCCGGGGGAAGCGCGAGCGGACGCGGGCCCGGGCCCGGGGGCGGGGCTGCCGAGGTTCCGGGGATAGCGAGTCAAGGCTGTGGGAGACTCCACTGCGCTCCCGGTACCCGATGCTGGCAAGTTCCATCACCAGTCCAGAAACCGGGTCTTCCACCCCTCGAGACCTTGTCAGCATCCTGGCTGACGAATTACGATATTTATTAAAGGCCTAGGAACAATGAGGCTCATATCTGAGATACTCCTTGAAGGCCGGAAAGAATTAGGTACAGCTGATGACGGTTGAAAACTCACAAACGCACCCACTTTGAGCAAGACCTGTGTTGGTCCATAAAGTGAGCGGGAGGCCCTTGACTGAGAAAAATAACCACGGCCAGGATTGGACAGATTTACTACTTCCAAAGACAGATAAATTAATAGAAGTTGCAAGAGGTGTAAAGGTATGGGGTGGACAGGTTGATCATTGTACACGGTGATTTTATTTTTTAACGTGCTGTAACTTGTAGCCATTTTTATTAATGGGCCAATTTAAACAAGGTTGAAAGATTAACGGCGCCTCCACCCCAAGTCACAACAGGGTCTCGTACTTTTCTTTTTATAGCTGTAACGTCTGGGAATCATTCTTGGCTCTGTGTAATGTTTATACGGCATGTCTGATCTCATTGAATAAAATTTTTTTAAAAAAAGAGTTTGAAGTTTGAGTTTATGATAGCAATAAATGTACTCTCTATTCCTGGATTAAAGTTGCTATAATTAATGAGAAAAGCAAGAGAGCCAAAAGAAATCCGTGGTGACGTTTTAAGAAGAATATTGAAAAACAATTGCAGTACCTCCCAGAGTCACACCACTTTACAGTTCAAACATTTCCACACTCATTTCATTTGACCTTCACAATACTCCTGTAAGGGCAGCATACAGGCTAGCCTTACTTTATGAATTAGGAAACCCAAGCACAAAGAAACTAAGTGATTGCCCAAGTTCTCAGAAGTGGTTGAAAGACCTCTGGAACCAGCAGTCATCCTAACTGCATGGACTGAACTCTGGAAGTTTATTTCTTAGCACTCTCCACCTTATCCATTCAGATAAGAGTTTGAACTGGTCAATAACTGCTCAGCTTCTGGTCACCTGTGGCCAGTTTAAACGTATGGCCAGTTGTTCTCAAAGTGTAATCCCAGGACCAGCTGTGCCAACATTGCCTGAGAACTTGTTAGAAACACAAATTTTTAGGATTTCCCTGGTGGTCCAGTGGTTAAGACTCTGTGCTCCCACTGCAGGCAGCCAGGTGTTCGAACCCCTAGTCAGGGAATTAGATCCTGTATACTACAAGAAAGAGTCCCAGTGCAGCCAAATAAATAAACATTTTTTTAAAAGAATAGTTTATTTTTAAAAAAGAAGTGCACATTCTCAGGCATCCAGAGAAACTCTGGGTGTGAAACCTAGCTATCTATTTTAACGAACCCTCTGGAAGATTTTAATATACCTTAAAATTTGAAACCACCAATGTAGAATACCATCCCCAGCCTTGATTTGTTCATTTCCTTATAAGCACAAAGCCATGAAGTTCCAATAGCAAACCTTGAAATTGAGAGACGTGAATGAACACTGGCTAAAATATACTTTAAAATATACTAGTATGTCTAAAAGCAAAATTAAGGTTAAATATGCAATTTTACAACTAAGAGAGTGGCCTTGAGCCTTTGTCACAGACACAAGGTATTGTCAAGTGTTCATTTGTTTCTCCTAAAGAAGACAGGAGAGCTCTCTAAGCAGCTTTTGGAAGTGATCCCAAGCTTTTCCAACACAAAGGAAGATGTAAACAAGGATAAAATTCCAACACCACATCAGTTTCCACTCCAGCAAATATCTGCTGTAGTTTAATGTAAAAGGATTAACTGTAATTGGGGTGAGGTAGACTGGAAGAAGTGGAGACCAGAACTAGATACATCCATGGAATTGGAGGCAGACCCATCTGTTGTGATGAGTGTGCAGCCAGAAGACAGTATTTGGAGGGTATGTAACCGGCAGCAACCAGGAAGGCAGCCAGGACAGGCTGGTTCAATACAGAGGATGCAAGTGTGGTAAGCCAATGGGCAGCGGCTACGCAGCCTTGGGAAATCCAGGAGCAGACAGAAATTGGGAAATCATGGCAAGCTTTAAGGAAATGTGTTGCTTATAGCAAGGCCCCAGCCTCAGTGCTGTCTTCCAGGTCTGGATTTCTCTCCCTTTGGGAAACTGATGAAAACAAGTAGAATTCAGGTCCTTGAGAGGAGGTACTGGGCAAGTTTGGAGGACAAGGACCTGGGCTCAGGGCAACAAGACAAGTATCCAAAGGCCAGATCTGGCAGACAGAGGGAGACTTAGAAACAAAGGAGGAACTTAATACCTAGAACTGAGACTGCATTTCATACTGACCATGGTTACTTCATGCTGAGGTCCCAGAGTATTAATATAGAACTCTAATTCCCCTCCAATATGGCTGGGATTGATCCAAGAGCCTAGAAGTGGGAGTCACGTGGCACCAGCCACTGAGTAAAAAGGGGTCAGCAGGATGCGCAAGTCCAGGAGATAGAAAAGACAGTTATAGACTTCATCTTTGAGCTCTGGACTGGTAAAAGCATTTTAGAAAAATGCTAATTAACTGCCTTAGGGAGTTAGCCATTGAAAGAATTCAGTGAAATGGATGACCTTTCCCAGAGACGGACTCAGTCTTTGGGGTGAGGGTGGGAGGCGAGAGAATGCTGCAGTGCTTTTTATCTGTAACTTTCAAAATGTTTATGAATGTTGCCACAACAAGCTTCCTATTTTAAAAACAGGAAGCTGAGGCGCAGAAAGGTAACATACCCTGTCATACCCATAAAATACAAGAGCAGGACAAAAACTGAGGAATCTAATTTGCTAAGTGTTAACCCTCTTAGCCATGCATAAAAGCCATTAATAATGTGACACTTAGCCTGTCAAAGTTAGCAGCAATGACTTACTGCCAAACCACCACCTGACATGTGTTCATCTTTCAGCTAATTCTATTAAAATTGTGCTTCCTGACCAGGCCCCTTGAGGACTCTGACAGTGGATGCTCTCTCCTGCCTGAAAGGGACAAAGCTGAGTGTGCAAAACCTTCTAACAACCCCCACCCAAGCCCACCTCAGAGCAGAGGCATACAGACTGCAGCTCTGGTCAGTTTATGCAGTAGCAATGATCCACTGAGACATCATAGCCTCATGTCCTGCCGGCAACCTAAATGTAGCAGGTATCCATGTCTTTCTCTATGCACATGCCCCCCAGACCAGCCCTTCTTATTTATTTCTCTTGGTGAAACCAACATTTTCCCACTCGCTCAGGCTTAGAACCTCATACACCCTCCTCCATGTCTAGTTTCCTAGTCTTTCTCTTGCTCAATCCTTCCTTTACACTGCCAGATCAATCAATCTGGTGAAAACTCTCATAAACTCAGACCACATAGCCTCCAATCTCTCTTCAAAACCATTTTGCATTCCACCAACAAATTAATCTCCCCAATCCACTTTGCCCATGCCCCTCCTTTGCTCAGAAGCTTTCAATTCCCTTCTGGTGCCTACAGTACTAAAGACGCATTCCTTAGCCAAGCATTCGAGGTCCCCTACAAGCTGAAGCACTATTTTCTCTAACTTAGCTCCCGTTATTCCCCAACATAAAACCTTTTAACATGAATATCAGCCTACACATTTATTTATTTTTATTTATCAGCCCATTGATTTACCAATTTCTGCCTCTATACTGTTACTGATGCCATGTGCCTTACCTAGAAAACCTTACTCCTCCATCTGCCTACTAAGATTCATTATGACTATTTCAAACCTATTCATCTATTTTTTGAATAGCCTAGAGTACTCATATGTTCCATTCTTTTGGCACCTAAATGTGTACTTCTTTATATCCCTCCAACTAAACTGTACATTCCTTGAGGGCAGGGCACTTCTCAGCCTGTCACACAAGGCCTAGTAGCAAGCTGTTAAGATCAACTGACAGTCAATGTACGTTGAATAAATAAAGCAACACAGAAAACAATGACTTTTCAATTAAAGATTTTAATCTGTTTTAGCTTTTAGTTGGTAACTCTTCAACAGTCAAAAGCATTTCACCGGCATAGAAGAAATAGGGAATAAAGGTGAAGAAATTTGGAAGAGACGGGAGGTGCCCTAGAATTCTTCCCTGATTCTCTTTTTAGTCATTAGCTATATACCACTTTATAACACATCAGGAAAATGAAAATCAAAGGGTGGCTGGGGCGGGGGTTGGAGGAGTCTGGAACTTCCCAAGTCTTACATAATACAATTGTAAAATACCAATATCTGGATATGGAGCTAAATATCAATAAGTAAAATAAGAGCAGCTGGGCTTCCCTGGTGGCACAGTGGTTAAGAACCCGCCTGCCAGTGCAGGGGACACGGGTTCGAGCCCTGGTCCGGGAAGATCCCACATGCCACGGAGCAACTAAGCCTGTGAGCCACAACTACTGAGCCTGCGTGCTACAACTACTGAAGCCCGCGCCTAGAGCCCATGCTCCACAACAAGAGAAGCCACCACAATGAGAAGCCCGCGCACCGCAACGAAGGGTAGTCTCTGCTTGCCGCAACTAGAGAAAGCCCGTGCACAGCAGTGAAGACCCAACACAGCCAAAAATAAATAAATAAAATAAAAAGGGAACAATAAGGTATTAAAAAAAATTTTTTAATAAAAAAAATAAAAGCAGCTCATCCTTCTTGGAAATCTCATCTCAATCTACTCTGCTTTTTTTTTTTTTTTTTTTGCGGTACGCGGGCCTCTCACTGCTGTGGCCTCTCCCGCCACGGAGCACGGGCTCCAGACGTGCAGGCTCAGCGGCCATGGCCCACGGGCCCAGCCGCTCCACGGCACGTGGGATCCTCCCAGACCAGGGCACGAACCCGCGTCCCCTGCATCGGCAGGCGGACTCTCAACCACTGCGCCACCAGGGGAGCCCTACTCTGTTGTTTTTTTAAAATGTCAATTCCATATGATGAGTACTTTAGAACATGTTTTAATTGACACTAACTAGTTCAGTAACTCACTATAGTTTTGCGTCATCCTAAGGGTATCTTCTGATGTATATTTTTAAATGCAATTCACTTTTCTTAAACTCACACACAACACTTTTGGGGCAGGGCAATGAAAGGAAAGGGGAAGTGTATAGGATATTGCAAAACTCCCCAAACACTGGGAATCCCTGAATTATAAACAATATACCCATGCATTATTCCCCATCTTTTGACATTAAAGGATTCTTCTATGTCAGATGTCTGATGTGTTTAGCTAGACCATATTAAGAAGCTTGTTTACCATTCTGATTCAGCCAGGGTAGCATAATTCCAGCAGGACCTATTGGGCCAACTGATGAAGCTGGGTGATTCCCTGAAAAGCTCACTTGATTAGTAGTTACTAGTGTCATCTAGAGCATCTGCCTGAAGTTATGCAGAAATGAGAGAGGTGTCAGCTCTGGAGGCTGGATATCTGGTTTCCCTGGCAGGAAGCACCAAGAACATTCCTTGGTGGGAAGTAGTGTTTGGTAGTGGAAAGAAAATGAGGTGTGGAATCAGATAAACTTGTGTTTCAGTCCAGAGTCTGCTACTTCCTAAATTAGTCCTAGACCCAAGTCAAAAAATCCAAGCAGAATTCAAGAATCCTGAGGAATTCAATGTTGTAGACTCATTGCATATAGTTTTGAGTGCTGTGGCTTTTTTCTAATGGCAAAAATTAATATCCCAATGATGTAATAAAAAGATCTTTGGAGATTTTTCACAGCTTTCGTTATGGAAACCTTGACAGCACTTGGGAATGTATTTCTTACTAGTTTTGTTTGTTCATGTGGTTTGACTTGGTTTGGTTTGGTTTTGGTTTCGGTTTTGATTTTTGCTTTTGCTTTGCTTATCATCACTGGGATTCAGCAACTGTTGATATACATAAGCATTTTCTAATTATGCACAAAGAGTATATTTTGCATCTGTGTCCCAGGGGAGTGATAGAGTCAGGATAAAATCTCTCAAAAAAGATCAGTAGAGATCACGATGCAAAGTGAAACCTCCCTGTTTTTCTAGTTTTCTCACTCTCTTTCTCTAAGTAGTTCCATCTTTTAAACTCATTATGCCCTCAAGTCCTGTGACAAGTGTTTTTCAATGTGTAGTCCATGAACCACCCAAATCACAATGTTCTATTAATAACGTAGACTTCCAAGTTGTGGCACGTCTATACGTAGGGCATTGAAAAACGCCTCCAGTGTTGGGAATCCCTGAATTAGAGAATTAATATATACACCCTTTGTTTTCCATCTTTTGATATTTAAAAAATAGAATTACAAGCAGCCAATAGAATATTAAAGTAGCTTTTCTTTTCTTAATTTTATTTATTTATTTTTTTGGCTGCACTGGGTCTTCATTGCTGTGCACGGGCTTTCTTTAGCTGCAGTGAGTGGGGGCTACTCTTCGTTGCGGTGTGCGGGCTTCTCCTTGCGGTGGCTTCTCTTTGTTGCCGAGCATGGGCTCTAGGCGCAGGTGCTTCAGTAGTTGTGGCACGTGGGCTCAGTAGTTGTGGCTCACGGGCTCTAGAGCTCAGGCTCAGTAGTTGTGGTGCATGGGCCCTAGAGAGAGCGGGTTTCCTTAGTTGCGGCGCATGGGCTTAGTTGCTCTGCGGCATGTGGGATCTTTCCGGACCAGGTATCGAACCCGTGTCCCCTGCATTGGCAGGCAGATTCTTAACCACCGCGCCACCAGGGAAGTCCAGAATATTTATGTAGCTTTTAATGAGCCGACATGGATTGAGCTTTAAGATACATAGTTAAGTGTAATTAAAAAGTGTGGAACAGAGCTTCCCTGGTGGTGCAGTGGTTAAGAACCCGCCTGCCAGTGCAGGGGACACGGGTTCGAGCCCTGGTCTGGAAAGATCCTACATGCCGCAGAGCAACTAAGCCCATGTGCCACAACTACTGAGCCTGCGCTCTAGAACCCATGCGCCCCAGCTACTGAAGCCCGCGTGCCACAACTACTGAAGGCTGCGCGCCTAGAGCCCGTGCTCTGCAACAAGAGAAGCCACTGAAATGAGAAGCCACGCACCGCAACGAAGACTCGCCCCTACTAAAGAAAGACCGCGCCAGCAACAAAGACCCAACACAGCCAAAAATAAATAAATAAATAAATAAATAAATTTAAGAAAAAAAAAGTGTGGAACAGCATGTATAATATGTTATCGTTTGTCATATATATGTTATACATATATATATTATATATATAATATATAAATATATATATATAATATATATATATATATATATATATATATATATAAAGAATAAGATTATGTATTGAATGTCCCTAATAGGACATCTGAGAAAATGACAGCAGAAGTTACCATAGGAGTGAGACACTTACTTTTCATTGTATGTCTTCTGTACATTCTGAATTTTATGTCATTCACATATTAACCATTTTTGAAAAGCAATTAATAACTTGGTAAAATAATGCAGATCCTAGGCTCTACTCGAGACTTACTAAATTGAAATCTCTGACATGGGGCCCAGAGATCTGCATTTTTGACAAGCTCCCTATTCTTCTGCAAACTGGTATTGAGAACCACTGATTTCTGACCTTTCCTTTTAAAAAATTTCTTCCTTCTTTTCTTTCTCCTGACCCCTCTACCACCACACCCATAACCACTTCTCCTCCCCTAACTTCCTTATCTAGTTTAGGTCTCGTGGTTTTGCAATTCAATCATTCCATGGCTAGTGCTTTTTCACTTCTTTACCTCCCACCCTTGCCATCAACCAAAACCTAACACTGGACCTATCTTCCTTTACTGCCCCTAGCACACCCCTAGATTCCAAGTCCTAATCTCAGCTGCTACCTGGATTCTTCCTGGTAGTTCTTTGGTTCTTATTCGGTACCTGTTGCATCCCTCTTAATGACTTAAAAAAATCTCACCAATATTCTCAAGACTTCTATATCATTCTCACTCCCATAAGCACAAAGAAAACAGAGGATATAGGACTATAATCTCTCAATTTCCTGCCCTTCTACTTCTAAATGTATCTACACATGAGTGCATCTTTTTTTTCTTCTCTTAGTGGAAGAGGTGTCGTTGGGTGTAAGGAAATGGTTCCACCCGTGCTCTGCAGCCCATCTCCTGCACTCTCTAACCCATAATGTTAACCTGGGTCCCTTAGGCACTGCAAGCATTCTCTTTCCACTGGCACTTTCCTTGAGCCTATAAACAGGCCCTCTCGTCCCTAAACCTTCTGTCTACTCCAGCTTCCACCCTCATTCTCCTCTCCTTCACGGCCAAGTCTCTTAAGGGTGAAACAATGTTCCTCATCTTTCTTGAACTTAACTCTCATTGCTGCTCTTGCCCAAATTGCCAGTGATTTCCTAGTTGCAGAGTCCAACAGGCACTTTTCAGTCCCTATCTTAGGTAATCTTTTTGCTTCTGGATCATTGCTTCCTCTTCCTGGTCTCCTCTTAGCTCCCTGATCACCCTAGTCTCAAGTGTCCTTAATGGAGATCTCATCTCCCTTCTACTCTTCAAAGGTGGCCAGTGGATTAATACAGAAAAAAAATTCTTATCATCTACCTCCGGAATTCTCCCTGGTCCAGAAGATGCTAAAGCCTCCCAATCTCAATTGTGTAATGACCCTCGGCCTGTGGGAACTACCAGAAAATGAAAACAAACTCCATATGAGGGGTGATCAGAAATATGACATCTCAGAAGTATTTGTGAAAATCATTGTCTCAAGAAGAGAAAAATGAACTCTGCTTCAAATATTACAGCTGTAATCTAAATTTACTTTCTCCATTTTGTTTATTTTAAATCCCTCACTCCCAACAGCCTCAGGTTTACAAGGAATTCTTAAACTTCCTAATCTCTAATTTATGAAGAGCTTTTTAAAAGATTTATTATTTACTTTTTTAGCCTTCAGGCGTGTACTTGAAAACCTGACGTTATCTTATTGGGGGTTTGCTTGGCCCAGCCTCTCTACCATTCTGCTTCCAAGGTGCCTTTTGGACTGGTACGTAGTTTTTCGTCATAAAAATAATATATTCACATTTTTTAATCTGAGAAAATATAGAAAAGGGAGATAAAACTTTGTGACCCCCTACTGGGTCATAACCACTGTAAGTATTTGGTATCTTTCTGCTCAGTGTCTCCACCCCTTCCCCCCAACTTATTTCTGTACCATATTCTAATTGGAGTTCAGAGCCTGATTTGGAAAGTTTTTATGTCAACACATGCCATGTACCTTGGCAGTTTGCTAAGTCTGAGAAAATTCAGAAGGCATTTTTTTCCTTCTGACTTACCCGTGTGTTTCATTTCGATGCTTGGAAACATATTCCTCTGTGCAATCTGGGTATTATTAGCCTATGGCTTCAAGTAACAGAAAATTCAATTCAAACTCACATAAACAGTAAGGAAAAGTATTGCTTCATACAACTGCAAGTCCAGGGGGTAAGGCAGTCTTCAGAGAGTTTAATTAGTGGCTCTGGATCTATTTTTCTGCAGTACCCTGAGATGACTCCTCTGTGCGTTGGCTTCGATCTTGGACCACTTCCTTCACAGACGTAAAATGGCTGTAGCAGTTACCGGTTTCATATAGAAATGCCATCGACTTGGGCGAGGTTCTCCTAAGACCAAGGAAACTTCTTTCCCAGGAGCCTCTAGCATTCTTGAATCAATCCCTGTTCTCAGGGCAATGCCACACACTGACTTTGGCCATGGTTCCTGAACCAATTACTGGCCATGGCAATAGAAGTACACTTAGACCAGGCAGTCCCAGATGTGGACTAAGACACAGGGGCTATGTTTGGAGGAGCAGGTGCCTAAATAAAACTGGATTATGTTAAGGATCAAAGAGGAGGATTAGAGATTGAACAGACAGACAAGCATACGTGTGTTTAGAAACCTGGCCATTAAATTATTTATTAATAAAATTGCTTTTATTTAATGTATTAATTAACTGACTTATTTACAAATTTTAGCTTATTATTATTTCATTTTTTAAAGTTTTAATAGATGATACCTTCATATAGTTGAATATCCAAAAAAAAACCAACCAAACAAACAAAAGGATATACAGTGAAACATCCTTTCTACTGCTATACAGCGATATTTTATATATATACAAGGAAAAAATATATATACATAGTCATATAAACTCTCTTTTTGTACACAAAGTATAATGTTGTACACACCCTTCTGCACCTTGGTTTTTTCACCTAACAATATATATTGGAGATTACTGTATCAGCACATAAAGAGCTTCATCATTCTTTTTTCACTGCATTGTATTATACTGTATATAATTATACATTAGATTATATGAATGTGCCACAATTAATTTAATGCCTAGGGATGGGCATTTAGGTAGCTAATAATGTTTTGCTTTTAAAACATGGCTATAATGGTTAATGTTGCATATATTGGGCTGGCCAAAAAGTTCGTTCAGGTCTTGCCACAGCTTACCAAAACCCGAATGAACTTTTTGGCCAACCAAATGTTGCATTTTGCACATTTGGGGAATATCTAAAGCATAGATTTGTAAAAGAGGAGTTAATACCAATTGCTCTACCTAGCTGTTGCACCAGCTTACACTCTCACTAGCAGGGTATGAAAGTGACTGTTCAGAACACCCTCGTCAACAGAAATTGGTATCAGGCTTTTGGGTCTTCGCTAATTTGATCATTGAAAATGGATATCTCTGTGTAATTTAAAATTTTTTCTATTGTGAGTGAGGCTGAATCACTTTCATTTGTGCTTTCTCTTCCAGGCCCTGCCTGTTCATATTCTTTGCCCATTTTCCTGTTGCACTGTTGGTCTTTTCCCTTCTGATTTGTACGAGTCCATATGCTAAGGAAAATTAGTCGTTGGTCTGTAATAGAGCTGCAAATATTTCCATCCCAGTTTGTCATTTGTCTTTCAAATTTGCATATGGTTTTTCTATGCAGTAAATTTTTATTTTATGATATTGACTGTATAAGCTTTTTTTTTATGGCTCTGGATTTAGTGTCATAATGAGAAAGGCCTTCCCCACTCTATGGTGAATAACTCTCTTTTACTTTCTTCTAAAAGAGAAGATGGTTTCAGTTTAGACATTTAAATATTATATCTACTTAGAAGTTATCCTGGTCAGGTGTGAGAAATCAATCCAACTTTGATTTTTTTCCCATTTGACTTTAATTTTATGCTATTTAATAACGATATCCCTTCTTGCTTTGTGACATTCAAGGTACTCCCAATATTCTCTATAAATATTTAAAAATCTAAGTTTTCATTGACTTTAATTAGCAAAACAATAGCCCAGAGAGTTTCTGTAACTCACCCTAGGCCATGGTATATTTTGGAGGTTGGGGAGATCATGGGATGAAAAGGTCTTAAAATCATATGAAGAATAATGCTTGTTACATTTCCATCATCATTGCTATTTGGAAATGTGCTTACTCAGGACATGTACTTGCAATATAAACAACTAAAAACAATAAAGTCTGACAAGTGATTTAAGTTCCTTAAGACTGGCACATTTAATGTTCTACCTAATAATTTAGGCTCTTTTTAGACATGGCATGATTAATCTCCTAGAGGATCAGGACAGATAGCTGGCTCCTGAATGTATTCTAAGATGCTGCTGAGCCCCCAGACTCTTAATCAAGAGGCAGAACACCTCGGGGTCTGAAGCCCCCTCCAACGCTACCCATGGAGAGGGGAGCCCAGAAGCAAAGACAGAACAGAGACACATCTTGATTCCTTAAGCTGTGGATTTTGACAGAGGGACTGGCCAAACTCAGATAACCAGGGACACTCTACTTAACTCTCTCTCACTACAAAGAGAATGTAATATGTATTGTGATTCTCCAGTTAGATAGAAACTAACGTCTATCCACAGCAACAGTGTCACGTTCACGGCTAAGTAAAAATCCTTTGACAAGTATAAACAGACTTCTGCTGTAGCACTGTCACATTGAGTTATAGTTATCTGTTTACTGCTCCATGTTTCCCAGGAAACTGGGTGTTTTCTAAGGGCAGAAGCCCTTTGTCTTCTTTGAACCCCTATAGCTTAGTACACTCAGCCCTCTATAGGAATGTGCTTATTGCACGCTTTCTCTCTTACGTGAGAAGTCTGTTTATATACCCCACTCATCAATACTCACCGTTTGTTGAGTAGCTTCCCTGTGTCAGCCACTGAGCTAAAGTACTTCTCATGCACTAACTTTTTAATTCTCACAACAGCTCTGTGAGGTTGGTACTATTATTTTCCCCATTGTAATAGTGAGGAAACTAAGGGACAGATTGGTTAGTAACTTGCCCAAGTTCACACAGGCAAAAAATGGTAGCGCCAAGATTCAAATCCTTGATGGTCTAACTCCAGTGCCCACTGTTCTTAATAGCTACATCACATTGTTTCTCTCCAGTCTGTTGGAAAGCGAAGAAAAAGAAATTCTATGTAAAACAGTACTTACTGACTTCTCTGGTGGCACAGTGGTTAAGAATCCACCTGCCAATGAAGGGGGACATGGGTTT